>NC_136431.1:38230000-38950000 GCF_052849685.1 Lactuca virosa | reverse complement strand
GTAACATCCTGACTCCCAGTGCACTTTTGGAAGGAGGTTGGAGAACAACAAGGCTTGGAACGAGGATGGACTTTTGGATCCAGTGTTCTTCAGTGTTAGCTTCTGTTTGGAGGCGGAGTCTAGACGGGTCGTGTGGTACTAGATCTACTTGCTTACTTCCGAGGTGAGTCTTCTCACTATACTTACCTAAGTGGTAACACTGAGTGACCAGAGGGTCTTATTTGAGTTATCAACCAGAGGGTCCTATGTGCTTATATTGAGTTATGTGATATTATGCATTTTATCTTTGTGTTTCCGGTACTTCTCAGGATCGCGGGAAGGTGCCGGCTTGATTGTACACCCTCTTCGAGACTATGTTTGAGGCTTCTGGAATACTATCAGTTATTTTGTGGATTTGTGTTTGACATTTAAGACAATTGTGGTTTTTGGAAAAATGTGACATGAGTTTTTATGTGTTTTAAAAATGAAAATTTTGGTTGAAAATTTACGGTGTTACAAGTTGGTATCAGAGCCTTGGTTTGAGGGATTCAGATATACTCTCGGGTATGTCTGAACTGAAACTGAGGATTTGAGAAAAATTTTCTAAAAAGAAATGATTTTTCTAAAACGAGTAAGAGTTTTAAAGAGAAAACGAGGCGGAGCAGTGTGTACAATCAGCCAGAGCCCGAACGGTGATTTCCCAAAATACCATTATTTGCTTGTATTATGAGATATTTATGAGATATTAGAGTTTAATGCTAGAGGATAAGCTAGGTACTTCAGAAATTAGGGCTAGAGTTGCCTGATTCATGATTCCTTAGCCTAGGGTATGTTATTGATTGATTTTATCTGCTATTTGCTCTATGTGTGAACTGAGTAGGGAGAAACATAGCAGGAATCTTTGGAGAGAGTTTTGAGTAATCTAGGAGACATACCTTGATGCATATTGAGGAATCTACCGAGAGAGTAGTGAGATCCGTGAGGGATAGAGTACTGTGAATTAGGATCCTAGGAGGAGGACTTGGGACGATTACAGGTTGGTGTGGAAGGTAGTATTGGGCCCGTACTACTGAAAGCACCAGATCTGTATGCGACCCATGTAAGAATCTTAGGATACTAAGGAGCGTGTAGGGCTGGCTAGTTGTGTGTGTGTATATTGAGCTAGTCTCTAATGATTTTGTGTTTGCGTTTCACAGACACTATGGTGATTACTCGCAACAACCCCGGGGGCAGTGGAACCAGTGAAGAGGAGATCCGCAGAATCATTCATGAGGAGGTGGCCACAACTACCAGAGAGGCCATACCAAAGATGTTTGGGTCTATTAAGACCATGTTGATTGAGACATTCGATGAGCGATACGCTGCTGTTACGGAGGCTGCTGCTACTACAACCACCGCGACTATAGCTGCAGTCCGACCATAG
Organism: Lactuca virosa; assembly: GCF_052849685.1. Classification (NCBI taxonomy): domain Eukaryota; kingdom Viridiplantae; phylum Streptophyta; class Magnoliopsida; order Asterales; family Asteraceae; genus Lactuca; species Lactuca virosa. The sequence continues at coordinate 38,948,598 of NC_136431.1, read as the reverse complement.
GGAGGTGACTCGTTGTTGTTCCGTGAGTTCAGCAACACGAAGCCACCAGATTTCGATGGGACGCTGGATCCGATCGCTGCCACGAGATGGATCTCCGACATTGAGGGGTGTTTTTATACGGGTTCATGTCCAGAGCATCTGAGAGTCCGGTCCGTGCTGAACCAGCTTCGCTTGGGAGCAAAGGACTGGTGGATGTTTGTGACGACTGATTTTACCCTTGCAGATCATGCTGCAGTGACTTGGGAGAGGTTCACAGAGTTATTCCGAGATGAGTATGTTCCCCAGGTGGAGAGGGAACATTTGGCACAGGAGTTTATGTCTCTGAAGCAGAAGACAGAGTCAGTGACAGAGATTACGAGGATGTTTCATGAGAGGGCATTGTTCTGCCCTGAGCACGTGTCTACTGAGCAGGCATGTATAAGTCAGTATTTGAGCATATTGAGGAGGGATATTCGAGAGTTCGTGGAGAACTCGTCTTATTGGACATTGTCTGAGTTGCAGACCAATCCCAGGAGGAGGGAGATTGAGCTGGAGATTCAGACCAGGGAGGAGGGAGAGAAGCAGGGGAGAGATAGGAGAGCAATATAGTCGCAGCCGGCGACAAAGCGGGCTAAGGCCGCTGATTCGAGAGCTGGAGGCAAGAAGGGACGCACTTGTAGCAAGTGCGGCAAGAGCCACAAGGGGTCTTGCCGAGCGGGGATTTTATACAAATATGGCAAGGAGGTGCACATGGAGAGGGACTTCCCCAAGGGATTTTCGGTTTGCTTTCACTGCAACCAGACGGGCCATCAGAAGGCCGAGTATCCCCAGCTCACTCAGGGATCAGCCCAAACTGCTGCTCTTGTTTTTTTACGTGTTACTAATGGCCAGCCGGGGAGGGCCTAGCCACTGAGGGCTCGTGGGAGAGCAATTCAGTTGACCGTGGAGGAGGTCCGCGCAGCACCTGATGTCGTTGCTGGTACGTATCTCCTTATTTATATTATTTTGAGATTTGTTTATGCTTACATTGTGCTGTATATATGTACTTTTCTTGTCAGTTCTGTGCCTCCTTTGGTGTTATTTGACTCGGGTTCGAGTCGATCTTTTGTGTCTCTATCCTTAAGTCGTCACATTAGAGTCAGACACAAGGCGTTGAGTCGACCACTGAGGGTTTCTATAGCCGACGAGCATGCGGTTTTTGCCACCGATGTATTCCGGGGATGTGTATTGGAGATTTTCGGTGTTGAGTTCCCGATAGATTTGGTGCCAATAGCGATGGGTGATGTATGTGTCATAGTGGGCATGGACTGGTTGAGCCGGTTTAGAGTTGTGATTGACTGTGAGCGTCAGATGGTGACCATACAAGACCCTAGTGGAGGAGTGCTTACTGTGTATGGCGAGGGGACCAGATCTGGATCAGCTTTCTGTATTGCCGCCAGGGCGAGACAGAGTTTACAAAAGGGATGTATGGGCTTTCTAGCATATATGATGGATACGAGAGTTTCCACTGAGAGGCCGAGTTCTATCTCCGACGTTCCAATTGTGTGCGAGTTCCCCGATGTTTTCCCCAAGGAGTTGCCGGGTGTGCCTCCCGAGAGGCAGGTAGATTTTCGGATTGATTTGATTCCGGGTGTGGCACCTATTGCCAAGGCACCTTATCGCCTTGCGCCGCCCGAGATGCAGGAGTTATCCTCGCAGCTTCAGGAGCTGTTGGGGAAGTGTTTTATTAGACAGAGTAGCTCACCGTGGGGAGCGCCGATCCTTTTTGTCAAGAAAAAGGATGGTTCACACCGGATGTGAATTGATTATCAGGAATTGAACAAGCTGACGGTCAAGAACCGTTATCCACTACCGAGGATCGACGATTTATTCGATCAGTTGCAGGGGGCGTCTTGGTTTTCCAAGATTGATTTGAGATATGGGTATCATCATATGAGAGTTTGCGAGGAGGATATCCAGAAGACGACCTTTAGGACTCGTTATGGGCACTACGAGTTTGTGGTGATGCCTTTCGGACTCGCCAACGCACCGGCAGTGTTCATGGATCTCATGAACTGGGTGTGCATGCCCATGTTGGACTGGTCGGTGATCGTGTTCATGGATGACATTTTGTTGTATTCGAGGTCCAGAGAGCAGCACGAAGAGCATCTTCGGGAGATTCTTGGAGTATTGAGGATGAAGAGACTTTATGCCAAATTCTCCAAGTGTCATTTCTGGATATGAGAGATCCAGTTCTTAGGACACCTCGTTAACCAGAATAGGATTTTGGTCGACCCGGCCAATATTGAGGCAGTTATGCGATGGGAGGTGCCGAGATCCCCATCCGATATCAAGAGTTTTCTTGGCCTGTCAGGCTACTACCTGAGATTTATCAGGGGTTTCTCCAAGATTGTCGTTCCTCTTACCATATTGACCAGGAAGGGTGTTACTTTTGCTTGGGCACTCGAGCAGTAGGCCTCATTCGAGACTCTTCGCCAGAGATTGTGCGAAGATCTAGTGTTAGCCCATCCCGAGGGAGTGGAGGACTTCGTAGTTTACAGTGATGCATCTATATCAGGGATGGGTGCGGTGTTTATGCAGAGGGGACACGTGATAGCATATGCATCGAGGCAGTTGAAGCCTCACGAGACGAGGTATCCCACCCACGATTTGGAGTTGGGGGAGGTGGTGTTCGCCCGCAATATTTGGAGCCACTACCTTTATGGTGTCCGGTGTACCATATATACGAATCATAAGAGCCTGAAGTACCTTATGGATCACCCCAACCTGAATATGAGACAAAAGAGGTGGTTGGACGTAGTGAAAGACTACGACTGTGAAATTTTGTATCACCCTAGCAAGGCTAATATGGTAGTTGATGCCGTGAGATACAGAGCAGTGAGTGCTCCAATCCGAGACGTGTGCATGAGGATGACAGTTATGACTCCAATCTTAGATACCACCCAAGAGGCTCAGGTGGTAGCCGTGAGACCAAAGAACCGTAAGAGAGAACGGGTGATCGGACATATTTCTGAGTTTGAGACGGATAGTCGGGGGCTTATGACCTTCCATGGGCGGATTTGGGTGCCATATACGGGTGGAGATCGACGTATTTCGATCCATCCGAGAGCCACCAAGATGTATTTGGACTTAAAAATGGATTATTGGTGGCCCTAAATGAAGAGAGATGCGGCATGGGTAGTCGAGAGATGCTTGACCTGTCGTCAGGTCAAGGCAGAGCACCAGCGTCCACATGGCCCATTGCAGACTCTAGAGGTTCCCCAATGGAAGTGGGAACAAATTACCATGGATTTTCTCACCAAATTACCGAGGACCGCGTGAGGTGTCGACGCGATATGGGTGATTGTAGACCGGTTGACGAAGAGCACCCACTTCCTGGCTATCAGTGAGAGCTCTTCTGCAGAGAGATTGGTTGAGATCTACGTTCGAGATGTGGTAGCACGGCATGGGGTGCCGACATCGATAGTGTCAGATCGAGATGTACATTTTACTTCCAGGTTCTAGAAGAAAATTATGAGGAGTTGGGTACCCGGTTGCACTTCAGTACCGCATATCACCCACAGACAGACGGATAAAGCGAGCGGACGATTCATACGACCGAGTACATGCTGCGTGAATGTGTTATGGATATCGGTGGAAGTTGGGACACTTATTTTCCCTTGGCTGAGTTTTTATACAATAACAACCATCATTTCAGTATTGGTATGCCTCCCTTTGAGCTCTTATATGGGAGGAGGTGTCGGACTCCCATCTGTTGGGGAGAGGTAGGGAAGAGAGTGATGGGGGGCACTGATATAGTGCTCAAGACAACAGAGCAGATCCAGCAGGTCAGATAGAGGTTACTGACGGCCCAGAGTCGTTAGAAGAGTTACGCCGACCGACGCCATTCAGAGCTAGAGTTTCAGGTCGGAGATTTTGTCCTCCTGAAGGTATCCCCATGGAAAGGGGTGATCTTATTCAGGAAGCGGGGCAAGTTGGGCCCTAGTTACATTGGCCCTTTCAGAGTGATCACCCGAGTGGGTAAGGTAGCTTATTGGTTGGAGATGCCTGTAGAGTTGAGCCTGATTCATAACACCTTCCACGTGTCCCAGCTGAGGAAGTGTGTAGCGATGAGACGACAGTGGTCCCTTTAGAGGACATTCAGGCAGATGAGAGCCTGAACTACATTGAGAGGCCGATAGACATCTTGGATAGTAAGGTGAAGGTCTTGAGGAATAAAGAAGTGGCCTTGGTTCAGTTTCAGTGGCAACATCAGAAGGGATCCGAGTGTACTTGGGAGCCGGAGTCCGAGATACGGGAGCAGTACCCGGAGTTTCTTTCAGAGGATGACTTCGATGGCGAACACTGATTCTAGTGGGGGAGAATTGTAACATCCCGACTCCCAGTACACTTTTAGAAGGAGGTTGGAGAGTAACAAGGCTTGGAACGAGGAGGGACTTTTGGATCCAGTGTTCTTCAGTGTTAGCTTCTGTTTGGAGGTAGAGTCTAGACGAGTCATGGGGTACTAGATCTACTTGCTTACTTCCGAGGTGAGTCTTCTCACTATACTTACCTGAGTCGTAACACCGAGTGACCAGAGGGTCTTATTTGAGTTATCGACCGGAGGGTCCTATGTGCTTATATTGAGTTATGTGATATTATGCATTTTGTCTGTGTGATATATGCTATATTATTCTGTGCTTTACTGAGTTACGATCGGAGTGTCCAAACCGAGTTGTGAGAATGGAGGGTCTTCACTGAGATACAGGACTGGAGGGTTCAACCCAAGCTGTGAGACCGGAGGGTCTTCACGGAGACACATGACCGGAGGGTCCACACCAAGCCGTGAGACCGGAGGGTCCTCACCAAGACGCATGACCGGAGGGTCCATGCCGAGCTATAGCCATGAGAGGCTTATTATTTGTGTACATGGTATTTTGGGGAATTCAGTAAGCTTCGTGCTTACCGCGTTGTGTGTTATGTGTTTCAGGTACTTCTCATGATCGCGGGAAGGCTCCGGCTTGGTTGTACACACCTGTTCGAGACTAGGTTTGAGGATTCTGGAATACTATCAGTTATTTTGTGGATTTGTGTTTGACATTTGAGACAATTGTGGTTTTTGGAAAAATGTGACATGAGTTTTTATGTGTTTCAAAAATGAAAATTTTGGTTGAAAAATTACGGTGTTACATAATTCAACCGATAAGTATTCGGTATACCCTAAAAGTTTCTAAGTAATAATACTTGTATTAAGATTGTAATGTAGTATCCAATAATACTTTTAGCACATATATAATTGTATTTGACTCGTACAGAGTGATATGTAGTATTATCAAATATACAGCTAACACATTTTGGATAATAGACATTTAATTCACATATAAAGTATATTATCAAAAACGAATACAAAAAAAATTGCATAAATTTAATACTTAAAGTATTCAATACTTTTATTTAAAAGTGCTCATGAAAGTAACTATGCACTCACTTGATTGTGGTGGAAGACTCGTGAGAAAGTTAGATCCTTATCTAACACTTCAGCTTTCCCTTTTAAAATGACAAGTTTTCTAGCGAAAACTTAGAATATCTACAGGTAGAACTTTGTCGCTATATCTTTCTTCTGAAAGATTCTTCCTATGCATCAACACTCAACTAACTATAATAAAACTGGAGAAAGTGTTGTCGAATCATGAGGGACCGACATGCTTGAGGGTATGTAGAGAAAGGCTCTAGAGGGAGACTTGGTGCAAGAAATATGAGAGTCTGAAGCCTCTTATTTATAGTAAAGGAATTTTCAAAACGCACCCATATAATTACTTCAATGACTAAACGACCTTTAATAGTAGTATTTTAGATAGATTTAATGATATTTTTACTAAACTAATTTCGAATGTATTCAATATTAGTCTTATATCAACCGCATTGTCGCTACCTTTATAATGACCTATAATTATGTGTGTATGTGTGTGTGTGTATATATATATATATATATATATATATATATATATATATATATATATATATATATATATATTGATGTATGTATGTATGTATGTATGTATGTATGTATATGACTTATATATTATTTTACTGCATAGATATTCTATTAAAAATCATAACTTCATCATATGAACTCCATCCTGGACGTTCTGCATTTCGACAGATTCGTATTTACGAGGACTTCAACTTTCGTTTAGATTGTTTTGGCTAACAAGTTGTAATATCCCAAAATTCAAGACCAAAAATTTCATTTTCATAATAATGAAACCATCAACCAAACATGTTCATAAAACCATAAAGGAAAAACCAGATTAAGTCAATCAATCATCTCAATATATCAAAGTGAAATAATGTGGAAATCATGGGTTGTACGCGATGCGATCACTACGAGCTCTTCCCCTTCGATCCGGAAGTACCTGAAACATAAACTGAAAACCGTAAGCACGAAGCTTGGTGAGTTCCCCAAAATACCTCATACTATACATATCAAACATACAATGGTCGATGCCCCACAACCATCAGGCCCCGCCCGGCTTCAAGCTCCGCTCGGAACAGATTCGTCTGTACCATGTGATGGGCCCCACCCAACTCACTCATCAGGCCCTGCTCGGCATCGGGCCCCGCCCAACATTTATACAACACATACACATATGAAAGATAACATAGACAACTAGCATACAGATAACCATAATTTATGGGTCGACATTGGTGCCTTCGACCCCTAAACACTGGGAGGAGACTCACCTCAAACTGCTGAAACAACCAGATAAATGCTCGCACTGCTGATCCGGGAATCTCCGCACTAAATATCATCAGATAATACCATAATTAATAATTAGGTAATAAACCATACCTGTGAATCTAGTTCATTTGTCTATCACCTTGGGTAAAAGACCATTTTACCCTTTCCTCACTTGGCCCTATAACCGAGGCCTAACCCAATGACACCTAAAAGCCCAGTATCGCCTAAGTTCCTAAATGATGCCCAAAGCCCATTATGGGCCCAAATCCAAGAAGGTTTAAAGCCTAACAATGACCCAAAGTTAGAAAGACTTGTGGCTCAGCAAGGCCCAAAACCCTAGTAGTCCAGATATGGCCCAAATCACAAAATTCAACAAAAGTCAACAGCTTCTGAGTATGCCCTACGTATGTTATCTTTGGCCAGTACGTGCTACGTACGAGCTGGATACGCCCAACGTACTCCACATCAGTCCAAACTCAACATTAAGTGCTTAATCGGTTAAGTTACTAAGTCCACATCTCAGATCTGATCCTCAATGATGTATTAACACCTAAAGTTGGCAATTTTACTCCTTTGCATGTCTTAATGGGACCTAATACTCAATAAAACCCATAATAAGAATCCTAACTCATGCATGATCCGATATAACCCATCAAGATTTCATTTTATGTACAAAGGACCTAAAAAATGCTTAGATCTACCATCCTTAGCTTCTGGAGTAGCTCATACTCTCAATCATGGCTTAGAGGACCATCAAATTATAAAAACCAACCCTAAATAGATCTATCAAAAGAACCATCAAGTTAAGAGTTTTATACCTCCAAAAGCTTTCCAAGTTGGAGATGATTCTGGATCTAGAAGCTCTAGCCACCCCAATGCAACTTCCAAGAGTTTTTCTTCCTTCAAGATCACCAAAAACACCATCAAAGCTCACTTCCAAGCTCAAAACACTCTAAAGACAATTAGGGTTTCGTTCTTAGGGTTTGGAGAGGTGGAGGTTGGTCATAAGAAAGTCCATGAGCAATTTAAGATGTTTAAGTAAGGCACAAACTCTAAAAATTAGGGTTTTCCCTGGTGACCGTACGCCCTGTGTACCTCCACATACGCCCTGCATACGTGGGTGCCTCAGCGACCATGCCATCGAGCCAACACGCCCATCGTACTCCTAGCATACGCCCAACGTACTCAGCTAGGGACCAAAATGAAATAATTTATAAGATTAAGGGCAAAAAAAACCTGGAATGCAAATGTTTCACAATCGATCTATCTTAATTTCACTTTTTATGACACATTGTTGTATAGGGTTCAACACGAAACTTTGAAAAACCATAACTTCCTCATATGAAGTCAAATTTTGGTATTCTTTATACTCACAAAATTGTCATCATGAATACTACAACTTTCGTTAAGATTACTCATCCTAAATAATCTTTTGTTTTTAAACTTCATTTTTTCACTTCAATGATACATTTTATAATAATATTTTAAAATAAGATTTTCAACAAATATTATATACATAATATTTGTTCACATAAGGTGCATATATTTAATAGATACTTATATACCCGCAACGCGTAGAACAAATAGTTATCCTATTCGGTATTTTTAGTTATTCAATTATATGAATAATTATAACTAAAATCAATTAACACATCTAGCCTAATTTACGACATTACAATTCTCCCCACATAGGATGATTTCGTTCCCGAAGTCACAAACTCTACGGATAAATGCGACTACTGCCACTCGCTTCCAGTTTTTCCCATGTAATAATTGTATATGTATTGTGCCCCCAAAGTACTAAATCATGTCACTCTATTGTCTTAAAATAATGTTTTAGGTTCGTTTATGACAACTTGACAACATGCCGACCTTGTTCCCATAATGAAACATCAACTAATGTCACACCCCAAAACCAGAACGGCGGAAACGTTCGGGGGCGGAGGACGTCATGTACAGTATCACAACAATGCATAATAGTAAACAAGCAACAACATCATCCATTGCATTAATAGTAATATTTTAATACAAGTGTGTTCTGAAGTTTATAAGACACCAAAAATGAATAATCAAAATAAGAGATGAGTCTTGATCGTGCTCCATCTTCTCAAAACCTGGTCATCGGTACCTGTCTATTGGCGACCTGAGAATACAAGTTATTTTGAAAGCGTAGATCAGCATTAAAGCTGGTGAGTTCATAAGTATTTTAGTTCATAAGTATTTTAGTGTCATTATTTGTATAAGTTTGAAGAATGTACTTGTAAATGTTTGATGTAAAAGTTTGTAAGTATTTGATGTAACTGTTTGTAAACTTTCTAGAAAATCCTATATTTTCTACTAAAGTAGTCTTCTACCAAGACTCAACTGTTCTCTATGTTTGTTCTTTTGTAAAGTGTGAGTTTTCCCAAAGTATGACTATCATTACCAAAATATAGTTTTTCATTAACGTTTATGTGAGAAGATCACAATGTGAATGAATTGGGAAAATAAAGATGTACTGTAGTTTTATCTAGGTAACTAGTAATGTACTACCTACCTTTAACTTGTTAGTTAATTAAAGTAAAATGTGATATGATTGTAACCATACTCGATTGACCAATATAAAATGACGTTCGAGACGTCGAAATGATATGACATTCGTCACCCGTAGACCTGCAGGTCCCACTGTAGCTAGCAGCAAGGTGTAGGAGGGTCAGTCCCGTATAGATCTATACACAAATTCATGCTCTCCCTCCAGGAGAGTCTGGGTACAAAACGTGACACAGCAGTATATTGCCGAGCCATGAAGTAGTATCTCACATTAATGTTATACTATTCTTGTATTTGTATAGTATGTACTAGTGTAGTGTATGTTCTCTCTATCTAGTATGTAGTATGTTCTCTAGTGTATAGTGTGTAGTATGTATTGATTCTCGTTATAGTATGCTCTATCTGTTTCTCTTTATAGTGAGTATTGTTTCTCGTTATAGTATTCTCTATCTGTTTCTCTTTATAGTGAGTATTGTTTCTCGTTATAGTATGTATTGACTGATGTATGAACTGACTTTTTGTATGTTTCATTGTTCTAGTAATATTATTAGTGACTTCCTAAACTATACCTATTATAGTTTACTAGCAATGTTGTTTGTATGAATGAAAATGTTTGTACACCTTTGCTACCCAAAGGTATTGAATTGAAGGATGAACTTTTATATCTATATACATACACATAATATATAATTAAGATTCAAACGACCTTCGGACAAACAACCGATACCCTAAGTCCACAACCAAACAAGGAACAGGAAGTAAGGCGAGTTATCAGTCCTAAGTCCTTTCAATCCTTCTTATATAACTATATCTATATAGATATGCTTTTGACAAACTATAAGTTTAAAAGAGTTTGATAAAGAGTTTTTCATATAAAGGAGTTTGTAAAACGATTTGAAGCAATTTGATTGATAACACAGTTTGATGTATAAGAATTTCATTGTTTGATAGTTATAAATCACATATGATTGATATAATAACTATACTGTTTCTACTTGTATTCTCCCCCACAAAAGCATTTAAAATCATTTAAAAGGTAAGTTAAGGGGTATGAACTCACCTGTAGTGAGTGATACGAATGAAAGATCGATTTGATGGATGCTAAGTGCCAAGTGAAGCCTTGAGCACAACGGATCCTAATAAGCATATAATGACACATATATGTATATAATTAGTGTTTAAACAACCAATCATGTACAGAAAACCACCCTAGGACTAGGAAACACTTATATGGAAGTGTTATAATTACAAGGGATTGCATCTAAGGAGTGTATGGCCAAACATTGGAGTTTACGACCATGGGGTTCACGGCCTCATGAGTTTATGACCATAGGGTTTACGGCCCTATGAGTTTACGACCGTAAACTCAAGAAGTTTTGTGCCAAAAAGTGTTGTCAAGGCCTTGCAAACATCAAGGAAGTGTTCTAGATTCAATGCTTAGTTTAAGAGAGTTTATGGCCAACAAATGCACCTTTAACAAGGGTTTACGGCCAAGGGAGATGCTCTTGGCCGTAAACTCCTATTTTTCATGGGAAAAGGATGTTTTCCAGGTGCAAATCGAGGGTTCCTACTAGATAACATGTATAGGAAGAAGGTACTTACAATATGGAAGCAAATAGAGTTGATTTCGGCCCAAAACACTAGTGTGTGTTCTTGGTGTTCTTGGTGATCTTGAAGATCAAACCCAAAAAGATGAAGTTAATGGATGAAATCAAAGGTTGATACTAGATAAGGAGATGTACCAACTAAACAAAGGATGAAACACTTACATTTTTGAAGAATAAAATGAAGATCCTTATGATACTTGAGAGAGAATTCGAGTTTTTCAGGTTGAAATGGTGAATAATGAGGAAGAAAGGGTGGAATAGCATGTTTATAGGGTGAGTTTACGGCCACCTTGAGTTTACGGCCGTAAACTCATATGGTGTGGCCGTAAACTCCAAATGATGAAGTTTATGGCTTACTTGGTGCACAATGGACTCAAGCAGTTACTTCTTAGTACCCGATCCTTGGATGTACTATGATTAAAACTCTCAAATAGACCCTAAATAATGCTAGAAGATAGCAATATGAGTCCAACCTTGATTGATTTGAACAACTATTCAAGATAGAAATTTCGGGTTGTCACATCATCCCCCTGTTAGAGAGAATTTCGTCCCAAAATTAGAGTTTAACAAATAAGCTATTACAAATAACTAAACGAAAAGATGAGGATATTTCAGTTTCATTTGATCCTCGCGTTCCCAAGTGAATTCAGGTCCCCGCTTGGCGTTCCAGCGAACCTTCGCTATCGGGATACGACTTTGCTTCATTTGCTTGACCTCTCGGTCCATGATCTCTACAGGTTCTTCCATGAAGTTGAGGCTCTCGTTGATCTCGATCTCGTCGAGTGGGATTACAAGAGTTATGTCGGACAGACACTTTTTCAAGTTCGAGACGTGGAAAGTAGAATGTACGTTACTGAGTTCGCGAGGTAGTTTGAGTTTGTAAGCTACAGGGCCGATTCTAGCGATAATCTCAAAAGGCCCTATGTATCTTGGATTTAGCTTTCCACGCTTTCTGAAGCGTATCAAGCCCTTCCAGGGTGAGACCTTCAATAGAACACGGTCGCCCACCTGGAATTCCAACGGTTTCCTTCGCTTGTCTGCGTAGATTTTCTGTCGGTCTCTAGAGGCTTTCAATCGTTCACGAATCTGAACGATCTTCTCTGTCGTTTCCCGAATGATCTCCGGACCTGTGAGAGTGCTGTCAGGAACTCGTCCTTTAGCTAACTGAGTGTCGCCCACCTCAGCCCAACACATAGGGGATCTGCACTTACGGCCATAGAGGGCTTCAAATGGAGCAACCTTTATGCTTGTGTGATAACTATTGTTGTAGGAGAACTCGACAAGGGGTAAATGAGTATCCCATGCCTTCCCAAAGTTAATCACGCATGCTCGCAACATATCTTCCCAAGTTTGAATAATCCTCTCACTTTGTCCTTCGGTTTGCGGATGGTAGGCTGTACTCATGTCCAGCCTAGTTCCTAGGGAACTTTGTAGCGACTGCCAGAACCTCGAAGTGAATCTACTATCCCTATCAAAGATAATGGATATGGGAACACCATGCAGTCGTACGATCTCCCTGATGTATGTTCTTGTTAGTTTCTCCAGATCTTCAGAGCAAACACTACTGCTCCTAACTCAAGATCATGTGTGGTGTAGTTGACCCCGTGTGTCTTCAGCTGTCTTGAGGCATAAGCGATGACCTTACCTCGTTGCATCAGAACATAGCCGAGCCCTTGATTGGACGCATCGCAATAGACTACGAAGTCTTCTATCCCTTCGGGGAGGGACAGTATCGGTGCGGTGCATAAGGCTCGCTTTAGCGTTTGGAACGCTTTCTCTTGCTTCTCTTCCCAGTCAAAGGCCACGCCCTTCTGGTTCATTGTCGTGAGCGGTTTCGCAATCCGTGAGAAGTTCTGAATGAACCTGCGATAGTAGCCAGCGAGGCCTAGAAATTGACGAATTTCTATAGGCGTCTTCGGTGCTGACCAGTTCTCAATGGCTTTAATTTGGGAAGGGTCCACGTGTATTCCCTCCTCGCTAACCACGTGCCCTAAGAATTTGACTCTTCGGATCCAAAATTCGCATTTCGAGAACTTTGCATAGAGCTTCTCTGATCGCAGTGTTTCCAAGACCTGACGCAGATGTTGACTAGGCTCCTCCTTACTACGGGAGTATATAAGTATGTCATCGATGAAGACAATGAAGAACTGATCCACGTAAGGACGACACACCCTATTCATTAAGTCCATGAATATTGTGGGCGCATTGGTCAATCCGAACGGCATCACTATAAACTCGTAGTGTCCATAACGAGTTCGGAAGGCTGTCTTCGGAACATACTCCCCTAGCACTCATAATTGGTGATACCCGGATCTCATGTCAGTCTTTGAAAAGAAATTCTCCCCTTGAAGTTGGTTAAACAAATTGTCTATGCGAGGCAGAGGGTAACGATTTTTGATGGTTAGCTTGTTAAGTTCTCTGTAGTCGATGCACATACGGAATGATCCGTCTTTCTTCTTGACAAACAAGACCAGTGCTCCCCAGGGTGAGAAGCTTGGCCTAATGAAGCCCTTGCTGTGTAATTCGTTAAGTTGACTGGATAGCTCCTGCATCTCAGCTGGTGCTAGACGATAGGGCGATTTGGCTACTGGGGTAGCCCCTGGAACTAAGTCGATTCTGAACTCGACTTGACGTTGTGGAGGTAATCGTGGGAGTTCTTCTGGAAAGATGTCGGGAAAATCGTGTACTTCTAGAATGTTCTTTATGTCTTTCATCTCTTGGCTCACATCGACAACATGAGCAAGGGATGTGCGAAATTCCTTTCGCAAGAATTTCTGGGCTTGTACGCTCGAGATGATGCGAAGGTTCGTGCCGGTTTTGTCGCCGTAGATTACTAGAGTTTTGCTAGACGGTAGATTAAGGCGAACAACCTTTTCGTAACACATAATGTCGGCACGATGAGAACTCAACCAATCCATGCCGATTATAACGTCGAAACTTTTAATTGAGACTGGCATGAGGTCGATTGGGAATGAATGGCTATCTAATGTTAGTGTGCATCCTATGTATATGCAGCTAGTGCTCTCTGTCTTTCCATTAGCCATTTCTATAGTAAATGGTTCTTTAAGTGCATGCGATTTTTGTTTAAGCAAGTGAGAAAATTCCTAGTTCACGAAACTCCTCTCCGCTCCACTATCAAACAGAATGCATGCATACGAGTTATCGAGGAGAAACGTACCAGTGACCACTGTGGGGTCGGCAACTGCTTCCTCGTGGCCTATAACCAAAACTCTTTCCACGCCGCCGACATCCCCTGTCTTCGGGCAGTTCCTCTTGTAGTGGCCCACCTCGCCACAACCGTAGCAAGCCTGGCCCACACCAGCGCCGAGGACTTGGGTAACTGGCTTTGCCGGAGCCTTGCAGAAACGGGCAGTGTGCCCCTTCCTGTTGCAGTTAGAGCACTGCATTTCACGGCAGGGTCCATTGTGGTGGAAGCTGCATTTGTTTCACTTCGGCAAGTTTCCCGCGTACTGCTTTAACGGTGCAGCAGTGGAAGGTGCTATCGCAGCGTGAACAGCTATGACCTGCTACTTTTTGGCAGCTTTCTTCTTTTTCTTGTCATCCCAGAACGTCCGCTTGTTGTCGGCGGCTTTGGAGGGTTCTGAGATGGCTAGCATTGTTGTTGTTGATGGGGTTCGGACCCCATGGTCAATGAGCCTCTGTGCCAATCGCTTGGCACTGTCGAAGGTAGTGGGGTGAGAAGCTAGTACGTTCCCTTGAAATGGAGGCACCAGCCCCCAGATATACCTCTCTATCTTCTTCCCCTCAGTAGGGACCATGGATGGACATAGTGCCACCAGATCACTGAATCTGGCGGTGTAGGAAACTATGTCGGAGCCCTTCATGGTTAGGCTCCAGAGTTCCTGCTCCAACTTTTAAACTTCTCCCCTCGGGCAGTACTCTTCGATCATGAGCTCCTTCAGAGCTTCCCAGCCGATAGCATTTGCCACTATAAGAGATAGTGACTTGACATGGCTGTTCCACCACATCAGAGCTCGGTCCGCGAAGGTGCAAGCGACAAATTTTACCTTGCTCCCTTCCGGACAGGAGCAGATCTCAAAGATCGACTCCGTCTTCTCGAACAATTGCGAGAGAGCAATGATTCTGCTAGTACCATTGAAGGCCCTGGATTTGCAGTTGGTGAAATCCTTATATGAGTACTCCCTAGAGCGCACTGGACCTTCGACCATGGTGGGAGGCACATTAGTCCCACTCCCGCTAGTACCGGTAGTGGTGAATTGTGCTAGAGCTGCCGTAACAGCCGCATTCACAGCAACTTGGATAGCTGTTGGGTTGTATTGAGGAGGAGGAGGTGGAGTTTGATTCGGAGGGTTGCGCCTCGTTACTCGGTGTGGAGGCATCTTGTAGCTATAAGATCACAAAGATGAAGATATTGATAAGAATTTAGTAGAGAGTATGATGAGAGTGACTCATGGACTAACTCTCCATAGCCCAACAACACAAATGAAAGTATGATTGGATAGAACTCTAGTACTAGAAAGATGAAATCATTTGAATAATAATTTTCACAAGATTAATATCTGTCAAATATACTGGTATTACAGATGCAACTAGTTCGGGAAAAATGACCTAAAAGTAGGTCTTACATCAAACTAAGACGAGAAAATTTTGACAGAATAAAGACCTATCGACCGAAAGTTCAAGGTCTTACAATAACATGAAATTACAGGAAAAGTACTACTGAGAGCATAGATAAGAAGGCTAATCCTTAGATCAAAAGGAAAGATGAGTAGAGCATCCCCTACTGACAACGGGAACCCCTTGGGCAAACCCTTAAATCATCCATCTAACGCTCCATTTCAAAAAGGCATCCGTCGTACACTCGCTGGCGCACGCGATGCTCTATAACTTCCGCCCTAGTCTCAGCTAGTTCTTAAAGTAGAGACTCACGGTCTCTTTCAGCTCTCTCACGAGCATCTTCCAGCCGACGAATGCGGACAATGTTGATCCCTGTATTGGCATCAAGTTCTGCAATTCGTTGGAGGGCTGTCCTACCCTGAATTTCGTTACGAGCAACCCTGCGGACCAGGATAGGCAGGACCCTGTCCGCTGAGCCTCATTTGCTCACATTGTAGAAACTTCGGTCTCCATTGTACGTGATGGGTTGGCCCTGTTCCTGACTCCAGGTCTCCAGAATTTCCACCCACAGAGGCGTTAGGCCTTGAAAAGTCGGACGTGGGTTTGGATTTAGGTTTGGAGCTACCAGGGGTTGATCGTTAACTTCTGGCTCGGAGTCAGAATCCTCCGGGAAGTTCTCAGCAAAGTCATCATCCAATGGAATTGTTGGTTCCTCATCTGGCTCAACATCGAGCCATCCTCCATTGCCTTGGTTGGGAAAGTACGGGTCTTCGGGGATATGGAATCCAACCATGTTATCTAAGCAAGAAAAGGGGTAAAAGAAATAATTAATAGACGTACTAATTAATATAAATATAAGATGATCCTTACCATTTACTCCAACATTTTCGTAGTGCATACCAGTCATATGTAACCAAAACAGGATAGATCTTCGAATAAATGACCTTAACTCTAAGTCTACAACCAAACAAGGAACAGGAAGTAAAGCAAAGATCACAGATTTTAAGTCTATAACACCCTAGTCACATATAACTTTAGCGTATCCACTCAACAACTATTGACATACTAATAAAGACCTTTTTAGTTTGCACATAAGTAATTATAGTAATACAAAATACTCCTATAGTATTTTAAACTTGCTGCAACGCCACAACCATTCCTAGGCACATGCAATCACTTCTCGGAAAGATATAGTTGATCAGGCTATATCACTCCCAGATCTGATTATATGTCCCCATTGTGTTTATAGTTGTATATCTTTTATGGGTTTATGTACTCAATTCACTATAAACAATGCTCTGATACCAATCTTTCACACCCCAAAACCGGAACGGCGGAAACGTTCGGGGGCGGAGGACGTCATGTACAGTATCACAACAATGCATAATAGTAAACAAGCAACAACATCATCCATTCCATTAATAGTAATATTTTAATACAAGTGTGTTCTGAAGTTTATAAGACACCAAAAATGAATAATCAAAATAAGAGATGAGTCTTGATCATGCTCCATCTTCTCAAAACCTGGTCATCAGTACCTGTCTATTGGCGACCTGAGAATACAAGTTATTTTGAAAGCGTAGATCAGCATTAAAGCTGGTGAGTTCATAAGTACTTTAGTGTCATTATTTGTATAAGTTTGAAGAATGTACTTGTAAATGTTTGATGTAAAAGTTTGTAAGTATTTGATGTAACTGTTTGTAAACTTTCTAGAAAATCCTATATTTTCTACTAAAGTAGTCTTCTACCAAGACTCAACTGTTCTCTATGTTTGTTCTTTTGTAAAGTGTGAGTTTTCCCAAAGTATGACTATCATTACCAAAATATAGTTTCTCATTACCGTTTATGTGAGAAGATCACAATGTGAATGAATTGGGAAAATAAAGATGTACTGTAGTTTTATCTGGGTAACTAGTAATGTACTACCTACCTTTAACTTGTTAGTTAATTAAGGTACAATGTGATATGATTGTAACCATACTCGATTGACCAATATAAAATGACGTTCGAGACGTCGAAATGATATGACATTCGTCACCCGTAGACCTGCAGGTCCCACTGTAGCTAGCAGCAAGGTGTAGGAGGGTCAGTCCTGTATAGATCTATACACAAATTCACGCTCTCCCTCCAGGAGAGTCTGGGTACAAAACGTGACGCAACAGTATATTGCCGAGCCATGAAGTAGTATCTCACATTAATGTTATAGTATTCTTGTATTTGTATAGTATGTACTAGTGTAGTGTATGTTCTCTCTATCTAGTATGTAGTATGTTCTCTAGTGTATAGTGTGTAGTATGTATTGATTCTCGTTATAGTATGCTCTATCTGTTTCTCTTTATAGTGAGTATTGTTTCTCGTTATAGTATTCTCTATCTGTTTCTCTTTATAGTGAGTATTGTTTCTCGTTATAGTATGTATTGACTGATGTATGAACTGACTTTTTGTATGTTTCATTGTTCTAGTAATAGTATTAGTGACTTCCTAAACTATACCTATTATAGTTTACTAGCAATGTTGTTTGTATGAATGAACATGTTTGTACACCTTTGCTACCCAAAGGTATTGAATTGAAGGATGAACTTTTATATCTATATACATACACATAATATATAATTAAGATTCAAACGACCTTCGGACAAACAACCGATACCCTAAGTCCACAACCAAACAAGGAACAAGAAGTAAGGCGAGTTATCAGTCCTAAGTCCTTTCAATCCTTCTTATATAACTATATCTATATAGATATGCTTTTGACAAAATATAAGTTTAAAAGAGTTTGATAAAGAGTTTTGCATATAAAGGAGTTTGTAAAACGATTTGAAGCAATTTGATTGATAACACAGTTTGATGTATAAGAATTTCATTGTTTGATAGTTATAAATCACATATGATTGATATAATAACTATAATGTTTCTACTTGTATTCTCCCCCATAAAAGCATTTAAAATCATTTAAAAGGTAAGTTAAGGGGTATGAACTCACCTGTAGTGAGTGATACGAATGAAAGATCGATTTGATGGATGCTAAGTGCCAAGTGAAGCCTTGAGCACAACGGATCCTAATAAGCATATAATGACACATATATGTATATAATTAGTGTTTAAACAACTAATCATGTACGGAAAACCACCCTAGGACTAGGAAACACTTATTTCGAAGTGTTATAATTACATGTGATTACATCTAAGGAGTGTATGGCCAAACATTGGAGTTTACGGCCATGGGGTTCACGGCCTCATGACTTTACGGCCATAGGGTTTACGGCCCTATGAGTTTACGACCGTAAGCTCAAGAAGTTGTTTTTGCCAAAAAGTGTTGTCAAGGCGTTTCAAACATCAAGGAAGTGTTTAAGGGAGTTTATGGCCAACAAATGCACCTTTAACAAGGGTTTACGGCCAAGGGAGATGCTCTTGGACGTAAACTCCTATTTTTCATGGGAAAAGGATGTTTTCCAGGTGCAAATCGAGGGTTCCTACTAGATAACATGTATAGGAAGAAGGTACTTACAATATGGAAGCAAATAGAGTTGATTTCAGCCCAAAACACTAGTGTGTGTTCTTGGTGTTCTTGGTGATCTTGAAGATCAAACCCAAAAAGATGAAGTTAATGGATGAAATCAAAGGTTGATAATAGATAAGGAGATGTATCAACTAAACAAAGGATGAAACACTTACATTTTTGAGGAATAAAATGAAGATCCTCATGATACTTGAGAGAGAATTCGAGTTTTTGAGGTTGAAATGGTGAATAATGAGGAAGAAAGGGTGGAATATCATGTTTATAGGGTGAGTTTACGGCCACCTTGAGTTTACGGCCGTAAACTCATATGGTGTGGCCGTAAACTCCAAATGATGAAGTTTATGGCTTACTTGGTGCACAATGGACTCAAGCAGTTACTTCTTAATACCCGATCCTTGGATGTACTATGATTAAAACTCTCAAATAGACCCTAAATAATGCTAGAAGATAGCAAAATGAGTCCAACTTTGATTGATTTGAACAACTATTCAAGATAGAAATTTCGGGTTGTCACAACTAAGTTGATTAATGTTTCTCTATTATTGAACTACCATATTCATGCATAATTTCCTACACTACTATTCTCCTCATCTATTTAGGATTTAGATGACAAAGTTCACGATCTTTATTGAACCTTTTCCCCTTCGGGTTTCGACTTTGTTGGTCATAACTGTTTTCATTTTATCACTAACGTAAGTACTTTTAAGAAAATCAGAGGATAATCTTAAACCAAAAATATTTACTTATGATTATATGAAAACATTCTCTACATACCAATCCTCGGCGCATACGATACTCATAAAAGTATCCTTTTATCAATTGGTCAATTACAATTCACAACACATTGTGGTTCTACACCATCCTATGACACTTTATGATATGATCTAAGATAAGATCATTCCCTTTACCTATAGATACAGTTTCAAGTTCCCTCATGATATTTGGTGTCATTTTATCACTTTCCATCCATTCTATCATCTACACAAAACAACCAAAGCTAATAGCTCTCCTTTTGCTTCTTGTGTTTCAACTCTCTTAGATGTTAAAGTAGAACCGAAATCGAGTTTCCTTTAGTACTTTTGCCTTAATGTTTGGTTCTCCCCACTTGGGTCTGAACTCCTATTTGTTGCTACTCAGAACCAATCAAAGCCCAACTAGCTCTGCTTATGCGATTAGTAGCTCCTTTTTTTAAAAAAAAAAACTCCTGATTATCATATCAATAACTCTAACGTCTCCAACATACTATCATAGCTTATGCATACTATGAATGATCTTCTCACATCACATGACCATACACTAATCAAGATCAAGAAAAACATGAATTTGTCCACCAATGCACACATATACGAATTGGTATAAGAGGATTTTACTAACATAATGAAAAATCACTAGCAATAACGACAAGTGTTGATCTCATTACAATTTCTCCTTCTTCTTTAGGACCCTTAACCTTGTCGTTCTCCAATTGACCCTTTACATTGATCCTCCTGATCAAATCTAAAATTCTTAGTTGCAACGCACACAAGACACTTGCTACTTCACATATCAACAACAACGAGTGCATATCTCCTATCCTTCTGAGTGAAAATCAAATAAGTTTGAACTCATTCGTCGAAGGTGGTGCTTAAACATGCACTTGTGTCTTTCACCCGTTGATGGATCTTTAGTCCAAAGATCTCGATTCACAAACTATATTTTTATTGGAGGCTCCTACTCCTTCCTAAATTGGGTCACAAAATCGACCCAAGATTAGGTCTTTACTTCGGCTACAGTAACAAACTGAATAGTTACACTCTAATGACTTCCATTGCATGACACAACAAATAAATAAAGAACTATACTCCTGCCTTTACGAGACAATTACTAACATGGAAGACACCGTCCTTATTTTATTAACAAAATAATCCTTCTTCTTGATCATAGGGGGTTGACCTATATCACAATAGATTGCAGCTCTAGCCACTGGCTACTGAACCTTGACGAAGGCTGCAATTACTTGCTTATCAGACAAAGATTTTCAGAATCAACAAAATTTCTTATCAGATCTGCATTACTCGGGCTCGGTCCATCGAGACAAATTGGGTTTAAACCATAATCAATCTTTAGTCGTTATCATGTTGTATGTAGTGATAGAAACCTTGTGACCTTTCCTTATCTAAGTACAAAATCTTGTGCTTCATGTAGTACATGCCTATACTACCTTTCATACCTATTGATACTCATCTTAAGATTCTTCTCATAGTTCCCAAGTTACTACACATGATAACCACAAAGAAGATTAACATATATGAATGTGTCCAAATAAGAACATACAACAGTTCTCCCTAGACTCTACTAGAAATTCCGCATCTCTACTAGGCGCCATAAGCATATTCCAATGTCTTTCGTAGTTCACTAGGAATTTCCATATCCAAACTCTTTGTATAAATTCTTTTTAATGTAGTGTCCAGTCAGCAAGATATATTACAACTAAATTTACTCTAGTTATATGGATACAAATGCTTTCCAACTACTAGTACCACCTTTTTACATATTCAGATGACCATGCATATCATTTTATATCTTCACTTTATCATCCTTAATCCTAGAAAGTTAGATTCCCAGCTGCATGTCTTTCACATGCATTTCATAGGATTCGATAGTAGGAAGTCCACATCGCAGCTACATCTCAACATGTTCCACTAGCTTCGACTAAGTTCTTTGTAATCCTTGATACCATCATCTCTCTTCGTGAAACACTATAGGTGTATTCCCACTTCAACTAAATGTTCTATCTTTACTAAACAAGTAGGCTAATTAGCACTTCAAAAACCAATGACTATTTTCTCTATCCTAGTCTTATATGTTAAAGTTGGATGAACATATTCAAGAATTCACATAAGGATGTGATAAAAGTTAATTACTACTCAATATCATTAAATACTATGCCAGAGAATCATGTATATTGTATATATTAATTCTTAACACATCACTCGAACTGTATACAACTTAGTAGCAACATCCAAGGACCCGGTTTAATGGAAATTCTATTATCTTTCTCCTCTTCGTCTTTCTTGAATTCCTCTCATATTCTGCACAACATGTTATATAACTTCAACTTTGATACCATTGGGGTATTTATCACCATATTCAATTCTTCTAAGTCCGTAAGCAATCATTTCTTCAATCTGGTCAACTTTGGGAATGCCAAGCGGCGGGAAGACTTCATGGATCACACCAAATGTCTATCATCCCGCAAATTGAAAAGTTACTTCACACGTACAATACTCCTCCAAAGGTTGTATTATATTACCAAACATACTCTAAAGGTATGATACCACTCTATAGATATTTGTATACTATTTATGAAGTTACCGATGTTAACTATCGTAAGTCTCTTTATTTCCTCAAAAATTTACATGTCGGTTCTAATACAATCATTACACGTTTAGAATCCTTAACACATAAAATTTCCTCTTCCAAATCAAGGTCGGTAATAGACCTTGAATCTCTTCAAGTTATAACAATCTAGGTAGCATGCCTATGGCGTGCTATAATACATATCATTTAGCACAAAAGGCATTACTCCTAAAGTATGCTGGTGAACCTAATAGCAAGTCAGGTATACAACCTAAGGCAAGCTATAAATTAACTTTATTAGCATATAATATTAATCAAGGCATATACCTTAAAATATTATAGTGCTTGTTTCTAGGTAATACTAATTTTGGTATAAAACTTAAAATATATTAGACACACCTTTCGCCATCATCACTTAATCTCTAAGTTGAAATCTAGCAATAACTGCTATTCTTCGTTCGCTTAAACTAATGCTCTGATACCAACTGTGACATCCCCTTATTTTCCAGATTGTAAAAAAGCTTTTCTTTACACTTTAGAGATCAAAATATCTTTACTTGTGGAAAGTATTAGTATATTAAAACATTTAGCGAAAATTGTCTCGTTTTATTAAAATATCTTGAGTACAGATGTTGTTTCGAAAATGAAAAAAATTCTAAATATATCATAATCAGTACACAACATAAGTCATAACGTAAAGACCTAACAATCTTGAACACTATTTCAGGTCTTCCTTAAATCACTTAGAATCCTATACATGTCCTCAATAGTCTTAATATCGCTACATGTGATGCATATAAATTGAGTGGGTCAGGTTAGGAAACCTAGTGAGATACATAGGTTATGTAGTCCCACAATGTTATTATGATAATAATCCATAATCAACAAGCCAACAAAACCAACTGCTACCAAACATTATAGATATATAATCGTAACGAGGATATCTATAAAATGATGTACCCACACATACCCAACCTAGTCGATTCACATGAATCCTAATCAACGATCATCAAAAAGAATCATTATACCTTATGAATAGTTCAAAACAACCATTTGACTACACAGCTAGGGATTCCTTGGTTGGTGTAATTCATTAAAGGCAACCCAAAAGAGGATGGAGTACTCAAATGAACACATAATCCTTATTCCCGAATAATATGATTACTTAAGGACTACATGTAATGAGCATGCTAGCTTTCCACCAGACTGTCTAGAATAGTCAGTAGTCGTTATCTTACTCTAAAAAATGACTTTTACGGAACCTGCAGCCAGGCTCGTGATAGTGGAACGGAAATCAAACTCTCTTCTCCATTCAAATCTCACACACATACACAACTCATATTGAGTCTACCTAATATCCAACTTATCAAATATCTCTAGTACATAATCCGTACATTAACAAATAGTAGTATCATAGAAAAGATTGCTACTCTCCATTCCAAACTCGCATACATATCTTGTATGATTACTACCTATTTATTCAACTTACGTCGGATACAACATCCCTTGTATGTCTTATTTAATAATTAGGCCATACTATAATATGAATAGTCAACTCTTAATACCAATTTCATGTGAATGCAATATCATTGTGATCCAAGGCATAACTAAGCACTTATTCAACTTACTTTGAACTAAGCATCCTTCATAAGTCTTACTTTACCACTAGGAAAGACTATGATGCATGTAATTATTTTCACAAACGTTTTTCCTGATTCACGTCCTCAATACTCTTAATACCGCTACTTGTGATGCATAAAAATTGAGTGGGTCAGGTTGGGAAACCCGATGAGATACATAGGTTTTGCAGTCCCACAATGTTATTATGATAATAAATCATAATCAACAAACCTACAAAACCAACTGTTACCAAAAACTATAGATATATAATCCTAACAAGAATATCTATAAAATTATGTACCCACACATACCCGACCTAGTCGATTCTCAAGAATCCTAATCAACGATCATCAAAAAGAATCATTATGCATTATGAATAGTTTAAAACAACTATTTGACTACAAAGGTAGGGATTCCTTGGTTGGTGTAAGTCATTAAAGGCAACCCTAAATAGGATGGATTACTCAAATGAACATATAATCCTTATTCCTGAATAATATGATTAGTTAACGCCTACATGTAATGAGCATGCTAGCTTTCCACCCAACTGTCTACAATAGTCAGTAGTTGTTATCTTACTCTAAAAAATGACTTGTACGGAACCTGCAACCGAGCTTGTGACAGCGGAACGGAAACAGAACTCTCATCACCATTCAAATCACACACACACACACACACTCCATAACGAGTCCACCTAATATCCAACTTATCAAATAACTATAGTACGTAATCCATACTTTCATAAATAGTAGTGTCATAGAATAGAGTGCTACTCTTTGTTCCAAACTGCATACATCACTTGTATGATTACTACCTATTTATTCAACTTACTTCAGATTCAACATCTCTTGTATACCATAGTTAGTAATTAGGCCAGATTATAATTTGAATAGTCAACTCTTAATACCAATTTCCTATAAATGCAATATCATTGTTATCCAAGGTATAACTAAGCACTTATTCAACTTACTTTGAACTAAGCATCCTTCATAAGTCTTACTTTATCACTAGAAAAGACTATGATGCATGTAATTATTTTCACAAACCTTTTTCCTGATTTATGAAATACTTTTCTTCCTACCCGTATATATATATATATATATATATATATATATATATATATATATATATATATATATATATATATATATATATATATATATATATATATATATATATATATATATATATATATAAAGAGAGAGAGAGCATATAATTCAAATGGTAAGTATTCAGTTTACCTTAAATCTTTCTATGTAATAATACTTGTATTAAGATTGTCATGTGGTATAACCAATAATACTTTTATCATTTATATAATTATATTTGGCTCGTACAGAGTGTTATGTAGTATTAGAAAATATATAGCTAACATGTATTCCTAACAATAGGCATTTAATTCACATATAAAGTATATTATCAACATAGAATACAAATAGACAATCTTTTAGCATAAATTGAAGTTATCAATACTTATATTAAATTGTGATCATGAAAGTAACTATACACTCACTTGATTGAGGTGGAAGACTCATGGGAAAGTTAGATCTTTGTTTAACACTTCAGTTTTTCCTTTTAAAATGTCAGGTTTTCTAGCGAAAACTTAGAAACTCTACAGACCAAAGTTTGTTGTTGAATCTTTCTTCTGAATGATTCTTCCAACACTTCAACGCTCAACTTACTTTACTAAAACTAGAGAAAGAGATGTTGAAACACAAGGGATCGACAAGCTCAAGGATAAGAGAAGGAAGGCTCTTGAAAGAGACTTGGTGCATGAAATATGATAGCCTACAACCTCTTATTTATAAGAAACAATTTGTCATAAAGCGCCCTTATAATTACTTCAACAAGTAAACGAACCTTAATAATACTATCTTAAATAGATTTAATGATATTTTTAAAAAGCGCCCTTGTAATTACTTCAACCTATCTGTTGATGATGGTGCTTGAACATACACTTGTTCTTTCATCCACCAATGGACCATTAGTCCTAACTCTTTAGTCACAAACTTGACTTTCATCGGAGAGTATGCACGATAAGGTCTTTACTTCGGCTACAATAATAGACCGAATTCTCACCTTCTAATCACCTTCCATTACATAAAGCAATAAATTACATAACAAACTAAAATCTTTCCTCCACAAGAGAAATACTAACATGGAAGAAACCTTCCATATTGTGTTAATAATCTGATTCTTCCTCCTTTGAACCTGGGAGGTCGTGTGGCATCCCCATTTTCACAGACCGATTTGTTTATGCTCTATTTGAAATCAGAGTATACTTTTAAAGAAAAATGTTGCAGAATTTGTTCCCAAAAGAAAATATGATAAAGATTTATCAAAGAATTTCCGAAGAAATGTATTTCACTATATTAAGACCTCGGGATGTCATTGTCAACAAAAATCAAAAGCATAAATAGAACAACATAGGCTTTACAACATTTATTTATATCTACTCGCCTATAATCCATAATCCCTCATCAAGTCATCCAACTATGCTCTTGTGCCAATACGTATAATACAAGAAACTGAGTGGGTCAGGCTTGGGAGCCTCGTGAGCACATAGGGTTTTCAACCCACACTAGTTAAGTTTATTAACTTTATCAAATAAATCAACCCGATTGCTCGTTCCCGTTATCCTCACTTTACGTCCCTAAAACATCTATCATAAGGGACCTATCCTAAGAAATTTCATCGGGATGCACACTACTGCTAAGGGGGTTCCTCAGCAATAAATGTTTGTAAGGCAACCATGAGGGGGATGGATTACACCGGTGAACATATCGTTCACAAACACCTACAGGTTGCGAGCCTGCTAGCGTTCCACTAGACTGTCTAGAATAGTCTGTGGTCGTCATCTATACTCCGCTAGATGACTGGAACATCGTCAACGTCGAGGCCTCTCATCATTTTATCTCATCACACATCAACTATTTCATCTACCCATGTTTTACCCAACATATTTGTAGATATAAAATACATATACAGTTTAAGTCATTAAAAACATGTATAAAATTGTTCATCCATCATAGATCTATAAAACACTTATACAATTTAGATCTGAATAAAAAAAAAAGAAGTTTAGATCTTTCATCCAACATAGATCTATAAAATACTTATACAGTTTAGATCTAAAAAAAAGAAGTTTAGATCTCTTATCCAACATAGATCTATAAAATACTTATACAGTTTAGATCTAAGAAAAAGAAGTTTAGATCTTTTATCCAACATAGATTTCAGGTAAATAGATAATATGCACACATAGCACGTAATTTATATAAAATACTTCATATTTATGTGTAAGATGAAAGTAAGTATGCACTCACCTGATAAAGTGGTGATTCCAACTTGGACAGTGCTTCGCTTCTTAAAAAAATGATCTCCTTTGACAAAACCGGGAGGTTTGCTGAAAACCGGGTTCTGCGGGGGCAGAGTTCCGAACCGAAAAACTTTTCTTCTCAGAGCCTCCGGGCGCTTCGGGGATTTCTTCTAGTGCTAGGGAGGTTTCGTAGGCTTGGGGGTGTTTGGGAGGTTTAGAGAGAGAGTAGAGAGAGAAAGAAATGGCTTAAGGTGTGAGAAATATGGCTGCCTTCACATGTTATTTATAGGGGAGCTGGCCTCGGTTGCACAGGGCGCTCCTCGGATGGACGCAGCGTGTTCTTGCGAACGCAGGGCGTAGGTGTGGGGCAAGTGTCCGAAGCTGGCTGGGGCGACATGGCTTCTCCGAGACCAAGTACCCAACGCGGGGCGTTCCCCTTCTCTGCGCGGGGCGTTCCTTGAGCAACTCGCAATTTCCATTCCCGACTTCTAAAATTCGTAACTTTCGCATACGAGCTCCGTTTTCGACGTTCTTTATATCCACGTGGAGAATGGAGACGTACTCTACAACTTTCGTTTAGACTCTGTTGGCTAATTTGGATTTAATTTTTAAAGTTATATTTTTAACAGGCCGGGACAGGAAAAGTCCGTTAAAAATTCATAACTTTGTCATCCGACGTCCGTTTTCTCCTGTCTTTTTATCGTTGAGTGCCTATTGACGATATCTTCGATTCTCGTTTAGGTTGTGTCGGATAAAAATCACTCGATCTAATATTTGAACTTCGGGCTGCATATTACTATGCCGAAACTTAGAAAAATCATAACTTCTTCATACTAAGTCAGATTTGGGCGTTCTTTTTTATGCACGCTATCGGTTTAACGTATACTACGACTTTCGTTTAGATCGTTAAGGCTAAAAACACTTTATCGTAAACTCACTTTTTATGTCACATAGCGTCGTGCCGGTTTTGTCGCGAAACTTCGACATATCATAACCTCTTCGTTATAGCTCGGATTTCGGCGTTCTTTATATCTCTGGAACCCTTGTTATGACCAATACAATTTTCTACATGAATATCGAGTTTATCTAAAATTTTATTTTGACGCTTATTTTCATTCTTAATTTATCATATCATTATAAACAAGTATAAAACACATAAATTCACATAATTCACGTAATACTCTAATAATTCCTTTTTGTTGCTTCAAAATGAGTTACAATGGTTGACCATACCTATTACATCATCACACCAATGCTTAGCCTAGAAGCACGGGCGTTACAGGTCGACACATAACCACATCATGACAAGTAGCAGCTCTTCCTACTGCTTGCTTAACCTTAACGAAGGCTTCAATTCTTTTTTTATCGCCTTGATCATAATCTTCTTCAATCTCCTGACTTAAGTCGGTCTTTACACACGACATGGTTCTCTAAACCAATCAATTCACTTCGTAGATTTATATTAATCAGACTCGATTCTTTATGACCACTAGGTTCTGAACCAAAACTGTTTTCCTAGTCACCACCATAATGCATATAATAATAGAAACAAACAAAATAAACTCAACTACTAGTGCCTTAGTAACAATGTAACTCTTCTTGAGCCAAGTGTGAATCATGTGATTCCGTTAGTACATGCCTACACTACCTTTCACACCTATCCTTACTCGTCCCAAGAATTTCCTCATTCCTTCTAGTATAGTCCCCAGTCTATAAGCTATACTATATCTGAAAGTTCTCTGGTGATATGGGGAAAACGCTCTTTAACTCCTTATACCACCTTTCAAAATTTGGAAGTCACCATGAACATCATCATACTTTACTTTATAGGAGTTAATCCTAGAAAGTCTGTATGTCGAGTGCATGTACATCCACTTCAAAGGAGTCAATCCTAGGAAGTCCTTCTCTCATCTACATCTCTTTCCATAACTACTTCATAGGATTCAATCCTAAGAAGTATACATTTATGCTACATCTCAACATGTTCCATTACCTTCCACTTAGTTCTTTGTCATCTATAACACAAGTATCTTTTCTCGTGCAATACTATGTGTGTATCTTCACTTCAGCTAAATGTTCTAACTTTACCTAAACAAGTAAGTTCATTAGCACTTTGCAAACCAATAACTAATTTCACCATCCTAGTAATGTATGTTAAAGTTGGCTTAACACACATCAGAATTCTTGTAAGGATGTGATAGAAGCCAATTGTTACTCAATATTATTAAATACTAATTCATAGAATTTTGTATATGGTACATTTTAGTTCTTAACAGACCACTTGAACTACATACTAAATTGTAAAGATAGCTAAAGACTCGACTTATTGAGTTTAGGAGCTTGGTTAGCCTTAATCTTTTCGACTTTTTCAAATTCTATAAATTCTTCATGGCATATCATATAACTCCAACTTCGATACAGTTAAAGTATTTATCACCGTCTCAAGTACTTTTTGTGATACCTATCTTCCGTGACCAAATATCATTTCAGAAGATATAAAATGATTAGAGGCAAGTAAGAGAAATAGAGTGTGGAATTACTTTAAATTGAGCGATGTTATTTAGAAAAAGATAATTAAGGAATTTTTAAGAGCATGTTGAGAGGAATTTGTAGACATAAAGATCGTCGAATACAGAGTTCATATTAGTTTGTTATGGCGGTTTGAAGTTTAGATGAAAGTACATTTCTATTTTGAGAAACTAAACAAAAGTCAAGTCAATGGTCAAATTTTGACCATCACGATGTGAGGTGTCACACCCCAAACCGAAACGGCGGAAACATTCGGGGGCGGATGACGTCATTTACAATATCACAACAATTGCTTAATAGTAATCAAAGTACAACAACCATTACATTGATAAAGTATAGTTTTAAATTCGTGTTCAAATTAATGTATACTTGACACCAAAATATATAGCAAAAACTAAAAGACATGACTCTATAAAGCTCCGTCTTCTCAAAACCTGTGGATACCTGTTTACTGTTTTCCTGAGAATACAAGTAGTTTTGAAAAGAGTTTCAACAATTAAGTTGGTGAGTTCATAAGCATGTTTGTAATTGAAATCTGTCATTTGTTCCTTAAAAATGAAAGTATGTTTTCCCAAAAAATCCTATATTTTCTGTTGTGAATGTGTTGTAGTCTTAATACCCTAAGACCAAAATGTGTAAATGTTATTGTACTCTGAAATAGTATAATTTAGTTTTTAATTCACATAAAACCATAAAATGTATGTTTTCTCTATACTGGAATAATATTCTGTATTTGTACTTGTATTAAAACTCTGTAATTGTAAGTGCCTGGATTCACCAGTTATACTGTAAAATACTGTATTGTAGTTTTATTATTTAATAAAACTATGTAAAGTTGTTTACTTATTCATACACTAATCGTATTGTTCAATACCAAATTGTGAGTTATTATAACCATGCTTGATGACCTAAGATGGCCTGAACA
Source organism: Lactuca virosa (assembly GCF_052849685.1). Classification (NCBI taxonomy): domain Eukaryota; kingdom Viridiplantae; phylum Streptophyta; class Magnoliopsida; order Asterales; family Asteraceae; genus Lactuca; species Lactuca virosa. Next base: position 38,917,911 of record NC_136431.1, on the reverse strand, counting down.
CAACGTTCTTCAGGCGTCGCAATCGGTACGATATTTGTCACCCCAGGCCTGCCGGCCTAACTGTAGCTAACAGTTAAGGTGCGGGATTGTCAGTCCCGTATAGATCTATACACAAGTGTCACGCTCTCCCTCTAGGAGACTCTGGTTATAATTCCAGTGCTTGGTTGGTACTTAGATAAGTACGTGAAGTGTGTCTCACAAATACTATATTGACGGTTACGTGTAGATTAATGAAAAGTCCTTTTTATGATAAATAACTGTATGTACGTTCCATAAACTATATCTTTTATAGTGCATATGATCCATAAACTATACCTATTATAGTTTATATGTTTGTTTTCCGTATTGTATCTCAACTGTGTTAAATGATATGTAAGTTCCATAAACTATACCTAGCATAGTTTATATGTATGTGTTCTACTGAAACGAAAACCTTTGTATTGTTAATGATTTGGCAAGTTTAAATCGTAAAATCCGTGATAAAGTTGTTCTGTAAAATTTAACATTTATGTCCAAATGGTACTAAAATAGATTGCAAAAATAATACTTTTGTTTAACAAGTTTAAATGGTTTTATACTTGTATAAATATATTATTTATATAATTATGATTAAAAAGACAGTCGAATAAATAATTCTACCCTAAGCTCACAACCAAATAAGGAACAGGAAATAGAGCAAAATCATCAATTCTAAGTCTGTTGAATCTTAATTATATATATATATATATATATATATATATATATATATATATATATATATATATATATATATATATGTTTTAAAAAACAACAGTGATTGACAATATTTGAAATCATTTAGATATTAACACAAAGTTTCTTGTGTTACACTTATATCCCCCCCCCTAAAACAGTGAAAAATCATGAAAAGTAGGGGTATGAACTCACCTTGTGTTTGAGTTCCCGGTTGGTTACGATGTGGTTGCGAAGATCCTCAGGTTAGAACACGTGATTATAGTTGTATCCTAAGAATATTTATACACAATATCGTATTTAAATTAACGAAGTAATAATTTAAATACTAATTTAAAGTGTTTGATAACACTTAATATGTAAGAATACTTACAAAAATTAATTCATGGGAATTAATCTAAATGATTGTTCTTCTTGGGAAAACTTGAAGATGTGAAGAAATGGTTATGAGTTTTGAGAGAAAAAGGCAAGATTTCGTAAGGAAAATGTAAGTAATGAAGTGGTTTTCGGTTAAAGTTTATAAATAGGAGTGAAAAGGTGAGGGGATGTTTACGTTGGGGAATGTAATATATCTTCTTGAAGTGTGTGCTATAGATAAAAATGGAGGTTTTCAGTCTAATGTTCAACCGACATCACCTTGATTTCGGTCAAGGTTTTCAGTTCAAATGATGTTTGCGGTCAAGACTCATCGAAATCTCTTGATTTCGGTCCGAAGTGGGTCCTTGCGAGAGTTTTTCGGTCAAATGGGTGGGGTCCTCGCATGTGATTTCGTTCAGTAGAGGGGTTTTCGGATGGAGTTGTTTTCAGTTCGCATGAAATCACTAAAGGTGATTTTGGTCCAACATGAATTAGATTTGGTGATCTCGGTCAAGAGTATTTAATTCTAAAAAAATCAAAAAAAAACATATGTGATAAAGTTATTTCCCTTATATTAAATCAAATAATTTTAATTATTTGACTTTGGTTTGACTTTTCTTGACTGGAAATAATGGGTTGTTACATTATCTTCCCGTTAAAGGGAATTTCATCCTGAAATTAAATCTAAAGTGATACCCATGAACTAGGGAAAAGGTGTGGGTATTTTTCTTTCATCTGATCTTCCCTTTCCCAAGTGAATTCAGGTCCCCGCTTGGCATTCCAGCGAACCTTCACTATTGGTATACGGCTTTGTTTTGTTCTCTTGATTTCCCAGTCCATGACCTCCACTGGTTCTTCTACGAAGTGTAGACTCTCATTTAACTCGATTTCGTCGAGTGGGATTACAAGAGTCTCGTCAGACAGACACTTCTTTAGATTAGATACGTGAAAAGTGGGATGAATGTTACTGAGTTCATGCGGTAGTTTGAGTTTATACGCAACCGGACTGATTCTAGCAAGAATCTTGAATGGTCCGATGTACCTTGGATTTAGTTTTCCACGTTTGCCGACTCGTATCATTCCTTTCCAGGGTGAGACCTTTAATAGAACGTGGTCACCAACCTCCAACTCCAATGGGTTTCGTCGTTTATCCACATAACTCTTTTGTCTGTCTTTAGAGGCTTTCAATCGTTCTCGGATTTGGACTATTTTCTCTGTTGTTTCTTGAATGATCTCGGGACTGGTTAGAGTACTGTCGGGTACTTGATTTTTGGCTAGTTGCGTATCACCCACTTCATCCCAACATAGAGGACATCTGCACTTACGGCCATAGAGGGCTTCGAACGGAGCAGCCTTGATGCTAGTGTGATAGCTATTGTTGTAAGAAAACTCGACAAGCGACAAATGTTTATCCTCTGCCTTGCCAAAGTCGATCACATAGTCTCTCAACATGTCTTCTAAGGTTTGAATAGTTCTCTCACTCTGCCCGTCGGTTTGTGGTTGGTAGGCTGTACTCATGTCCAGCCTAGTTCCCAGAGATTTCTATAGTGACTACCAGAACCGCGAGGTGAATCTACTGTCTCTATCCGAGATAATGGATATTGGCATGCCATGTAGTCGTACTATCTCTCTGATGTAAAAACTGGTCAATTTCTCCATCTTGTCTGTTTCCTTTATTGGTAGGAAGTGAGCAGATTTGGTTAATCTATCGACGATTACCCAAATGGTGTCATGACCACCCGTTGTCTTGGGCAACTTGGTTATGAAATCCATAGTTATCCGCTCCCACTTCCATTTGGGTATTTCTGGTTGTTGTAGTAAACCCGAAGGCTTATGATATTATACCTTTACTTTGGCGCAAGTCAGACACCTGCCCACATAACTAGCACATTGAGCTTTCATGTTCGGCCACCAATAGATTTTATTGAGGTCCAAATACATTGTCTGAAACTGGATGAACGGAGTATTGAGTTTTACGGGCTTCGTTCATGAAAACATCTCTGTAGCCACCAAACTTCGGTGTCCAGATCCGATTCATGAGATAACGAACTCCATCACCCTTAGTTTCCAAGTTCTTTTCCATTCATCTTAAGGCGTCACCTGTCACATTCTTGGGTTTCAAGGCTTCCAACTGAGCCTCCTAGATCTGAGCGGACAGGTGTGAATGGATTGTCATAGTTAGAGACTTTACTCGGTGGCCCGGGTACTCTTTTCGACTAAGGGCATCTGCTATGAAATTGGCTTTGCCGGGATGATAGCGAATCTTACATTCGTAATCATTGAGTAGTCTACCCATCGTCGTTGTCTCATGTTGACTTCTTTCTAATCGAATATGTGCTGGAGGCTTTTGTGGTCCGTAAAGACTGTGCATTTCGTACCATAAAGGTAATGCCTCCAGATTTTTAGAGCAAAAATCACTTCTCCCAGTTCGAGGTCGTGTGTGGTATAGTTGACCTCATGGTTCTTAAGTTGTCTCGAGGCATAGGATATGACCTTTCCTCGCTGCATAAGAACACAACCTAGCCCTTGCTTGGAAGCATCGCAGTAAACTACAAAATCTTTCGTCCCTTTTGGGAGGGACAAGGTCGGGGCGCTGTAGAGGGCTAGCTTTAGTGTCTGGAAAGCAGTTTCTTGTTTCTCCTCCCAGTTGAAGGTTACACCCTTCTAAGTCAGGGTGATGAGTGGTTTTGCGATCCTAGAGAAATTTTGAATAAACCTCTTGTAGTAGCTAGCAAGACCTAGAAATTGACGAATCTCTGTTAGTGTTCTTGGAGTCGCCCAGTTTTCGATAGCTTTGATTTTGGAGGGATCGACATGTATCCCTTCTTTGCTGACTACATGACCTAGGATGTCCACCTTTCGAATCCAAAATTTAAACTTCGAGAACTTCACAAACAATTTCTCTGCCCTTAAGGTTTCCAAGACATGTCGTAAGTGTTGGTTGTGTTCTTCCTTACTTCGGGAGTAGACTAGTATATCTTCAATGAAAACTATTACGAACTTGTCTACGTACGGTCGACACACACAGATCATCAAGTCCATGAACACTGCTAGTGCATTTGTTAAACCGAAGGGCATCGCTAGAAATTCATAGTGACCATAACGAGTTCTGAAAGCGGTATTTGGAATATCTTCCTCCTAGACTCGTAGCTGATGGTATCCTGATCTTAGGTCGATCTTGGAGAAGAAACTTGCTCCTTGAAGTTGGTCAAAGAGGTCGTTGATTCGAGGCAAAGGGTATCGGTTTTTGATAGTGAGTTAATTTAATTCCCGGTAGTCTATGCACATGCGGAATGTTCCTTCTTCTTCACGAATAAGACTGGTGCTCCCCAAGGCGAGAAGCTTGGCCTTATGAATCCTTTGCTTAGAAGTTCGTTTAATTGGCTGGATAGTTCCTGCATCTCTGACGGTGCTAAATGATATGGAGATTTAGCTATGGGGGTAGCTCAAGGAATCAAGTCGATTCAGAATTCGACTTGGCGTTCAGGAGGAACTCCTGGGAGATCTTCGGGGAATACATCGGGGAAATCACAAGCTTTGGGGATATCCTTGATGTTTTTCACTTCTTGTGTCTTATCTACCACGTGAGCTAAGAAGGCACAATAATCTTTTCGAAGACACTTATGGGCCTTAATGCAAGAAATGATTTGAAGGTTCGTACCGGGTTTGTCGCCATAGATAACGAGGGATTTGCTACTTGGTAGATTAAGACGAATGGCTTTTTCATAACATAGGATATCAGCATGGTGAAGACTTAACCAATCCATGCCGATGATAATTTCGAAGGTTTTAATTGATACCGACATAAGGTCAATTTGGAAAGAATAGTTGTTTAGAGTGAGGGTACATCCTATGTATATGTCGTTAGTGCTCTCAGTCTTTCCATTTGCCATTTCTACGGTGACTGTGTCTTTTAGTGATTGGGGATTTGTTTAAGTAGGTGTTTAAATTTGTGGCTCACGAAGCTTTTCTCCGCACCACTATCAAAAAGAATGCATACGTAAGAATTGTTGAGAAGAAACGTACCGGTAACCACAGTGGGATCTGTTATTGCTTCTTCGTGACCAATTGCTAATACCCTTCCTACACCGCTAGCATTCTTTGACTTAGGACAATCTATCTTGAAGTGTCCTGTTTCACCACACGCATAACAAGCCTGGCTTACTCCCACGCCGGGGACTTGGGAGATAGGTTGTTCTGGTGCCTTACAGAAACAGGCGGTGTTCCCCTTTCCGTTGCAGTTTTTACAGTGCATTTCTCTGCAAGCTCCCGTGTGATGGAAGTTGTACTTGTTACACTTTGGCAAGGTTCCAACATATCGACTCGGGGGTGCTGGAGTAGCAGAAACAGTGGTAGGAATAGAAGCAGGAACAACAGCGGGAACAGTAGCAGCGTGAACTGCCACCGTTTGTTGCTTCTTTGCGGGCTCTTGAGACGATTTGCCCTTTCTTTTGTTCCAAAATTTCTTTTTGCTACCTCCTTCTTTGGGTTGCTCCGGAATGTTTGTCATGAAGCCTTGACGAACTCCATGATCTACGAGTGTTTGTGCCAGACGCTTGGCACTATCGAAAGTAAGTGGGTTGGAAGCTATCACGTTCCCTTGGATATGAGGAGATAGTACCCAGATATACCTCTCCACTTTGTTACTTTCTGGGTGACCATCCCGGGACATAGAATACCTAGGTCACTAAATCTGGCAGTATAAGCAACAATGTCGGAGTCCTTCATCGTCAGACCCCGGAGTTCTTGTTCTAGCTTTTGTACTTCGCCCCTCGGGAAGTACTCCCCTCGCATTAGGACCTTTAAGTCTTCCCAACTCATGGCATTGGCTACTAGGAGATACAGTGACTTGACATAGCCATTCCACCAAGAGAGGGCTCTGTCCAAGAAAGTGCATGCTGTAAATTTTACTTTTCTAGCTTCAGGGCACGCACAGATTTCAAACACCGATTCAGTTTTTTCGAACCAGCGTGTTAGAGTAATGACACCTCCAGTGCCATCGAAGGATTTGGTTTTGGCGTTCTTGAAGTCTTTATAAGAACACTCCCTTGGGTGTCTGTGACTTTCTCCATGATTAGAAGGGTTGGCACCACTACCCGCCCCACTAGCACCACTTACGCTGATTTGCATCATGGCGGCTGTTATTGCTGCTTGGAAGATAGCAGGGTCATACTGTGAGGTGGTGGCGGTGGTGGAGTTGGTGGAGTATTGTTGAAACGCCTATTTGATTTACGTGGTGGCATCTTTTTCTAAATGATTTAGAGAGGAAATAATGATAAGTCCTATATAGTAGTTATGAGTCAGGTGATATTTGAACAAGATATATCTTAGTTCTAAACGCATCATATCCTGAATTTTTTAGTGTTCTATTAAGCGATTTACAATAGAAGTCTACTAATATAAGTAACCAATCGCCAACTTCATTTATAGCAACATTTGTAACGAATTTGTATAGTGTAATACATACTAGGTCCTCCTATAATCACATAGTGTATACGAATTATATATAACCAAGACCAAATAGACCTTCGAATAAGTGATCCTACTCTAAGTCCACAACTAAACAAGGAACAGGGAAATAAAGTTAAATCACAAATTCTAAGTCTATAAAATCTTAATTATATATAACTCTTACGGATACACTTAGTAATTATAAATCTACTAGTAAGGGTCCTTTGTTTTCTCATGATTGATTTTGATAAGAAGGCCTTTCTCGACTATTAGTTTATGTAACTATCGAGGCCTAAATGTTGTTGTTCTATTGTTATAGTGCCATAAAATACTCCTATAGTATTTTAAATTCATGTTTGGTTCTAGAGTTCTTCTTGTATATAAAGTTCGTAAGTTTTAGACTTGTTGCAACACCACTATCACTCCTAAACATATGTTGGTCGTATCTCAAATAAATATAGTTGATCAGGCTATATTTATTCTAGATATGATTACATAACTGTCTAGGTTTAACTGTAGTGTCCAACATCTAAATACTTTTGTGTAGTTCTTACTGTGATACTGTTTCTGGCATGTATGAATGTTTGTATACTTCTTATAAAATACTTAGATTTTAAAAGTATACTTTTAGTCAGAGCGTCTCAGCCCCATTGTATTTATAGTTGTATATCTTTTGTTGTTCGATATACTTAGTTCACTATAAACAATGTTCTGATACCAATCTATCACACCCCCCAAACCGGAACGGCGGAAGCGTTCGGGGGTGGATGACGTCATGTACAATATCACAACAATTGCTTAATAGTAATTAAAGTACAACAACCATTACATTGATAAAGTATAGTTTTACATTCGTTTTCAAATTAATGTATACTTGACACCAAAATATATAGCAAACACTAAAAGACATGACTCTGTAAAGCTCCGTCTTCTCAAAACCTGTGGATACCTGTTTACCGATTTCCTGAGAATACAAGTAGTTTTGAAAAGAGTGTCAACAATTAAGTTGGTGAGTTAATAAGCATGTTTGTAATTGGAATCTGTCATTTGTTCCTTAAAAATGTAAGTATGTTTTCCCAGAAAATCCTATATTTTCTGTTGTAAATGTGTTGTAGTCTTAATACTCTAGGACCAAAATGTGTAAATGTTATTGTACTCTGAAATAGTATAATTTAGTTTTTAGTTCACATAAAACCATAAAATGTATGTTTTCTCTGTACTGGAATAGTATTCTATATTTGTACTTGTATGAAAACTCTTTAATTGTATTGTTCAATACCAAATTGTGAGTTATCATAACCATACTTGACGACCTAAGATGGCCAGAACACGACATTCTTCAAGCGTCGCAATCGGTACGACATTTGTCACCCCAGGCCTGTCGGCCTAACTGTAGCTAACATTAAGGTGGAGGATTGTCAGTCCCGTATAGATGTATACACAAGTGTCACATTCTCCCTCCAGGAGACTTTTGTTATAATTTCAGGGCTTGGTTGGTACTTAGATAAGTACGTGCAGCGTGTCTCACAAATACTATATTGACGGTTACGTGTAGAATAATGAAAAGTCCTTTTTATGATAAATAACTGTATGTATGTTCCATAAACTATATGTATTATAGTTTATATCTTTGTTTTCTGTAATGTATTATGAACTTGGTAATATAGTGCATATGATCCATAAACTATACGTATTATAGTTTATATGTTTGTTTTCCGTATTGCATCTAACTTTGTTAAATGATATGTAAGTTCCATAAACTATAACTATTATAGTTTATATGTATGTGTTCTACTGAAACGAAAACCTTTGTATTGTTAATGATTTGGCATGTTTAAATCGTAAAATCTGTGATAAAGTTGTTCCGTAAAATTTAACATTTATGTCCAAATGGTACTAAAATAGATTTTAAAACTAATATTATTGTTTAACAAGTTTAAATGGTTTTATACTTATATAAATATAATATTTATATAATTATGATTAAAAATGCGGTCGAATAAATAATTCTACCCTAAGCCCACAACCAAACAAGTTACAGGAAATAGAGCAAAATCATCAATTCTAAGCCTGTTGAATCTTATATATATATATATATATATATATATATATATATATATATATATATATATATATATATATATATATATATATATATATATGTTTTCAAAAACGACAGTGATTGATAATATTTGAAATCATTTAGATATTAACAGAAAATTTGTTGTGTTACACTTATATTCCTCCCCCCCTAAAATAGTGAAAAATCATGAAAAGTAGGGGTATGAGCTCACCTTGTGTGTGAGTTGCTGGTTGGTTACGATGTGGTTGCGAAAATCCTCGGGTTAGGCCACGTGATTATAGTCGTATCCTAATAATATTTATACACAATATCATATTTAAATTAACGAAGTAATAATTTAAATACTAAGTTAAAGTGTTAGATAACACTTAATATGTAAGAATATTTATAAAAATTATATCCTGAAAATTAATCTAAATGATTGTTCTTCCTGGGAAAACTTGAAGCTGTGAAGAAATGGTTATGAGTTCTGAGAGAAAAAGGCAAGATTTCATAAGTAGAATGTAAGTAATGAAGTGGTTTTCGGTTGAAGTTTATAAATTAGGGTGAAAAGGTGATGAGATGTTTACGTTGGGGAATGTAATATATCTTCTTGAAGTGTGTGCTAAAGATAAAAATAGAGGTTTTCGGTCTAATGTTGAACCGACATCACCTTGATTTCGGTCAAGGTTTTCGGTTCAAATGATGTTTGCGGTCAAGACTCACCGAAATCTCTTGATTTCGGTCCGAAGTGGATCCTTGCGAGTGTTTTTTGCTCAAATGGGTGGGGTCCTCGCATGCGATTTCAGTCAGTAGAGGGGTTTTCAGATGGAGTTGTTTTCGGTTCGCATGAAATAACCAAAGGTGATTTCGGTCCAACATGAATTAGATTTGGTGTTCTCGGTCAAGGGTATTTAATTCTAAAAAAAAAATCAAAAACATATATATAATAAAGTTATTCCCTTATATTAAATCAAATAATTTTAATTATTATTGTAAGGGTCGATTTATTGTAATTAATCGAAGTATGTTTTGAACTCTTCGAATATTTTGTAATGTATTTTACTAGGGCGCTTTTATTCGAAGCTTTAGAGTCAATGCCTTAGTATATTTTTTTGTATGCTTTCAGTTCCCTATAAATAGGGTTATTTACTAGAGTTACAAAAGAACTTTTACAGACTTGTCTACTATTCTCTATAAAGAATTCGAAAGCATAATAGAGCATAACAAGATCATATTTACATCGTGTGTTCAAATCTCATATTCTTACTTGAATTCATACTCTGATTAATTCATTACTCGATTCATTGATTCATCAATTGGTATCAGAGCAGGAATCATATCTCTGATCTGATTTTCACGTTGTTCAAAAAGTTTTTGAATCAACTTTTTGATTCAAAAGTTTCCGAACTTTTTGAAAGTGAAAAATTGTCTAGATCTTAGTCTGTGATTCGATTCTGCATTTGAATTGTTGAATCGAGTGTTATTCTCATCAATTGGATTTGATTCATCTAGTTTGTTTTTAAATTCTCAAATCTTTTCAAAATTCTCAAAATCTTCTTCCGTACAACAATGGCGAGTTTCAATCTCAATTCGATGACCTCGTTTTCTCATCTGCTAGGTTCATCAACCAAAATTCCAATGCTAATCCCTGAATACTATGATCAGTGGGCTGATCGTATGTAGGATTATCTGAATGGTCTGGATGAAGAATTATGGTCATGTATCACTGGAAATGTCAATGTTCCAGTGAATGTTCAACCAATTGGATCATCTTCTACAAATTCTGGAGTTGATAATTAAACTGATCGTCTGAAGAAACTGGAGAAGAGGTGTATGAGGGAACTACGAGGTGCATTACCTCAAGTTGTGTACAATTACGTTAGGAGTTGTACAACTACAAAGGAAGTCTGGAACAATCTGAAAGATAAATTTCAAGGAAGTGAGAAGACAAAAATCAATTCAGTTAAACAGTGTTTGGTTAAGTTGAAAGATTTCAAACAAAAAGAAGGAGAAACAATTGAAGTTTACTATGATCGTCTGAACGAGTTAATCTATCGGTGCAATCGCTATGGAATTACCAGGACATCAATGGAATTCAATCTCATCTTTCTAATGGGGCTTCGAAAAGAATGGAGAAGTGTGAGTATGATGGTGAAGAATCAGCAAAGTTTTGATACATCAACTCTCAATGATTTGTACAATTAATTGAAAACACACGAAATTGAGGTAAATGAAATTGATGAGGAATCGAAGTTGAATTTGGGAGGTCCATTAGCTCTTGTATCAAAGATTTCTGAGAAAGAAGCTGAAAATGGTGATTCTGAGGAAGAAGAAGGATTCATTATGAATTCGGATGATGAAGCAATAGCATTTTACTCAAATAATCGTGTTAATAAATTTTTTAAAAAGCCGTTCAATTCGAAGACTAAGCTTGCTGAGGTGAAAGGAAATTCTGTGAGTAAAAATGTTGTTGAGGAGAAAAAGAAAGTTGAGAAGCAAGATTCGAAGATAGCTGATGGAAAGGGTGAGAAGAAGCTGAAAGCTGATGCAGGAATAGATTGTCATTATTGCAACGGTGCGAATCATCTTGCAAATGACTGTATGCTTCGACAGAAGGATGAGAGGAAGAATAAAGTCAAACATGAGGCATACTATGCAGAAAAGCTTGAGGTGGTTCGTGCTAAAGCAAAGAATTTGTCATTGGTTGCAAAGGGTGAGCATGAGGATGAAGATGGAACTTATCAAATCTGGTCATCCGGGTCAGACGATGAGGAAATGAGGAACCCAACACATGGGGCGTTGTATGCGAAAATGGAGAAGGACTCAGATGATGAGGAATTCGAAGTGAGGGGACGATGCTTCGTATCCAAAGCAGCTGACAAATCTCCAATGACAACAAAGATACGTAAAATTCTCGAATCTTTTAATATTCATACACATGCTTATGATTCTGAACTAATTTCTTTTGATGAGACGGTTACTTATTTTGATTCAACTGTTGTGTCTGCTAGCAATGACGCCAACAAGTTGTCAATGGAGTTGTTAGAGGTCAAAAAGAGATTAGACATGAAAATAAGCAAAATTGAATGTTTGGAATTACAAATGACAAATATAATGTGTGATAGGGATAGGTTATCGAGTGATGTTAAACTTTTGCTAGCACAAAGAAACATCTATTGTAATTCTGCTAAACGACTTTATAGCAAATTAACTGATTTACATCATTCATGTGATATAAGTAAAGAGCAACATAGAAAATTACTACCTTTCCTAGCATTCGAAAGAGCCAAGGTAGATAATATTTCATATGATTGTGAGCAAATAATAGCTGATTTTGACAGAGTCCCTGATGATAGATATAAATATGGAATTGTCAAAATTGATGAATGTCTTGATGCGAATGAATTAGTTAACATAGTGAATGATACTTTGGCTAAATCTGAACAAATTCAAATTTTGAAAAAGACTGAGAATTCAACATCTGATTCTCAATCTAATTTTGCTGATATTGAAGATAATTCTGACAATATTAGTGAAATTAGTGAACTTGAAGATGTTGATTGTTCTCAGTTGTCTCTTGTTAATGTTGCTTCAACATCAAAAAGAAAAGAAAAAGTTAAGGATTTGATGGTTGAAAATGAAACTGATATACCCTCAACTTCGAAAGTTTATGATATGAACTTCGTGGATCTCAAAGACAGCCAAACTGAAGATAGTGATGATGAAGATGAAGTGAACATTTCGAAGGAAAAGAAATCTTCAAAGGAAGAAGAAAGTCCTCGAATTGTAGTTGATCAGGTGTATGGTGATACACAAAAGTTCGAAAAAGTGATGAATGAAAAAGGTGAACACTATCTTGAAACGAATTCAGTGGTTTATCTAAATTTCAAATGTAAATATAATGTCATTTTTCCAAATCAAGTTTTCGTAACTACTGAAAATGTTGAGAAAATCAAACCAGAATTAAAGAAGTTAGTTGAAGAGGATAATTCAAAAACAACTGATGAAGGTTTTTTCGCAAATCAAAGCACAGTTGAAAACAACTTAACAAAGAATTCGTATGTTTTCCAACGTCAAAAACCACAAAAAAAATGGGTTGAAAAATCAGAAATTGAAAAAGAGAATTCAAAACAAGTTGAAAAGGAATGTGAAAAAGTTGTCAAATTAAACTCCAAGGAATTCAAAGATCAAATTGACAAATTTTCGAAGGAAAACAACATTTCAAAAAGACAAGAAAGAAAGAAAATATTTTGGCAAAATGTTGAGTCTCAAAAAATGTATGAATCACAATCACCCAAAAATGTTTTCAAAGCTAAAAATTCATCTTTTTCAACAAAACCTCAACATTCATCTCAATCAAATCATTCAAAGTCTGAAGTGAATAAACAACCAAGGTTTTCGAAAAATTCAGAAACTAATATTTCAAGAAAATTTTCAAATAACTCAGAACCAAATCAAAAATTCTTTCAACGTCAATATTTTAAATCAACAGTTGATACATCATATGCTAAATCTTTTATAACAAAACCAAAAGTTGATTTTGTTCCTATAAAGCCAAATTTTCCAAATCAAACGAAGAAAGAAACTATGAAAACTTCACGAGAAAAAGGAATAACGTCAAGGAAGAACATTGATCATTGGCTTGAAGGAAAAGGAAAGATGTATCAGTCAAATACATTTTCAAAGGAGCAAATTCATGAAGCATATGAAAAGTATATGAATAATTCATCAAATGGCAGTTCATCGTCTAAGGATTCGAACATATCAGTCAAAACATGGAAACCAGTTATAAAAGAAAACATTCACAAACTCAGAATTCGAAGGGTAATGTCAGTGAATATTCGAAACCATCAAAAACTTATGTTTCGGTTCCTTTAAATGAAGAAGTAAACTTTATTGATAGTCTCAAAACAAAAGTTTGTGATTGGGTTAAAAGTTCTTCATTACATTCGAAATTGAAATCTAATTTCCAAGGACCCAAAAAGCCTTGGGTACCTAAATTTTTCCATTGAATGTAGGTACTATGTGATGAGCAATATGATAACAAGTGGTACATCGATATTGGTTGCTCTCGTCACATGACTGGGAAGAAGGAGAATTTACGTGATTTTCGAAGTCTCAAAAATGTTGGAGTAGTGAAGTTTGGGAACAATAAAAAATGTCAAGTCAAAGGATATGGGAAGATCACGAATTGTCAATTCACAGTGAATCGAGTGGCATATGTTGAAGGTCTTCAACATAACTTGATAAGTGTTTCGCAACTTGTTGTGGGCACTGGCAATCAAGTTCTTTTTAACGAAGAAGGAAGTATTATTTCGAATGTCACAACAAAAGAGGTGTTACTGAAATCCAAAAGGAAAGGTGACATGTTCATTTTGGACATCAATCCGATAGTAGGGAAACCTGCTATATTTCTTCTTTCGAAGGCAACATCAGACTTAAGTTGGCTTTGGCATTGAAGACTTTCTCATCTCAATTTTTGAAACATCAATAAACTTGTGGTACAAGATCTGGTACGAGGTTTACCTATACTTAAATTTGACAATGATTCTTTATGTGCAACTTGTGAAGTTGGCAAGCAACATAAACAAGGTCATCCAATTACGATTGATTCGAAAATAGTTGCACCTCTGGAGCTCTTACATATTGATTTGTGTGGTCCTTCGACTGTTTCAACTCTCAACAAGAAACGGTACATTTTAGTGATTGTTGATGATTTTTCCAGATTTACGTGGGTTTATTTTCTCAGGCTTAAATCTGAAGTTGCACAAATCATGATTGACTTTATCAAAAAGATGGAAACAACATTGAAGAAGATTGTTCGAAAAATTAAGAGTGATCATGGAGCTGAATTTAAGAACAATGTTCTTGATTCATTTTTGGTGGACAAAGGGATTTCGCATAATTTTTCATCTCCATACACACCACAACAAAACGGTGTTGTTGAACGAAGAAATAGGTCTATATGCGAAGCGGCAAGGACTATGTTGGCATATGCGAATCTTCCACAATATCTTTGGGCTGAAGCAGTATCAACCGCATGTTTCACTCAAAATAGATCGTTCATTCATCGTCGTTTCAACATTACTCCATATGAAATTCTCAACAATCGAAAACCTAATGTCAAATTTTTTCATGTTTTCGAATGCAGGTGCTTCATTATGAATCTCAAGGATAATCTTATGAAATTTCAAGCAAAAGCAGATGAAGGGATTTTGTTGGGATATTCACATAATTCAGTTGCATATCGTGTGTTGAATAAAAGAACACGAAAAGTTGAAGAAACTTTTAATCTTACATTTGATGATTACTACATTAAACAAACAATAACTCAGTTTGAAAATCATCCAATTCTGAAAAACATACAAGATGAATCTGAATCCTCACAAACATTAGATATTGATTATGATTTAATTTTTGGAATTTCAGATCATGCTGTTGATGCTGAAATCAATGCAAGTGATAATCATATCTCTGAACTAACAAAGCTTAATAATGCTTCAACATCAAATTCTCCAGAAAATGGCGAAAGTATGCAAAACAATCCAGTGGAGGGGGAGCACTTGGATTCGAATACATTAGATGACGAACAACATTCTTTCGAGGGGAAAAAGAAAGGATGAATGATGATGTCGAGGGGGAGCATAATGTTGAGGGGGAGCATAATGTTGAGGGGGAGCATTCAGAAAATATTGAAGATAATAATGATTTTGATGATGCTTGTTCGATTGTAGGCTCAGAAAACGATGATATATACGAAGATGCACCTTTGGAATTTGATCCAGCATATCCGCCAATGGAAAAGTGGACAAAAGATCATCCGAAGGATCAAGTAATTGGGAATCCACAAGAGGGAGTTTTAACAAGAGCTCAAATTCGTGCAAAGAATGAGGTATTGAATACTCATCAAGAATTTTGCATGTTCAATGTTTTCATTTCTAAGATTGAACCAAAAACAGTTAAGATTGCAATGGAACACTCAGATTGGGTTGTTGCAATGCAATCTGAATTGTCTGAATTTGAACGAAACAAGGTTTGGAGGTTAATTCCTAAAATTGAAAATGTTTCGATTGTCGGGTTAAAATGGATTTTCAAAAATAAAACCGACAAAGATGGAAATATTGTTCGAAACAAAGCCAGACTTGTTGTTAAAGGATATTCACAACAAGAAGGAATCGACTATGAAGAAACTTTTTCCCCTGTCGCAAGACTCGAGGCGGTTCGTATATTTCTGGCTTATGCAGCTCACAAAGATTTTGATGTTTATCAAATGGACGTGAAATGTGCATTTCTAAATAGAGAGCTTGAAGAAACTGTTTATGTGGAACAACCCCCAGGTTTTATTAACGAAGAATTTCCAAATCATGTTTATATTTTAGATAAGGCAGTTTGTGGTTTGAAACAAGCACCACGAGCATGGTATGCAACTCTTACCTCATTTTTGAAACAATCTAAATTTAAACAAGGATCAGTAGATCCCATATTATTTCGAAAGAAAGTTGGGAATCATCTAATGCTTGTTTAAATTTATGTTGATGATATTATTTTTGGCTCGACTGACCCTGCTTTGTCTAGAGAATTCGAAGATTTGATGAAAAGTAAGTTCGAAATGAGCATGATGGGAAAAATCAATAATTTTCTTGGTTTGAATATTCGTCAAAACAGAAAAGGAATTTTTATTAATCAAGAAAAATATACGAAGAATCTGTTGGAAAAGTTTGGATTGATGAATAGCACGAAGTTACGAGTTCCAATGGCAACGGGCATAAAGCTTACATCTTCGTTAGATAAACCTGCCGTTGACATAACTTTATATAGGAGCATGATTGGTTCATTACTTTATCTTACAGCTAGTAGACCTGATATCATGTTTTCTGTGGTTAATTGTGCTAGGTATCAGTCTAACCCACGAGAACCACATCTCACTGCTGTGAAGAATATATCTTTCGTTATCTTAAAGGAACAATTTCGTTAGGATTGTGGTATACTTCGAACACTTGGTTCTTTGTACAAGCATATTCGGATGCAGACCTGGGTGGTTGTAATCTTGATCGCAAAAGCACAAGTGGTGGATGTCAATTTCTTGATGGCAAATTGGTGAGCTGGCAGTCGAAAAAGCAAACATGCATATCCATTTCAACAGCTGAAGCAGAATATGTGGCTGCTGCTGCTTGCACTTCACAAATAATATGGATCCAAAGTCAATTGTGTGATTATGCAATTAATATGAAAAAGATTCCATTATATTGTGATTCTCAAAGTGCGATAAGAATTTGTCATAACCCTGTGCAGCATTCGAAGACTAAACATATAGCTCTTCGTTATCATTTCATCAAAGATCACGTGGAAGATGGAAATATTGTAGTACATTTCGTGAAAACAACTGATCAGTTAGCTGACATTTTCACGAAAGCTTTGGATGAAAAATCACTTGTGAATATTATAGAAGGACTTGGAATGATTGATGGAAATTCTGTTCCATGCGAAAAAGAAGAATGATGCATGATAAGGAATGAATCAGAGGCGCTGACTAAAAGATAATGCAAAATCATTCAGCATTCAGAGGTTACTGTTCATAGTCAACGCTTCGACCCCTTCGAATTCGCACATTTGTTACTTATTTTAAGGGTTGATTACGATATTACTGTTCATAGTCAACGCTTCGACCTCTTCGAATTTGTACATTCGTTACTTATAAGGGGATGATAAAATTTTGCATATTTGCATCAAGTACTATTTCAATTTTCGAAAATTCAAAATTCCAAAAAGATTTTCGTTTGTTTTGTCATTTAATTTTAAGAAAATTCCAAAATCCAAAAAGATTTTCGTTTATTTTGTCATTTAATTTTCAGAAAATTCCAAAATCCAAAAAGATTTTCGTTTATTTTGTCATTTAATTTTCGAAAAATTTAAAAATTCAAAAAGATTTTCGTTTGTTCCGTCTTTATTTTCGAAAAATCTAAACATCAAAAATATTTTGATTCCTATTTCTTTTTAGTATTTTGTTGCAGATTCTCATGAAGATACAGCGGAGATTATGCTTGCAGTACTCGGGTACGGTACATTTTTCGTATGAATCGATAAATTTTTCATCATTCGAACTAGTTAGGATGTCCCTAGAAGCATGCGGCTGTATGTTGACCAAAGCCTCCATGACTCAATGTGTGTGTAAGAAAGCCTTAATGAAATTATTCATACGAAGATTTCTTCCCAATCAGGCTTATATTCACATTAGTCTTTGAGCTACCTTACTCTTCTCAAAATGAGTTAAGAGTTTACTGTTTGGTCCAAACACAACAGAGGCACTTATCGTGTTTTACATCAATCTTTTTCATCCATAAAATTCTTTCACAATCACACACGAAGACATATGTCCGAGAGGTCTCTGATCAAACCCATCGAGACTTAGATATATCAAAACTCTGTGTTTATGATCTGACATTAAGAGACCGTGATGAAAGTGAAACCTAAATTTCATTATCTTTTTAAGGAATTGACGGGGAACTAAGTTCCAGATTTTCACGAAACTTTTGTTTCTGTTCCAAAATTCGAAACTCCAAATCATATTCATTTCGAATGAGTGGTCTTGATCAAACATTCGAAACCCACGATGTTTGTTACCCAACAAGATCTAGCATATAAATTTTTTCTTGAATATGATTTCCGTGTGAGTTTCATTCGAATGTCCTAGTCATTTCAAAATTTTTCAAAGCCAACTTGTCACTGACTACACTAGTCAAACAAGTAATTTCTGTTACAATTTCTCACCTTATGTTTAGGATGACATGTAACGAAATTTTAAACCATCCTCGAAGCATTATAAAAGAAGCCCTTTGATACTTATCAACAAGTATTCGATTGTAATTCACGGGAACCCACACAAGCTATTGATCATTTCTCTTAATGATTAATGAAGTAATCTTTGCCCGGGATTTCATCTGCTTTTGTGTCAATGGTTTGACATCACAATATCCCATATTTTTATTATATTTGTTTCTCGTCTCTATTCTTTGGAACACAGCACTCACGAAATCCTTGAGGTTCTGAGTAATACCAACTCAGGCTGATGATTTCGAACTTCTGGCGTATGACTTCGTTTTTCATCCCAAAAGTGAAAGAGCCTTGCTTCCATTCGAAGGGTTCTGACGGTTACAATTTTCTTGGGGATTACAAGACAGGCTGTTTATAAATGACGTATGGTATTATGTCCGTTTCTCAAGGCGATGTGACAGCTACTTTTTGACGCATGGCTACTTTTACGCAGTAATGGTCCGGTTTTCAAGGTGCCACGTCGGATATCATTAAATACATATCCCGCTTCAAATTCAAATTTAAGGGTTACAAATAAAAGGGAATTCCAGGGGTTCATTGTCAGTTTACGCGATCAAAAAGCAAATTTCCCAAAATTCTCTGTTCATCATCATCTTCAAACCCTAACAATGGCGACTTCTAATCATGTTGATTCTCATACCACTGAAGATGCCTCTTCATTACCAATAATGAAGATTCAAGCAACAAACTACTACTTGGAGGGTGATGTTTCTCAGTACCCGGAAGAATTAAAGATGCTCATAGTTGCTTTGAAGAACTCGGTTTTGGCCAAAGCGATGTTCAACTCTTTCTCTGTTCCATTGTCGTGGCTTTCTCAAGCAGGATCAACTGCGACATATAACAAAGCAACTGATACGATTACTTTTCATCTGGTGAACGACAAAAAGGTCAGGCTAACCAAGAAACTATTTTGCCAAATTCTTGATATTCTGAATTTGCCTCCATATGTCTCATTTACTTTTCCACAAATCGTTCACATGTTTAATGAGATGGGATATCAGCCACCATTGTCCAAGATTAGTGATTTTAAGAAATCTGGTCTTCCACGAATCTGGAATTTCTTATTTGGTATTTTTCTACGCTGTTTGACTGGGAGATCAGCTGGCCTTGATAAAGGAAGAATGGAGGTTTATGCCATGGTTGCTGGAATCTACTATGATCTTGAAGTAGATTATTCTACACAGTTGTGGAAGGAATTCCAAAAGGGTGTAGAACACACGAATGCTATTCATGGTATTTCGTGTGCAAGATACTGGAGTTTGATTCTGCAACACTTTTACAATAAGGAAGGGATTTTGGTACCCACTGATGAAGACAAAGCAGTTTTTCAATCTTAACACTATCCGAAGGAGGTTACAAATAATGCTGATGTTTTTCCTACAGTTGCTCGTATTCCAGATGCGATGCTTAAAAGAGTTGATTCTTCGAACCCTGTATTGGTAGCCTATTTGACGACAATTGATTCTTCAATTAAAACTGGTGTTTTACTGGGAGGAGATGATAAGAAAACCAAGAAGTCGAGAAAGCATGAAACTGAGTCCAGATCTTCGAAATCTCCAAAGAAGAAGCCTGAAACAGTTGAAGTGATTGTTGCTGAGACTCCAGTAATTGAGCCCATTATTGAAGAAACACGAGAACATGTAGTCCTTCCTTCGAAGACTGGCATGTTTCGAAGAATTAAAATGAAGTCCACTCACAAAAGAAAGTCTCCAACGCACAAAGTGGTTCGAAAACCTCAAATAACTCATCAAGGGATTCTAATTAGAGAAGTGCCCGCACCTGTTTCACCGGTGTCCAAGAAACGAAGGGCTGAAGACATGGCAAAGCATTTGTCAAAGAAAAAGAAGAAGAAGACTCGAAAACTTGTAATCTCTACTGAGTCAACAGATGATGATAGTGAAAGAATTTCTGAAACTCCAGAGTTTACTCTTATCACCGAAAGTTTCACTCCTGAGAAGACAGTTGTCATACCACCCGAAGTTTCGATTGCCAAATCAGTTCCTGAGGAGGTTCGAACTTCAGGCATCCCTGCACACGTATCTGATACGGATGCAAATGTCCATATGGGTGAAGGAGGTTCGAAGAATGAAGCTACAGGTCCATCTACTTCTGCTCCTTTTGCAAGTACTGTTTCTTTACCATTATCTTCTACTCCTCTTACTTCAACAACAGATTCCCCAACATTCGAACACATTCTTGATCAACCCTTTACGTCTATTTTTTCTTCTCAATCTGTTGAGCCACCCAAAACAACTTCATCTATTCAAGATATTGTTTATATGGAAACAGAGACTGATAATGAGGGGTTTGGTGGTATGTTTGACGACTTGGAGTTTCATGAAGAAGAAGAGCAGTTTCCAGATCACATGCTGATGACCATGAAGCAGTTTAAGATTTTAAATCAAAAGTTGAATTCTATCATTCAATCCCAAGCAGATCTAGGGGTTGGTTCGTATGTTTCAAGTGTTGAAGTTGATTCATTGCTGAAGGTGTTTGAATCCAGAATCATAAGTGAAGTATCGGGGATGCTTAACGATTCTGAATCTCGAGTCTTGGAGAAGATTGATCATAATGATCAAAACAATGAAATTCAGATCAATTCTCAGAGTTCGAAGTTTGCTGGTAATATGAAAGAATTGAAGAATGTTGCAAAGGAACGACATGTTCTTTTTATTCAAGATGTGAAGAAAGTTCGAGAGGATGTCAACTTGCGAACTCACGAACTTCGTGAAGATATGAAAAGAGAAATAGCAATTGTTCAACATGACTATGCATCATTGCATCAAAAGGTTGATATCATTTGTGACGCAGTCACTCGATTTGTTAAGTTGTATGAAAATTTGAGTCCTCAAATTACTCAACTTTCAACATCCGAAAGTGCAAGCTTTGAAGAAGTGCTTAAGTTGCTTAAGGAGTTAAAGAGATTTCTGATAGGCCGGTTTCTTCTCCATTGATTACTCCTGAATTTTTATACTCAGAAGTTTATCCAATTCGAAGCCATTCTCAACAAGCAACTTGCTCCTCTCTTTCGCATATCAAGTCTTCTTCCAACCACAAATGCCCCACCTGTTTTCACAGGGGTGCAAGGGGGAGAAAGAAAAGCTAGTGAGTCGAAGACTAGTGGAGAAGATGCGAAAGTTGTGGGAAAAGTATTTTCTTTGAAAATCCCTTCAACAAAACCAATAATTGTTTCTGCTGAACAGGTGACTTCAACAGTCGTAACAACAATACCAATTGCAAGACCAATTTCGAAAGGAATTGTGATTGGTAAATCTTCGGAGACTGGTGGGAGTGGTTCAAAACCAAAAAAAACAACTGACATTCAAGCATTGAAAGATAAAGGGAAATCGATTGTTGTGGAAAAATCAAAAGAAGAAAAGAAGGCTGAAGTTGATGCTGAAATCGAAAAGCTCAGAATAGTTCAAAGCATTATGGCTCAGCGAGCAAATGATCCGAAGAGAATGGATAAAGGGGATCCAACTAAACAGTATAACTACGAAACAATCGAGGCCAAGGTTGCATTCAATCACATGTATTCATTTGAGAAGAAACCAAAGCAGAGTTATTTGGTCACAAATACTGATGCAGGCCAGTTGGATTTTCCCATAAACGAAATGATGTTTATCATGCCTCAGTTCAAAGCATAAGGGAATTTTAAAAATAAAGATGAAGGTACACACATGAAAATTCGTTTTCATGCTGTTCTTGGAAAAGCCCCTAAGGAAGTTTGGTCTTCAATAAAAATCAAGAAGGTCATAAGTATGAAAAAGGATGTGGTTTTTGAAAACACAGTCCAAAATGTTAAGTATGTGGTTGCCCGGGCAAACGGAAATATTTGCGAATTCACTGTTGCAGATTTTCCATTAATGAACTTGTATGATCTTATACAAGTTGCATTACTTTTGAAAGACAAATCATTCTCATACCTTCAAAACACAGAACCAGATGAATTCAAGCTTGGAGTAGCTCACATCAAGATTTTTATCGAAAACTATTATGAGTGCTTGGCACTAACAGATGTTGAATTAGCTACTGCTAAAGGAATGGAAATTAAAGCTCCGATGGCTCCTACGAAAACTCAGGTTGAATTGAAGAAGTATGCTGATGGTGAAATTTGCCTGAAGCCTTTTGGAATTGTCTTCGCAGGAAAAGACAAAGCTGGAAAGTCTAAACGGTTCTTATTCTAAGCAAGTGAAGTCGAGAGATATTCAACATCTCAATATACGAACTTGATTGTTCGTATGAATCATTGTAAGAAGAATAATGAAGGCGACAAGAAAGAGTTGAAGAAGATTATCTCCTGGTACACGGAGATTCGAAGAGTATTACTATATTCCATCACACTTCTTACAAATTGAAGACTTTGACTATGATTACAAAGGGGGAGATTGTAAGGGTCGAATTATTGTAATTAGTCGAAGTATGTTTTGAACTCTTCGAATATTTTGTAATGTATTTTACTAGGGTGATTTTATTCGAAGCTTTAGAGTCAATGCCTTAGTATATTTCTTGTATGCTTTCAGTTCCCTATAAATAGGGTTATTTACTAGAGTTACAAAAGAACTTTTACAGACTTGTCTACTATTCTCTGTAAAGAATTCGAAAGCATATTAGAGCATAAGAAGATCATATTTACATCGTGTGTTCAAATCTCATATTCTTACTTGAATTCATACTCTGATTAATTCATTACTCGATTCATTGATTCATCAATTCTTACTTTGGTTTGACTTTCCTTGACTGGAAATAACGGGTTGTTACATGAGGTTATATTTATCACGATATGAAAGAAGAGGTATCACAACGTGTGATGAGAAAAGTCATCGGGAAACTTGGCAGAAGAGTGTGACACATGGCGTAGGAGTAAGATACGTGGCAGAATTGGGTCTAGACGCATCTCACGACATGAGATCATTATGCTCACGATGTAATTATTTTCACAAACCTTTTTCCTGATTTATGAAATACTTTTCATCCTACCGGTATATATATATATATATATATATATATATATATATATATATATATATATATATATATATATATATATATATATATATATATATAGAGAGAGAGAGAGAGAGAGAGAGAGAGATCATACAATTCAAACGGTAAGTATCCAGTTTACCTTAAACCTTTCTAAGTAATAATACTTGTATTAAGATTGTCATGTGGTATAACCAATAATACTTTTAGGATTTATATAATTATATTTGGCTCGTACAGAGTGTTATGTAGTATTAGAAAATATATAGCTAACTTGTATTCCTCATAATAGGCATTTAATTCACATATAAAGTATACTATTAACATAAAATACAAATAGACAAACTTTCAACATAAATCGAAGTTATCAATACTTATATTAAATTGTGATCATGAAAGTAACTATACATTCAGTTGCTTAAGGTGGAAGACTCGCGGGAAAGTTAGATCTTTGTTTAACACTTCAGTTTTTCCTTTTAAAATGTCAGGTTTTCTAGCGAAAACTTAGAAACTCTGCAGTCCAAAGTTTTTTGCTGAATATTTCTTCTTGTAACATCCCAAGACCAGGTATACCTTATAAGCCCTTGTTCTTTTGGTAAATTGTCATGTTTAGCCCTTACTGGAAAAAAGGTGGTAACTGAGTACGTGGTTCGTACGAGAGTGTACGCTCAGCGTACTCATATGCGTGTTTTTGATGCGGAAGCCACCTAGTACGCTGGGCGTACTAGGCCAGAGTGAAAACCCTAATTTGGGGTGTGTCCCTATATAAAGGATATGATGGCCTCATTCATGGCCACAATCTTCAGACAAACAACCCTCTAAAACCCTAATCCTCATTCTTGAGCTTGTGTGTGTCCATTTGAGAGGCTTTAAGTGATTTTGTGTGTTCTTGGAGTGAAGAATGAGCTTTGGGAGAAGAAGGAGTGAGAGTCCAGGACTTGGATATGAGCATATCGGAGTTGGGAGCTTCATCTAGAGGTATAAAGCTCCAAGCTTTCTCACTCTTTTGATTTGTGCATCATAGTAAAGTATTTTAGGGGTTTGTCCTAAAAGTTGGAGACTTTATGAGATAATTGAGCTCCAGAGACTATGACTAACCCCTTTGATTGTATTTAGTGATGTAGTGTCATAAAAATCAAGACTTGGACATTGGAATCAAGCCATGCATGACATATGAACAATTTGAGATAAGAGAGTGAGAGTTTTTGTGTTTGTGACCTTATCAGCCATGCAAAGGCTTAAATTCACTGACTTTATGGAGTAAGAGCTTAGGAAGTCCAGATCTGTGATATGAGCCAAGGTCTTAACTGATTAAGACCAAATGAGTAGGAAGAGTGAAACTGGGACGTACGTTGAGCGTAATCCCAGTACGTGCCACGTAGGGGTCGAGCATCCCCGATGCCTGCATGGCAGCAGAGTACACCCAGCGTAGAGATCTGGTATGCGCAGCATACGCTGCCATTGACTATTAGTTGACTTTTAGAGTTTGATCAATTTGTGGACTATTAAGGCCACGGAGGGGTAGAATGGTCTTTTAATCTTCTGTGAGCTTGTAGAATGGTTAGTCTAGCTTCTTTGAGAGCCGCTATTAATTTGGGATAACTATCGTATGTGTTAGGCGGAGGCTAGACCGGTGATTCGAGATCGAGGTTATCCGATTTCTTACGAGGTGAGTTTTCTCACTATACTTACCATGAGTGGTATCTATTTGTGACCGGAGGGTCTTATGTGCTTCTTTGAGTTATGTGATATTATGCATTTTTTCTTTGCGATATATATGCTACATTATGTGTTTACCTGAGATAGGACCGGAGGGTCCAACCCGAGTCGTGGGACCGGACGGTTTCCACTGAGACAGGTGCGGAAGGTCCAACCCAAGTTGTGGGACTGAAGGGTTTCCACTGAGACAGGACTTGAGGGTCCAAACCGAACTGTGAGACCGGAGGGTGCTCACTGAGAAACATGACCGGAGGGTCCACACCGAGACGCATGAGACTGGAGGGTCCATGCCGAGTTATAGCCATGAGAGGCTTATTATTTGTGTATGTGGTATTTTGGGGAACTCACTAAGCTTTGTGCTTACCGTGTGGTGTGATATGTGTTTCAGGTACTTCTCAGGACTGTGGGAAGGCGCAGTGTGTACAATCATCCAGAGCCCGAACAGTGGTTTCCCAAAATACCCTTAACTGTTTACTTTCTGAGATATTTATGAGATATTAGAAATGCATGCTAGAGAGTAGGCTAGGTATTTCATATTCAAGGGCTAGAGTTGCCTGATTAATGATGCCTTAGCCTAGGAGATGCTTTTTTTTCAGTGTTATCTGTTATTTGCTCTGAGTATGTGCTGAGTTTTGACTCGAGAGATAATCTAGGAAGAGATACCTAAATGAGCATGTGAGTAGCCTATTGAGAGAGTAGCCTGATATGTGTGAGAGATATAGTACTTGTGAATTAGAATCCTAGGAGGAGGACGTGAGATGACTACCGATTGGTGTGGAAGGTAGTATTGGGCCCGTACTACTGAAATCACCGGATATGTATGCCACATAAGTAAGAATCCTTAGGATTCTAAGGAACAAGTAGGGATGAGTGATCAAGTGTGAGTATGCTCGAGCGAGTCTCTGATGATTTTTATGTTGTGTTTCAGAGACATCATGGTGGGTACACGCCACAACCCCGGGGGCAGTGGGAATAGTGATCATGAGATTCGTAGGATGATTCATGAGGAGGTGGCCGCAGCTATTCGAGCGGAAATTCCTGAGATGTTTGGCTCCTTTAAGACCACCCTGATTGAGACGTTTGACGAGCGATATGCTGCTGTTACTAAGGCTGCTGTTGCTGCAGCCACTACAGTTGTTGCTGCTGCTAGGCAAGAAGGAGGTGACTCGTTGTTGTTTCGGGAGTTCAGCAACACGAAGACACCAGAGTTCGATGGGACACAAGATCTGATTGCTGCAATGAGATGGATCGTTGATATTGAAGGGTGATTTTATACTTGTTCATGCCCAGAACATCTGAGAGTCCGGTTCGCCCTGAACCAGCTTCGCTTGGGAGCGAAGGACTGGTGGAAGTTTGTGACGACTGATTTTACCCCTGCAGATCATGCTACAGTGACTTCGGAGAGGTTCACCAAGTTGTTTCGAGATGAGTATGTTCGCCAGGTGGAGAGGGATCGTTTGGCACAAGAGATTATGTCTCTCAAGCAGAAGACAAAGTCAGTTACTGAGATTACAAGGATGTTCCATGAGAGGGCGTTGTTCTGCCCTGATCACGTGTCTACTGATCAAGCACGTGTGAGTCGGTATTTGAGCATTTTGAGGAGAGAAATTTGGGAGTTCGTGGCGAACTCGTCTTATCGGACATTTTCTGAGTTGCAGACCAATGCCAGGAGGAGGGAGATTGAGTTGGAGATTCAGACCAGAGAGGAGGGAGAGCAGCATGGGAGAGATAGGAAACCAACACAGTCGCAGCCGGCGGCTAAGCAGGCTAAGCCCGCTGATTCGAGGACTTGAGGTCAGAGGGGCCGCGCTTGTAGAAAGTGCGGCAAGACCCACGAGGGATCTTTCCGGGCTGGGATTTGCTACAAATGCGGTAAGGATGGGCACATGGCGAGGGATTTCCCCAAGGGATTTTCTGTTTGCTTTCATTGTAACCAGACAGGCCATCGGAAGGCCGAGTGTCACCAGCTTACACAGGGATTAGCCCAGACTACCACACCTGCTGCTTTACGTGTTACTGATGGCTGGCCAGGGAAGGCCGAGCCTCCGAGGGCTCGTGGGAGAGCATTTCAGCTGACAGCGGAGGAGGTCCGTGTTGCGCCTGATGTTGTTGCTGGTACGTATCTCCTTATTTATGTTATTTGAGATTGTTTATACTTATATTGTGATGTGTATAGGTACTTTTCTTATGAGTTATGTACCCGCCTTGGTGTTGTTTGACTCGGGTGCGAGTAAATCTTTCGCGTCCTTAGCTTTTAGTCGTCACATTAGTGTCGAGCGAGAGGCGTTGAGTCGACTTTTGAGAGTTTCTATAGCCAACAAGCACGCGGTTTAAGCGACCGAGGTATTCCGGGGATGTGTATTTGTGACAACCCGAAACTTTTTCCGTTATCCTTACCCAATTTCCGTTAATAAAATTTGGGTTTTTATTTATTTTCCGTTCACGTTAGTATTATTTTTAGTGTAGCGGAATATTCTAAGCTCAGTTCGATTGAGTTTCGTATTCAAAAACGAGGCTTTCTAAGTCAAAGCATAGCATCCGGGCCAATCGACCCTTCGAGAGGAGCTTACGGGCGCAAACATAGTTTACGGCCGTAAACTCTGTTTACAACCGTACACCCTATTTATGTCCGTAAACCCTCCACCCCACCCCTTGACCGTAAACTCACCCCAATATAAGTGATAAGTGGCCTTCATTTATCACTTTACACACTCCAGAAGCTTTCTCTCTCTACTCTCTCTCTCTCTCTCTCTCTCTCTCTCTCTCTCTCTCTACAAACTTTGAATTTGCCCAAGGATCCTCAAGAATGTAAGTGATTCTTCACCTTGATTGTGTTTCTATCTCACTTCTAATGGCAAATCCATGTTCCTAGCTCATAAATCTCATCTTTTTCTAGATTTTCTCTCTCACCAAGAACACCAAGAACACACACTAGTTCTTGGTGGCTAAAAACCTCATTTCAAGCTTCTACTACGTAAGTACACTACCCCTAGCTTGTTGGATACAAGAATCACTTGTTAAACACCTAGAAATCATGACCAGAAGGGTGTTTACGGTCAAGGCAATCTCCCTTGACCGTAAACTCTATTTATAGGGTGAAAAGTTGCCACAACACCCTCCTAAGCCTAGGAACGAGGCTTAGAACACTTACAGAAGGCTAGAAAGGACCCTGAAACACCGAAAATCGCATCTTTTCGCCAAAGTGTTTACGGCCGTAAACCCATGGACCGTAAACCCGTAAACACCTGGACCGTAAACACCTGGACTGTAAACCCATGGACCGTAAACTCCTGATTACTGCCGCAAACTCCCCTCTTCAAACACATGTAATTCAAACACTTAGTTTTAAGTGTTTCCTAGTCCCTAAGGTGGTTTCCTTCCATAACAAATAGTGTTATGCCCTCACCTAATGTATATATGTACTTTTACATGCTAAATAGGATCCGTTTGTGTCCGAAGCTTTATTTGACACTCAGCAATTCCTAGCAACTTACACTCGAATCCCACGTCAAAACTGTGAGTTCATACCCCTACGCTTTTCCGAGTTTTCATGTTTTCAGGGGGGGGGGGGGAATACAAGCAAAAGTACAAGGTAACTTGTGCTCAAGTATATTATTTTGTTTAAAATAATTATGTGTTCAGTATGCTTTTTAACACAGAAAACCGTTTTACCAAACGATTAAGAAATCAACTCGTAGAAACAGTTTTCAAAACTAAAACAAGGAACTTGTAAATCTTGTCGTAAAATGTGATATTTTATAAAGGATTTATACAAAAATCTAAACAGGATTTTTGGTATTATTAGTTGTAAATTTGTTATTTTAAGTTGGAGACACGTCCTTGGTAACACTCCACCGGATTCGAGAATGTAGGACTAACCCTTGTAACCAGAATCTCTTGGAGGGAGAGCGTGACTTATGTGTATAGATCTATACGGGACTGACTATCCCGCACCTAAACTGCTAGATACAATTAGGCAGCCATGCCTGGGGTGACAAAGTCATAAAAATATATTGGCCCCCGTTACGTGCCATATCCAGTTTAATGTATGGTTATAAAACTCGCAACCTAGATAACAGAGATTTACTTTTGTAATAATAAAACAAGTGAACTAACCTCAAAGTAATAACCGATTTGATTACTAGAGGGAATTAGTAATACCCTTAGAATCTAGTTCACTACTTATTTATTAGTTTTATTTATGTAATAAGACTAATACATCTCACTGAGAGTAAACAGGGTTTTTCAAGGAAACTACATCTAACGATACAAGTATGGTAGATACTTGTACACCTCATTCCAGATCAGATAACCAACTATCAACTTTTAAGGAAAATATAGGATTTTCCTGGGATAACTCAACCTTACTTAAATAGGCTGTTAAATACATAAAGAATGGAAAATCAAACCTCTTTCATAAGAAAATATAGGATTTTCTTGGGAAACACTTTTCAAAGGATTAAAGAAACATTTCTTTCACCAGAACTAAACGCTTATGAACTCACCAGCTTTATGCTGATATTTTTTTAAAACTGCTTGTATTCTCAGGGCATCAATAGACAGGTACTCTTGCCAACTTTTGGAGAAGACGGAGCATTTTGGTGTCACGTCTTTTACTTTTGTTATATACTGTTATGTATAAACCATGTTTTCAAACAATGTAAATATTCTTATTATAATGTAATGGTTGTGTTTACTTCGCTTACTATGATACAACTGTTGTGATACTATACATGACGACCTCCGCCCCAGAACGTTTCCGCCATCGGTTTCGGGGTGTGACAGTATTGGAGATTTTTGGTGTGGAGTTCACGATTGATCTGGTGCCGATAGCTATGGGAGACGTTTGTGTCATTGTGGGCATGGATTGGTTGATTTGATTTGGAGCTATGATCGACTGTGAGCGTCAGATGGTTACTATACAAGACCCTAGTGGGGGAGTGCTTACCGTGTACGGCGAGGGTACCAGGTCCGGATCAGTTTTCTGCTCTGCTGCCAAAGCGAGACAGAGTATACAGCAGGGTTGTATGGCTTTTTTGGCGTATGTGATGGATACACGGGTTGCTACAGAGAGGCCGAGTTCTATCTGCGAGGTTCCGATAGTGTGCGAGTTTCCATATGTGGTTCCCGATGAGTTACCGGGAGTGCCTCTCGAGAGGTAGGTTGAGTTCTGAATTGATTTAGTTTCGGGAGCGGTGCCTATTGTCAAGGCAGCTTATCGCCTTGCGCCGCCTGAGATGCAAGAGTTATCCTCTCAGCTTCAGGAGCTGCTGGGGAAGGGTTTTATTAGACCGAGTAGCTCGCCATTTGTCAAGAAGAAGTACGGTTCACACCGGATGTGTATAGATTACCGGGAGTTGAACAAGCTGATGGTCATGAACCGTTATCCATTTCCGAGGATCGACGATTTATTCGATCAGTTGCAGGGGGCATCTTGGTTTTCCAAGATAGATTTGAGATCTGGGTATCATCAGATGAGGGTGTACGAGGAGGATATCCAAGATAGATTTGAGATCTGGGTATCATCAGATGAGGGTGTGCGAGGAGGATATCCAGAAGATGGCCTTTTTGATTCGTTATGGGCACTACGAATTTGTGGTGATGCCTTTCGGGCTCACAACGCATCGGCAGCGTACATGGACCTCATGAACCGGGTGTGCAGGCCCATGTTGGATCGATCGGTGATCGTGTTCATCGATGATATCCTGGTATATTTGAGATCCAAAGAGCAGCATGAGGAGAATCTTAGAGAGATTCTTGGGGTTTTGAGGTCGGAGAGGTTTTATGCCAAATTCTCCAAGTGTGATTTCTGGTTACGAGAGATCCATTTCCTGGGACACCTCATTAATCAGAATGGGATATTGGTCGACCCAGCCAAGATTGAGGCGGTTATGAGATGGGAGGTGTCAAGATCCCCGACCGAGATCAGGAGTTTTCTGGGTTTAGCCGGCTACTATCAGAGATTTATCAGAGATTTCTCCAAGATTGTCTTTCCTCTCACCAGGCTGACCCGGAAGGGTGTTACTTTTACTTGGGGTCCTGAGCAGCAGGCCTCATTTGAAACCCTTCACCAGAAATTATGCGAAGCACCGGTGTTAGCCCTTCCCGAGGGAGTGGAGGACTTTGTGGTTTATTGTGATGCTTCTATATCTGGGATGGGCACGGTGTTGATGCAGAGGGGGCACGTGATATCATATGCATCGAGTCAGCTGAAGCCTCATGAGACGAGGTATCCCACCCACGACCTGGAGTTGGATGCGGTGGTGTGTCGCCCTAAAGATTTGGCGCCACTATCTTTATGGTGTCCGGTGTACCATATACATGGACCATAAGAGCCTAAAGTACCTGATGGATCAGCCCAACCTGAATATGAGACAGAGGAGATGGTTGGATGTAGTGAAGGACTATGACTGCGAGATCTTATATCACCCAGGCAAGGATAATGTGGTAGCCGATGCATTGAGTCGCAGATCCGAGAGCACTCCGATCCGAGATGTGTGTATAAGGATGACGCTGATGACTCCAGTCTTAGACATCATCCGAGAGGCTCAGATGGAGGTTGTGAGACCGGAGAACCACAAGAGAGAACGTGTGATTGGGCAGGTTTCCGAGTTTGTGACGGACAGTCGTGGGCTTATAACTTTCCATGGGCGGATTTGGGTGCCCTATACAGGTGGAGCTCGTCGTGTACTGATGGAGGAGGCACATAGATCGAGATTATCGATCCATCTGGGGGCCACTAAGATGTATTTGGACCTGAAGAGAGATTACGAGTGGCCCTGTATGAATAGGGACGTGGCATGGGTAGTTGAGAGGTGCGTGACCTGTCGTCGGGTTAAGGCCGAGCACCAGCATCCATATGGCCTGTTACATCCTCTAGAGATTCCCCAGTGGAAGTGGGAACATATTTTGATGGATTTTAATACCAAGCTACCGAGGACCACGCGTGGGGTCGACGCGATATGGGTGATTGTAGACCGGTTGACGAAGAGTGCTCACTTCCTTGCTATCAGTGAGAGCTCTACTGCAGAGAAATTGGCCGAGATCTACGTTTGAGAGGTGATGGCATGGCATGGGGTGCCGACATCGATAGTGTCAAATCGGGATGTGCGTTTTACTTCCCGGTTCTGGAAGAAGTTCCAAGAGGAGTTGGGTACCCTGCTGTACTTCAGTACAGCTTACCACCCACAGACAGACGGTCAGAGTGAGCGAACGATTCAGACGCTTGAGGACATGTTGCATGCATGTGTTTTGGACTTCGGAGGAAGTTGGGACACCTTTTTTCCTTTTGATGAGTTTTCATACAACAACAACCACCATTCCAGCATTGGAGTTCCTCCCTTTGAGCTTCTATACGGGAGGATGTGTCGGACTCCCATCTGTTGGGGAGAGGTAGGGCAGCGAGTGAGGGGTGGCATTGAGATAGTGCTGAGAACGACCGAGCAAATTCAGCAGGTCAGACAGAGGTTGCTGACAGCCTAGAGTCACCAGAAAAGTTATGCAGACCGACGACGATCTGAGCTAGAATTCTAGGTTGGAGATTTTGTCCTCCTGAAGGTATCCCCGTGGAAAGGGGTGATCTGATTCAGGACACGGGGCAAGCTGGGCCCTACATACACCAGTCCCTTCAGAGTGACCGCCCGAGTGGGTAAGGTAGCTTACCGGTTAGAGCTACCAGCAGAGTTGAGCCAGATTCATAACACCTTCCACGTGTCCAAGGTGTTGTTTGTTTTTCTTAAAAAATCTCTTCAAAACTCTTATTGTTGCGTGGCGCAGCACACACACAACACTTTTTGTCCCGCAGCAGTTTGTTTTTCGGAAGTCTTCGGGGCTTAAAACCTCTGCCCGTGTGCTTCTTGGGGAAGCACTTGTTGTACCTCTTCCCACCTCTTCCCACCCCTTCAAACCTAAACCTAAAAAAATCCAATCCCAAAAAACGACCGGCCCTTTTTTTCCAAAAATCTAACAACGGCATGTGTTGTTTTTTAAATAAGTGTCCATGAAGTATATTTAATATTACGTTTATGGCCCTTTATTTATATATTATATTCTATTTTCATCCCTTTAACATTTAATACATTAAATTTATATCCCTTTGACTGTTTTCTCCCATTTGATTTACATAAGTTAATTCATTTTAATGTTGTTTTTTAAATTAGTTTATTTTAAATTTTTAATGTCTGCAGTAGTCTGTAGATGTTAACAAAAACAAATACGCTTCTTATTACAGCCTGCAGCCGTTTGGTCCACCTCTTCTGCTGCAGAGGTTTGTAGAGGTGGTCTGCAGACTTTTTAAATTTTTCTTCGTAAAAACAAACAGCACGTAAGTTGAGGAAGTGTGTAGCCGATGAGACGGCAGTGGTACCATTAGAGGACATTCAGGTGGATGCAAGACTGAATTATATTGAGAGACCGATTACGATTTTGGATCGGAAAGTGAAGGTTCTGAGGAACAAAGAGATGCCCGTGGTTCAGGTCCAGTGGCAACATCGGAAGGGGTCCGAGTGCACTTGGGAGCCAGAGTCCGAGATGCGCAAGCAATATCCAGAGTTATTTTCGGAGCCTGACTTCGAGGGCGAAGTCTGATTTCTAGTGGGGGAGAATTGTAACATCCCAAGACCAGGTATACCTTATAATCCCTTGTTCTTTTGGTAAATTGTAAAGTTTATCCCTTATTGGAAAAAAGGTGGTAAATGAGTACGCGGGGCGCACGTGAGTGTACGCTCAGTGTACTCATATGCGTGTTTTTGACGCGGAAGCCACCTAGTACGTTGGGCGTACCAGAGCGTACGTTGGGCGTACTAGGCCAAGAGTGAAAAACCTAATTTGGGGTGTGTCCCTATTTAAAGAATATGATGGCCTCATTCCTGGCCACCATCTTCAGACAAACAACCTTCTAAAACCCTAATCCTCGTTCTTGAGCTTGTGTGTGTCCATTTGAGAGCATTTAAGTGATTTTGTGTGTTCTTGGAGTGAAGAAGGAGCTTTGGGAGAAGAAGGAGTCAGAGTCCAAGCCTTGGATCTGAGCATATATGAGTTGGGAGCTTCATCTAGAGGTATAAAGCTCCAAGCTTTCTCACTCTTTTGATTTGTGCATCATAGTAAAGTATTTTAGGGTTTTGTCCCAAAAGTTGGTGACTTTATGAGATAACTGAACTCTAGAGACTATGACCAACCCCTTTGAGTGTATTTCGTGGTGTAGTGTCATAAAAATCAAGACTTGGATGTTGGAATCAAGCCATGCATGAGATATGAGCATTTTGAGATAAGAGAGTGAGAGTTTTGTGTGTTTGTGACCTTATCAGCCATGCAAAGGCTTAAAGTCACTGACTTTATGGAGTAAGAGCTTAGGGAGTCCAGATCTGTGATATGAGCCAAGGTCTTAACTGATTAAGACCAAATGAGTAGGAAGAGTGAAACTGGGACGTACGCTGAGCGTAATCCCAGTACGCGCCACATAGGGGTCGAACATCCCCGATGCCTGCATGGCAGCAGAGTACGCCCAGTGTAGAGATCTGGGACGCGCAGCGTACGCGCTGTCGTTGACTTTTAGTTGACTGTTAGGGTTTGATCAATTTGTGGACTATTAAGGCCAAGGAGGGGTAAAATGGTTTTTTACCCTTCTGTGAGCTTGTAGAAGGGTTATTCTAGCTTCTTTGAGAGACGCTATTAATTAGGGATAACTATCGTATGTGTTAGGCAGAGGCTAGACCGGTGATTGGAGTTCAAGGTTATCTGATTTCTTACGAGGTGAGTTTTCTCACTATACTTACCATGAGTGGTATCTATGTGTGACTGGAGGGTCTTATGTGCTTATTTAAGCTATGTGAAATTATGCATTTTTTCTGTGCGATATATATGCTACATTCTGTGTTTACCTGAGATAGGACCGGAGGGTCCAACCCAAGTCGTGGGACCGGAGGGTTTCCACTAAGACAGGACCGGAGGGTCCAACCCGAGTTGTGCGACCGGAGGGTTTCCACTGAGACAGGACTGGAAGGTCCAAACTGAGCTGTGAGGCCGGAGGGTCCTCACTCAGACACATAACCGGAGGGTCCACACCGAGACGCATGAGACTGGAGAGTTC
The DNA here is from genome assembly GCF_052849685.1 of Lactuca virosa. Taxonomy (NCBI): domain Eukaryota; kingdom Viridiplantae; phylum Streptophyta; class Magnoliopsida; order Asterales; family Asteraceae; genus Lactuca; species Lactuca virosa. The sequence continues at coordinate 38,882,704 of NC_136431.1, read as the reverse complement.
ATGCCGAGTTATAGCCATGAGAGGCTTATTATTTGTGTATGTGGTATTTTGGGGAACTCACTAAGCTTTGTGCTTACCGTGTGGTGTGATATGTGTTTCAGGTACTTTTCAGGACCACGGGAAGGTGCCGGCGTGATTGTACACACCTGTTCGAGATTATGTTGAGGATTCTGGGATTTGACTTTCGTTTGTGGATTTATGTTGACATTGAGAAACTTGTGGTTTTTATGAAATATAATATATGAGTTTTATGTGTTTTAAAAATGAAAATTTTGGTTTGAAAATTTACGTCGTTACACTTCTGAATGATTCTTCCAACACTTCAGCGCTCAACTTACTTTACTAAAACTAGAGAAAGAGATGTTGAAACACAAGGGACTGACAAGCTCAAGGATAAGAAAATAAAGGCTCTTGAAAGAGACTTGGTGCATAAAATATGATAGCCTACAACCTCTTATTTATAATAAACAAATTTTCATAAAGAAACTTCATAATTAGTTAAACAACTAAACGAACCTTAATAATACTATCTTAAATAGATTTAATGATATTTTTAAAAAGCACCCTTGTAATTACTTCAACCAATCTGTTGATGGTGGTGTTTGAACATGCACTTGTTGTTTCATCCACCAATGGACCATTAGTCCTAACTCTTTAGTCACAAACTTGACTTTCATAGGAGACTACGCATGATAAGGTCTTTACTTCGGCTACAATAATAGACCGAATTCTCACCTTCTAATGACCTTCCATTACATGAAGCAATAAATTACATAACAAACTAAAATCTTTCCTCCACTAGAGCAATACTAACATGGAAGAAACCTTCCATCTTGTGTTAATAATCAGATTCTTCCTCCTTTGAACATGAGAGGTCGACACACAACCACATCATGACAAGTAGTAGCTCTGGCTACTGGTTGCTTAACCTTAACGAAGGCTTCAATTCTTTTTTTGATCGCCTTGATCATCATCTTCTTCAATCTCCTAACTTAAGTCAATCTTTACACACGACATGGTTCTCTAAACCAATCAATTCACTTCGTAGATTTATATTAATCAGACTCAATTCACTTCAGCTATATGTTCCAACTTTACCTAAACAAGTAAGTTCATTAGCACTTTGCAAACCAATAACTAATTTCACCATCCTAGTCATGTGTGTTAAAGTTTGCTTAACACACATTGAAATTCTCGTAAGGATGCGATAGAAGCCAACTGTTACTCAATATTATTAAATACTAATTCACAACATTCTGTATATGGTACATTTCAGCTCTTAACAGAGCACTTAAACTACATACTACATCATAAGGATAACTAAAGACTCGACTTATTGAGTTTAGGAGCTCGGTTAGCTTTAATCTTTTCGACTTTTTCAAATTCTATAAATTCTTCATGTCATATCATATAACTCCAACTTCGATATAGTTGAAGTATTTATCACAATCTCAAGTACTTTTTGTAATACCTGTCTTCCATGACCAAATATAATTTCAGAAGATATAAATTGATTAGAGGCAAGTAGGAGAAATAGAGTGTGGAATTACTTTAAATTAAGCAGTGTTATTTAGAAAAATATAATTGAGGAATTTTTAAGAGCATGTTGAGAGGAATTCGTAGACATAAAGATCTTCGAAAACAGAGTTCATATGAGAAAGTTATGGCGGTTTGGAGTTTAGATGAAAGTATGTTGCTATTTTGAGAAACTAAACAAAAGTCATGTCAATGGTCAAATTTTGACCATCACGACGTGCGGATATATTTCTCACGGTATGAAAGGATAGGTATCACAACGTGTAATGAGAAAAGTCACAGGGAAACTTGGCGGAATTGCGTAACACATGGCGTAGGAGTGAGATACGTGGCAGAACTGGGTCTAGACGCATCTCACGACATGAGATCATTATGCTCACTATGTGAGACTCTTGAGGGTATAAAAATGAGTGTATGCGTCATTTAGGGAGGTTTTGGCACACATGATCGGATATGTTGGTCGGGAGCCGTTCTTGGGAGATTATACCTGAGATATTATACCGTTGTAGGGGTGATGTGGGGCTGAGTACGAGATTCATTAAGCTACATTTACCTTGTTAATTAGTAATTTTGATATTAGATTATTTATAAGATTTGATAAACCCAAGTATATTACGGGTATCTGTGATATGGTGCTGTTACACACTCGTTAGTAAGACCAGTGAGTAAATCTTACACTTAAAAGCTTAGTCAAGATTTTAAGGATTATAAACCAAGATATTCAGAAATACCCATTATGAGAGATTTAGCTAATGGCTTATGGGTTAAGCCTATTATGATTAAATTATGATATTTGATTAGTTTAGTGACAAGAAGTGTCGGAGGGTAGCTAGTAATGAATTATGACAAGTTTTGAGTAATTTGTTATTTAATGATTAGGTGGTACCACATGACGAACTGATAGGCAAAAACGGATTGAATCCGATACTGGTATTAGTTTACTAACTATCTGGGTAAGTAACACTAATCTAAGATCCATTAATGTAGTATATGTGTTATACATTACATGATTTATATGATTAATTGTTAAAGAGAAATTAATTAATATTGGAGGAATAGATTATTCTGAAAGATAAATATCTGATTGAGAGGTTGATTTTAATTAATAAGATAGATTATAACTGAGAGATAAATTACATAAATAAATAGATTATTTATGAGTAGTTAATTATATTAGATTTGTGATATATGTGATATGTATGATATCAATGATATGCAATATATGGATTATACAGAGATTTAAATATATTGATTTTGTTGAGAAATTATTCAATTCTATGAGTTAGAACATTATTAAAAATACGTTGTAAACATTAGATTAATTATAAATAACAGATAGATCATGATTAATGGATTATTCATGACCAAGTGATGGATTAGTAAAGAGAGAGGGGGGGGGGGAGGGAAAGATTGAGAGAGAGAGAGATAGATAGAGAGAGAGAGAGAAAAGAGAAACAAAAAAAGAGTTAATAAGACAGAGAGAGAGAGAGAGGGGGATAGAGAAAGAAAGAAATAAATAAAAAGAGAGTGAGAGGGGGGGGACAGAGAGAGAGAGAGGAGGAGAAGAAGAAGAAGTAGAGAGAGAAAGAAAAAAAAAGAGAAAAAGAGAGAGAGAGAGAGAGAGAGAGAGAGAGAGAGAGTATGTGTGTGTGAGTGAGTATGAGAGAGAGAGAGATATAGAAAAAGTGTGTGTGAGAGAGAGTGAGAGAGCGAGGGAGTGAGAGAGAGAGAGATAGAGATAGAGATAGAGAGAGAAAGAGAGAGAAAGAGAGAGAGAAAGAGATGGAGAAAGAGAGGGACAGAGAGAGAGAGAGAGAGAGAGAAAAAAAAAAAGAAAGGGATTGATCAATGATTGGGAGAATGATCACGATTGAGAAATAGATTAATAACTAAAAGATAGATTATTTATTGAAAAATAGATTCTGAATGAGAAATAGATTATCACTTTGGATATATTATTTGATAACTAAAACATAATTGATCTGATATGATAACTATGAGTTAGATATATTATTTGATACTTTGGAAATTTCGAGATAAATAAATATATTATTATTTCCCTATAAATTATATTTTGATCCAGAATGTGATTGCGAGATCAATAGTAAAATATATAGTTTGGTGACCAATGATGCGTGGCACAGTGATCCAAGATGCTCGATACAGTTAGATTGAAAATTAGCATTGTACTTTGCTAGTCACAACGTGACCATAAGTAGGACGTTATAATTGAGGTGTATAGATCACGACATGAGGAGAATAAGATCACGCTGTGACGATTAGGTCATCAGAACGTGAATAAGATCAAGTCATGATGTGATTATGAGGGTGAATAGATAAAGGTAATGTACTTAGGGTAGCCGCAACACGATGATAGTTTTCCACGACGCGAACAAAAAGTAGATTGTTATATGATTATTTAGGATTATGGAGCACGACACGGTGAAGATGATACTATGGCGTGATAACGAAGAGTGAGAAAAGAAGACTACATCGTGACAAGAAAATTGTTACGATGCGATGCTTATTGGAAAATGAGTTAGAGTGCATATACTATTTATCATACGAGTCGATGAATTAAAAGAGTGATATAACTTCTAAGTATAGATAATGTGAGAAACTATAATGAGAACATTGGATTAAAATCATGAGTTTTTCATAATGGATCCATGAGAGGTGATTGGATCTCATTGTGTAAAAGATCGAAATAGGTGTGAATTTTGATTGAGATCATAAACTTACATGATTATTTCATGTAGGCGATGATGGGGTTTGAGCACTACAACATTCCTATGGTGTACATGCAACCCTAATGCTTTGGATCTAGGTTTTTCTCAAGTTATACATGCAAATAATCATCCAAAGCATAAACCCTAATACCTAGCATACTAATTTCGAAAATCACATATGATTAGGGTTAGAAACCTTACCTCACTTGTTATGTAGTAATAACAAGAACACCTTGACCTTTGAAAGCTTAGTGCCCCAAGTGTTGCACCTCTAATGGAGTCACAAACAACATGTAGTAATGGAGAATTGTGAGAGAGAGGTTAGGGACTCCTAAGATCAGCTAGGGTTCTCTATGAGTTCATAGGTGCCAATTTTGGGAGCTAATGGGTTCCTTTTATAGTTGAGGCTCTTAGGGTTTACAACTTGGAAACCCTAATTCCCTTGCTTAGGCCCTAAGCAACATATGGACTCCTATTTGGCAAGCCTTGGACGAAATCTTTATGGACTTTCATAGAGATTTAGTCCACCCTATACCAATGGGGTCCATGAGCCCAAACTACAACTATTACTGATTTACATAATCAGACCCCATGTATTTAATCAGTCTCTTTTGATCACTAAATTAATTCTAAATTAATTCTTGATCAATAATATGATTTAATCGTCTCACAATCACTCGTGATAAAATCCATGAAGTGATTCAAGTGAGCGTGGGTTTAATCCAATACTCAAATTCTTATTTCAGGAGTACTCATGAACACTGCAGCAAACTTGTGTTTTGTCTAAACACTTAGACAATCTACAGTCGGATTCATGACAGTCTTACCTCATTACCTACTTCCAAAGTATGATTGACTGTGTATGTTTTGAATAATATTATTATTCGGGAAGTCAAAACATGCGAAGTGAAACACAAGAATAATCGAATCTAATATGGTCTCAAAACTTTTGAATATAAATAAAACACCTTTTATTTAATCACCATATTGATTACACATTATTCATTGTATAATGTTTCGATTAATAAACTTAATTAATACTTGAATTAAAAAAAACAATAGCCATCCCATGCTCCAAGCATGCACACTATGTTCACCTACCGTCCTTACTTTGTGAAATAGATTAATTGAATACATTTTCAACGATGCTCATTTCACAATTCCAAATCCTTATCATAAGTGTAAGAATACCAAATTCTTCCACTATTAGAATGTGTTAGATTCTAAGCTATCATGCAATGATCATTTTGTATTGTCTAGGTACAAAAGTCACAGAGACTTTGCCAACGATATTACAAAGTATTCCTTTGGAGATTGATAACAAAACAATTCCAAGGAAGTGAAGTATCAAATTCAAAGTATATTCCTTGAACATCCTTCTTGCATAAAGGTTTCTAATCTACACATAGATTCTTAATATCCAAAACCCCATTATGGAAACATTTCCATATTTGTCATATGACAATTCATTCTTAATAGAAACCTATCTATTCATAATAATGTCAATATAGCCCAGTACTATACTTCCAACTGCCCACAAGCGACCATACCTTAGCGAACCTTAGATCGTCCTTGACAGTTGTTTAATCACTTTAGTCATATTCGATTCTAGTCCTTTTTCCCTCTTAATGCCCTAGGCATTTGGAAAATTAGAACACATGAATATTATAGCATATGTAATCGATTCTATATCTGAAGCATATGGGACACGATTCATAATGTCTTACATAAAGACATAATACTTGACCAGTCTTTTGCTATAATATTTCTATATATAGAATTTCCAATGTTGAAATATTTCAACATGGTATTCATATATATCCATGACTAAGTTTGATTAATCCTTCAATATAAACTTTTAGATTCGAAATAAAGTATAAGTATCCTCTCCCTTACTATAGCAAAACAACTTTTCAAACTTTGCAACTTTGCAAATCAAAATTTTTGTTTCCTATAAATATAATTGCTACCTCGCAACACCTATTATAATGATTATGCTCCCACTAGAACAATAATTATGTCCTTACTAGCATAACACTTATGCTCCCACTAGCTTTGACATGTATCCAGAAATCAACTGGACTTCTAGAAATCAATACTTATTGACTCTCTTTCCAAAGTTCAGATTTCTGACACGAGATGCTTTGATAAACCTTTATATAAGCTCATACACCTTTTATTAGAAAGCTCATATGTGTGTCTAAACTATTTATGAACTTACAGTAATAAGTTACAAACCTTTAAATCATTTTCCATTTCTCACAATTCGAACTATGAAGAGGGATGCCGTAATCATAATCGAATTTGAGAATGCAATTTACACAAGTTCTATCTCATTAAAATCTACTTAGTGAAAGCGTTTCCTCATAATCATTTTCATGAAGTGGAGAGAAACCTTTGCCACTTAGATTTTATGGCGTATGCATTCCTATCCATGTGAATTTGTCATAACCATAATCACAAGATAATGTTTGTAACGAATCCAAACTCATATGCACTGAACCTATTCAATCTTAATTCCTTGCCACTTGGCAGCACAAGGGCCTACCATGTCTTCCAAGTTGTTGAGCAGCTCACCCATACTGATCAGTGAACTTTCACTAATCAAGGTGCTTTGCCTTATGTAATCAAATGAGAACTCATAGAACTCACATGCATAGTCAATTGGAATGAGCAACAAAATAAGAATGTGTCAAAACGATATGTTACAAACCTCAAGTCATGTGCTAGTGATAAACAATAGGTTTATTCTTGAAACTTTTCAAGATCATTAAGACTCCCACTAACCTCTTGACATATGAGATTCTCTTGTCAAGAAACATTTCTTGACAAACAAATATTCAAGAGTTAGTGCGGGTTCTTATCAAAACAAACACTTCACACAATTGGTCTTAGTTGGTCTTTGTCTTATCCAAGACATCACAACTTACCAATTTCAAATGTGCAAGAGTAAGAAACATTTCTACTCCACATTTAATGAGCGTTATAAACCTACTAAAGATGTGTCAGTCAAGGCACAATCTTGGAGTACGACTCTAAGACTTGATTTTGGAACGAAGTATGATTCACCTTTTGATTTAACCATTTCAACAATTTCCCGATACCTCTTCTTGGTCATATAAATGTACCAAGGTTTCCTTAGAGGATCAATTGTGAAACGATTTCATAATCACTAAGACGATCATAAAACACGATACTTAAGTACTCTCATTTCTTTTCAGATTGGAGAAACTTTTATATTTCTGCCTAAATGATTCTTTTTATTCGTTTTACCATACATTGAAACTTTTCAAATGATTCAGAATTACACTTAATCTAGTAAGTATAACCATGTTTACTAAACTTTTAGTAAATCATGACGAATAGTCTTATCGTTATTTGTGATGGACCTGACCAGTGCACAATAATGTGTACTAGATCTTCCAGTCCTTCACTTGACTCGCATCTATATGTGAACAAGGAATTAGTCCTAATTTCCCAAAGATGAAGGTTCTCATTCATCACACAATACAATTCGTATGATTCCAAGTTTCTGTCCAATTGAAACTTGGTGATGAGAATATTACCTTATTTGGTAAATTTAGACACTACCACAAACGAAAGAATCAAATCCCTTCACAATATTATTAAGAATATATAAACACCAATTTTCACAAATGCAATTGTAAGGAAATGTAAAATAAGACAAGAATCAAAATTTTTCTTTATTTATAAAAGTGCGGAAATAACTTGTCCTTAAAATGTAATTACAAATGAAAACAATGTTTTTAAATATTCCTAAGCAATCTATCATAACTCGTGAGCAACAGCTCAAAAATCTGATCATCGAACCATGCGATCGAAATCCATCTCTTCACGATCAGACTCAACTCACTCTTTCTTTAAGCTTCCTTTCTTCTCTTCGATCCTACAAAACATCAAAATGCAATCTTATCACACCATGTCGTGGTCCATCATATTGTAATCTTTAATGAACTCACTATATGAGTTAGGAAGTGACTGAAGAACCCAGTCAACAGCCAGCTTCCTTGAGACAATGACACCCAACATTCCCAACTTGTCAATATGCAACTTCATCTCCAACATGTGAGCACATATAGACTTTCCATCTCCGTGTTTGCTTGCCAATAGGGCTTGATTGACCTTGAACTTTTCAAGTCGACGAACACGTGGGTCGGGGAGAATTATTGGAGGAGGTGGAGGAAGAGAAGTATGATTTCCATTTTCACGATCCAATCGTGGAATATCATCTTCATGAGGAAAGCTTTTTCCAAAAGATTCGGGAAGACCATAGTTGTAATAACTAGACATCTACAAGCGAAGAAAATTTAAGTTAGTTGATTAAATCCTTAATATATCACCCAAATGAAATATCAAGGCTAGGACCCAACACAATAATTTACAATTCGGAAGAGGGATGTCGTAATGCAATTGCAAAATATTTTTTAGTAGGTAAATGAAGACTTACCAATTCCACCATGAAAAACGAAAAAGAATATTAAGTTTTAAATGAATTGAAACTCCTAGACCTTTTGAGATTCATTGAACTTTTCAATGGCATGTTTAATCTCGATTATGCCCTTCAAGTTTGTGACTGGGATACCGAGGATCACAAACAAGGTGTGAATAACCATGCAAATTAGCTTGGTACTCCTGAAGACGTTTATCACCTAATCAATTTGCCGGTTAACCACACACGCTCCATTGATCTATGATAAACTACGAGCTACCCATTGCCATCCTTCATTAGTCCCATATTAGTGTGTCGGTTAACCACACACGCTCCACTAATGACCAATAAGGTGCAATGTGCAATTTCATGGGTTAGCATCAAATTCACATTTTTCCTAAAGTAACTAAGATTTGGGAATTTATAATTAAAAGCATTTAGTTACTTCGTATTTCATTATACTTTTAATGGAAATTTGTTTCCTATCCTACCCGTTCGGCTAACGACCCTCCACTAGTCAAGGGTGCGGTGGGTAAGAGTGGATACCCAATGGCGGTCATTTTACAGGTCGCTTCCTTAAACACCCCTTATAGACCAGCTTCGTGAATGACGCCTACTAACGGTAAGACTGACTGTTTACTTATACGTATATAATATATTAGACTTTTAATTTTATATAGTATAAGGGTGTATTTTATACATTTAAAATACTAATGGTTTAATCTTTTAATGAATTAGACTTTCAATTTAATTAAACTTAAACCATGTCGTTATGGATTTATTAAATCTCTCTTTTAATTAAACACTTAATTAATTTAATAAAACCATAAGGGTGTAATTTGAACTATTCAAACTATCAAGGTTTTAAATTTAAGATTTCAAAATTAAAGCTATTTAATCAAATTTAAATTACAAAACCAAGAGGTGAACTTTTGAAACTTTTCAAATTACTAGGGTTTAAGAATTTAATATTTCAAAATTAAAACTTTTAATCGAATTTTAAATTCCAAAACTTAAGGGCAAATTTTGAAACTTTTCAAAACATTTAGATCAAATTTGAAAACCGATTAAATTAATCATATAATTTATCCTTATCACATAATTTGACCTAATCTTATAATTTTGGCAAGATAAACACAAATCAAATTTTACAAATAATTAATTTATCATATAATCTAGTAATTATCTTGAAATTTGACAATTATCCTTCAATTAGATGAGGATATCAATTAGCATATCATGAAATTCGAATTTTAATAGTTAAAACAACTTATGGTAATTATCCTATTCTAATTTTAGCCAAAAATCCAAAAAATCTGCCATCAGAACCGAGTTCACGTCGTGAGCATTATGCTCACGTCGTGAGGACCCACCACCTCGTGGTGACTTTTACCACCTCGTGGTCATCAGGCAGAAAGCAAAAACGAAAATTTTCCAGCTTTGAACAATTCACATTAGCATCACATATAACATAAAAACGACCTAGGCTCTGATACCACTGATGGGTTTTGAGCAGTACAACATTCTTGTGGTGTACATACAACCCTAATGCTTTGGATCTAGGTTTTTCTCAAGTTATACATGCAAATAATAATCCAAAGCATAAACCCTAATACCTAGCATACTAATTTCGAAAATCACATATGATTAGGGTTAGAAACCTTACCTCACTTGTTATGTAGTAATAACAAGAACACCTTGACCTTTGAAAGCTTAGTACCGTAAGTGTTGCACCTCTAATGGAGTCACAAACACCATGTAGCAATGGAGAATTGTGAGAGAGAGGTTAGGGACTCCTAAAATCGGCTAGGGTTCTCTATGAGTTCATAGGTGCCGATTTTGGGAGCTAATGGGTTCCTTTTATAGTTGAGGCTCTTAGGGTTTACAACTTGGAAGCCCTAATTCCCTTGCTTAGGCCCTAAGAAACATATGGACTCCTATTTGGCAAGCCTTGGACGAAATCTTTATGGAATTTCGTAGAGATTTCGTCCACCCTATACCAATGGGTTCCATGAGCCCAAACTACAACTATTGCTGATTTACATAATCAGTCCCCATTTATTTAATCAATCTCTTTTGATCACTAAATTAATTCCAAATTAATTATTGATCAATACTACTTAAATAATATGATTTCTCAATTAATATATTATTCTTATAATATATTAATAAATCACAATTAACCTCTTTCTCCATAATTCATCCTATCAAATTGCTATGGTGAAGGCAACCCAAAAGGACCATGCTCATATCGGGTCAAGTACATACCAATTATAGTTATGGGCTTAGACACCTAATCAAACAGGCGATTGATAGACTTACATGATTGACCTATGACAGGCGATTAGATCATTTCATGTAGACGATTGAGACTTACATGTTAGACCCATGAGAGGTGATTGGGTTTACTCATGAAGACAATATTTGTGATTGAGTCTCTAAGAGGTGACGAGGCCTAATTCCAATATGAGATCTATTATGATTAATTTGAGTAATTAATATGACTAAATGATGGTGATTCTAGTAATCAATATGAGTAGATGATATTGATCTAAGTGATTCAAGAAATTTATCTGAATGGTTAATTTTAGTTAAGAATGATCAATATAACATATTGATTTAAGTAACCGATAAATCTAAGTGAATAATATTAACTTGAGTAATTGATTTAATGAAATTGAGAAATTGATCAGAGCGATAAATTTAAGTATTGAGCAGAAAAATTGATCTAAGTAACTGATCTAAATAGTTCGATTAATTAATTCATATAACCAAGAGTAACCAATCCAAGTAATTTATGAGCATCTAAATAAATTAACTATATTAGGATTTTATAGCCTGAAAATGCTTGATTCAGCCTTATTTCTTGTTCCTTCTTTGGTTGTAGGCTCAGAGTAGAATCATATATTCAACTGCCTATCGAATTCGACATTATGAACAATCGTGATGTATACACCTAGAAACTACAAGAATAATGTTTATTGAAGTGATTGACATTGATCTAAGAAATTATAAATGTAGGAAAGAAACAATTTCATAATTGAGTATGAAAAAGGGTATGGAGAATGATCAGTTAAAATGATCAATTTATAATTTGAGTAAATAATTCGAGTAACTGATTAGATTAAATTAAGTGAATGATCCGAGTGGTTGAGTGAGATTGAAAAAAACGATTAATATTGATCAGGGCGTTTGATTTGAGTTGTTGATTAATCTGATTAATTTAAGTGATTTAATCGAGTTATTTATAGTGATCGAAGAGATATGAATGATTGATATTGATCTGAGTAATTGAAATTAATATGAATAATTGTTATTGATCAGAGTGATTGATTATAGTAATTAATTGGAGTGAATGGTCTGAAATATTGACCTAGTTATATAAGAAGATAAATTGAACAATATATCAGTAATTAGAATAATCCGAGTGATTAACCTGGGTGACTTGAGTGATTTACTGATATTCGAGTGAATTAACTACATTGTAAGTACTGTTGGGCATAACAACAATAATTTGAGTATTATGAGAACTAGTAGAACTATTGAGAAGTGAGTGATAAAAGTTGATATGTGATTTGCCATGGATCAATATGTGAAGTGCTTAATCAATATTCATTATGTGATAGACTTAATAAATTTCTAGTTTACATGTTTAATAATTAGTAATACACTCGTATCTTAGAAATGAGTTTTAAGTCGAGTACCAGATGATAATTGAGAAAGTGCTAAGAGAAATAGCCGACTTTGAATGATAATACATGAACTATTTCCGGTTGAGAATAAGATGATTAATATTTCGAATAATAGTACGAATATTGATTGATCTTGATGATTGAGAAAAATTTTAATGATTAAGAGGAGTATCGACTTGTAATGGCCGGACTATTTTCCCTAGAAATTCAAATCGATCATTACCAATTTGTTAAAATAAAAAGGATGGAAAATTAAACACGTAAGAAATGTCTAAACATATGAAAAATAAATGAGTTGTTAAAATTAAGAGGATGCGTGAGAAAATAATAGTGAAAAGAAAATTTTGAATACATGAAGAATATGAGTTGTTAGTTGAGTATAAAGAGAAACGAGATATGATGTTGATTCCTTTTGTATTAAAAGTTTGAATAACATCTTTAATGAGAAACATATGATAATTTGATATGAGAGAGTAATTATGGTTTGAGACTATGACAAATGAGTTATTGGAGAAAATTTAAGAGAAATATTAATTCAAAGTACTTATGGATATTTCATATAGAAAAGAGAGTTAATTAATACATCCTTACTTTGCGAGATTCCAAGGACAAATTCTTTTAAGGGGGAGAGAACTTGTAATACCTATCTTCCATGACCAAATATCATTTCAGAAGATATAAAATGATATGAGGCGATAGGAGAAATAGAGTGTTGAGTTACTTTAAATTGAGAAATGCTATTTAGAAACAGATAATTGAGGAATGAAATGTGCACTCTTGGTCAGTTTGTCCACGATGCCCCAGATAGAATCAACACCACGCGTCGTCGTAGGCAATTTTGTGAATAAATCCATAGTGATCTCCTCCCACTTCCACATGGGAATGAGTAACGACTGTACCATGTCGTGGTGTCTCTGGTGCTCGGCCTTGACTTTCCTACAAGTCAAGCACCGCTCAACAAACCAATTTACCTCCCTTTTCATACAGGGCCACCAATAACTCATCCTAAAATCCCTGTACATCTTCATGGCCCCTGGATGTATAGAGAACTTTGACATATGCGCCTCCTCCAGTACCAACTGTCTCACTCTGCCTGTTGCCGGGACCCAAATGCTTCCACACTGAGTCAACAATCCACGGTTTTCCCTGAAAAACAAGGGAATTTACCTCCTAATCTGATCGACCTTCCAATTTTCCTTTTTTCATACCCTCTACTTGAGCTTCCACGATCAAACCTAACAGACGCGAGATGACAACCATTCTCAAGCAAACATCTCTGATAGTGGTACCGCCACCGTGCAGCTCAAAGCATCGGTCACCACATTGGCCTTCCCAAGGTAGTACTGGATCTAGCAATCGTAATCCTTTACCACATCCAGCCATCTCCGCTGTTGCATATTCAAATGCAGCTGGTCCATAAAATACCTCCAACTCTTGTGGTCGGTGTAGATGGTACACCGGACCCCATACAAATAGTGCCTCCAGATCTTGAGGGCAAAAACCACGAACCCAACTCCAAATCATGGGTGGGGCAGTTCGCCTCATAAGGCTTCAACTGCCTCGAAGCGTAAGCAATCACGTGGCCCCTCTACATAACAACAACTCCCAAAACCGAAATAGAGGCATCGCAGTGAACCACAAAATCATCCAAACCCTCGGGAAGCGCGAGAATCGGGGCCTCACACAACCTCTACCTCAGAGTCTCAAAAGCCAACTGTTGATCAGGCCCCCAACAAAAGATCACACTCTTCTTTGTCAAACTCGTCAAAGGCACAACAATCTTGGAGAAATCCTTGATAAATCACCGATAATACCCTGTGAGACCTAAGAAACTCCAAATCTCAGATGCGATCCTCGAGACCTCGCAATGCATCACATCCTCGATCTTGGCCGGGTCCACAAAGATTCCCTTCTGGTTGACGATGTGCCCCAGAAACTGTACCTCGCACAACCAAAACTCACATTTGGAGAATTTGGCATAAAGCCTCTCCCTCCTCAGGGTCTCCAACACATCTCGCAAATGCTGCTTGTGCTGCTTCTTGGTCTTGGAATAGAGCATAATATCAGCAATGAAAACAATCATAGACCGATCCAGCATCGTCCTGCAGACCTAGTTCATGAGATCCATAAATGTTGCGGGTGCATCGGTGAGCCTGAAGGGCATCACCACGAACTCCCAATGACCATAACAAGTCCTGAAGGCTGTCTTCAGCACATACTCATCCCTAAACCTCATCGGCTGGTACCTTGATATAAAATCAATCTTTGAAAACCAAGATGCACCATGGAGCTGATCGAACAAATCATCAATCCTCGGGAGTGGGTAACGGTTCTTTACCGTTAGCTTATCCAACTCTCGATAATCAATGCACATCCTGTGCGAACCGTCTTTCTTCTTCACAAGTAGGATTGGTGCTCCCCACGGACAACTATTTGGATGAATAAAACCCTTGGCTAACAGCTCTTCCAGCTGCGTGGACAACTCCTGCATCTCTGGTTGTGCCAACGATACGGCGCCTTGGTTATCGGAGCCGCACTGGGTACCAAATCCATTCGAAACTCAATATGTCTCTCGGCAGGCACTCCAGGAAAATCCTCGAGGAAAACATTTGGAAAATCATGCACAATGGGTACCCTGTTCAACTCTGTCGTGGCCTCAACCCGTGTGTCAGAAACATTAGCTAAGAACCCAGAGCAACCCAGCTGCAGATATCTCCTGGCCCTCGTAGCTGAACAAAGAGCTGGCCCATGCAAAGCTCTCTCTCTCTAGTATTAACTAGTTCTCCCCTACTTGGGGTTTGAACTCTCACTAGCTACCACTTGTAATCAATCACAACCTCATTGTGGCCCAATCAATCGATCCTAATGATAACCTTCGATCCTCTCAAGGGGATCAACACCAAATCAATAGAGAACCTCTCGTTAAACAAGTTCATGACACACCCTCAGAAAACCGTCGAAGAACTCACGGTACGGTCATCCACAATATCCACTTCCATAGGGGAATCCAAAGTCCCCGAAGCATCTCGAAACTTCTTGCTCAGCGCAAGAGATACAAAGGATCAGGTATCCCCTAAACCAAACAGAACATGAGCAGATAAAGCATTGACCATAAAGGTCCATATGCAAGATCATAATTATCATAAGCATAAACAAGGAAAGAAATAAAAGATAGTGTTAGAATACATACCATAACTACATCCAGCACTGCACGGGCCTCATCGGTGGTCAGCTGAAAAGCCCTGCTCTTTACCACAGGAGCCTCCTCCTTTCCCTGGCGACCATTGCTAATCCTCAAGGTGGCTGGCGTTGGCGCCACCACCGCTCCCCCAGACAATCTCGGAAAATCAGCCTTTTTATGTCTGGTCTGATTAAAATGAATGCAAACTAGAGCCCTCTTGGGGCAATCCCTGCTCACGTGGCCCGACTGGCCATACCTAAAATATCCTCAACCTGCTGATCGGAAAGCTCCACTATGTGGCTTGCCACACTTGGATCTCTTATCCTAACCCACACCTGACTGAACCTGATTTGGCTTTCGCTTTGTTCGGAGCTCCAACTCAATCTCCCACTCGCAGGCCTTCTCGACCATATCATTAAGGGTCTTGCACCTCGAGAAGCTCACGAACTCCCTAATATCATCCCACAGCATATCATGATATCTCGTCTTCCTTATCTCCTTATTCATAGCGTACTGTGGGACCAATAGTGCTCTCTCCCTAACTTTAGTGGTAATCTCCGCCACAGTCTCTATAGTCTGGCGAAGGTCCTGGAACTCCCTCTCTAGTTGTTGTACCTCGATAATTGGTGCAAAATCCCTCCGAAACCTACGAACGAAGTCCTCCCATGTCATCACAACCTCCGCTGCCGACCCTACCGCTTGGGTAACCTCCTCCCACCAGTCCTGCACTCTATCCCTCAGTAAGCAGGACATGAATCCCACCTATTCCCACTCAGGGCAAAAGCTTGTACGCTGATCATTCTTAACGTCAGCGATCCAGCAACGGCTAGCGATAGGGTCCTTAGCCCCAAAGAAATCAGGCGCTCCACATGCCTTGAACTCTTGGAATGAAGGAGCTCGAGTCCAAAACTGACCCGCAACAATCTCGGCTCGAAAAGACCTGAGCCTCTCCTCCATGAGCTCCACAATCCCCTCCTTGATGCTACCAAAAATCAAGGGGGTGATGTCAAGAATACCGCGAGTAACCTCGATTGCAATGAGCTAATGAAGCCTTTCATCAATCGGTTCTGAGCCAGAGCCAGAACCCGATCCAGAGCCAGAACCAGAACCTCCCGTTCCCAAACGAATTACCACCTCAAACTAAAAGAGAAGATATAAACAATCAGCAAACACTCGAGGAAAACTCGCAACACACAGGTACCCGTAGGATCCCCAAAACTACACATGTCTTAGGTACAGGTCCTATGCTTCCAGTAGTATGGGCCCAATACTACTTTCCACACCTACCTCTACCCTCCTCAAGGTAAATTATGATTCCTCTAAGTTACCACACCATAACTAAGAACAAACCTATGCTACACAGAATACATATCCTAGACTCTTATAGGAACTCTCAACCCTCACCACTAGCAGTACCAAGAACCTCAATGAACATTGTTGGTTGCCTTATGCATGCAAGTTGTACACAAAATAGGATCACATAGACTGTCGAATGAAAATTCTACCCTAAGTACACAACCAAACAAGGAACAGTAAATGAGGCTAAATTGATCATTCTAGGTCTATACAATGCTAATCATATACAACTTTGAAAGCATACACTTAACAAATAATTGAGCTGATATCAATTCCAACTAATACATGGCATCAAGTTCTATTGAGCTATAAGGCATCACACAAATCAGGCAATTCTATCATATGATTCCTGAAGGTATCCTTAGCCCTAATCTAGCATACAGTTCACATATCAAGCATACTAATCACAATACATAAGTATGGGTAACTTGGGAAACACTTACTTGAGCTCGACTGATTACAAGCATTGCACTCCCCTTTTACTTAAAAGAATCTTTTTCAAAAATTCAAAGTCTTTTTCTTTTGAAAATATTATCATTTCCTCTGTTTGAGTTCTGACACAACCAAAAGTGTGCCCGAATCACTCAAACCAAGGCTTTGATACCAACTTGTAACATCCCAAAAACCAGGATAAAAATTTTTGTTTTTCCAAACAAGAGTTGCAGTCATTAAATTGTTCCAAAAACCATTACATAATAACGATTTCCAATCATCAGAGTAACAATATCAATAAGTGCGTAAAATAGTGAGGGGAGTATGTTGTGTCATCATGTTGGGCCTCTTCCCTTAGTACCGGAAGTACCTGAAAACATAAATACAAATTGTAAGCAAAAGGTTAGTACGTTTCCCCATATACCACATACCAAACATAAATAAATTAGTGCTATGGGCCAGACCTTAGTCTTAAAAGTAATTCCCTATCGAGGGCCAAATCCTGGTCTTCCTTACAGTTGCCAGGGGCTAGACCCTGGTCTTTCATACAAATGCCAGGGGCCACATCCTGGTCTTTCATACAATTCCCAGGGGCCGAATCTCGGTCTTTCATACACATATCACAATTATAACTAGCATTCTACATCACAAATAATGGGTCGGCCTTGGTGTCTTCAACCCATTGATATAGTGAGAAAACTCACCTGAGTCTGCTGATAAATAACTAACTGCTCTGCTACCGAACGGGAAGATCCCACAATGAACATACACAAATTACCCTAATCAGAGGTAGGTTATAAACCATAATCGTGGGCCTAAATCACAAATCCAGACTCCTAAGATAAAATCCCATTTTACCCTTCCCATAATGAGCCTAACCAAACTTGGCCCAAAACAAAATAATGGGCCCCAAGGCCCAAAAAGGCCCAACTTATACAAGTTAAGTCCCACTAACAGAATTCTGAAGCCCACCTACTCTAAACATGTCAAATCCCAAAAACTAACTAAGACGCAAAGGTCCAAAGCCCAACCGAAATTTAAAAGCCCACTGAGAGGCGTACACTCGGCATACGCATTGTATGTTTGGCATACACAACCGCTTGCTAGTAAGCGTTGCATACCCCTTGGTATGCTTAGCGTACTGAGCTTCTTGCCACCTTAAGTCATTTGGTGCTTAATCCTTTCAGCCATTCGATCCAACTTTCAGATCTTGACCATTATGGGGTTCTAAGACATAAAGTTGGCAACTTTATGCCTTAGCATGTTGTTAGGAATAAATCCGAGATTACGAATGCGAAATATCAAGAACACTCAAGAATCAATCACCATAATATGCAAGTAATCTGATAAAGGTTTTTCATGTATTGATTATGAGATGAACGTACAGAGAAAACCCTAATCTGGTCAAAAGCTTTTACCAAAAGTAAACCTAATGATTATTTATAGGGAACAATAAATATATGCCATAAATATAAAATCTATTCCTAATATAAAACCAATGCCTTAGAAGAGCTCGATTAAGAACTTCTACTGTAAAGGCATCGTAGGGAATCATAAAAATGATTAACCCTAAAAAGGCTTCCCTAAATAACCAAATATGCCAAATCAGTTTCAATATCTCAAATACTCAACAATCTCCCCCTAGATGTTGAAACTGATGAAGATCACGATTTCCGATCTTCTTGGCATTTCTCCCCCTAAATTGTGAGACTCATCAGTACATGGGGTCTTCAAAGCGAGAGAGATAGAAATAATCTTCCAAATACGAACTCCCCCTTGAATAGTCATCACTCCCCCTTGAATCTTCAACAAATACCATGGAGAGAATCCGGAAAGTTAAGAAGAATCATCAACAATCTTCAAAACCCGTCAGATTTGATGAAATAAATCCCTTTAGAATAAACCCAATCTTCAAAAAATTAAAACCGGAAAAATAACAAAAAATAATTTTGTATTTTTCGATTTTTAAATTTAGACAAAAGAATAGAATAAGAAGCAATAATTTAGAAGGGTTTGAAAAGAATAAGACCAAAGAAAAAGATAAGAAATGAAAATAGTTTGGAAAGAAGGGGTTAAAATGGTAAAATCCTAAGAAATTGAAAGAACTAAGAATTTGGGGTAGAAACTGTCACGATCCAAAAATTCCAATGGTTAAAACCATGGATTTTTAAAGAATTTAGAAATGAGGTTAATGCAGCCAATCTTTGTAACTTCCGAGGGCTGAAACTGTAAATGGAGTCAACTTCTTCTTAAGAAACACGCTTTTGACTCCTTTTGAGTCTAGACAGTATATGGAAACTGCCCATTTGTTCAAACTCAGGGGACCGAAACTGTAAAATATCCATCTTCTTCGTTTAATCTCATGAACAAGTATTTTGACTTTAAAAAAGTCAAAATCAATTTCCGATCGCAGCTTTAATTTCGAGATTGATACTTCTGATTTCAGTTGTTGTAACAATCGATCCCCGTTTCTGATTATGACGATTTTGATTTCTAAAACTGAAACTCCGATTGTGAATCTGTGAAATTCCGTTTCCAAATCCTAGAACTCCAAACGAAATCAATTACAGATGTTTTTCGTATACGAGCAACAAAACCCGATCGTCTATGAACTTCTGAATGCAACTGCAACTTTGAGACTGAATCACGAATCGAAAATCGATTGAAACATGTGAATGCATAAACTCAAAATCAATTCCGATTTGTCATAACTGCGAGTCCGATTTTGGTTTCTAAATGCTAACCTCCGTTGACCCAAAGATTGTAGTTGCTAATCGTTTGCAACAGCCGAGCCTTGAACGCGAACCTGTTCATATCAGAATGCAACAACGAGTTCCGATTTTGGAATCAAAATCACAAACCTTTGTTTCCAGTTGATGTCGATACGATTTCAATTCCGACTCCAAATTGATCAACCGAAAGCGAATCTAATTCAATTGGTCAGGACCGAAAGCCAATCAAAGACCGAAAGCTGATTAAGGACCGAAAGCTTGATCAAGGACCGAAAGCAGGTTCGCTTCAAATCCAGTTGCAGTATCGTTCATTCTCGCTTCGATTTCAAATGGACATGCACCGAAAGTAATCAAGGACCAAACGCAGATTAAGGACCGAAAGTGAATTGCAGTTCGCTTCAATTTCATACCAAAGCGAAATCAACCGAACGTTCGGTTGTGAACAGTAGATTCGGGTTCGGATCTTATTCATGAGGTTCGGTTGTTAATTTAAGTTCGGTTCTTAAACTGAATTTCGCTCTTGTAATTGTAAGGTTCGCTTTAATGCTTCAGTGAACGACCAAACAAGCGAAACCTCTATTGACCATAAATCCAAAAGCAACCCCTCCTGTTACAATAAACTGACAGTTTGTACCCTTTAAGCAGAAAAGTGTCAGAAGTCAGCTTTCTTTTTGCAGAAAAATGACACTTTTCACCCCCATCTTTTCAACTTTTTCAACTTTTGTCAATTCCAACACAAAAAAAACAATAAAATTGATTTCTTCAACACAATATCATATCATTGAACCAAATCCATCAGATTCCACCAAGATTTTGTCCCCATTTTCGTTTTTTTTTTTTATAAAGGACAAAACTTTTATGGGACTTTTGGTACCCATTTAAGATTCAACATTGAAGTATGTTTCTTGCATAACCACGTATTTGAAGAAAATCTATCATCCTCTGAAAATAATACCCGCTTCTTAGTTGGAAAACAAAATTTTCCAAAAATTTCATTAAACCAACCAAATTCTCTTTTCTTTTCCTTCCAACTTCTAAGATTTTTAACTGAAGAAAAATGAGAATCAGAGATTCTTTGAGCATGCTTGACATCAACTTTTTCAACTTTTTCACAAGTATTGGGTACTTGTACCTTGGGCATCCAAACTTTCTTCATTTTACTCTTGTTCTTTCTCTTCTTCTTCCTTTTCTTATTTTTAGGCTTCAGAAACAAATTTCGGATCTGAACCACTTTTTCTTCTTTCTGAAACTGAACATTTAAAGACTTTTGAACACAATCCTTAGGAGTTTGATAAATATGAACATCTTGAATTATTGGCTTTTTGTAGGGAACCAATCCTTAAAAGATATCATCAGAACACAATAAATCATCTGTTGTTGTTCCAATAGAACAAAATGTCTTTACTTTCATGACTTCCAAAGATTTACTTTGAGATTCATCTTCAGAACAACTAAAATCGGATTGTAACTCAGCTGAAACACATGAACCACTTGACTCCCCCTCAACAATAACATCTGGAGTCATCTTTTCTTCAGAAACATGATGAACAACATGAACTTCTTCTTTTTCTTTTTCAGCCCTTTTTATCTTCAACATTTGTTTATGTTCCCGATTTAAATGTTCATATATAATATGAAATTGTTCTACTATTCTCTCATCCTCTCTTAACTCATGGTGATTAACAGATGAGTATCTAGATATTTTCTTATCAACAAGAAGATTATACAACTCAGGAATATCATTCAACATAGATCAACCACTGATTTGAAACATGGTCACTTTGTTAACACCATAGATTGGTTTAGTAACATTTAATCCAAGTTCTAAAATGGAGTCAAACAATAAATTCGTTTTATCCATTAGATCTTCAACAAATGATAGAACTTGAAGAGAGAGAAAGTAGATCTGATAAAGATTCTAGAGAGAAAAACGGATCTGAAAGGTTTTTTAGTGAGAGAAAACAGATCTGAAACGATTTTTAGAGAGACAAAGTAGATCTGAACACGAAAATTCGAATAAACACGAAATTTTCTTCTAATTCTCTTTCAGAACACAAATTAAGAACAAATCATATGATAGAATGGGTAGAAGATAACAGATCTGAACAAGATTTGGCAATAAAACAAAGTAATACTTTTTCATTTCAGAAAACTTACAAAACTTGAAGAACAAGGTGAGATTCAAGATAAAATTTCTCCATAAACAAGATCGATTCTTGCAAAAATCGCTGAAATGTACAAGAACCCACTCTGATACCACTTGTTAGGAATAAATCCGAGATTACGAATGCGGAATATCAAGAACACTCAAGAATCAATCACCATAATATGCAAGTAATCTGATAAAGGTTTTTCATGTATTGATTATGAGATGAACGTACAGAGAAAACCCTAATCTGGTCAAAAGCTTTTACCAAAAGTAAACCTAATGATTATTTATAGGGAACAATAAATATATGCCATAAATATAAAATCTATGCCTAATATAAAACCAATGCCTTAGAAGAGCTCGATTAAGAACTTCTACTGTAAAGGCATCGTAGGGAATCATAAAAATGATTAACCCTAAAAAGGCTTCCCTAAATAACCAAATATGCCAAATCAGTTTCAATATCTCAAATACTCAACACATGTCTTAATGGAACCCAACATCCATTTTTGTCCAAAAAAGCTCACATTAGGGACTTAAATTCATGCATGGACTCATATCAACCACCAAGATGACATTTTTATGCATCTAAAACATCAAAGGGACTGAGATCTAATACCTCTAACTTCTGGAGTTTCCCAAACTCACAAAAAGAACCCATGGGACAAAATATACTCATAAACAAGCCCTAAACTCTTACAATCAAAATGAATCATCAAGGTAAGAACTTTTTACCTTCAAAAGCTTCCAAAGTTGATGAATACTCTAGATTTAGAAGCTCAACCTCAACTAATGCTTAGTCTCCAAGTTCCTTCTTCTTGAACACACACTAAAATGCCACAAAATCACTTCAAAGCTCAAGAACACTCAAAAGGAGTGAACTAGGGTTTCAAAGGGACGAATAAATAGTGGAGGCTGATGAAAGTAAGTGTCCAAAGGCCATAATGATGTTTAAATAGGGCTCATTCCCTAAAAATTAGGGCTTAGTCTTGGCTGCCATACGCCCCGTGTATACCACGTACGCCTAGCGTACGTGGCTAAGTTCCCCGTTTCTAACTGCGCATGTACGCTAAGCGTACCAAATGTATGCCTAGCATATGAGGGTCCATTCTTGCAAAAATTATCAGCTTTAACGACCAAACAAGAACATACTTGGAATTGTTTGTTACAAAAAATAGAGTTCGTATGAGAAAATTATGGCTATTTGAAATTTAGATGAAAGTATGTTGCTATTTTGAGAAAGTCAATGAAATTCAAGTCAATAGTCAACTTTTGACCATCATGACGTGAGTATATATTTCTCACGACATTAAAAGAGATGTCTCATGACGTGAGTTGAGATAAGTCACCGGGACACTTGGCGGAAGTGCATGACACATGGTAAGAGAGTGAGACACATGACCGAACTGGGACTAGACCCATCTCATGACGCGGGATTATTATGCTCACGATGTGAGATAATTATACTCACGTTGTGAGACTCTTTAGTCTATAAAAATAAATGTCTTGTCTCATTTTGGGAGGTTTTGGCACATGTGATTGGAAATGCTTCTTGGGAGTTGTTCTCGGGAGATTATACCAGAGATATTATACCATTGTATGGGTGATACAGGGCCGAGTACGAGATCCTTTAAGGTATATTTTACCATGTTAATTTGTAATTTTGATATTAGATTGTTTATAATATTTTATAAACCCTAGTTTATTAGAGGTATCCATGATATGGTGTTGTTACAAACTCGTTAGTAACACCAGGGAGTAAATCTTACAATTAAAGATTTAGTCGAGGATCTAAGGGTTATAAACCCTAATATTGAGAAATACCCATTATGAAAGATTTAGCTGATGGCTTATGGGTTAAGCCTATTGTGATTAAATTATGAGATTTGATTAGTTTAGTGACTTGAAGTCTCTGAGGGTAGGTAGTAATGAATTGTGACAAGTTTTGAGAAACTTGTTATTTAATGATTAGGTGCTACCACATGACGAACTGATAGGCAATGGAGGATTAAATCCAATAATGGAATTAGGCTGCTAACTAGTCAGGTGAGTAACACTACTCTAACATCCATTAGTGTAGTATATGTGTTACACATTACATGATTTATCTGATTAATTGTTAACAAGAAATCAATTGATATTGGAGGAATCGATTATTCTGAAAGATAAATATCTGATTGAGAGATTGATTTTGATTGATGAGATAGATTATAAATGATAGATAGATTACATAAATAAATAGATTATTTATGAATAGTTGCTTATATTAGATTTGTGATATATATGATATTTATGATATTTGTGATATCTGTCATATGCAGTATATGAATTGTACAAAGATTTAAATATATTGAGTTTGTTGACAATTTATTGAATACTATGAGTTAGAACATTATTGAAAAATACATTGTAATTGGTAGATTAATTATATACAATAGATAGATCATGATTGATCGATTATTCTTAAACAAGTGATATATATATATATATATATATATATATGGAGAGAGAGAGAGAGATCATTGATTGGGAGAATGATCATGACTGAAAAATAGATTAATGACTAAAAGATACATTATTAATGGAGGAATGGATTATGAATGAGAAATAGATTATCACTGACAGGTTGGTTATGTTAACATCATTAATTACATAAATTAATTGTTACCTAAGTGAGAAATAAGTTATAACGTGATTTATATGATTTATCTGATTATGTTTTAGTAGCTGTTATTCACGAAGCCGTAAGGCAGATGTTGTTATGATGATTTATTTTGCATGTTTATATTTGTGATGGCTGGCTTGATCCTGTACTTGCGGCCATTATGATCATTGTGATAACTACTTGTATTCCACAGTACTAATGTACACTAAATCTATTGTAAACTTTTAGATGATCAATGAATATTTTTTTCGGTGTACTTGGTATGAGATCCTTTTCCGTAAGCATGGTTGATCCTTAGAAAAACGGGAAAAAAAATTCTATACCTCTTTGTGTAATGTACTTTAGTTACAAAAAAATGGGTTTATGCAAAATGTTAATTATTGTAAATCACAATATACTTTGAAAACCTACAAAAAATGAAATAGTTTTGTAAACAATGAATTAAATGGTTCTAGTTCTATTTTGTAATGTTGCCATTTAACTTGATTCTACCTTGATGCAATTCATGATTACTATTCTACATTGGTACTGAAAGATAATAACATGCTCTAATACTTCTCTCTTGCCAAATTATCTAATCACAACATGCTCTTTGATTAAACCTAGCTTCACCAATTCAACCTAAGCAAGCTCTTAGATTGTATTGAGAAACTGCATTAAGTTTTATACAAGCTTCCTAAAAATTCTCATTGAAAACATGTGATATATGTTTTACAATAAGAAAACCTATTGATTTTTACCTATCATTAACTTTACCAGGCGATTAGGTGTCAAACAAAGTCAATTAACCACACAAGAATTCAATTCATATGTGTGGCCAATCAAACACAAATCAAATTCCAGGATTTTAGTTTAAACAAGACCATAATCACTAGAATAGAATCATAAACCAAACATCAAGGCATATACTTCAAGCCAAAAAATCAACATGTTTTGCACAAGAACTAGAACTACGGTTTTTTTCCATACATGGCTAAAAACAAATCAAAGAAAAAACAGATGACATTGGAAATGTTTAATGCTTACAAATTGAAAATAGAAGTGTTTGCGATGCTTACAAATCTTCAAAAACCTTCAAGAATCACCAAAAATATCCCCTTGTTGCTCCAAAAACCATATATGTCAATAATGAGCCAAATTCCTCAATTTTAGCACAATTGGTAACTGCTCTCGGGTGAAACTCACAGTCATGAACCATGTCATACCTTTTTCTACTAGATCATGCCTTTTGGCTCATTCCTATGAGTTTCAGAACTCATGACCACGATTTTTTGCAGCAAACCACACTTTTTGCTGAAACTTCAATTGGCCTTTGATCTTCATTCTTCCTTTGCTTTATCTTCAACCCAAGTCATGTTTCTCAAATGAATGATGAAAAAGTATAAATACGACCCATTTAGGTGCAACACAGGTTGCGTTTTAAACATAGTCCTTTGCATTAGTGAATTGCAAAGACTTGGGTTATGACTTCAAATTTTCTTCTGTTCCACATCTAGTTCATCTTCTCTCCATGCTCCATGCTCCATCATCAATCATCCAAGCTCCATGCTCCATAATCCATCATCTAAGCTCTATGATCAATGCTCGCCGTCATTGCTCTACATACCCATAATGCCAATAAAACAATTCAAAATTGGTGAAGTACCAAACATTATGAATAAAACATGCAAGTGCCTCAAATATTAACTAAATGAAAGAATTAAGAAGTGAAATGCAACAAAATGATAGAATTATACATGAAAATAGTGCATAAAATGCACATATCATCTACTATTCATAACAATATAATATATGTAGTATTTTACTATACTAAAACAATATTGCTAACACATTTTACCATAAATATTCTAAAAACATACAATTTTAGAATATTATACATATTATATTTTTACGAACAGTAGAATATTAGAATATTTCGTAAGAAAAAAAATGGTCTCACAATATCACAAAGTCGTTACCCACAGAGTAATTGAAGCTTTGTTTGGATTTGGTTGACGTTCACAGATGTTATGTCTCTACTGTGTAATATGTCATGAAGGGAGAGGAAGTTTTTGGTGTTTGGAGGAATTAAAAAGATACTCAAGTCAAGGTGGAGATTGTTAAATGTGACTTGAGTATTTGAGCATTCTCACAGAGCATATGGTTTTAATGGAGCATTTTGAACTCAATGGAGCACTTAGACGAATGTGTGTAACGTCCCAAAAATCATAGTAAATATTTTCATTTTTTCAAAACCATTTTATAATCCATAAGTCATAAAAAAACATTGCTTCAAAAAACATAGTTATTAAATTATAGTATCTTAAAACATCGCTCCATATAATATCCATGGATGATGTGTATAATCACGCCATCGCCTTGCCCCAATCATCTGATGTACCTGAAATCATGAAATAAAACTATAAGCCAAATCTTAGTGAGTCCCACCAAAATACCCCACACAACTAAACATATACAGACATGCATGTTGGGTCCACAGTCATCAGACTAGATTACCCTTGGCTCACAGTCATCGGACTTGATTACCCTTGAGCCCACAATATAAGACTGGATTGTCGTCCAGGCCCTAAGCTTATGACTGGATTGCTCCCAAGCCCACAACATAAGACTGGATTGCCCTCCCGGCCCTCAGCTTATGACTAGATTGTTCCCGGATTTGATGGTTTCTGCACAAAGAAGTTTTCCCTCAACCCAACCATACTATGTCAACATATGCAACAGAAAAACATATAGCCAACAATTATAGGTAATCATATAGATCCACCAATCTAATAGATCACTACAACATAGCAATATCTTATATACCAGGGTACATAACACAGCCTAGTGGGACGATATTGGTGCCTTCGACCCACGTGTACAGTGAGGAAAATTCACCTCAAAGTCCAAAAGATAGATGAACTAATCACTGCTCCAAATACCGGATCTATAGATAAGAATGGTCCATGAATGAAGTAACCTTGCTGGATCTATACTTAAACCCTTCTTTTATAAAATTTGCCACCACCTTGTTTTTCAAGATTCTACCTTCCAATTCAGAAATAAGCTCATAATTGATGCCAATACTCAAAACATGTAAGAGGAGGCTAGGGTTTCTCAAAGAGTTATCTTAAGTGATGGAGGTTGGTCGTGAAAGGGTTTCCCAGAAGTTAGAGCCCTTAAATAGGGATCAAAACCTAAGAATTAGGGTTTGATCTGCCGTGATTATGCCCTGCATAGCTTAACCTAAGCCATGCGTAGGTTATTAAGCCAGCGTCTATAATTCAACATCTACACCCTACATAACTTTTCTATGCCATGGGTAGCACTTACGCCCTACGTAGGACAAAACCACCAACTTCCATTTCAACTTCAAACAACCATAACTTCTTCGTTTCAACTCTGATTTTGGCGTTCTTTATATGCATGAAACGGTCTTAATGAGTCTCACAATCCTATCTTGTTATCTTTGGCTTAACACATGTCAAACCAAAACTATAATCGATGCAAGAAGCTCGATATATAACTTTCCCATATTACCCTTATCTTTGAAATTCAATTTAAGGGATTTAAGCACTTAACCAAATGTTGTCATCATTCGATAGGGCCTAATCTCTATTCCCTTGAAGTCCAAGACCTTTACTCAATCCATTTACGACCCACTATCTTGATAAAAGAAACATCCAAAACTAAGTGTTACAACTCTCCCCCACTTAAATTAGATTGCATCCTCAAAATTCGACTTGGTTAGAATATTAACTGCACTAACACATTCCATATGATCCTGACAACCTCTTCGTATAACCAACGCATCCAAATCAAACTCGAGCACACAGAACGCAAATGACATTAGCAACAATCCAAACACTTCAAAGCATTCAACTACAACATCCATCTCCCTCTCCCCCAACATCCTAAGACCCTACTCATAGCGAACTACCTAAACCGGGAAAAATCTTGAAGCTGCAACTGAACTGACTTATACCTCACCGAATTGGGAATCCATCAACCCAAAATTTATAAGGTCAAACATAGTAGCAATTGATCATCCATTTGAAACTGCCTAAAAGTTCTCAAGTACACGCTAGACTTCCGGCCAATTCATCACCATCCCACTGCTCCCCCGAGTGTATCGGTGGTCCACCCAGAAGAAAATCTTGGGCAGTATACATACTCCCATGCACCCAGGGGTACAATTTAACTAACAATTCATCTAGGATTCCTACAATGATCTCTAGTATTGGCAACTCAACCCACTCAAAACCGATCTTGCAACAACGAACAAAATTCACTAAGGAAATCCACAAGGAATTGGCAATAATGAATCGTGACTTTTCCAAAAATTCAAAATCCTAGCAAAACCCGACCCATACTGATGCAGCGCAAAAAAACAACACAAAGATAACCAAGAATGAACCTGTTGATTCTAAAAGAATAGCCAGGACAATCTCTTCAAAACCACGTTGATTCTACGAATACCGTGGGATTGGCTTCAAAATCTGGGTTAACACACAGAATTTGGGAGAAAATCGAAAGTTCATAAAATTGATGATCGACCATCCAAATTACATCAAAAACAGTTAAATAAGAAGCAGAAATTAAAATCAAACCCTAAAAGTCCATGGGCCAAATACAAACCCAAAAACAAAACCCAAAAATTAAGGAAAAATAACAAAATTGTTCATAACTCCATTTAGAAAGCGATTTCTGGACTCAAAAATAGGTAAGTCCCCTTTGGGAATTTATTTGGACGTGCTCCTTGCTCCAAGCTTCGATTTGACTGGTCGTAGGCCCGAAACGGAGATTCGTAGCCAAAGTTATGGCCATTTCCGTGAAGCCCCTTTAGTCACACGATCGTGGGCCTCTAGGAACGCAAGGGCTCGATCCTCCACACTAGGGCCCGCATCATCCCCTCCTGGGTAGACAAAATTCGACCTCGAATGTGCACCATGGTCATCATCAGAAGAGTCCCCATAATAAGGAAGCAAATGCTTTACATTGAAAACATCGGAACAACGAATGTGGCTTGGCAACTGTAGACGGTAAGCATTGGAATTAATCTTCTCCACAATCTCCACCGGTCCAATCTTCTTAGCTGACAGCTTGTTGTACTCACCAACCGAAAAACGATCTTTAGTCAAAACAGCCCAAACAAAGTCACCTACTTCAAAATCAACTTGTATGCGTTTTTTATCTGCATCTTGCTTGTACTTGGAGTTAGCTCGGACCAAGTTGTCATGAACAGCCTTATGAACATCATGCAGTCCTCCAACAAAATCCTGCACTTTCTTTGGAACAACCCTAGAAACAGGCAGTGACATCAAATCAAGTGGTCCCCGTGGCTGAACAGAATAGACCACCTGGAATGGACTATATCCAGTACTTCGGTTGATAGCATGATTATGAGCAAACTCAGCTTGACAAAGCTTCTGATCCCAGGTCTTCACATGATCACCCACTAAACACCGCAAAATATTACCAAGGGATCGATTGACAACCTCTGTTTGGCCATCCGTTTGAGGATGATATGCACTACTAAAATTGAGCTGAGTGTTCACCATTTTCCATAGGCTGCGCCAAAAATGACTCAAAAACCTAGTGTCTCGATCTGAAACAATAGAAGACGGCAATCCATGCAAACGGTAGACGTCTCGAAAGAATAACTGGGCCACATTAACTGCATCCGTCGTCTTTTTGCAAGGAATAAAGTGCACCATCTTAGAAAAACGATCAACAACCATAAATATTGAATCATTTCCCCGTTGAGTACGTGGTAAACCCAACACAAAATCCATGCTGATGTCTACCCAAGGTTGTGATGGAACAGGCAAAGGCATATAGAGTCCTGCATTGGTAGATGTGCCCTTTGACACCTGACAGATTTGACACCGTTTAACATATCTATCCACCTCCTTGCGCATTGTAGGCCAAAAATAAGATGATTGTACCAACTGTAAAGTGCGATCTCGGCTGACATGCCCTTCACCATGCAGCTCCCTAATGATTTGAAGGCGGACACTAGAATCAGGGATGCACAATTGATTGCCTTTCAAAAGAAAACCTTCATGCAGTAGAAAATCAGACATCTGTCCAAATTGTATACCCTGCAGAACAACAGAAAAAAAAAGGATCAACCGTTAGCTGCTCCATGAGGACATCCATCCCCGGCACACCAACCCTCATGGAAACTAGCAAATTACTCCTCCGACTCAATGCATCAGCCACCCGATTTGACATCCCAGACTTGTGTTTCACCACGAAAGTGAATTTTTCCAAGAACGACATCCACCTCCCATGTTTGTGTGACACCTTATCTTGACTGCGAATATGTCTTAATGAATCATGATCTGTGAACAAAACAAATTCCTTATGAAATAAATAATGGCGCCAATGCTTTATAGCTTGGACCACTGCATAGAACTCAACATCATAAGTGCTATAATGCAGCTTTGGCCCCGTCAACTTCTCACTAAAATAGGCAACCGGTCGTCCTCCTTGACTTAGAATTGATCCAATCCCAACCTTGGAAGCATCCGTGTGTAATTCAAACACTTGAGAAAAGTCTGGCAATACAAGGATCGGTGATGTAGTAAGCTTCTCTTTTACTAATTGGAAAGCTGATTCTGCTACTTCGGTCCAAGTAAAGGCCTTCCCTTTCATACAATCAGTCACCGGTGCCATAATAGAACTAAAGTTTGGAATAAACCTCCTATAGAATGAAGCAAGGCCATGAAAGCTTCGAACTTCAGTGATGGTAGTTGGACTTGGCCATTGTCTGACAGCCGCTACTTTAGACTCGTCCACCTGTATTCCTTCCCCAGAAACAACGTACCCCAAGAACAAGACTTTAGGAACCATAAACACACATTTCTTCATAGTTGCATACAAACTATCCCGTCGAAGTACGGTCAAAACCTGCCTCACATGGTTGACATGCTCACCAAAAGTAGCACTGTAAATAAGTATGTCATCAAAATAAACGACTACAAATTTACCAATAAAGGGCCTGAACAACTGGTTCATCACACGCATAAATGTACTAGGAGCGTTTGATAAACCGAAAGGCATCACCAACCACTCATACAATCCTTCACGAGTCTTGAAGGCAGTCTTCCACTCATCCCCAGGCCTAAGTCGTATCTGATAGTACCCGCTCTTCAAGTCCAGTTTCGTAAAGATAGAGGCACCGCTAATCTGGTCAAGTAGGTCATCAAGTCGAGGAATTGGAAATCTGTACCTCACCGTGATCTTATTGATGGCGCGACTATCAACACACATACGCCAAGTACCATCCTTTTTAGGAGTCAACAAAGCAGGAACAGCACACGGGCTCATGCTCTCCCGAACATGACCTTTTGAAATCAAGTCCTCCACCTGTCGTCGCAACTCCTCATGCTCTCCGGGACTCATTCTGTAATGTGGCCTATTAGGCAACTGAGCTCCTGGTTGTAAATCAATATGATGCTGGATGTCACGTAAAGGTGGCAAACCATCAGGTAATTCATTAGGGAAAACAACAGCGAATTCCTTGAGCAGAGAAACCATAGCCTCAGGAATTTCAACCTCCTTAGCGACTTCCTTCCCGAGCAATACAAAAATTTCACCTTCCGCCTCCAACTCGTCTTCAAACTGATTAAGGGTCAGTAGAGTACCCGAAGGTCTCGGAACTGGCTCCTTTGGCTTACTGGGAACCAATGTTATCTTCACACCACCAAACAAGAAACTGTAAGTATTAGTCCGCCCGTTATGATCTATGTTACGATCATACTCCCAAGGTCTGCCCAACAACAAATGACAAGCATCCATAGCAACCACATCACACCACACATCATCTTTATACGTGGTACCAACAGAAAATTGAACAAGGGCTCGTTTAGATACAGTGACCTCGCCACCCTTCTTAAGCCACTGTAGCTTGTAAGGCTTAGGGCGATTTTCTGTTTTCAAAGCCAACTTTTGAACTGCTTCTTCAGATATAAGGTTATCACAACTTCCTGAATCAATAACAAAAGTACAAACCTTTCCCAAAATAGTACATGTCGACTGAAAGATGTTGTTTTGAGCCAATCATCACCAATAACTTTTGGTGTAAAACAAGACCGCCTTACCACCAAATTTACCCCCACATCTCCAGTTACAACTTCCTCTTCACATTGATGCTCTTCGTCATACATAGGGGGATCTTCGTAATTTTCACCGGCATCATCATTTTGCCAATCATCTTGCTCAGCAAACAAATGACGTTTTCCGACCTTCTTGCACTCTGATTGTCGGTGACCTGTCTCCCCACAACTAAAACACTTCAAGCTGCTACTAACAGTTGTCCTAGGATTTGGTCCAACACTGTTAGATGTCGGTCTTTGTTGATTAGGCACAACACGGGGTACCATACCACCCGTCCCGGAACTTCCTCCAATATTAGCAGTTGAAGACGAACCGCCCACCCGACGACTTTGTTTCTCAAAAGCCAACGCCCGTTGGTGCGCTTCAGAAATAGATACCGGGTCAAACATATTTACAGAGTCCATGATTTGGACCCGTAGACCCCCAATATATCGAGCAACGAGTTGTTCCTCTGTCTCCTGGATATCGTTTCGGGCAATCAATTGGTAGAACTCAGTTGTGTAATCGTCAACTGATTTGGCACCCTGCTTCAGATTTTGCAACCGTTGGTACATCAACCTTTGAAAGTTATGGGGTAGGAAGTTGGATCGTAAACACTTCTTCATCTTCCTCCAAGTCACGACCTTTGACTTTCCGAGCCTGTCTCGTGTCAGTTTCAGTTGTTGCCACCATGCAGATGCCCTACCACGTAGCCTGGTAGCAATCAATGACACTCTTTTGTTTTCAGGGACTTCTTTGAACTCAAAAACTTCCTCAACAGTAGCCAACCAGTCGATGAACCCCTCCGGATTCAAACTGACCCCATCGAATTCTGGGATATCAATTCTCATTCCGGCCTCCCAACGCCTATTGTCACCTCTATGATCACGCCTTGGCCGCCTTTCTAGATCGTCTTCAGAATATGAACCGTCACTGCCACCGAACGGGTTCCCAAATTCACCATCTTCCACTTTAGAATGTGTTCGAGACCTTTGCCCTCCTCGATTCATCAGTTTGACCATCCTATCAGTCAGTTGGTCAACCATTTGATCCATCCTCTCCTCCATTCGTTCCATAATACGTTCTTCTAGTTCTTGCTCATGAACATTAGCGGGCGTCCTGTTTCTCCTCGGAGGCATTTTGAACCAGGAATTCGGCTCTGATACCAACTGATGCAGCGCAAAAAAACAACACAAAGATAACCAAGAATGAACCTGTTGATTCTAAAAGAATAGCCAGGACAATCTCTTCAAAACCACGTTGATTCTACGAATACCGTGGGATTGGCTTCAAAATCTGGGTTAACACACAGAATTTGGGAGAAAATCGAAAGTTCATAAAATTGATGATCGACCATCCAAATTACATCAAAAACAGTTAAATAAGAAGCAGAAATTAAAATCAAACCCTAAAAGTCCATGGGCCAAATACAAACCCAAAAACAAATCCCAAAAATTAAGGAAAAATAACAAAATTGTTCATAACTCCATTTAGAATGCGATTTCTGGACTCAAAAACAGGTAAGTCCCCTTCGGGAATTTATTTGGACGTGCTCCTTGCTCCAAGCTTCGATTTGACTGGTCGTAGGCCCGAAACGGAGATTCGTAGCCAAAGTTATGGCCATTTCCGTGAAGCCCCTTTAGTCACACGATCGTGGGCCTCTAGGAACGCAAGGGCTCGATCCTCCACACTAGGGCCCTCATCATCCCCTCCTGGGTAGACAAAATTCGACCTCGAATGTGCACCATGGTCATCATCAGAAGAGTCCCCATAATAAGGAAGCAAATGCTTTACATTGAAAACATCGGAACAACGAATGTGGCTTGGCAACTATAGACGGTAAGCATTGGAATTAATCTTCTCCACAATCTCCACCGGTCCAATCTTCTTAGCTGACAGCTTGTTGTACTCACCAACCGAAAAACGATCTTTAGTCAAAACAGCCCAAACAAAGTCACCTACTTCAAAATCAACTTGTATGCGTTTTTTATCTGCATCTTGCTTGTACTTGGAGTTAGCTCGGACCAAGTTGTCATGAACAGCCTTATGAACATCATGCAGTCCTCCAACAAAATCCTGCACTTTCTTTGGAACAACCCTAGAAACAGGCAGTGACATCAAATCAAGTGGTCCCCGTGGCTGAACAGAATAGACCACCTGGAATGGACTATATCCAGTACTTCGGTTGATAGCATGATTATGAGCAAACTCAGCTTGACAAAGCTTCTGATCCCAGGTCTTCACATGATCACCCACTAAACACCGCAAAATATTACCAAGGGATCGATTGACAACCTCTGTTTGGCCATCCGTTTGAGGATGATATGCACTACTAAAATTGAGCTGAGTGTTCACCATTTTCCATAGGCTGCGCCAAAAATGACTCAAAAACCTAGTGTCTCGATCTGAAACAATAGAAGACGGCAATCCATGCAAACGGTAGACGTCTCGAAAGAATAACTGGGCCACATTAACTGCATCCGTCGTCTTTTTGCAAGGAATAAAGTGCACCATCTTAGAAAAACGATCAACAACCACAAATATTGAATCATTTCCCCGTTGAGTACGTGGTAAACCCAACACAAAATCCATGCTGATGTCTACCCAAGGTTGTGATGGAACAGGCAAAGGCATATAGAGTCCTGCATTGGTAGATGTGCCCTTTGACACCTGACAGATTCGACACCGTTTAACATATCTATCCACCTCCTTGCGCATTGTAGGCCAAAAATAAGATGATTGTACCAACTGTAAAGTGCGATCTCGGCTGACATGCCCTTCACCATGCAGCTCCCTAATGATTTGAAGGCGGAGACTAGAATCAGGGATGCACAATTGATTGCCTTTGAAAAGAAAACCTTCATGCAGTAGAAAATCAGACATCTGTCCAAATTGTATACCCTGCAGAACAACAGAAAAAAAGGATCAATCGTTAGCTGCTCCATGAGGACATCCATCCCCGGCACACCAACCCTCATGGAAACTAGCAAATTACTCCTCCGACTCAATGCATCAGCCACCCGATTTGACATCCCAGACTTGTGTTTCACCACGAAAGTGAATTTTTCCAAGAACGACATCCACCTCCCATGTTTGTGTGACACCTTATCTTGACTGCGAATATGTCTTAATGAATCATGATCTGTGAACAAAACAAATTCCTTATGAAATAAATAATGGCGCCAATGCTTTATAGCTTGGACCACTGCATAGAACTCAACATCATAAGTGCTATAATGCAGCTTTGGCCCCGTCAACTTCTCACTAAAATAGGCAACCGGTCGTCCTCCTTGACTTAGAATTGATCCAATCCCAACCTTGGAAGCATCCGTGTGTAATTCAAACACTTGAGAAAAGTCGGGCAATACAAGGATCGGTGATGTAGTAAGCTTCTCTTTTACTAATTGGAAAGCTGATTCTGCTGCTTCGGTCCAAGTAAAGGCCTTCCCTTTCATACAATCAGTCACCGGTGCCGTAATAGAACTAAAGTTTGGAATAAACCTCCTATAGAATGAAGCAAGGCCATGAAAGCTTCGAACTTCAGTGATGGTAGTTGGACTTGGCCATTGTCTGACAGCCGCTACTTTAGACTCGTCCACCTGTATTCCTTCCCCAGAAACAACGTACCCCAAGAACAAGACTTTAGGAACCATAAACACACATTTCTTCATAGTTGCATACAAACTATCCCGTCGAAGTACGGTCAAAACCTGCCTCACATGGTTGACATGCTCACCAAAAGTAGCACTGTAAATAAGTATGTCATCAAAATAAACGACTACAAATTTACCAATAAAGGGCCTGAACAACTGGTTCATCACACGCATAAATGTACTAGGAGCGTTTGATAAACCGAAAGGCATCACCAACCACTCATACAATCCTTCACGAGTCTTGAAGGCAGTCTTCCACTCATCCCCAGGCCTAAGTCGTATCTGATAGTACCCGCTCTTCAAGTCCAGTTTCGTAAAGATAGAGGCACCGCTAATCTGGTCAAGTAGGTCATCAAGTCGAGGAATTGGAAATCTGTACCTCACCGTGATCTTATTGATGGCGCGACTATCAACACACATACGCCAATTACCATCCTTTTTAGGAGTCAACAAAGCAGGAACAGCACACGGGCTCATGCTCTCCCGAACATGACCTTTTGAAATCAAGTCCTCTACCTGTCGTCGCAACTCCTCATGCTCTCCGGGACTCATTCTGTAATGTGGCCTATTAGGCAACTGAGCTCCTGGTTGTAAATCAATATGATGCTGGATGTCACGTAAAGGTGGCAAACCATCAGGTAATTCATTAGGGAAAACAACAGCGAATTCCTTGAGCAGAGAAACCATAGCCTCAGGAATTTCAACCTCCTTAGCGACTTCCTTCCCGAGCAATACAAAAATTTCACCTTCCGCCTCCAACTCGTCTTCAAACTGATTAAGGGTCAGTAGAGTACCCGAAGGTCTCGGAACTGGCTCCTTTGGCTTACTGGGAACCAATGTTATCTTCACACCACCAAACAAGAAACTGTAAGTATTAGTCCGCCCGTTATGATCTATGTTACGATCATACTCCCAAGGTCTGTCCAACAACAAATGACAAGCATCCATAGCAACCACATCACACCACACATCATCTTTATACGTGGTACCAACAGAAAATTGAACAAGGGCTCGTTTAGATACAGTGACCTCGCCACCCTTCTTAAGCCACTGTAGCTTGTAAGGCTTAGGGCGATTTTCTGTTTTCAAAGCCAACTTTTGAACTGCTTCTTCAGATATAAGGTTATCACAACTTCCTGAATCAATAACAAAAGTACAAACCTTTCCCAAAATAGTACATGTCGACTGAAAGATGTTGTTTTGAGCCAATCATCACCAATAACTTTTGGTGTAAAACAAGACCGCCTTACCACCAAATTTACCCCCACATCTCCAGTTACAACTTCCTCTTCACATTGATGCTCTTCGTCATACACAGGGGGATCTTCGTAATTTTCACCGGCATCATCATTTTGCCAATCATCTTGCTCAGCAAACAAATGACGTTTTCCGACCTTCTTGCACTCTGATTGTCGGTGACCTGTCTCCCCACAACTAAAACACTTCAAGCTGCTACTAACAGTTGTCCTAGGATTTGGTCCAACACTGTTAGATGTCGGTCTTTGTTGATTAGGCACAACACGGGGTACCATACCACCCGTCCCGGAACTTCCTCCAATATTAGCAGTTGAAGACGAACCGCCCACCCGACGACTTTGTTTCTCAAAAGCCAACGCCCGTTGGTGCGCTTCAGAAATAGATACCGGGTCAAACATATTTACAGAGTCCATGATTTGGACCCGTAGACCCCCAATATATCGAGCAACGAGTTGTTCCTCTGTCTCCTGGATATCGTTTCGGGCAATCAATTGGTAGAACTCAGTTGTGTAATCGTCAACTGATTTGGCACCCTGCTTCAGATTTTGCAACCGTTGGTACATCAACCTTTGAAAGTTATGGGGTAGGAAGTTGGATCGTAAACACTTCTTCATCTTCCTCCAAGTCACGACCTTTGACTTTCCGAGCCTGTCTCGTGTCAGTTTCAGTTGTTGCCACCATGCAGATGCCCTACCACGTAGCCTGGTAGCAATCAATGACACTCTTTTGTTTTCAGGGACTTCTTTGAACTCAAAAACTTCCTCAACAGTAGCCAACCAGTCGATGAACCCCTCCGGATTCAAACTGACCCCATCGAATTCTGGGATATCAATTCTCATTCCGGCCTCCCAACGCCTATTGTCACCTCTATGATCACGCCTTGGCCGCCTTTCTAGATCGTCTTCAGAATATGAACCGTCACTGCCACCGAACGGGTTCCCAAATTCACCATCTTCCACTTTAGAATGTGTTCGAGACCTTTGCCCTCCTCGATTCATCAGTTCGACCATCCTATCAGTCAGTTGGTCAACCATTTGATCCATCCTCTCCTCCATTCGTTCCATAATACGTTCTTCTAGTTCTTGCTCATGAACATTAGCGGGCGTCCTGTTTCTCCTCGGAGGCATTTTGAACTAGGAATTCGGCTCTGATACCAACTGATGCAGCGCAAAAAAACAACACAAAGATAACCAAGAATGAACCTGTTGATTCTAAAAGAATAGCCAGGACAATCTCTTCAAAACCACGTTGATTCTACGAATACCGTGGGATTGGCTTCAAAATCTGGGTTAACACACAGAATTTGGGAGAAAATCGAAAGTTCATAAAATTGATGATCGACCATCCAAATTACATCAAAAACAGTTAAATAAGAAGCAGAAATTAAAATCAAACCCTAAAAGTCCATGGGCCAAATACAAACCCAAAAACAAAACCCAAAAATTAAGGAAAAATAACAAAATTGTTCATAACTCCATTTAGAAAGCGATTTCTGGACTCAAAAATAGGTAAGTCCCCTTCGGGAATTTATTTGGACGTGCTCCTTGCTCCAAGCTTCGATTTGACTGGTCGTAGGCCCGAAACGGAGATTCGTAGCCAAAGTTATGGCCATTTCCGTGAAGCCCCTTTAGTCACACGATCGTGGGCCTCTAGGAACGCAAGGGCTCGATCCTCCACACTAGGGCCCGCATCATCCCCTCCTGGGTAGACAAAATTCGACCTCGAATGTGCACCATGGTCATCATCAGAAGAGTCCCCATAATAAGGAAGCAAATGCTTTACATTGAAAACATCGGAACAACGAATGTGGCTTGGCAACTGTAGACGGTAAGCATTGGAATTAATCTTCTCCACAATCTCCACCGGTCCAATCTTCTTAGCTGACAGCTTGTTGTACTCACCAACCGAAAAACGATCTTTAGTCAAAACAGCCCAAACAAAGTCACCTACTTCAAAATCAACTTGTATGCGTTTTTTATCTGCATCTTGCTTGTACTTGGAGTTAGCTCGGACCAAGTTGTCATGAACAGCCTTATGAACATCATGCAGTCCTCCAACAAAATCCTGCACTTTCTTTGGAACAACCCTAGAAACAGGCAGTGACATCAAATCAAGTGGTCCCCGTGGCTGAACAGAATAGACCACCTGGAATGGACTATATCCAGTACTTCGGTTGATAGCATGATTATGAGCAAACTCAGCTTGACAAAGCTTCTGATCCCAGGTCTTCACATGATCACCCACTAAACACCGCAAAATATTACCAAGGGATCGATTGACAACCTCTGTTTGGCCATCCGTTTGAGGATGATATGCACTACTAAAATTGAGCTGAGTGTTCACCATTTTCCATAGGCTGCGCCAAAAATGACTCAAAAACCTAGTGTCTCGATCTGAAACAATAGAAGACGGCAATCCATGCAAACGGTAGACGTCTCGAAAGAATAACTGGGCCACATTAACTGCATCCGTCGTCTTTTTGCAAGGAATAAAGTGCACCATCTTAGAAAAACGATCAACAACCACAAATATTGAATCATTTCCCCGTTGAGTACGTGGTAAACCCAACACAAAATCCATGCTGATGTCTACCCAAGGTTGTGATGGAACAGGCAAAGGCATATAGAGTCCTGCATTGGTAGATGTGCCCTTTGACACCTGACAGATTCGACACCGTTTAACATATCTATCCACCTCCTTGCGCATTGTAGGCCAAAAATAAGATGATTGTACCAACTGTAAAGTGCGATCTCGGCTGACATGCCCTTCACCATGCAGCTCCCTAATGATTTGAAGGCGGAGACTAGAATCAGGGATGCACAATTGATTGCCTTTGAAAAGAAAACCTTCATGCAGTAGAAAATCAGACATCTGTCCAAATTGTATACCCTGCAGAACAACAGAAAAAAAGGATCAATCGTTAGCTGCTCCATGAGGACATCCATCCCCGGCACACCAACCCTCATGGAAACTAGCAAATTACTCCTCCGACTCAATGCATCAGCCACCCGATTTGACATCCCAGACTTGTGTTTCACCACGAAAGTGAATTTTTCCAAGAACGACATCCACCTCCCATGTTTGTGTGACACCTTATCTTGACTGCGAATATGTCTTAATGAATCATGATCTGTGAACAAAACAAATTCCTTATGAAATAAATAATGGCGCCAATGCTTTATAGCTTGGACCACTGCATAGAACTCAACATCATAAGTGCTATAATGCAGCTTTGGCCCCGTCAACTTCTCACTAAAATAGGCAACCGGTCGTCCTCCTTGACTTAGAATTGATCCAATCCCAACCTTGGAAGCATCCGTGTGTAATTCAAACACTTGAGAAAAGTCGGGCAATACAAGGATCGGTGATGTAGTAAGCTTCTCTTTTACTAATTGGAAAGCTGATTCTGCTGCTTCGGTCCAAGTAAAGGCCTTCCCTTTCATACAATCAGTCACCGGTGCCGTAATAGAACTAAAGTTTGGAATAAACCTCCTATAGAATGAAGCAAGGCCATGAAAGCTTCGAACTTCAGTGATGGTAGTTGGACTTGGCCATTGTCTGACAGCCGCTACTTTAGACTCGTCCACCTGTATTCCTTCCCCAGAAACAACGTACCCCAAGAACAAGACTTTAGGAACCATAAACACACATTTCTTCATAGTTGCATACAAACTATCCCGTCGAAGTACGGTCAAAACCTGCCTCACATGGTTGACATGCTCACCAAAAGTAGCACTGTAAATAAGTATGTCATCAAAATAAACGACTACAAATTTACCAATAAAGGGCCTGAACAACTGGTTCATCACACGCATAAATGTACTAGGAGCGTTTGATAAACCGAAAGGCATCACCAACCACTCATACAATCCTTCACGAGTCTTGAAGGCAGTCTTCCACTCATCCCCAGGCCTAAGTCGTATCTGATAGTACCCGCTCTTCAAGTCCAGTTT
This sequence comes from Lactuca virosa, assembly GCF_052849685.1. NCBI lineage: Eukaryota > Viridiplantae > Streptophyta > Magnoliopsida > Asterales > Asteraceae > Lactuca > Lactuca virosa. The sequence continues at coordinate 38,840,837 of NC_136431.1, read as the reverse complement.
CGTAAAGATAGAGGCACCGCTAATCTGGTCAAGTAGGTCATCAAGTCGAGGAATTGGAAATCTGTACCTCACCGTGATCTTATTGATGGCGCGACTATCAACACACATACGCCAATTACCATCCTTTTTAGGAGTCAACAAAGCAGGAACAGCACACGGGCTCATGCTCTCCCGAACATGACCTTTTGAAATCAAGTCCTCTACCTGTCGTCGCAACTCCTCATGCTCTCCGGGACTCATTCTGTAATGTGGCCTATTAGGCAACTGAGCTCCTGGTTGTAAATCAATATGATGCTGGATGTCACGTAAAGGTGGCAAACCATCAGGTAATTCATTAGGGAAAACAACAGCGAATTCCTTGAGCAGAGAAACCATAGCCTCAGGAATTTCAACCTCCTTAGCGACTTCCTTCCCGAGCAATACAAAAATTTCACCTTCCGCCTCCAACTCGTCTTCAAACTGATTAAGGGTCAGTAGAGTACCCGAAGGTCTCGGAACTGGCTCCTTTGGCTTACTGGGAACCAATGTTATCTTCACACCACCAAACAAGAAACTGTAAGTATTAGTCCGCCCGTTATGATCTATGTTACGATCATACTCCCAAGGTCTGTCCAACAACAAATGACAAGCATCCATAGCAACCACATCACACCACACATCATCTTTATACGTGGTACCAACAGAAAATTGAACAAGGGCTCGTTTAGATACAGTGACCTCGCCACCCTTCTTAAGCCACTGTAGCTTGTAAGGCTTAGGGCGATTTTCTGTTTTCAAAGCCAACTTTTGAACTGCTTCTTCAGATATAAGGTTATCACAACTTCCTGAATCAATAACAAAAGTACAAACCTTTCCCAAAATAGTACATGTCGACTGAAAGATGTTGTTTTGAGCCAATCATCACCAATAACTTTTGGTGTAAAACAAGACCGCCTTACCACCAAATTTACCCCCACATCTCCAGTTACAACTTCCTCTTCACATTGATGCTCTTCGTCATACACAGGGGGATCTTCGTAATTTTCACCGGCATCATCATTTTGCCAATCATCTTGCTTAGCAAACAAATGACGTTTTCCGACCTTCTTGCACTCTGATTGTCGGTGACATGTCTCCCCACAACTAAAACACTTCAAGCTGCTACTAACAGTTGTCCTAGGATTTGGTCCAACACTGTTAGATGTCGGTCTTTGTTGATTAGGCACAACACGGGGTACCATACCACCCGTCCCGGAACTTCCTCCAATATTAGCAGTTGAAGACGAACCGCCCACCCGACGACTTTGTTTCTCAAAAGCCAACGCCCGTTGGTGCGCTTCAGAAATAGATACCGGGTCAAACATATTTACAGAGTCCATGATTTGGACCCGTAGACCCCCAATATATCGAGCAACGAGTTGTTCCTCTGTCTCCTGGATATCGTTTCGGGCAATCAATTGGTAGAACTCAGTTGTGTAATCGTCAACTGATTTGGCACCCTGCTTCAGATTTTGCAACCGTTGGTACATCAACCTTTGAAAGTTATGGGGTAGGAAGTTGGATCGTAAACACTTCTTCATCTTCCTCCAAGTCACGACCTTTGACTTTCCGAGCCTGTCTCGTGTCAGTTTCAGTTGTTGCCACCATGCAGATGCCCTACCACGTAGCCTGGTAGCAATCAATGACACTCTTTTGTTTTCAGGGACTTCTTTGAACTCAAAAACTTCCTCAACAGTAGCCAACCAGTCGATGAACCCCTCCGGATTCAAACTGACCCCATCGAATTCTGGGATATCAATTCTCATTCCGGCCTCCCAACGCCTATTGTCACCTCTATGATCACGCCTTGGCCGCCTTTCTAGATCGTCTTCAGAATATGAACCGTCACTGCCACCGAACGGGTTCCCAAATTCACCATCTTCCACTTTAGAATGTGTTCGAGACCTTTGCCCTCCTCGATTCATCAGTTCGACCATCCTATCAGTCAGTTGGTCAACCATTTGATCCATCCTCTCCTCCATTCGTTCCATAATACGTTCTTCTAGTTCTTGCTCATGAACATTAGCGGGCGTCCTGTTTCTCCTCGGAGGCATTTTGAACTAGGAATTCGGCTCTGATACCAACTGATGCAGCGCAAAAAAACAACACAAAGATAACCAAGAATGAACCTGTTGATTCTAAAAGAATAGCCAGGACAATCTCTTCAAAACCACGTTGATTCTACGAATACCGTGGGATTGGCTTCAAAATCTGGGTTAACACACAGAATTTGGGAGAAAATCGAAAGTTCATAAAATTGATGATCGACCATCCAAATTACATCAAAAACAGTTAAATAAGAAGCAGAAATTAAAATCAAACCCTAAAAGTCCATGGGCCAAATACAAACCCAAAAACAAAACCCAAAAATTAAGGAAAAATAACAAAATTGTTCATAACTCCATTTAGAAAGCGATTTCTGGACTCAAAAATAGGTAAGTCCCCTTCGGGAATTTATTTGGACGTGCTCCTTGCTCCAAGCTTCGATTTGACTGGTCGTAGGCCCGAAACGGAGATTCGTAGCCAAAGTTATGGCCATTTCCGTGAAGCCCCTTTAGTCACACGATCGTGGGCCTCTAGGAACGCAAGGGCTCGATCCTCCACACTAGGGCCCGCATCATCCCCTCCTGGGTAGACAAAATTCGACCTCGAATGTGCACCATGGTCATCATCAGAAGAGTCCCCATAATAAGGAAGCAAATGCTTTACATTGAAAACATCGGAACAACGAATGTGGCTTGGCAACTGTAGACGGTAAGCATTGGAATTAATCTTCTCCACAATCTCCACCGGTCCAATCTTCTTAGCTGACAGCTTGTTGTACTCACCAACCGAAAAACGATCTTTAGTCAAAACAGCCCAAACAAAGTCACCTACTTCAAAATCAACTTGTATGCGTTTTTTATCTGCATCTTGCTTGTACTTGGAGTTAGCTCGGACCAAGTTGTCATGAACAGCCTTATGAACATCATGCAGTCCTCCAACAAAATCCTACACTTTCTTTGGAACAACCCTAGAAACAGGCAGTGACATCAAATCAAGTGGTCCCCGTGGCTGAACAGAATAGACCACCTGGAATGGACTATATCCAGTACTTCGGTTGATAGCATGATTATGAGCAAACTCAGCTTGACAAAGCTTCTGATCCCAGGTCTTCACATGATCACCCACTAAACACCGCAAAATATTACCAAGGGATCGATTGACAACCTCTGTTTGGCCATCCGTTTGAGGATGATATGCACTACTAAAATTGAGCTGAGTGTTCACCATTTTCCATAGGCTGCGCCAAAAATGACTCAAAAACCTAGTGTCTCGATCTGAAACAATAGAAGACGGCAATCCATGCAAACGGTAGACGTCTCGAAAGAATAACTGGGCCACATTAACTGCATCCGTCGTCTTTTTGCAAGGAATAAAGTGCACCATCTTAGAAAAACGATCAACAACCACAAATATTGAATCATTTCCCCGTTGAGTACGTGGTAAACCCAACACAAAATCCATGCTGATGTCTACCCAAGGTTGTGATGGAACAGGCAAAGGCATATAGAGTCCTGCATTGGTAGATGTGCCCTTTGACACCTGACAGATTCGACACCGTTTAACATATCTATCCACCTCCTTGCGCATTGTAGGCCAAAAATAAGATGATTGTACCAACTGTAAAGTGCGATCTCGGCTGACATGCCCTTCACCATGCAGCTCCCTAATGATTTGAAGGCGGAGACTAGAATCAGGGATGCACAATTGATTGCCTTTGAAAAGAAAACCTTCATGCAGTAGAAAATCAGACATCTGTCCAAATTGTATACCCTGCAGAACAACAGAAAAAAAAGGATCAACCGTTAGCTGCTCCATGAGGACATCCATCCCCGGCACACCAACCCTCATGGAAACTAGCAAATTACTCCTCCGACTCAATGCATCAGCCACCCGATTTGACATCCCAGACTTGTGTTTCACCACGAAAGTGAATTTTTCCAAGAACGACATCCACCTCCCATGTTTGTGTGACACCTTATCTTGACTGCGAATATGTCTTAATGAATCATGATCTGTGAACAAAACAAATTCCTTATGAAATAAATAATGGCGCCAATGCTTTATAGCTTGGACCACTGCATAGAACTCAACATCATAAGTGCTATAATGCAGCTTTGGCCCCGTCAACTTCTCACTAAAATAGGCAACCGGTCGTCCCCCTTGACTTAGAATTGATCCAATCCCAACCTTGGAAGCATCCGTGTGTAATTCAAACACTTGAGAAAAGTCTGGCAATACAAGGATCGGTGATGTAGTAAGCTTCTCTTTTACTAATTGGAAAGCTGATTCTGCTGCTTCGGTCCAAGTAAAGGCCTTCCCTTTCATACAATCAGTCACCGGTGCCGTAATAGAACTAAAGTTTGGAATAAACCTCCTATAGAATGAAGCAAGGCCATGAAAGCTTCGAACTTCAGTGATGGTAGTTGGACTTGGCCATTGTCTGACAGCCGCTACTTTAGACTCGTCCACCTGTATTCCTTCCCCAGAAACAACGTACCCCAAGAACAAGACTTTAGGAACCATAAACACACATTTCTTCATAGTTGCATACAAACTATCCCGTCGAAGTACGGTCAAAACCTGCCTCACATGGTTGACATGCTCACCAAAAGTAGCACTGTAAATAAGTATGTCATCAAAATAAACGACTACAAATTTACCAATAAAGGGCCTGAACAACTGGTTCATCACACGCATAAATGTACTAGGAGCGTTTGATAAACCGAAAGGCATCACCAACCACTCATACAATCCTTCACGAGTCTTGAAGGCAGTCTTCCACTCATCCCCAGGCCTAAGTCGTATCTGATAGTACCCGCTCTTCAAGTCCAGTTTCGTAAAGATAGAGGCACCGCTAATCTGGTCAAGTAGGTCATCAAGTCGAGGAATTGGAAATCTGTACCTCACCGTGATCTTATTGATGGCGCGACTATCAACACACATACGCCAAGTACCATCCTTTTTAGGAGTCAACAAAGCAGGAATAGCACACGGGCTCATGCTCTCCCGAACATGACCTTTTGAAATCAAGTCCTCTACCTGTCGTCGCAACTCCTCATGCTCTCCGGGACTCATTCTGTAATGTGGCCTATTAGGCAACTGAGCTCCTGGTTGTAAATCAATATGATGCTGGATGTCACGTAAAGGTGGCAAACCATCAGGTAATTCATTAGGGAAAACAACAGCGAATTCCTTGAGCAGAGAAACCATAGCCTCAGGAATTTCAACCTCCTTAGCGACTTCCTTCCCGAGCAATACAAAAATTTCACCTTCCGCCTCCAACTCGTCTTCAAACTGATTAAGGGTCAGTAGAGTACCCGAAGGTCTCGGAACTGGCTCCTTTGGCTTACTGGGAACCAATGTTATCTTCACACCACCAAACAAGAAACTGTAAGTATTAGTCCGCCCGTTATGATCTATGTTACGATCATACTCCCAAGGTCTGTCCAACAACAAATGACAAGCATCCATAGCAACCACATCACACCACACATCATCTTTATACGTGGTACCAACAGAAAATTGAACAAGGGCTCGTTTAGATACAGTGACCTCGCCACCCTTCTTAAGCCACTGTAGCTTGTAAGGCTTAGGGCGATTTTCTGTTTTCAAAGCCAACTTTTGAACTGCTTCTTCAGATATAAGGTTATCACAACTTCCTGAATCAATAACAAAAGTACAAACCTTTCCCAAAATAGTACATGTCGACTGAAAGATGTTGTTTTGAGCCAATCATCACCAATAACTTTTGGTGTAAAACAAGACCGCCTTACCACCAAATTTACCCCCACATCTCCAGTTACAACTTCCTCTTCACATTGATGCTCTTCGTCATACACAGGGGGATCTTCGTAATTTTCACCGGCATCATCATTTTGCCAATCATCTTGCTCAGCAAACAAATGACGTTTTCCGACCTTCTTGCACTCTGATTGTCGGTGACCTGTCTCCCCACAACTAAAACACTTCAAGCTGCTACTAACAGTTGTCCTAGGATTTGGTCCAACACTGTTAGATGTCGGTCTTTGTTGATTAGGCACAACACGGGGTACCATACCACCCGTCCCGGAACTTCCTCCAATATTAGCAGTTGAAGACGAACCGCCCACCCGACGACTTTGTTTCTCAAAAGCCAACGCCCGTTGGTGCGCTTCAGAAATAGATACCGGGTCAAACATATTTACAGAGTCCATTATTTGGACCCGTAGACCCCCAATATATCGAGCAACGAGTTGTTCCTCTGTCTCCTGGATATCGTTTCGGGCAATCAATTGGTAGAACTCAGTTGTGTAATCGTCAACTGATTTGGCACCCTGCTTCAGATTTTGCAACCGTTGGTACATCAACCTTTGAAAGTTATGGGGTAGGAAGTTGGATCGTAAACACTTCTTCATCTTCCTCCAAGTCACGACCTTTGACTTTCCGAGCCTGTCTCGTGTCAGTTTCAGTTGTTGCCACCATGCAGATGCCCTACCACGTAGCCTGGTAGCAATCAATGACACTCTTTTGTTTTCAGGGACTTCTTTGAACTCAAAAACTTCCTCAACAGTAGCCAACCAGTCGATGAACCCCTCCGGATTCAAACTGACCCCATCGAATTCTGGGATATCAATTCTCATTCCGGCCTCCCAACGCCTATTGTCACCTCTATGATTACGCCTTGGCCGCCTTTCTAGATCGTCTTCAGAATATGAACCGTCACTGCCACCGAACGGGTTCCCAAATTCACCATCTTCCACTTTAGAATGTGTTCGAGACCTTTGCCCTCCTCGATTCATCAGTTTGACCATCCTATCAGTCAGTTGGTCAACCATTTGATCCATCCTCTCCTCCATTCGTTCCATAATACGTTCTTCTAGTTCTTGCTCATGAACATTAGCGGGCGTCCTGTTTCTCCTCGGAGGCATTTTGAACCAGGAATTCGGCTCTGATACCAACTGATGCAGCGCAAAAAAACAACACAAAGATAACCAAGAATGAACCTGTTGATTCTAAAAGAATAGCCAGGACAATCTCTTCAAAACCACGTTGATTCTACGAATACCGTGGGATTGGCTTCAAAATCTGGGTTAACACACAGAATTTGGGAGAAAATCGAAAGTTCATAAAATTGATGATCGACCATCCAAATTACATCAAAAACAGTTAAATAAGAAGCAGAAATTAAAATCAAACCCTAAAAGTCCATGGGCCAAATACAAACCCAAAAACAAAACCCAAAAATTAAGGAAAAATAACAAAATTGTTCATAACTCCATTTAGAAAGCGATTTCTGGACTCAAAAATAGGTAAGTCCCCTTCGGGAATTTATTTGGACGTGCTCCTTGCTCCAAGCTTCGATTTGACTGGTCGTAGGCCCGAAACGGAGATTCGTAGCCAAAGTTATGGCCATTTCCGTGAAGCCCCTTTAGTCACACGATCGTGGGCCTCTAGGAACGCAAGGGCTCGATCCTCCACACTAGGGCCCGCATCATCCCCTCCTGGGTAGACAAAATTCGACCTCAAATGTGCACCATGGTCATCATCAGAAGAGTCCCCATAATAAGGAAGCAAATGCTTTACATTGAAAACATCGGAACAACGAATGTGGCTTGGCAACTGTAGACGGTAAGCATTGGAATTAATCTTCTCCACAATCTCCACCGGTCCAATCTTCTTAGCTGACAGCTTCTTGTACTCACCAACCGAAAAACGATCTTTAGTCAAAACAGCCCAAACAAAGTCACCTACTTCAAAATCAACTTGTATGCGTTTTTTATCTGCATCTTGCTTGTACTTGGAGTTAGCTCGGACCAAGTTGTCATGAACAGCCTTATGAACATCATGCAGTCCTCCAACAAAATCCTGCACTTTCTTTGGAACAACCCTAGAAACAGGCAGTGACATCAAATCAAGTGGTCCCCGTGGCTGAACAGAATAGACCACCTGGAATGGACTATATCCAGTACTTCGGTTGATAGCATGATTATGAGCAAACTCAGCTTGACAAAGCTTCTGATTCCAGGTCTTCACATGATCACCCACTAAACACCGCAAAATATTACCAAGGGATCGATTGACAACCTCTGTTTGGCCATCCGTTTGAGGATGATATGCACTACTAAAATTGAGCTGAGTGTTCACCATTTTCCATAGGCTGCGCCAAAAATGACTCAAAAACCTAGTGTCTCGATCTGAAACAATAGAAGACGGCAATCCATGCAAACGGTAGACGTCTCGAAAGAATAACTGGGCCACATTAACTGCATCCGTCGTCTTTTTGCAAGGAATAAAGTGCACCATCTTAGAAAAACGATCAACAACCACAAATATTGAATCATTTCCCCGTTGAGTACGTGGTAAACCCAACACAAAATCCATGCTGATGTCTACCCAAGGTTGTGATGGAACAGGCAAAGGCATATAGAGTCCTGCATTGGTAGATGTGCCCTTTGACACCTGACAGATTCGACACCGTTTAACATATCTATCCACCTCCTTGCGCATTGTAGGCCAAAAATAAGATGATTGTACCAACTGTAAAGTGCGATCTCGGCTGACATGCCCTTCACCATGCAGCTCCCTAATGATTTGAAGGCGGAGACTAGAATCAGGGATGCACAATTGATTGCCTTTGAAAAGAAAACCTTCATGCAGTAGAAAATCAGACATCTGTCCAAATTGTATACCCTGCAGAACAACAGAAAAAAAAGGATCAACCGTTAGCTGCTCCATGAGGACATCCATCCCCGGCACACCAACCCTCATGGAAACTAGCAAATTACTCCTCCGACTCAATGCATCAGCCACCCGATTTGACATCCCAGACTTGTGTTTCACCACGAAAGTGAATTTTTCCAAGAACGACATCCACCTCCCATGTTTGTGTGACACCTTATCTTGACTGCGAATATGTCTTAATGAATCATGATCTGTGAACAAAACAAATTCCTTATGAAATAAATAATGGCGCCAATGCTTTACAGCTTGGACCACTGCATAGAACTCAACATCATAAGTGCTATAATGCAGCTTTGGCCCCGTCAACTTCTCACTAAAATAGGCAACCGGTCGTCCTCCTTGACTTAGAATTGATCCAATCCCAACCTTGGAAGCATCCGTGTGTAATTCAAACACTTGAGAAAAGTCTGGCAATACAAGGATCGGTGATGTAGTAAGCTTCTCTTTTACTAATTGGAAAGTTGATTCTGCTGCTTCGGTCCAAGTAAAGGCCTTCCCTTTCATACAATCAGTCACCGGTGCCATAATAGAACTAAAGTTTGGAATAAACCTCCTATAGAATGAAGCAAGGCCATGAAAGCTTCGAACTTCAGTGATGGTAGTTGGACTTGGCCATTGTCTGACAGCCGCTACTTTAGACTCGTCCACCTGTATTCCTTCCCCAGAAACAACGTACCCCAAGAACAAGACTTTAGGAACCATAAACACACATTTCTTCATAGTTGCATACAAACTATCCCGTCGAAGTACGGTCAAAACCTGCCTCACATGGTTGACATGCTCACCAAAAGTAGCACTGTAAATAAGTATGTCATCAAAATAAACGACTACAAATTTACCAATAAAGGGCCTGAACAACTGGTTCATCACACGCATAAATGTACTAGGAGCGTTTGATAAACCGAAAGGCATCACCAACCACTCATACAATCCTTCACGAGTCTTGAAGGCAGTCTTCCACTCATCCCCAGGCCTAAGTCGTATCTGATAGTACCCGCTCTTCAAGTCCAGTTTCGTAAAGATAGAGGCACCGCTAATCTGGTCAAGTAGGTCATCAAGTCGAGGAATTGGAAATCTGTACCTCACCGTGATCTTATTGATGGCGCGACTATCAACACACATACGCCAAGTACCATCCTTTTTAGGAGTCAACAAAGCAGGAACAGCACACGGGCTCATGCTCTCCCGAACATGACCTTTTGAAATCAAGTCCTCCACCTGTCGTCGCAACTCCTCATGCTCTCCGGGACTCATTCTGTAATGTGGCCTATTAGGCAACTGAGCTCCTGGTTGTAAATCAATATGATGCTGGATGTCACGTAAAGGTGGCAAACCATCAGGTAATTCATTAGGGAAAACAACAGCGAATTCCTTGAGCAGAGGAACCATAGCCTCAGGAATTTCAACCTCCTTAGCGACTTCCTTCCCGAGCAATACAAAAATTTCACCTTCCGCCTCCAACTCGTCTTCAAACTGATTAAGGGTCAGTAGAGTACCCGAAGGTCTCGGAACTGGCTCCTTTGGCTTACTGGGAACCAATGTTATCTTCACACCACCAAACAAGAAACTGTAAGTATTAGTCCGCCCGTTATGATCTATGTTACGATCATACTCCCAAGGTCTGCCCAACAACAAATGACAAGCATCCATAGCAACCACATCACACCACACATCATCTTTATACGTGGTACCAACAGAAAATTGAACAAGGGCTCGTTTAGATACAGTGACCTCGCCACCCTTCTTAAGCCACTGTAGCTTGTAAGGCTTAGGGCGATTTTCTGTTTTCAAAGCCAACTTTTGAACTGCTTCTTCAGATATAAGGTTATCACAACTTCCTGAATCAATAACAAAAGTACAAACCTTTCCCAAAATAGTACATGTCGACTGAAAGATGTTGTTTTGAGCCAATCATCACCAATAACTTTTGGTGTAAAACAAGACCGCCTTACCACCAAATTTACCCCCACATCTCCAGTTACAACTTCCTCTTCACATTGATGCTCTTCGTCATACACAGGGGGATCTTCGTAATTTTCACCGGCATCATCATTTTGCCAATCATCTTGCTCAGCAAACAAATGACGTTTTCCGACCTTCTTGCACTCTGATTGTCGGTGACCTGTCTCCCCACAACTAAAACACTTCAAGCTGCTACTAACAGTTGTCCTAGGATTTGGTCCAACACTGTTAGATGTCGGTCTTTGTTGATTAGGCACAACACGGGGTACCATACCACCCGTCCCGGAACTTCCTCCAATATTAGCAGTTGAAGACGAACCGCCCACCCGACGACTTTGTTTCTCAAAAGCCAACGCGCGTTGGTGCGCTTCAGAAATAGATACCGGGTCAAACATATTTACAGAGTCCATGATTTGGACCCGTAGACCCCCAATATATCGAGCAACGAGTTGTTCCTCTGTCTCCTGGATATCGTTTCGGGCAATCAATTGGTAGAACTCAGTTGTGTAATCGTCAACTGATTTGGCACCCTACTTCAGATTTTGCAACCGTTGGTACATCAACCTTTGAAAGTTATGGGGTAGGAAGTTGGATCGTAAACACTTCTTCATCTTCCTCCAAGTCACGACCTTTGACTTTCCGAGCCTGTCTCGTGTCAGTTTCAGTTGTTGCCACCATGCAGATGCCCTACCACGTAGCCTGGTAGCAATCAATGACACTCTTTTGTTTTCAGTGACTTCTTTGAACTCAAAAACTTCCTCAACAGTAGCCAACCAGTCGATGAACCCCTCCGGATTCAAACTGACCCCATCGAATTCTGGGATATCAATTCTCATTCCGGCCTCCCAACGCCTATTGTCACCTCTATGATCACGCCTTGGCCGCCTTTCTAGATCGTCTTCAGAATATGAACCGTCACTGCCACCGAACGGGTTCCCAAATTCACCATCTTCCACTTTAGAATGTGTTCGAGACCTTTTCCCTCCTCGATTCATCAGTTCGACCATCCTATCAGTCAGTTGGTCAACCATTTGATCCATCCTCTCCTCCATTCGTGCCATAATACGTTCTTCTAGTTCTTGCTCATGAACATTAGCGGGCATCCTGTTTCTCCTCGGAGGCATTTTGAACCAGGAATTCGGCTCTGATACCAACTGATGCAGCGCAAAAAAACAACACAAAGATAACCAAGAATGAACCTGTTGATTCTAAAAGAATAGCCAGGACAATCTCTTCAAAACCACGTTGATTCTACGAATACCGTGGGATTGGCTTCAAAATCTGGGTTAACACACAGAATTTGGGAGAAAATCGAAAGTTCATAAAATTGATGATCGACCATCCAAATTACATCAAAAATAGTTAAATAAGAAGCAGAAATTAAAATGAAACCCTAAAAGTCCATGGGCCAAATACAAACCCAAAAACAAAACCCAAAAATTAAGGAAAAATAACAAAATTGTTCATAACTCCATTTAGAAAGCGATTTCTGGACTCAAAAATAGGTAAGTCCCCTTGGGGGGGCTTATTTGGACGTGCTCCTTGCTCCAAGCTTCGATTTGACTGGTCGTAGGCCCGAAACGGAGATTCGTAGCCAAAGTTATGGCCATTTCCGTGAAGCCCCTTTAGTCACACGATCGTGGGCCTCTAGGAACGCAAGGGCTCGATCCTCCACACTAGGGCCCGCATCACATACCAGTCGACTACTAAGCCATCAATAGTTTTCCCATACTGCTCAAAGTACCCAATTATTCCAAAGACCAAACTAATTACGCCATGTGAATCTCCACGACATAACTACCGATCCAACATATAAATGAAATCCATGAGGGTCCACGACATGTCGTAACAGCATCCAACCATTGGAATGAGAAGCTCAATGTTCCTTACCGTTCTTTCCATCACCCAATTTCATCCACGAGGGTCCACAGCATGTCGTCATAGCTCCCGGTGGGCCTATAGACATACGACCATCGTCCCACCGACCTGTAGGAATCTAGTCAATGCCCCATTAACACTTACCAAAACCATAAGAGCCATACCATACTACAATATGCAACCCTTCCACAGTCTCACAACCATTCCTGGTACGACCTACTTACCTTATAAAATGCTACGAGCTAAGTCATATACTTACCACACTTCCACAAATGCCTACAAACCAAAGGAAGGTTGAGGTTACCCCGAAGTCTCACAACACTTCCACAACTGTTATGGGTCCATCCCATAGTCATGCCAACTACCCACCAAAATACCTAACCAATACATCAATACGAGTTGGACCCCGAGCATGTTGAAAGCTATTAGGCGTTCGGGTCATCTTCGAACCCCAAAGCCTTCATCATACAAGAACAATCAGAAAGGACCTAACACACCCTACAATCGGAACCTAGCCACGGATTCAAAATGCGCCCTTACCTCTGCTTTACGTCCCCGAACGGGATAACCTGAATCCTTGACCTTTGATTCCCTATTTACAATAGACCAATGAAGACTATTCCTTGCGTGAGCCTCAGCTCATAACATAACCAGAAACCAGCTATCCTCTTGTTCTGAAATACGAAACTTCAAGTTGATATGTACTTGAAAATATTTTCGATACCCTTAAGCGATTCTCCCCCACATGGAATTAGCCACTCCCTAACGACTTCAGGAATTCTACTATATGTCCACATGTCATAGCACCAATACCCTAAAATTTAACAAATTATGATCACAATTCATTTTAATAAACATTCCAACCATAAAATCTTCTCAAAGTACTATTCCAATCTTTAAATAATTTGACAGATCCTATAATTAATAAACTGATTGAACCAACCATCTTGTTTAAAGAAAAACTCCATAATTAACGTGGATGCTATTAGAACCTAGATCAAATTGACTACTTTCCAACCCTACTGGCGCGACCCACCAAAATTGGATTTTTCATAGATCTAAATCCCTTCCATAAAACTGGTCAACGTTGCTTCGATACTCTAACCATGGAACCAAAATATGCATTATTCCACATGTGAAAAAAAATGATACACCCACAACACCGTCAACTGATACAACTCGACAATTCTCGAACAACCTCTAACCACTGAACAAAACCCATGCGAAAGTGCATCCACCACACCCTGAAGTAGGTTAATAAATCAACAATAGCTCTACCATTACTAATGATATCGATCAGTTCAACGAGCTAACCAATCGTTCAACTGATATTCAACCTGAGTGACACACGCTCCTCTTGAAGAAAAATGGTCATCGTTGCTTCGACACTCTATCGATGTGTCCAAAATATGCATTACTCCACACTTGAGAAAAATTGATTAAAAGACCCAACTTTCGTACTTAACATTTATCATAAAGTCAAAAACATGTTACATGCATATTGATATCTTATTACAAAAGACTGGATACAAACCAACTATTAAGAATTTTTACAGAGTTTCATATATTACATAACGTCCCAGGAATTTATACACTAAGTACAAAAGTGATAATATTAACTATTCTACATCTTCTTACAGTACATGACTATATTGGATGCTTATCACCTGCAATAGTTAAACACTGAGAGGGATAAGCGGGTGACGCTTAGTGAGTTCAATAATAGTTACAATATAACGTTATGCCATATATATATATATATATATATATATATATATATATATCAATATGAAAAAAACAAATAGGGACAAAGAACAACAAAGGCAGATGAGTATCATATGACAGGCTTTCCATATCAACCACTAATCTGATTTAAAGATTTACAATCAATGAAATACAACAATTTCAACATGATATACACCACAAAAAACTTCAATTCAAGAGACACAAAAAATACCAATTTTACTTAACATTTTGCTAGCATTTACAGGCTTTCAGCCCTACCTAGCCTTCTGCCAACACCAAAGTGATACGAGTCATTCTCTACGTGGCCAAAGGCACAAAGCCAATACCAAAGTGATACGAGACATGTTCTACATGGCCAAAGGCTTCATACCAATACCAAAGTGATGCTTAGTCATTCACTTCATGGTCAAAGTTATAGCTCCATTATCATAATAACACGGGAAAGCACATTACACATATAACACATAACATACAATTGTCCCTATACTGAACTCACCGTGAAATAACCAAATGATAAAATGATAATTTGGGCAGCACTTCGTTTCCAAAAATGACTTTCTTTGACGGAACCGGGGATTTTAGTTGAAAACCGGGCTTTGCGCCGGCAGAGTTTCGACTAAAAATATTATTTTCTCAGGGTCTTCGGTGCTCTGGAGCTTGCTTCGGGTGTTAGGGTAGTTCTCTATGCTTCGGGGGGTGTTAGGGTACTTTGAGAGAGAGTAGAGGGTGAAAGAGAATCAAAATTGTAAACAAAATTCAGAAAACCTCGCTTCCTTTTATAGTGGTCTGAGGGCATGCATTATGTTGGGCGTACTTCGGTACGCTGGGCGTACTGGCTTCTGATGCTCTACGTTGAGCGTAACTCCTCGGTACGTTGGGCGAAGAGTGAGACGTGGGTTCTGATCGGAACCCAGGCCTCGGACGTGGCACGGTTAGGACAAGCGTCCATCATGCGAAGGCGTTGGGTGGCTAATACGTGTCTTCGCAGTACGTTGGGCGTACGTCTCCGGTCCAGCCTCGTAATTTGTGCCATAAACTTCAAAATTTCATATCTTTCGCATACGAGCTCTGTTTTTTACATTCTTTATATCCACGTGTAGGTGAGATTATACTCTACAACTCTCGTTTAGATTCTGTCGGCTAATTTTGATTTCATTTTTAATATTATATTTTTAACAGGCCGGGACAGGAAAAGTCTGTTAAAAATTCATAACTTCTTCATCCTACGTCCGTTTTCGTCTGTCTTTTAACCGTTGTAATACTGTTGACGACATCTTCGATTCTCGTTTAGGTTGTGTTGGCTAAAAAGCACTCGATCTTTATTTCGAGTTTCGGGCAGCGTATTGTTATACCGAATCTTAAAAAAATCATAACTTCCTCATACAAAGTCAGATTTAGACGTTCTTTCTATGAAAATTCTCGGTTTAACGAATACTATGACTTTCATTTAGATCACTAAATCTAAAAAAGTAGTTTATTGAAAACTCACTTTTTACGTCATATGGTGTCGTGCCGGTTCTTTCGTGAAACTTCAATAAGTCATAACTTCTTTGTTATTACTCGGATTTCAGTCAGTTTTTCGCCTAAATGTTTCTAACGAGATAATCTACAACTTTCAATAACGTTATTTTTCACTTATTTCCAACTTTATACTTTTGTTAATTTCAATAGTTGAGTTTTGATCGGAATCTCATAAGACTTCCAATATTTTATGAATGATTCTAAACATAGTTTTACTTCAAATCTCGTAAAAACTATCTTGTTAGAACTCAATGCTTAAAGCCATATAATATTTAACAATATTCATTTTTAAATTAACAAAACATGATAACTGAACGTGTATGTTACAAATACCTCCTCCTTTTGAGGATTTCGTCCCCGAAATTACAACGATTTAAACAAATAGGGATATTTCGCTATTATCTCATTCTTATTTTCCCAAGTATAATTTGGGCCTCGATGGTGTTTCCACTTGACAAGCACCAACTCCACTTCTTTATTACGAAGATTAACCGTTCTTTCATTTACGATCTCTTCAGGTTCTTCTACATATCTTAATTTATCATCTAGTTTCACCTTAGATAATGGGACTGTTTCATCATATATGCTTAAACATTTATGCAGATAACTCACATGAAATACATCATGAATATCTGCCATATTTTCAAGCAATTTCAAGTGGTATGCTTGCTTACCAGTTCTCTGGATGATCTTGAAAGGACTAACAAATCTAGTGTAACGACGTAAATTTTCAAACAAATTTTTCATTTTAAAATCGCATACTTTTCATAACATATTGTATAAAAATCTCGTTTATTCAAATTACAGAACACAACTCCATTAATAATCCAGGATCCTCAAAACATAACTCTTTCTCTGGTGTGTACAATCAAGCCGGTGCCGTCCTGCGATCCTGAGAAACCTGAAACACATAACACATAGCACGGTAAGCACAAAGCTTAGTGAGTTCCCCAAAATACCACATACAACGATTCGCCACTCGAGGATATACTCCGTACGACCCTCTGGTCACTGTGTCTCAGCGGGACTCTCCAGTCCCGTAGCTCGTTGGACCCTCTGGTCCGGTCTGGTTGAGCCTTCCGGCCTCATATATCGTTGGACCTTCCGGTCCGGTCTAAATAACTCATAGCATAATATCACATAGACAAGATTCATAACTCAAGTAAGCACATAATGTTGGATAAGGTGTCTAAGTCCATAACTATTTCTGGTATGTACTTGACCTGACCCGGCATGGTCCATTTGGGTTGCATGGCATCATGCATTTGGATAGACTAAATGAGAGAAATAACACTTGTGGTTTATTAATATATTATAAGTTCTAATATATTAATAGTATTATTTAATTAGTATTGATCAAGAATTAATCTAGGATTAATTAAGTGATCAAAAGATGACTAATTAAATATATGGGTTGATCATGTAAATCATCCATAACTTGTATAGTGGGCTAAAAGGCTCCATGGATAATCAAGTTGGGTTAAACCCATTGAATGCTCCATGGAGGCTCCATGGGAGTTACAAACCCATGGGTCATGTGACAACCATCAAATTTCGGTCAAGTCAAAGTCAAACAAAGTCAACTAGTCAAACTGGTCAACTCCATTAACCCTTGTATGATAGGGTTTACATTATGTAATCACTGTACAATTCGCTATTTTAATGAGAAAACATCATTTGGAAAGTTCATGTGTTTGATTTTCCTTAGCGTTAACAGTGCTAAACAATGAACCAAAGCGATAAAACACTATTGCATAATCATCGGGATTGTGTAGGACACTAAATCATGGCTTAACGGGGTCTATGGACCTTGCGTTGCGAAGCCGGACACTCAAAAAGATCACAAACGAAACCTCTCTCAATCTTATTCAAACCCTACTCAAGATTACTTGACGCTAATAGGATCAAAACCCATACACTACGATATAAATTGACGTTAATAGCAACATAGTATAGTACAACGTTATAACTATAATCAAATTAAATTATGATACCATATTAAAATAAAATCAAAGTATAATGCTCTAATTAAATTAAAAGAATCAAACTTGAATGCTATAATTAAACTTCAAATCAAAGTAGATTGTTATAATCAAATCATAACCTATCTTTTATAAAACTCTATTTTTATAAACTTTACTTTAAATTTTATAAAACTCTTATATTAATTATGTAAAAGATGCTTGTGTTAGTGGGAAATTATGAAGACCACCAAAAGCAAAAAGATTATTCTCATGGTCTCCCACTCACACCTCCCATCCACTTTCCTTTCATTTTTCTCCCAACACATTATTCTCTTCACCACTTAAACCTTCTCTATTCTTTCTCTCACTCTCAATCTCGAAATTTCCTCCAAGAATACTCATATTCCATCCAAGAACAATCTATTATACTCAAATCTTCATCCCTCTTGAAGCATTCATCAAGGTATGTTGTTAAAAGTTTCAAATTCATACAAGAAACAAATTAAATCCACCAAAATATCTAAAACTCATTTTTTTCATAAACCTGATTTTTCTCAGAATACCATCAATAAAATAAGAAGTTCTGGAAATTTTCAGAAAATAACTTATTTTTATTGAATTATCATAATTATTTCAATAAAGTAGGGCAATAATTCACATAAAATACTTGTTGCATTCAATAAATTCTGAGAAAATTCTGGGATGACATGTATACTGACTAAACATGATATATGAAGTTTCATGCATTTATATTACTGTTTACTATTATTTATGATTTTATTGATTAATTAATAATGAAATATATAAAAAATACTTCCCATAGTCATAAGTATCTGAAACTTATACACTGAGCTCTACATCATGTTATAAAACTATGGTTAATTTTACAGATATTTTGAGAATCATTTACTATTTTTCCCGAATTTTGTGTTGTTTAATCATTAAAATATTAAATAAATACTAAAACAGTTCAGAAAAATATACAAATTTTACAGTAATTCATATTGTATGAAATAATGATTTCCTAATAATTTCATAATTTTTCAATACTGTTTACTATTTAAAACTATTTTCCTAAGTATTTAAGCATGTAAAAAATGCATTTTAATGATTATTTCATATAAATAATTGTTAAAATATGTAAATAATTATAATTGGGCAAGTTATTATTTTAATAAGAAATTATTAAAATACGGCATAAATTGAAAATATAAATTAATTATGCAAAGTAAGTAATTCAATTTAAAATTCATTTAACAAATAAATACCTTAATATTATAATCAAAATGAATTATTGTTAATTCATCTAATATAAGAATACGTGTCTAATTATTTATATTAATACTCCATTCTTGTTTAGCAGTTCCTAAACCAAAACTATTAATTATATTAGGTTCTACGCCATTTTGACCCGAATCGTCTATCGTACGACACACGCATTTCGTTTTGGGACTAAAGTGAGTAATCTACCCCATATTTTATAATTTTCAATACTTTTGGGGTGTATCATGTGGTTCTAATATGTTCCAACTTCATTTTATTGTTTTATCGCAATTGAGACATTGTTGGGACATTTATACGTGAGTCATTAATTGTATAACTATTGTTTGTTTACGCTACATGTACTTGTAGTGCATTACCATTTTTAGTCTAATCTCCATGACTATGCCCGTATTCTTGAGGTACGTTATGGACAATAATAGCGCTATTGGGTTGACCACCCCGCCTTGGGACGCTAAGGTGATTGATCGCACGTGGTTGAGTGTGTATGATGATTAGATGCTCCATCCTATATATATTTATATATATATACATATATATATAGGGTGAGGACTTATTGTTGTTGTTATCATTTGTTAATCAATTTTTGATTTATAAACCGTTATCTCAAATACAATTGTTTGCCGACTTCAAAAGAAAACAAATTTCCAATTATAAAGGTTTCAACTTCACAATTTTCTCTACTAAAATTTGATTGCTCACCAACTCTCGTAGTTGACCTGTTTTTACCCATGATGCAGATTTGAAGAATGAAGTTGATGAAAAATAGGTTGTGCCTTAGAAATCCACAAGACTATTTAAATTTGATGTAATAAATGTTGTTCATATTTGGATTTGTATTTGTATGTTGTGGATCTTGTTTGCATACTTAGTACTTAATTGAATCTAATCATATTATAACATAGTTGCCATGAGACTTTGAACAATATATCACGCCTCGATCGATTCCGACAAGGATCGGGGTGTGACAGATTGGTATCAGAGACCTTGACTATAGGGAATTAGGTTAATTGCCTTGACCTAGTCTATAGCCTCTAGGGTCCTCTCGTATGCTAGTTTATAAAATGCACACACAACTGCATGCAATTCGCACTTAGAAAATCCTAGGAATACCTTTGTGTGTTAATTGCTCCCTTATGTGCATACGTGTTACTCCTGGCACTTATATGTGTGCATACACTTGTGAATATTCTCCACCTTCTCTGAAAATCACACACATACTCAAGTTGTTTAACAAAATGTATATACATATATGTATTCCTTAGAGCTCATAGGAAATTCAAATTCATCCACTCTAGTTGGGTAGGATCATAGTAATGGACGCGTAGTAACTGGAAGGGGGAGGTGCCGGTAGCCCGAAAGTCCTGACTAGGTAAGCATTCGTATACATCCAAATCAACCGAGGGACCAGTTTGCTTATCTGGGGACCAAAGGCGAGAGTTCCCAAACCTATAGGCCAAAGCGCGTCATTCACATTACTTTTGAGCCATCAAAATACCCGACCTTATCCAACGTATCCGAAAGGATACACTCCAAAATGGCCAACTCATTGGACTATTAAGTTCCCTAATGGGCCTAGAAGTGGGAAAGAAATGTGAAAACTTAGTTTTGTGGGGGCCCACGCAAGTGCTACATGTTTCACATTTAGTAACCATGGAAAGCCCAAAAGGTGCCCAACACTCCTAACCATGGCCCAACAAGTGTTTTACAATTATTTTACCCAACAATGTCTAAAAAAAAAAACTTTATTTCCATAATCAATTTACAAATAACTCACAAGTCCATATGCGTGTTTCTCATAGTTGACATGTTCGTTGTTTGGTTGTGGACTTAGGGTAGACTCATTATGATCAACAGTCTAATAAAATTTTAATTACACATAACTGGGGGCATGTCGAGTGAATCTTAGGAGTGGATCAGACATGGAACAAATCACAAGATTATAATCAAGTTATTCCTACTAAATTCATAAGTCTATTTATATAGACCTCTGGTATAGAGTCGTCAGCGTAGTCGTGTCGGCAATCTAAAATATAGCTAAATACATAATACAAACTATAATACCCAAATTATACAAAATTTTCTGCATTAAAAATCAATAGACAAACACAATGAAACTAAAAAGGGTATCAATCTATCAAGAGAAAAACACATACAATGTAGATTAAAATCCACTAATTATAACAAAATGGCTAAAAGAAAAGGTAAGGACTAAGGATTGTTAAGTCCTCTTTTCTTATAAATAGCTTTGAAGCAAGCTTGCCTAAGCTTCTTTGTTCGTTCTGTCAATTCCATACCTGGCAATTTCTCCATCATCTTCTTGTGCCCTGCTAACGTCTCTACCTCCTCCTTTAATCCCAACTCCTAGTTTTTTTTAGGTAGATGCAATATATTTTTCGTGTGAGTTCACAAAATTTACAATGAGTTAAGTTTATGTAAATATAAATCAGAAATCATAGTAAAACAATTGATTCGATGTGGCATATGCCTAGGGCCTATGTTTATGTTATAAAGAAACTAATAATTAAAATTTTAGAAAATACCAAAACTACTTTGGTTACCAAGTGCATGCATACATGCATGAGTAATGTATAGAAGGTTATTATCATAGTTTACCTTGGCATTTTGAATGAGGGATTGAAGGCTCTTAAGTTTTCTATGAGGCTATCTGTTTATGTTTAGCTCTCTGCATCTTTTCTTCAACAATGTTGACCCTATCCCTAGTTCCTTTGCTGCCATGATTATCGGCATCTCAAAGTACTTTGCTATCTCTTCAAACTCCAATGGTCTCAATCTATTTGCCACCTTCCGGTCACCGTGATCAGTGGTGGCAGCACTATAACTACCTGTAGCCTCACCACAGGATTTACAGTCTTCACTGAAACTAACCAATGGTAAATTACCATCCTCCCAACAATCCCATAAGCTTATGTCTTCAAGGGGATCAAGATCATGAAACTCATTTCTAGAAATGATGTTTTGATCTTTGTTAAGTACTGTGGAAACATTCTGATCGAGCACTTCATGCGATTTTTCCGACAACTCGAAATCCTGATGGTTGAGCAGGTCACCACTGCAAAAAAATCAAACCATGTTTTGATCAATATAAACAAAATCACTTTTCTGTGCGAAAGATGGTGTAATGAGTGACATTTATATATACCTGAACAGATCCTGATGATCAAAGTACTGAAACCGATCAAGGTCATCTATGGGGTTTTGATGATCTGCAGGCGGATCCATTTGTGAGGGAGAAGTTAAAGAGTCGCGGTAAGAATGTGTTGATTTATATAAGGGAAGTGGGAGAAGTAATAAATAACAAATAAAGAGGAAATGAATGGTCTTTGAGCCATTACCTTCTTCTGTGATGATTTATATAAGGTAAGTGGGAGGAGTAATAAATAAAAAATAAAGAGGAAATGAATGGTCTTTGAGCCGTAACCTTCTTCTTCAATTCACACACATATACGTATATGTTGCTGCAAATTAGGACTTTTGTGCCTCATGCATTTAATGTATCACATGCCTACTGCATATTCTTGACTTTGAAGCTACGTACCAGTTTCGAATTTCCCCAGTAGCACACTTTTCATTAGAAAGTACTCCAAGTCTTCACACATGCAAATTATGACTTGAGTGTCGCTATAGGTAACTAATAAAACTTTATTTTTTTTAACCCCCTAAATATCAGTACAAGCATCTAACATCGACATTTAAATTCTAAATTTCTTTTTATTACTAAAACTAGCATCTATTCAAGTCTATAAACCATGAATCTTGGGAACACGACAAAACCTAAATAAGTCTTATCATCTATGTAAAAACTCAGGGTTTTTACCAGTGAATCTATCAGTAGCGGAGCTTGAACAATTAACTTGGGGGAGGGGGGCCGAAAATATTATAAACTGAAATTAACAAAAAAAAAATCAAAATCAAAATTTGAACAATAACCAATAACTCATTTAACAATAACCAAATCTATAAGTTCATAACTTATAAATCAAATTGGAAAATCGCCAAATCACAAATGACAGCCAAATTAAAAAGAAACTCAGTAAGACAGTAGTAACACATAAATAGGCAACGGATTGACTGAAAACAGCAGCAGCAGTGCAATACGCCAACACCAATAATTAACAATCTTACAATCAGAAAAGAAAGAACAGCTGAACAGGATATGGGTCTCGGGATTACATACCTGATTTCTATGAAGTGTGAATAGGGATTTGGGCATTAGGCGATGGCGATTGGCGAGAGTGAGACCAGGCGACTGACTTGGCGAGACAGCAAGAAACGAACAGCAGGCGAGATAGGCAGCGAATTGGGAAAATAGGGAAGAATCGATTTTGATTTCTTGATACCGGGCTTGGTAACACTTGCCTATAACCCAAGTGGGGTAACAAAGTGGATGTTCAATTGAGTTGGCCCAGTAGGCAATGTGGGCCTGAAGAGCCGAGGCATGTTATCTATCCACTGTCGAGAGAGAAGAGTTTTTGCAGCTCTGTGAAGCCAGCCTGACGCATTGCCTCTTTCTCTAAGACCCAAGCCTAAGCTCAAGCCACATGAATCAACTCTCGACTTGGATCGGGCAAGAGTACTGGACCATTCTGATTAGGAATCGGGAGGGGCCAAAGCCCAAGTTTGAAGATAGCAGGCTTATAACTATTTTATTTTGAACTACAATTCCTACTTCTAGCCCAATAATACTACTCCCCTGGAATCTATGAGGGCTAGTGTAAACATTATGGTCATATATCATTAAGATTCTATAGACTTAGAATGTGTGATTCCGCCTCATTCTCTGTTCCTTGTTTAGTTGTGGGCTTAAGGCAGGGTCACCCATCTAAAATGCCCTTGCAATCTTAATGATATACGACTAGTTTACGTCAATCGACTATAAAAGAACTTGTAGGACTTATAATGCAAATTTCGTCAAAATTTGTTGAAACATTCGTAATGATGGAACTCGCTAACTACGTTATAAAATATTCATAGTGGTAATACCAAGGATAAAACAGGGAGTATAAAAGCACACATAGAATACTCTATCATCCCAAAACAATAAACTCCTTTTAAATTGACTCAGTTCAAGTTACAATAAGAAATTTCCAAGGTCGTCATGTGACATCAGGAGGGTTGTTCCTCACCATAATCAATTTCTTGTACTACGCAAAGTTTTCCACATCTTTTTCCAAACTCTTGAAGTCCCAATCAAAATGCAAATTTCGGGACGAAATTCCCTCTAACGGGGGGATGATGTGACAACCATCAAATTTCGGTCAAGTCAAAGTCAACTAGTCAAACTGGTCAACTCCATTAACCCTTGTATGATAGGGTTTACATTATGTAATCACTGTACAATTCGCTATTTTAATGAGAAAACATCATTTGGAAAGTTCATGTGTTTGATTTTCCTTAGCCTTAACAGTGCTAAACAATGAACCAAAGCGATAAAACACTATTGCATAATCATCGGGATTGTGTAGGACACTAAATCATGGCTTAACGGGGTCTATGGACCTTGCGTTGCGAAGCCGGACACTCAAAAAGATCACAAACGAAACCTCTCTCAATCTTATTCAAACCCTACTCAAGATTACTTGACGCTAATAGGATCAAAACCCATACACTACGATATAAATTGACGTTAATAGCAACATAGTATAGTACAACGTTATAACTATAATCAAATTAAATTATGATACCATATTAAAATCAAATCAAAGTATAATGCTCTAATTAAATTAAAAGAATCAAACTTGAATGCTATAATTAAACTTCAAATCAAAGTAGATTGTTATAATCAAATCATAACCTATCTTTTATAAAACTCTATTTTTATAAACTTTACTTTAAATTTTATAAAACTCTTATATTAATTATGTAAAAGATGCTTGTGTTAGTGGGAAATTATGAAGACCACCAAAAGCAAAAAGATTATTCTCATGGTCTCCCACTCACACCTCCCATCCACTTTCCTTTCATTTTTCTCCCAACACATTATTCTCTTCACCACTTAAACCTTCTCTATTCTTTCTCTCACTCTCAATCTCGAAATTTCCTCCAAGAATACTCATATTCCATCCAAGAACAATCTATTATACTCAAATCTTCATCCCTCTTGAAGCATTCATCAAGGTATGTTGTTAAAAGTTTCAAATTCATACAAGAAACAAATTAAATCCACCAAAATATCTAAAACTCATTTTTTTCATAAACCTGATTTTTCTCAGAATACCATCAATAAAATAAGAAGTTCTGGAAATTTTCAGAAAATAACTTATTTTTATTGAATTATCATAATTATTTCAATAAAGTAGGGCAATAATTCACATAAAATACTTGTTGCATTCAATAAATTCTGAGAAAATTCTGGGATGACATGTATACTGATTAAACATGATATATGAAGTTTCATGCATTTATATTACTGTTTACTATTATTTATGATTTTATTGATTAATTAATAATGAAATATATAAAAAATACTTCCCATAGTCATAAGTATCTGAAACTTATACACTGAGCTCTACATCATGTTATAAAACTATGGTTAATTTTACAGATATTTTGAGAATCATTTACTATTTTTCCCGAATTTTGTGTTGTTTAATCATTAAAATATTAAATAAATACTAAAACAGTTCAGAAAAATATACAAATTTTACAGTAATTCATATTGTATGAAATAATGATTTCCTAATAATTTCATAATTTTTCAATACTGTTTACTATTTAAAACTATTTTCCTAAGTATTTAAGCATGTAAAAAATGCATTTTAATGATTATTTCATATAAATAATTGTTAAAATATGTAAATAATTATAATTGGGCAAGTTATTATTTTAATAAGAAATTATTAAAATACGGCCTAAATTGAAAATATAAATTAATTATGCAAAGTAAGTAATTCAATTTAAAATTCATTTAACAAATAAATACCTTAATATTATAATCAAAATGAATTATTGTTAATTCATCTAATATAAGAATACGTGTCTAATTATTTATATTAATACTCCATTCTTGTTTAGCAGTTCCTAAACCAAAACTATTAATTATATTAGGTTCTACGCCATTTTGACCCGAATCGTCTATCGTACGACACACGCATTTCGTTTTGGGACTAAAGTGAGTAATCTACCCCATATTTTATAATATTCAATACTTTTGGGGTGTATCATGTGGTTCTAATATGTTCCAACTTCATTTTATTGTTTTATCGCAATTGAGACATTGTTGGGACATTTATACGTGAGTCATTAATTGTATAACTATTGTTTGTTTACGCTACATGTACTTGTAGTGCATTACCATTTTTAGTCTAATCTCCATGACTATGCCCGTATTCTTGAGGTACGTTATGGACAATAATAGCGCTATTGGGTTGACCACCCCGCCTTGGGACGCTAAGGTGATTGATCGCACGTGGTTGAGTGTGTATGATGATTAGATGCTCCATCCTATATATATTTATATATATATATATATATATATATATATACATATGTATATATAGGGTGAGGACTTATTGTTGTTGTTATCATTTGTTAATCAATTTTTGATTTATAAACCGTTATCTCAAATACAATTGTTTGCCGACTTCAAAAGAAAACAAATTTCCAATTATAAAGGTTTCAACTTCACAATTTTCTCTACTAAAATTTGATTACTCACCAACTCTCGTAGTTGACCTGTTTTTACCCATGATGCAGATTTGAAGAATGAAGTTGATGAAAAATAGGTTGTGCCTTAGAAATCCACAAGACTATTTAAATTTGATGTAATAAATGTTGTTCATATTTGGATTTGTATTTGTATGTTGTGGATCTTGTTTGCATACTTAGTACTTAATTGAATCTAATCATATTATAACATAGTTGCCATGAGACTTTGAACAATATATCACGCCTCGATCGATTCCGACAAGGATCGGGGTGTGACAGGTCATGGAAATGAAGAGTCATGCCACATTAGGGTTTACATGGTGTAACCCTAGATGTGACACACTATATAAGCAACATGTTCTCCACCAAAATCGGTGACACTAAGAAACAAGAGGGCTAGAGCCGATTTTGCAAGTGTAAGATTCTCTCAAAGTTTACTCCTTTGCATTTGGTGTTGTGTGAAGCATTTGAGGCATCACACTTGGGGTGCTAGGCTCACAAGGTTTCAAGGATCATAATCAACAACAAGGTAAGTTATTCTATCTTTCATGCAAGTTAAAATTTGTTCCCCATGTATGCTAGATAGGAATATAACCTTGGAATTCAACTTTGCATGATAATTAGACAAACATAGATCCAAGGTTATTAGGGTTGCATGTACACTTAGGAAGTGTTAGAATGCTCAAAACCCATCAGTGGTATCAGAGCCAGGTTCGTTTGTTGTTTTTTTTTTGTGTGCAAACAGCTTGAAAAAAAATCGTTTTTCTGTTTTCTGCTCGTATGAAAGTTTGCACATTTGTTGCTGGAAATGGACTAGAAACATTACCCTAAACTGTTTTGATGTTTTAAAGCTTGTTTTAGATGGTGTAATGTTTATGCTAATCCATTTACAATGGCAATTATTAAAATTACAAGTTTTTTTTAAGTGTAATTTTTGATTCTTGAAAGTGTTCATATTCATGTTCTTGAACTTATGAAGATTAGATGATAATAGGAATTGTTTGTAACCTTCATGGTAGTTTCATTCATGATCATAATGTGTTTTAATGGAGTCCATAACTTGTCCTCAAGTTATGGAAAACCAAAAGTCTCACTTTTATTAAAGCCATTAAAAGAACACAAGAGTTATAAAAATGAAGAGTCTTCATTTTTATTACTCAATTAATTCATAAGTTATAAGAAATGAAAAGTTTTGAAAGTTTACAAAACTTACCCTCAAGTTTTGGAACATGTAAAGTCTTGATTAAAACTTTAGTTCCAACCCTTAGAATTTTAAAAAGTTAAAATTCAACCCTTATACTTTATAATATTATAAGTTATTAATATATATATATATATATATATATATATATATATATATATATATGTATAACGTCAAGTCGTCTTACCGCTAGTACGCCTCATTCACGAAGCCGGTCTATAAGGGGGGTATAAGGTTGTCGCCTATAAAATGGCAACTTAATGGGTGTCCACTCTCACCCACCGCTTCCTTGATTTGTGGAGGGTCGTTAGCCGAACGGGTAAGACAAGGACTTATAAATTCTTATTAAAAGTATGATGAATATTATAAAGTAACTAAATGCTTTTAATAAATTCCCAATCTTAGTTAATTTAGGAAAATGTGAATAAGGTGCTAATCCATGAAATTACACTTTACACTTTGTTTAAGTCGTTGGTGGAGCGTGTGTGGTTAACCGGCACACTAACTTGGACTTAACAAGGTAGGTAAAGGGTGACTTAAGGTTTACCATAGCATCGGTGGAGCGTGTGTGGTTTACCGGCACATCGATTGAGTGATAAACCTTGAGGGTACCAAGTGATTTGCATGGTTACTTCACACCTCGTTTTGTGATCCTCGGTATCCCAGTCACAAAACTTGGAGGGCACACTCGAGATTGAAACATGCCTTTAAAAGTTCATTGAATCTCAAAAGAATCTAGGAATTTCTAAGAACCAATTAAAAACCTAATATTTATATTTCATTTTTCATGGTGGAAATTGGTGAATCGTCATTCTCCTACCTTTCAAATATGTTATAGCTTGGATTACGGCATACCTCTTCTAAGTTATAATATATTGTGATTGGATCCTAGCCTTAATATTACATTTGGGTGTTTTATTAAGGACTCTCTTAATATCTAAACTAATCTTGTTCTCTTCTTTCAGATGTCTTCAAACAATGCTGCTTCTGGCTCTAATCCTAATGGCTTCTTTACCCTTATGAACTTGTGTGGGAAAGTCACTTTTGATGGATCCAACTTCAATGAATGGATCAGAAACATCAGGATGATTACCCGCTACGAGGACAAAGAATATGTCCTTGACAAGGAGCTTAAGGAGATTGATGAGACCACTGCAACTCCCCAGGAGATCGCTGACTTTCGGGCACATGAAAGGGATGCTACAAAAGTGGCATGCATCATGTTGGCCACCATGACAGCGGAACTCCAAAAGTCCTATGAGGACTTCTACCTTTTTGAAATGCACCAAGATCTGATGGAAAGATACCATCAAAGTGCACGACAAGAGAGGTATGAAATCATATGCTCTATCATAACAACCATGATGAAGGACGGGGAATCCGTCACGAGCCACATGCAGAAAATGCAAAGGTATGTGGATCGGTTGCTGAAGCTTAATGTGAACTTCTCTGAGGAGCTTGCAACAGATATCATTTTGCACTCCTTACCATCGTACTATGATCAATTCCGCATGACATATCACATGAATAAGGAAGAGGTCACACTCAGCAAACTTCAGGGACTCCTCAAGACCGCAGAAACAGGTCTTAAGGGTAAGTCGGTTGTTAACACTCCTACTCCAAACTTCGCCCCGGTTTTGGCAATCGGGAAAGGTAGAGGGAAGAAGAGGAAGAGCTCTTCGAAGGGTACCAAGGCTAGGACCCTTGATGGCTCTTCTTCAAGTGGAACCAAGAAAGGTTTCGTCACTCATTCTTCTGACCCAAAAGAGGCTGAATGCTTCTATTGCCATGAAAAGTCACATTGGAAGCGGAACTGCCCAAAATACCAGCAAGATGTAAAGGATGGGAAAGTTAAACCCAACCATGCAGGTAGTTACACTATCTTATCTAATAACTTACCCCATTCTAACTCTTGGGTCCTTGATACCGGTTGTGGTATTCATATATGTTCTGATTTGCAGGGACTAAGAAGAATTGAGAATGTGGAGCATGGAAGAATAAACTTAATCATGGGGAATAGGAAAGCTTTACCTGTCACCAATATTGGAGTTTATACTTTATCGCTAAGTAGTGGGTTTAGTTTAGATTTGAATAAATGTTGTTATTCGCCAGAAATGGCAAGAAATATTATTTCCTTTCATGCATTGTATAAACAAGGTTTCACCTTTTCATTTGATAATGAAGTTGGTTCGATTAATGCTTTCTTTAATAATGATCTTTATTTTAAAGCATTACCTTGTGATGGTGTGTATGAAACTGTATCTGTGGTTGATAACTTAGGAAATAATGTATTGTGTATTGATTCTGTTAATGATAATAACTTGGATAAAGCATCATTATGGCATTGTCGTCTTGGACATATAAGCAAGAAACGCATAGGCCAACTCCAAAAGGATGGAGTATTTGAGTCATTTGACCTAAAGTCAGATGATAGTTGCGAATCATGCTTACTTGGAAAAATGACAAAGTCACCCTTCACAGGTTCTTGTGAGAGGGGTGAAGGTTTGTTGGATCTTATACACACGGATGTGTGTGGGCCCTTCAAACATACCACAAGGGATGCTAATCGTTATTATTTGACTTTTACTGATGATTACAGTAGATATGGATATGTCTACTTAATCAAGCATAAGTCAGAGACTTTTGAGAGTTTTAAAGAGTTTAAACAGGAAGTCGAGAATCAATTGGGCAGGAACATTAAGATGCTTCGATCCGATCGAGGTGGTGAGTATCTTAGTTCAGAGTTCCTCGACTATCTTAGGGAATGTGGGATTGTCTCACAATTGACAACTCCCAGGACACCGCAGTTGAATGGTGTAGCTGAGAGGCGTAATCGAACCTTGTTGGATATGGTTCGTTCCATGATGAGTCGAGCTTCGCTACCAATCTCATTTTGGGGGTATGCCTTAGAGATTGCCGCCCATATCCTTAATCTAGTTCCCACAAAGAAAGTTGCCAAAACTCCTCATGAGATGTGGACTGGTAAAGTACCCAAACTAGACCACATTAAGATTTGGGGTTGCGAGGCTTTCGTGAGACGCGAGACTCATGATAAGCTCGAACCTCGAAGTGAGAGGTGTATTTTCATCGGCTACCCACAGAAATCCTTTGGTTACCTCTTCTACAGACCTAGTGAGAACGTGGTCTTTGTAGCTAGGAGGGCGTACTTTCGAGAGAGAGAGTTCATAAGCCAAGGAGACAGTGGGAGGCAAGTTGACCTTGAAGAAATTCAAGAGTCAAGTGGTGAAGGAACTTCAAACCCTAGCACTCAACTTGAGGAGGAAACTTATGTTGAGCCAATTGACAAGTCTGTACCTCTGAGGCGTTCCACAAGGGTTAGGAATGCACCTGAGCATTACTATGGATTCCATATTACTGCGGAAGGTGATACACTTATCAGTGATGAGACACTGATAGGTCTGGATGAACCTAACAGTTACGCGGAAGCCATGGCAGGCCCTGAGTCAGCCAAGTGGAGAGAGGCAATGGACAGCGAGATACAGTCCATGTATGACAATCAAGTTTGGAACTTGGTTGACAATGTACCAGGTCGTAAGACTGTAGGGTGCAAATGGATCTTCAAGAAGAAGACCGACATGGATGGTAATGTACACACTTATAAGGCACGACTGGTTGCAAAGGGTTTCTCACAAACTCCGGGAGTTGATTATGATGAGACCTTTTCTCCAGTGGCCAAGATTAAGTCTATTAGGGTTCTGTTAGCCATAGCCGCATTTCATGACTATGAAATATGGCAAATGGATGTCAAAACCGCTTTCCTTAATGGAAAGTTGGCTGAGGATGTTTACATGAGTCAGCCAGAGGGTTTTGTCAACACAGAGTACCCTAATAGAGTGTGTAAGCTTGATAAATCCATTTATGGGTTAAAGCAAGCACCTCGCAGATGGAATCTTTGCTTTGATGAGAAAGTCAAGGAATTTGGCTTTTCTAGGAGTGAAGATGAATCTTGTGTATATGTCAAGGCTCGTGGGAGTATAGTTAGCTTTTTGGTATTGTATGTGGATGACATACTACTCATAGGAAATGACATCCCAACTCTGCAGGAAGTTAAGTCCTGGCTTGGGAAGTGTTTCTCTATGAAGGACCTAGGAGAAGCTGCCTATATTCTAGGGATAAGGATCTTGAGAGACCGGAGTAAAAGACTAATTGGATTTAGTCAGAGTACTTACTTGGATAAGGTGTTGAAGAGATTCGGCATGCAGGACTCCAATAAAGGAGAGTTACCCATCCAGAGTAACGCCAGATTGAGTAAGACACAAAGCCCTAGTACTGAGGCTGAGATAGTAGAAATGAGTCGAATACCTTATGCTTCGGCTGTAGGATCGATCATGTATGCTATGACGTGTACTCGACCTGATGTAGCCTTTTCTTTGAGCATGGTTAGCAGGTATCAGGGGAACCCTGGCAAGGCACACTGGACTGCGGTAAAGAATATCCTCAAGTACCTACGGAGGACTAAGGACTGGGTCCTTACCCTCGGTGGGAGTGAAGACTTGAGAGTTGTAGGGTATAGTGATGCTAGCTTTCAGACTGATAGGGATAATTTCCGCTCTCAGTCAGGCTGGGTCTTTACCTTAAATGGAGGAGCAATTTCTTGGAAGAGTTCCAAGCAAGAGATAGTGGCTAATTCAACTTGCGAATCAGAGTATATAGCAGCTAGCGAGGCAGCAAAGGAGGCGATATGGCTGAAGAACTTCATTGGAAACCTTGGAGTTGTACCAGCTATTAAAGAGCCAATGGAAATTTTCTGTGATAGTGAAAGTGCAGTTGCCTTAGCCAAGGAACCAAGGGATCACGGGAGATCCAGACACATCGACAGAAAATACCATTTCATCAGACATCGAATAGAAGAAGGACTCCTCGTGGCAAAGAGGGTATCATCGGATGAGAATCCAGCAGATCCCCTCACGAAGGGACTGACTCGGGTTAAGCATCTCCAGCATGCTCGGAGCATAGGGCTGAAGGATGATATTAGATTTAGTAGTTAGATAACCTTGAACTTTGTAAAGTGTAATTGACATTAGATGATGAATAAAAGGTGTTTTATTTATGAGTAAAGTGTTGCTATCTCTTGTCGATCGTTTACTATATTTCTTTTGCATGTTTTGACTTCCAGAATAATTATGTTTGGTATATCATATTATTCGAACCTCCAAAGTCGGTCATATGTCGGAAGTAGGTATGAATCAAGACTGTCATGATTGGTTGCATAGGTCTAAGTTGTTGGACATGGCTACAACACTCATGAGTGCTCATAAGTTCTGAGCATTGGACTCAACCCACGCTCACTGGAATCACTTCATGGAATTTATCTCGAGTGATCGTGAGACGGTAATATCATATAAGTCTTCAAACCTAGAGATATGATTTGTTACTTATGAGTTGGTTATGCATTGATTGTACGTTAACGCATTGGTAACTCGATGTGATAAAACGTGCTTTTGTGTATAATTCAATGAGTGGTAGAACAAACATATGAGTCAAAGTTTATCTGTTCCTTCTTGGATTAGAAGCTGATATCTGGGCCCCTCGATGATTTTGTTTTGACCTATGTACCGGGCCCGGTCAGAACTAAGTTGATGTGTTCAATTAAGTTCTTTGTCAAACAAATCGGAAATCGGGAAACAAACTGCTGGACAATAAGTAAGACATTGTTCCATGTATTTGTCCGGCTGATATCTAGAACATAGGATTATATGATCACTTATCTTAAATGGCGTATCATCATCTTCTCAGTTCCGAGAAACCTTGAAAAGAGCTACGATTATTGATCGGTTCCTGAAGTCATACTTGCAGTTATAGTTATTAGACTTATCCAAGTGGGAGACTGTTGGATAAGGTGTCTAAGTCCATAAGTATTTCTGGTATGTACTTGACCCGACCCGGCATGGTCCATTTGGGTTGCATGGCATCATGCATTTGGATAGACTAAATGAGAGAAATAACACTTATGGTTTATTAATATATTATAAGTTCTAATATATTAATAGTATTATTTAATTAGTATTGATCAAGAATTAATCTAGGATTAATTAAGTGATCAAAAGATGACTAATTAAATATATGGGTTGATCATGTAAATCATCCATAACTTGTATAGTGGGCTAAAAGGCTCCATGGATAATCAAGTTGGGTTAAACCCATTGAATGCTCCATGGAGGCTCCATGGGAGTTACAAACCCATGGGTCATGGAACTGAAGAGTCATGCCACATTAGGGTTTACATGGTGTAACCCTAGATGTGACACACTATATAAGCAACATGTTCTCCACCAAAATCGGCGACACTAAGAAACAAGAGGGCTAGAGCCGATTTTGCAAGTGTAAGATTCTCTCAAAGTTTACTCCTTTGCATTTGGTGTTGTGTGAAGCATTTGAGGCATCACACTTGGGGTGCTAGGCTCACAAGGTTTCAAGGATCATAATCAACAACAAGGTAAGTTATTCTATCTTTCATGCAAGTTAAAATTTGTTCCCCATGTATGCTAGATAGGAATATAACCTTGGAATTCAACTTTGCATGATAATTAGACAAACATAGATCCAAGGTTATTAGGGTTGCATGTACACTTAGGAAGTGTTAGAATGCTCAAAACCCATCACATAAGACCTTCCGGTCACATATAAATACCACTCTAGGTAACGTATAGTGAGAAAACTCACCTCGGGTAACCTCGGATGATCTCAAACTTGAAACACTGATCTAGCCTCCGCCTAATCACATACAGAAATTAACTCTACTTAGCAATGGCTCTCAAAGGCTAGACTATTCCCTTCCTATGCTCTTTCAGATGGGTAAAAGACCATTCTACCCTTCCTGTCCTCTTTCACTCATCTTGACCAAACCCTAAGGTCAACAAAAGTCAACTCCAGCTTTGACCAGACTCGTCGAGTGCACTCGGGAGACTCGTCGAGTCCAGTCAATTCATGGCAACCCCATCAAGCTCCAACTCGACGAGCTAACCCCTAACTCGTCGGGTCACCACCTGACTCAGTTCATCGGGACAAAACCCTGGCTACTCGCCGAGTCAGCGGCTCAACTCGGCGAGTCTATTCAGACTCTTTTGCATTCAGACCATTTAGTGTAAGATATTTTCCCAAACTTTAGATCTATGCTCACAAGGCTCATTAATCACATAAAGGTTCGATCTTTATGTCCATGCCTCACACATCTAGCTCTATTTGACAAAATAACCCTCATAATGGTGTCTTAGGCTCAATATTCTTATGTGACTGCATAAAGCTGGGTTCTTGGGACTC
The DNA here is from genome assembly GCF_052849685.1 of Lactuca virosa. Taxonomy (NCBI): domain Eukaryota; kingdom Viridiplantae; phylum Streptophyta; class Magnoliopsida; order Asterales; family Asteraceae; genus Lactuca; species Lactuca virosa. The sequence continues at coordinate 38,805,551 of NC_136431.1, read as the reverse complement.
TCTGGACCTCTCAAGGTCCAGATCCGATGTCTAAGCCTCAAAGGGACTTCACATATTCCATAACTCAACGTAAAAGAGGGTAAAGAAACCCTGAATTCATGAGATCTACTATTCATACGAAAACTGGTATGGATTCATACCTTAAACAGCAGCCTTAAATGAAATAGTAGAAGATCTGAGCCCCTCAAGTTTGCTTAGCTTGAACCCTCTCCTTCTTCCTTGCAAGAATGCACCAAGATGAAGAAAATTAGCTCCCTCTTTCTCTTTATGCTCTCTGGATCGATTAGGGTCTCTCAAGGGAAAGTGTGGCCGCAAATGAAGGCCATAATGGCCTTTAAATAGGTCACAAACCCGGACAATTAGGGTATCTCTGCCCAACACCTACTCGACGAGTCCCTCCTATGACTTGTCGAGTCCACTTATTAACTCCACGCGAACAACTCGACTCGACTCGGCGAGTTGATCCCTCAACTTGTCGAGTCTCTCCTTCAATCCCAAGATTAACATACACAATAATGTCCCTGAAAATCCGGATGTTACAATTCTCCCCCACTTGAATTAGATTTCGCCCTCGAAATCGCTCCTCAACAACAAATAGATCTAATCCAATAAACGAACGGTACCATTGAAAGGATCTCATACCACACAGCTATCTTCCTCTCTGGACACCTGAATCCAAACAGGAACTCCTCCCTGGAAAAGGACAGACCCATCTGCCACTACGCTACCCCTTCTGATTCTCAAAAATCTGGAAACTCTAGTAGCCTGCCACACAGCCAGACCGTCCTCTCAAGATATCACCACGTTATTTTCTCCTCGAATAACAAACCCCGATAACTCACTGCCCCTATGATTCTCTAGTGGGGACCGATAAAAACAAGTTCATGCCCAAAACTGGATACCGATCACTCGTCCTAGACATGATAAACAATCCAGATCATATACCAAGGAATGAAAGGATCACATCACACCAGGGACCCATCCACTGTACTGCAATCAAAACCCTTCTAAACAACGAACCCTCAACACCCTGTCCTCAGGCACAAAAAACGATCATGCTCGTTCAGAAGCATCCTCCGACATCTGATAAACATAAACCTCAGCTCCCTTCTCAATATCCCTTTCAAGACTGAGCACCAGGTCATCTCCCGACCCAGCAGTTGAACCTCCAAAGGTTACCCATTGCATGTACCAAAACGTCTCGCTGACTTCCTTCTCAATACAACTATCTCGGCCCAGTGTGACACACAAGTCACAAAGTTCGCTTTACCTCAAGAGAATACGGAATTCGTCTCACCCTCGACCTCTGTTGCCTACTACTCATTAGTCCCATGCGTTTCGCGGTTTTCTCATACCAACGAATTGACCCACTTATGTCTAAGACACCATATGAAACAATACTCCCTTCAAAATGAAATTCATCTCTGAATCCGGAATCTCATTCTGCCTGTTCAATACACCACTAGAATCGAACTCAACTCGAGAGTCTGGTCCGGCACAGAATTGGAACCACTCGTCCCAATAAAACACTCAACTCGCGACCCATGACCCGCAACCCACGCGTACGTCACTTCTCCGATTCCTTCCGATTTCGGTCTCCACAACCTAACTCAGAATATACTGATTCCCGACCATTATGGAGACCTTCGTATCTCTCCTGGTCTGACTACCGGGTCCCCCAAGACTCAATCCAATAAGGCTACTCAAGCCTAGGAACATTCATGTGTCATGCTCTGACTAACGAATAAAACGGCTCCCCGCAGCACCACGATACTCTCTGACTAGCTAGCGAGTACTACGGCTCCCCACAGTATCACAACTCCCTCTCACTGTCTAGTGAGTACTACGGCTCCCCGCTGTATCACAACACCCTCTCTCTGACTAGTCAGTACTACGCCTCCCCGTAGTATCACAACACCCTTTCTCTGACTAGTGAGTACTACGGCTCCGCGCATTATCACAACACTCTCTCGCTGACTAGCAAATACTGCGGCTTCCCGCAGTATCACCACACTCTCTCGCACTAACTCATGGATGCTACAGCTCCCTGTAGTCTTACTGTGCTTCCTCTTACCACCCCACGATCTCATCCTCTAGTCGACGCCACCCTGCGTTCACTCACTCATGCTCCGCGGCCCAGCATAGATAGGTACACACACCCATCCAGGCTAAGCATCACTACTTCGGACGGTCATCGCCATGACAAAACCTCTTTTTCTCGCTGCAATTCACATTCTCAGATAATCTCGTTTGATGTCAATTAGCTGAAGGGACCCTACCGGAACCATAGACACTTGATACACCACTCGTCATCTCATAACTCAAGACTCGAAATAATCCGAAATTTAGGACATCATACCCGGATGCCTCATCACACCATCACAGAATCTCATGATGTCTTGCCCCCACCACTGATCTCCTACTCAAGTCATCATACTCAGATACCGCAATGCACTCTGTCAGAATCTCACAACTGATCTTCCTCTCACACATCTTATAACTTCGAAAATCCCAACCCTCAACTTGAAACACAGCGAAATCGCCGATGACTCAGAACACGTTGTCGACAATCCGAAACTCCCTCCTCTGTTGCTCAAACCTCTGCAAGAATATTCATACCGACTCTGAAGCTGGTTGCCCGATCATCTCTTACCCTTTCCAAAGAGCATAGAATAATCCATTCATCGAACCAAAATTTCCCAACTGCCGAAGTATCCCTACGAACCAACCACCTCGAAAAATTCTTATCTACCACAAGGCCTCTGACCAATGGCCACCTGCCGTGTAGACACTCATCCTTTCTTGAACGCGTACAACATGCATTAACTCCCTCTGCAACTCACCTCGACCACCAATAACCCTGGTCTGATAAATTCATAGTGCATGTCTCTATCCAGCTCCCTAACCGCTCTTGAACAAATCTCTGATCCTCTCGATAGAATACCCGGTTCTCCCCCACTCAGGGTTCGAACCATCACCAATTGGCGCACCAATAATCTATTCCACGGACTGTTTCCACCAGGAACATCACACTTACTCTTGGAAGGTGCTACGCAATGCTCGGTGGTTTCCCGATAGAGACCCCACAACTCCAAATACCCCGAATCTCAGATGAAATCCTCAGAAACTTCTCATCATGATTGCCTCTAATCATACAGAATCTCATACCATCCCATTACCGGACATCTCAACTGTCCAGTAGTAACTCTGACTCTTAATCTGAAAATAATGAACTATCATACTCCTCATCCTCGACTCCTCAACCAACGTTCCATCACGTGGGTTGTAATAAGAGCGGAGACCTCATTACCACACTCGATACTCATCATAGACAATAAGAGCCACCGCCCCAATATCCTCTTCTTGATTGTCCGAAGCTGCAGCTAATACATGCCCTACTATACTCAAATAGGGTGTATCCTTGTCCTTGACCATCTCAGTCCCAACTGACAACCTGCTCATGCCATATCATTACCTCGCGGCAGACATACTGCCCAAATACTCTGGTGGAAGATTTCCATCAATGCTACCCCACAGGGTTTACCCCCAAGCTCAGAAATCAAAAGTCTTAATATCTCTTCTGCTCCTCATAGGATACGGAAATAGCACAACTCTGGCCACAGAAAGTGACATCTCCTCTATCGGCCGATTACTCAATTCAGACCGTACTCCTTCATAGATCACCATCTTCTACTCATCCTTGAGTCTTGCGACTCCAAATGGCATCTCACCAAAAATCCCTTGGAAACTAACTCGATTTCCCTCTCTAGGTATGCTCCATCGAAACTTATTCAACATGGTCCTCTGGCCCCATACTCTTTCGCATCTAATCTCAGTCTGACCTACCACACCGGAATAACTGGTAAACTAGAAGCACTAACCATCACGAGTCTTGGTACTCAAACCATGTCATCACCTCTCGATCATGGTACTTGAACTATGACATCACCTTTCGATCTGCTACAAATCATGGTACTCAAACCATGACATCACCTCTCAGTCTGCTACAAAGAATTGTGCCCGAACCATGACATTACCTCTCAAACTGCTACTTAGATCCTCCGGAATACTCCCTGTATCGAGTATGAGTCCTCTGCTTTCAGTAGTACGGGCCCATACTACCTGCCACATCTACCCATACTTTCTACACGGACCATCCCAGAATTCCTAAGTAGCTACTCAACCTTCTCAATCACCAATCCCGTCGCGCGTGCTCGCTCCCCAGCGAAATGCTCTACTCTGTCATCGCACTCATCTGACCATGGTCACTCCCTAGGCTCTTCCTAGGTTCTCACTCTTTTCCGCCATCAGCTGCTGAAGAACTCCTTATGATGCCAGCCATCTACCTCCTGAATATCGTCACATTCACTTGGTAGCCGGCTCCCATCATCGAGAGTTCCATAAAGCACGAAGCAAGCAACATTCGGGCATTGAATAATCTCTCCCAGCACGTAAAACCACTCTAGGTTACAACTCAATTTGCTCTACTCGCCTCAACAGGTGTCACCGACTCAAGCAACTCTCCCCATACAGGCATCTAGCTACTCTCTCAGCAGGCTCCTCCAATGCTCATCTAGGTATCTCTCCTAGATTACTCCTCTACTCGAAGCTCTATCTCTGAAATATTCCTGTTGGATACCCTTACTCAACACATACTCGAAAGAACATCACAGATAACAACAATTCCTAGGCTAAGGCATCACAAATCAGGCCACTCTAGTCCTAAAATATGAAATACCTAGCCTATCCTCTAGCATGCAGAATATCACAAAATATATCATAACACAAAAATAGGGTATTTTGGGAAATCACCGTTCTGGCTCTGGCTAATTGTACACACTGCTCCTCCTCGTTTTCCCTCAGAAACTCTTGCTCGTTTTTAGGAAAATCATTTCTTTGAAAATTTTACTCAAATCCTCAGTTTGAGTCCAGATTTACCCGAAGGTGCATCCGAATCCTTCAAACCAAGGCTCTGATACCAACTTGTAACGACGTAAATTTTCAAACAAAATTTTCATTTTAAAATCGCATACTTTTCATAACATATTGTATAAAAATCTCGTTTATTCAAATTACAGAACACAACTCCATTAATAATCCATAATCCTCAAAACATAACTCTTTCTCTGGTGTGTACACTCAAGCCGGTGCCGTCCCGCGATCCTGAGAAACCTGAAACATATAACACATAGCACGGTAAGCACAAAGCTTATTGAGTTCCCCAAAATACCACATACAACGATTCGCCACTCGAGGCTATACTCCGTACGACCCTCTGGTCACTGTGTCTCAGCGGGACTCTCTAGTCCCGTAGCTCGTTGGACCTTCTGGTCCGGTCTGGTTGAGCCTTCCGGCCTCATATATCGTTGGACCTTCCGGTCCGGTCTAAATAACTCATAGCATAATATCACATAGACAAGATTCTTAACTCAAGTAAGCACATAAGACCTTCCGGTCACATATAAATACCACTCTAGGTAACGTATAGTGAGAAAACTCACCTCGGGTAACCTCGAATGATCTCAAACTCGAAACATTGATCTAGCCTCCGCCTAATCACATACAGAAATTACCTCTAATTAACAATGGCTCTCAAAGGCTAGACTATTCCCTTCGTATGCTCTCTCAGATGGGTAAAAGACCATTCTACCCTTACTGTCCTCTTTCACTCATCTTGACCAAACCCTAAGGTTAACAAAAGTCAACTCCAACTTTGACCAGACTCGTCGAGTGCACTCGGGAGACTCATCGAGTCCAGTCAATTCGTGGCAACCCCAGCAAGCTCCAACTCGACAAGCTAACCCCTAACTCGTCGGGTCACCACCTGACTCAGTTCATCGGGACAAAACCCTGGCTACTCGCCGAGTCAGCGGCTCAACTCGGCGAGTCTATTCAGACTCTTTTGCATTCAGACCATTTAGTGCAAGATATTTTCCCAAACTTCAGATCTATGCTCACAAGGCTCATTAGTCACGTAAAGGTTCGATCTTTATGTCCATGCCTCACACATCTAGCTCTATTTGAAAAAATAACCCTCATAATGGTGTCTTAGGCTCAATATTATTATGTGACTGCATAAAGCTGGGTTCTTGGGACTCTCTGGACCTCTCAAGGTCCAGATCTGATGTCTAAGCCTCAAAGGGACTTTACATATTCCATAACTCAATTTAAAAGAGGGTAAAGAAACCCTAAATTCATGAGATCTACTATTCATACGAAAACAGGTATGGATTCATACCTTAAACAGCAGCCTTGAATGAAATAGCAGAAGATCTAAGCCCCTCAAGTCAGCTTAGCTTGAACCCTCTCCTTCTTCCTTGCAAGAATGCACCAAGATGAAGAAAATTAGCTCCCTCTTTCTCTCTATGCTCTCTGGATCGATTAGGGTCTCTCAAGGGAAAGTGTGGCCGCAAATGAAGGCCATAAGGGCCTTTAAATATGTCACAAACCCAGACAATTAGGGTTTCTCTGCCCAGCACCTACTCGGCGAGTCCCTCCTCTGACTCGTCGAGTCCACTTATTAACTCCACGCGAGCAACTCGACTCGACTCGGCGAGTTGATCCCTCAACTCATCGAGTCTCTCCTTCAATCCCAAGATTAACATACACAATAATGTCCCTGAAAATCCGGATGTTACATCTAGGACTTAGTTTTCCTTTCTTCCCAAATCGCATAATGCCTTTCCATGGGGATACCTTCAGCATTACGAAATCACCCACCTAGAATTCTATGGGTCGTCTCCTCTTTTCTGCACAGGACTTCTGCCGATCCTGGGCCGCTTTCATTCTTTCTCGTACAATTTGAATCTTATCAGTGGTGTCTTGAATCATTTTACGGCCTCCAAGGATTTTCTGTCCTACATCGCGCCAACATAATGGAGTACGGCATTTACGACCATATAATGCTTCATATGGTGGCATTTTGATTGAAGTGTGGTAACTGTTATTATTTGAAAATTTGACAAGAGGTAAGTACTTATTCCAGTTACCACCAAACTCCAAGACACATGCACGAAACATATCTTCTACTTTTTGGATTGTTCTCTCCGTCTGGCCATTTGTCTGGGGATGATAAGTTGTGATGAGAGCAACCCGAGATCCCAATTCACGTTGCATACTCTCCCAAAAATGAGAAGTGAAGCGAGTATCACGATCGAAAATAATCTTTAGTAGCACACCATGTCTTGCAACAATTTCGTCCAAGTATACTTGCGCGTATTTCTCCATTGGAACTTCTGGAATTCAATATGGCTTTTGGTGCTCCTCTTTGACTTGTTAAACAAACTCTTGGACTTCTTAATTGATGGTGGTGCTCAAACTTGCATCCGCTTTTATTTTCTATTGGACTTTCTGTCCTAATCTCTGAGTTAAAGAAAAATCAATTCTCATTGCAGACTCTTAGTCCTTACTAAATTTGGGTTACAGACTCAACCCAAGATAAGGTCTTCACTTTTTCTATAACGATATCTCGAATGGTCATATTCTAATGACCATTGATTTCATAACGCAAAGACACAAAACAAAACAGACTCTTGTCTCCATTAGTCTAATACTATCACGGAAGAAATCTTCCTTCATATTTTAATGTGATATAATATATTCATAGTAGGTAGCATTTCTAGTTAATGGTTACTTAATCCTTTAGTGAAGACTGTTATACTTCTATCGACTACCTCGAGCATTTCCTTCTTCAATCTCCCGACTGAAGTTTTGTCACTACTCAAAACATGGTTCTCTGAACCAATTAACTTACTTCGCAGATTTTTATTAATCGAACTCGATTCTTTATGACCACTAAGTTCTGAACGAAAATCATCTTCTTAGTCATCACCCAAAACGAAGGTAATGACATACTTGAACAAAAACGGAATCAATTACTAGCTTCTTGGTAACCTTGTGACTTTCCCTGATCCAAGTGTGAGTCCTGTGCTTCCAGTAGTATAGGCCTCTACTACTATTCACACCTACTCATACTCGTCCTAAGTATTGTCTCGCAGTTTTCCAAGTCACCAAACAATAGTTTTCACAAAGCAACTTTTTACACCTGAGTGTGTTCAAAAAAGTACATACAACAATTTCTCCTAGACTCAACTACGGATTTCATGTCTTTATTAAACACATCTTGTATTTCCTAGACTCACCATTTTTAGAATCTTTCTCACGTATATGCTCGATGTAACATATTCTAATACTTTTCCTAGGTCAATAGGAATTTTCAGTTCCAAATTCTTCATATAAATTCTTTATCGGGTAGTGTCCACTCTGCAAGGTACACTATACCAGAATATACTCGTGCAGTGTGGAAACAAACGGTCTCCAACTATCAGTATCATTTTCAAACTCATTCAAGTCACCATGCACATTTATTCATTTCATTATCCTTTCATGACATCGTCATTCCTTTATATGGGAAAATTTTCTTCTCATGGGTGTATCTTTTAAGTCTACTTCATAGGAATCTATCCTAAGAAGTTAGAATTTTAACTGCATCTCAGTATGTTCTACTAGCTTCGACTTGGTTCTCTATCATTCCTAAGAGCAACATCTCTTCTCATATAATACTATGAGTGTATATCTTCTTCAAATATATATTCTACCTTACTCTTACTAGTAATTCATTCAGCCTTTCACAACTAAATGACTCATTTCACCATCCTAATCAAGTATGTTAAAGTCGGCTTAACATACTATGGAACTTTCATAAGGATATGATAGAAGTCAATTGTCACTCAGTATTATTATAAAACTAAATCTGACCATCTTGTATAGGGTTACATATCAGCTCTTATTATACTACTCGAACTACATACTACATCACAATGTTAGACAAGGTCATGGCCTATTGTGTATGAAAACTTTGTTAGGTTTTTCTTTAATCTCCATTGAATTCTTCTAAATCTTACACCACATCAATTTCGATATTATCGAAGTATTTATCACCATTTTCAGCTCTTCTAACTCTGTAAGCAATCATTGCTTCAATCTGGTCAGTGGTGGAACTGTTGGATTAGATGTCTAAGCTCATAACTATTATCGGTATGTATTCGACCTGAGAGTAGCATGGTCCATTTGGGTTGCATATCATCACGACAATTTGTTAGGATGGACTTTTGATAGAAGAGGTTATATATGATTTATTAATATATTATAAGTTCTAATATACTAATATGAAATCATATGTTTTAATTAGTGTTGATCAAGAATTAATTTGGAATTAATTTAGTGATCAAAAGATATTAATTAAATCTATGGGGACTAATTATGGTAATTAGTTATATTTATATGTGTTGGGCTTATGATCCATGTTGGACCAAGTTTATGTATGGATACATAAAGAGTTGGGTCATATGAATCATGGATCATAAAACCCATGGGTATGGGTTTGGGTTATACCCATGACTCTTAGAATTCAACACATATAAATACATATATGATGACCTAAAACCGCCAACCCTAGTGTGTGTGCATGTTCTTGGAGTTCATGAAGGTTTTAGAGTGCATGGAGATTCTCTCTCAAGTCCTACCTTTGTCCTTGGTGTGTTGTGACTTCATTTGAGGCTTCCACACTATTGGGGCTAAGCTCTTAAGGCCGAGTTGACTATGGCCGATACCAGCCATATGAAAAGGTATGTTACACTAACTAGTATCTTGTGTAGTTTACATCTTTGTATGTTAATTATGGGCTTAATACCTTGGAAACACCTTTGCATGTATAATTAGTGAAAACATAGATCCAATGTATTTAGGGTTGTATGTGCACCATAGGATGTTGTATTATACTAAAACCCAACAGTGGTATCAGAGCGAAGGCTTGTTTGCATGTTATACTTGCTGAAATAGCTTAAAAATCCAAAATTATGGCTTTCAGGGCACTGGAATCGCCAAGTCCACTGATGGACTCGCCGAGTCCATGAACAAAATCATCCAACTCGTCGAGTTGGTTCATGCACTCGACGAGTTGGACCCCCAGACAGCATATTTTTGACTTTTAAGGCTGTAATTGGACTAGAATCATTACCCTAAGCTGTTTTTGAACTTATAAACCTATTTTTGATGTGGTAATGATCATTCTAATCCAATTCAAAAGATAATTGTCATAAAATTCATGTTTCGTATTAGTTTATGGTTAGGCTAATTACATGAAAGTTGGTTGATTTGAATTATCTTGTTCATATGAGTTTAATCTAGATCATAGTTTTCTTGACATGTTTGTTAGTTGAATTGGTGATCTTAATGTGTTTTTAATGGATTCCATAACATGTCCTCAAGTTATGGAAAACCAAAAGTTTTGTGCTAAGTTTTCATTAAAAGCCATAGGTTACACATTGGAAGAGTTCTTTTGTCATAAATTGTTTTATGAACTCCATAACTTGTCCTCAAGTTATGGATGTCCAAGAGTCTCTTCATTAAAAGTTTTTTAAGTCCTTCATTAAACTCATATGTTATGGAATTGAAAAGTTTTTGAATTGTTCAAAACTTTCCCTCAAGTTTTGGAATTCGTAAAGTTACCCCCATGTATACTTTAATTCCAAGTTAGACCCTTAGAATTTTAAAGTTTAAAATTCAACCCTTATACTATTATAATATTAATGGTTAATATGTATATATATGTATAAGAAAAAAGTCGTCTTACCATTAGTAGGCCTCATTCACTAAGCCGGTCTATAAGGGGGGTATAAGGTTACTGCCTATAAAATGGCAGTTTAATGGGTGTCCACTCTCACCCACCGCTTCCTTGACTGGTGGAGGGTCGTTAGCCGAACGGGTAGGACAATGACTTTAATTCTCATTAAAAGTATAATGATTATTATAAAGTAACTAAATGTTTTATAAATTCCCAATCTTAGTTACTTTAGGAAAATGTGAATTTGGTGCTAACCCATGAAATTTACACTTTGTACCTTACCAAGTCGTTAGTGGAGCGTGTGTGGTTAACCGGCACACTAACATGGACTAGTAAGAGTGGCGAAGGGTAACTTAATGTTTATCATAGATCGGTGGAGCGCGTGTGGTTAACCGGCACATCGATTAGGTGATAAAATTAAGGGTACCAAATTAATTTGCATGGTTATTCATACCTTGTTTTGTGATCCTCGGCATCCCAGTCACAAAACTTGAAGGGCACAATCGAGATTTAAACATGCCATTGAAGAGTTCAATGAATCTCAAAAGATCTAGGAGTTTCAAACCAATTAAAACCTAATACCTATTTCGTTTTTCATGGTGGAGATTGGTGAATCGTCATTCGCCTACCTTCAAATATTTTATATCTTGGATTACGACATCCCTCTTCCAAGTTATAAAATATTGTGTTGGGTCCTAGCCTTAATATTTCATATTGGGTGTTATATTAAGGACCTAAATCAACTAACTTGAATATCTCCCATTGTAGATGTCTAGTTCAGACAACTATGATCTTCCCAAATCTCTTGGAACAAGCTTTCTCCATCTCCTCCAATTATTCTTCCTAACGCACAAGTTCTTGAATAGTTCAAGGTCACTCAAGCCCTATTGGCAAGAAAAGTCTATGAATGCTCACATCTTGAAGATGAAGTCACTTATTGACAAGCCGGGAGAGTTGGGTGTCAAGGTCTTGAGGAAGTTGGTTGTTGACTAGGTTCTTCAGTCACTTTCTAAGTCACATAGTGAGTTCCTTTAGGACTACTATGTGACGGACCATGACATGACCCTTAATGATCTTACCTATTTGCTTGATGTGCTGAATCAGCAATGATTTGGAGCACCGGTAAAGCAAATTTAACTGGAAGATCGACTTCCCAAACTTCCATGGACATTGACAATGGTAACATTGGAAATCCAGAAAAGCTTTCTCTTCCCAATGGAAAGGTATCGGCCATGGTCAACTCGGTTGACCAAATGGTAAAGAGAAAGGCTAAGTCTGAGATAGTCTCGTGTACCATTCCCAAAAAGTCCATATGTTTCTGTTGCCAAAGGAAGGGGAATTGGTTGCGAAGCTGCCCTGTTTACCTGAAAGATCATAAGGTTGGTAAAGTCAAAAAGGTTTGACTCTTCTTTGGGTAAAGTTCGCTATCTAACTCTATTAAGTTACTATTCTGAGATTCTTATTACATGATGTGACTAAGACACATGTTGATGTTTTAAGAATCAAAGAAAAGAGGAAGCTTAAAGGAAGAATATGTTGATTCTGATCGCGAAGATGGATTTCGATCGCATGGTTCGATGATCAGACTTTTGAGTTGTTGCTTAAGAGTTGTGATAGATTGCTTAGGAATAAATAACAACATATTTTTCATATGCATTTGCATTGTAAGGATAAGTTTTTCCTCAAGTTTTAAAATAAAAGAAAAAAGTTTTAATTTTATTTATTTTAAATATCCTTACAATGGCATTTGTGAAAAAAAATTGTTGTTTATATGATTCCATTGATAGCAATATTGGAAAAATGTATTTGATTCTTTCGTTTGTGGTAGTGTCATAATTTACCGAATAAGGAAAGATTCTCATCACCCAAGTTTTAGTTGGATAGAAACTTGGAATCATGCAACTTGTATTGTATGATGAATGAGAATTTTCATCTTTGGAAAATTAAGACTAATTCCTTGAGCACATGTATATGTGAGTCAAGTGAAGGATTAAGGGATCGGGAACACTTGAGTGTGATCTAGTCAGGTCCACCACAGAGAACGATAAGACTAGTCGTCATGATATACTAAAGTTTAGTAAATATGGTTATGCTTACAAGTTTAAATGTAATTCTGAAACATTGGAAAAGTTTCAATGTAAGGCAGAACGGATGAGAAGAATCAAATTAGGCAGAAAGATAAAAGTTTCCCCAATCTAAAAAGATGGGAGAGTACTTGAGTATCTTGTTTTATGATTATCTTAGTGATTATGAAATTATATCACAATTGATTCTCTAACGATATCTTAGTGCATTTGTTTGACTAAGAAGAGGAATCGTGAACTGTTGAAATGGTTAAATCAAAAGATTAATCATACTTCGTTCCAAAATTGAGTCATAGAGTAATACTCCAAGATTGTAATTTGAGTGACAAAATCTTAAGAAAGGTTTAAAACACTTGTCAAATGTAGAATGAGATGGTTCTTATTATTATACATTTGGAATTGGCAAGTTGTGATGACTTGGATAAGACAAAAACCAACTAAGACCAATTGTGTGAAGTGTTTTTCTTGATAAGAATCCGCACTAACTCTTGAATATTTGTTTGTCAAGGAATGGTTCTTGACAAGAGAATCTTATATGTCAAGAGGACAGTGGGAGTCTTAAAGGTCTTGAAAGTTTCAAAAACTAATCAAGGTTGAAACCTATTGTTTATCACTAGCACACGACTTGAGGCTTGTAACCTATCGTGTTGACATATTCTTATTTCTGTGCTCATTCCAGTTAAAGTTGACTATCCATGTGAGTTCTATGAGTTCTCAATTGTTTGCATAACAACCTGGAAGCAATGGTAGGCCCTTGTGCTGCTAAGTGGCCAGAAGTTAAGATTACACAAGTTCGGTCCATATGAGTTTGGATTTGTCACTAACCTTCCCTTGTGGTTATGACAAATTCAAATGGATAGGAACACATACACCATAAAAAAGCTAAGTGTTATAAGGTTTCTCTTCGATTCATGAAAATGATGGTGAGGAAACGCTTTCACTAAGTAGATTTTAGGAAGATAGCAATTGTGATATTTGCATTCTCAAAGTGGTTAGTGGAGAGTGTGTGGTTAACCGACACACTAACATGGACTTGTGAGAAATGGCAATGGTCTAAACAATTAAGACTATGATTACGGCATCGCTTTTCATAGTTATAAAAATTGTTTAGACACTCATATGAGCTGTCTAAGGAAAAGTGTATGATTTTGATAAAGTTTTATCAAAGCATCTTGTATCAGAAATCTGAACTTTGGTCAGAAAGTCAATAAAGTATTAATTTCTAGAAGTCCAGCTGATTTCTGGATACATGTCAAAGCTAGTGGAAGCATAAGTGTTATGCTAATAATTATCATGAAAGTGGGAGCATGATTATTATGTTAAGTGTTAATTATAGAAAACAAAAAGGTTTCAATTGGGAAAAGTTGTTTTGCTATAATTAAGGGAGTGGAATGGTTCAACATAAGGAAATTCTATATATATTGCGTTCTCAAAATTCGATTATGATTACGGCATCCCTCTTCATAGTCAAATTTTGAAAACATGGCAAATAAAAATATTGTAGCATAAGACTGGTCTATGATCACGTCTTTATATGAGACATCATGAATCGTGTCTCATATGCTTCGGATATAGGATCGATTACATGTGTTATAATATTTATCCTTTCTAAATTTTCCGAATGCCTAAGGCATTAAGAGGGGAAAAGATCTATAATTGGATATGACTAAAATGATTAAGCAATTGTCGAGGACAATCTAAGGTTTCCAAAGATTGGTTGCTCATGGACAATTGGAAGTATAGTGTTAAATTTTTGGAAAGGACCATATTGACATATTCTGAAAAGAGGCAACTCTTGTTCAGAAGTGATAGTGAAAATGGGAATATGCAAATGTTTCCATAGGAGGAAGTTATCCATTAAATCTGTGGAAGATTAGAAAACTTAATGCAAGAAGGATGTTCAAAGCAATGTACTTTGAATTTGAGACTTCGTTTCCATGGAATTGCTCTCCATTGGAATACTCTGTAATGTCTGTTGGCAAGTCTTTGTGACTTTGTGCATAGTCATTACAAGAGGATCAATGCATGTAAGTTTAGAATCTAACAGATTTCGGTAAGTGGTAGGAATTTGGAATTCTTACATTTACAATAAGGATTTGGGATTGTGAAATGAGCATCATTGGAATCATGTTCAATTGGTATATTTCACACAGTTAGGATCATAGACAAACATGGTGTGCATGCTTGGAGCATGGCATGACTATTGTTTTGATTCAAGTATAAAGTTGATTATTTGAAACATTATACAATGAATAATGTCACACCCCCAAATCGGAACGACAGAAACGTTCGGGGGTGGATGACGTCATGTATAGTATCACAACAATTGTATCATAGCAATCATAGTAAACACAACCATTACAGAGAATACATATATGAAAAAGGTTTACATCTGTTTAAGTCTTATTTGAATACATCAAAAGTATAAACAAAATGTAAAGACGTGACTCTAAGTGCTCCATCTTCTCAAAACTCCAGGTAATACCTGTCTACTGATTTCCTGAGAATACAAGCAGTTTTGAAAGAGTATCAGCATAAAGCTGGTGAGTTCATAAGCATGTTTTGTAATGAAAACCTGTTGACAAATCAATGAAAATGTTTGTATGTTTCCAAGAAAATCCGATACTTTCTTAAGTAATGAAAAGTAGTCTTAAACCCTAAGACTAATTGTAAGTTCGTTATTGAATTTTGTTCTTGTATGAAATCCTTGGCTACCACCAGTAATGTAAGTAATGTATAGTATGAAAACCCTGGCTAACACCAGTATGTAGTATGTAGTAGTTTTATTGATGAAAATAAAACTGTTGAAGAATGAAATCCCGTAAACAAAAGGTTAGTTTATACTTATTATGAGTCGTATAACCATGCTTGATATGACTGATGGCCTCAGTGACGTTCTTCAGGCGTCGTACGGTATGATATTTGTCACCCCAGGCATGCCTGCCTAACTGTAGCTAGCAGTTTAGGTGTGGGATTGTCAGTCCCGAATAGATCTATTCACAAATCTCACGCTCTCCCTCCAGGAGACTCTGGTTACACTATACGTTGAGGATTTTACCAGTACCCAGAAGGGTACAAATGAAGAGTGGTCTCACAATCCTGTATTAACTAGTTTACGTGTGATTCTATAGTGCTATACTGTATTAAAATCCGTGTGTATACTGTATGAGGTAATAATTATACTTAAATAATTATTAAATGTTGTACTCTTTTAGTAGTACATATCATAAACTAAATATGTCATAGTTTATATGTTTAGCAGTGTATAATTCTGAATTCGTAAAAGTTGTGTATTGAAAACCCCAAACTATACCTATTATGGTTTGCATGTATATTGTGTATTTGGTTCGTTTAATGATCTGAAAACTATGCAATTATGGTTGTACTTTGAAAACGTCCCTTAGGCTCAACATAGTACAAAAGGGATAAAATATCTAAATATTTTATAAAAACGTGGAAATCGTTTGTCTGTATCAATTGCATAAGTTTTATACTTGCTAAAGTCCTTTTTGTTTTAGTTCACAAAATCATTTGTGTTTGGCTTGTATTCCCCCTGAAAACGTTTAAAAACCATAAAAGCGTAGGGGTATGAACTCACTGTTGTTGTGTGAAAACGTCGACTGGAAACGAAGATCCTCGGGTTGTTGTACAGCACTTAACGGAATCCTAATAACAATCAAATACATAATGTATCTAAATTAGCGAATTCGTTAGATAAAGTGTTACATAAACACTCGCTTTCGGTTAAGGAATGTTACCGGGACTTGGTTGAATCGGAAAACGAGTTTTTCACTGCTCAAGACACGTCTACGGCCGTGAACAGGGGTTGACGGCCGTGAAGAGAGTTTACGGTCGACAGGCAGTTTACGGCCGTGAACTAGGTTTCCGACTCGCATATATAAATTAAATTATATAACACTAAATGATTTTCTAAATCAAGAAGTTTGACGGAAAATTAATAAAATTCAAATTTTATTAATGGAAATCGGATAACAGAAACGGAAAAAGTTTCGGGTTGTCACAAATAATGAGTAATCAATATGGTGTTTAAATAAAAGGTGTTTTATTTACTCTCAAAGGTGCTTGGGGCCATAGAGTGATTATTATTATTCTTGTGTTTCACTTTGCATGTTTTGACTTCCTGGAATAGCTAGGTTATTCTTTCCGAATGACTAAGTTATTCAAATTCTCCACAGTCGGTCATATGTTGGAAGTAGGTATGAATCAAGACTGTCATGAAGTTGGTTGTATATGTCTAAGGTGTTGGACATTGCAAAGAGTTGCTAAAACATTCATGAGTACTCATAAGTTTTGAGTATTGGATTAAACCCATGCTCATTTGACTCACTCCATGGATTTTATCACGAGTGATCATGAGACTATAAGTTGGTTCTACATTGATTGTATGAAAACGCATCAGTAACTTGATGTTATAAAACGTGCCTTTGTGTATGATTCAACAAGTAGTTAGTACAAGCATATGAGTCGAAGTTTATCCATTCCTTTTACCCTTGGAGGGATAAAAGCGATATCTGTGGGGCCCTCGATGATTTAGTGATGACAAACGTAAGTGCTCGGCCGGGCCTGGACTGATTTGATTTGTTCAATTAGTCAGTTGTCATAAATCGGAAATCGGGAAACAACAAATGGACAGAGAGAATGATTATAATCCATGTCTCAGTCCATATGATATCTATAATGGAGGAATATATGATCGCTTATCTAATGGACATGTCATTGACTTGGTCAGAGTTCGACAGCGGCTTTTAATAGCTACGATTGCTAGTCGGGATCTTGGAGTCATACGCAATAATAGTTTTAGACTTATCCAAGTGGGAGACTATTGGATTAGATGTCTAAGCCCATAACTATTATCGGTATGTATTCGACCCGAGAGTAGCATGGTCCATTTGGGTTGCATATCATCAGGACAATTTGTTAGGATGGACTTTTGAGAGAATAGGTTATATATGATTTATTAATATATTATAATTTCAAATATATTAATATGAAATCATATGTTTTAATTAGTGTTGATCAAGAATTAATTTGGAATTAATTTAGTGATCAAAAGATACTAATTAAATCTATGGGGACTAATTATGGTAATTAGTTATATTTATATGTGTTGGGCTTATGATCCATGTTGGACCAAGTTTATGTATGGATACATAAAGAGTTGGGTCATATGAATCATGGATCATAAAACCCATGGGTATGGGTTTGGGTTATACCCATGACTCTTAGAATTCAACACATATAAATACATATATGATGACCTAAAACCGCCAACCCTAGTGTGTGTGCATGTTCTTGGAGTTCATGAAGGTTTTAGAGTGCATGGAGATTCTCTCTCAAGTCCTACCTTTGTCCTTGGTGTGTTGTGACTTCATTTGAGGCTTCCATACTATTGGGGCTAAGCTCTTAAGTCCAAATGCATCAAGACTTCCAGCCATATGAAAAGGTATGTTACACTAACTAGTATCTTGTGTAGTTTACATCTTTGTATCCTAGTTATAGGCTTAATACCTTGGAAACACCTTTGCATGTATAATTAGTGAAAACATAAATCCAAGGTATTTAGGGTTGTATGTGCACCATAGGATGTTGTATTATACTAAAACCCAACAGGAACAACTTCATGGATTACACCAAAACATTCCTCGCGTCCGAATGTACTTTGAACATACAACATTCCTCCAAAGGTGTTATTATTTGTACAATACCACTCTATAGGTATTAATACACTATTTACGGTATCACTTGATAGATTTTATTTTACGATACCCCTTGACTGTTTATTTATGAAGTTATCGATGTCAACTATCATAAGTCTCCTTATCACCTCGAAAAGTTTCATGCCGAGAATGATATCAAAGTTGGACAAGGATATAGGAATCAGGTTAACAAGAAAATTATATCCTTCTATTTCTATGACACAATCTCTATAGACTTTATCAACAAGTAATGACACACTTTCCACGGTATTTATATGAAACGCTTGGGCGAGTGCAAAGTAAGCAAATTGAATAGAACGCACAAATTCACGAGACACAAAGGAATCTGAGGTACTAGAATCAAATAAGATGTGAGCAGGTATAGAATTGACGAAAAATATACCAATCACAATATTCGGGTCCTCGCGTGCCTCCTCTAAGGTATTCTGGAATGCACGGCCTTTAGCTTTTGGCACCTCCTCCTTTTTAGTTGAAGTACCCATCAGTTGTTTAACGGAAGCTTAACTTCCTGCCATTTGGCTAATAAGAGTAAGGCAAAAACATTTCCTATGGCCAGTAACACTACAAGCATAGCATGTAACATTCTTCCTCGGGAAAACGGGCTTTGTGTGACCCTTTTCTCCGCATCCATAGCAAATCACCAGTCCTTTTCTGTTCTGCATTGACCTTGGTGACTCATCCACATTTCCGACATGATGGCGACTGAAGAGAAAAAGATTGTGTCCGACCGCAGCCACGAAAGGTATTATGAGATTGTACTTGTCTGCTAGGATCAGATCGAGCAGATTGAGCCGATAGAATAGAGGAAACAAAAACAGTTCGATTGACACGTGGATGCTTCGAAACAGAAAAGTGGCACCACATATCTCTAAGTCGTGCTCGCGCTCTCGTGTATATTATTTATCTTTTAGCACAAATTAGCATACAAGGCATCTCCCTTAGAGTATGCTAGTTCACACTATAGCAAGTGAGGTATTCAACCTAAGGCATGCTATAACAATTCAATTAGCATATAATATTAATTAAGGCATATAACCTACTTAAGTCTTTCCTATGGTTTGTATCCATATACTCACAATGAATCTATTCATATATTGAACTTCCGACGGTTTAAGTCTAAATACCAATCCGTGGTATTTAGTTCACTTAAACTACTGCTCTGATACCATGATTTAAAAGACCCACCTTTCGTACTTAACATTTATCATAAAGTCAAAAACATGCTACATGCATATTGATATCTTATTACAAAAGACTGGATACAAACCAACTATTAAGAATTTTTACAGAGTTTCATATATTACATAACTTCCCAGGAATTTATACACTAAGTACAAAAGTGATAATATTGACTATTCTACATCCTCTTACAGTATATGACTATATTGGATGCTTATCACCTGTAATAGTTAGACACTGAGAGGGATAAGCGGGTGACGCTTAGTGATTTCAATAACAGTTGCAGTATAACACTATGCCATATATATATATATATATATATATATATATATATATATATATATATATATATATATATATATCAATATGACAGAAACAAAGAGGGACAAAGAACAACAAAGGCAGATGAGTATCATATGGCAGGCTTTCCATATCAACCAATAATATGATTCAAAGATTTACAATCAATGAAATACAACAATTTCAACATGATATACATCATAAAAACTTCAATTCAAGAGACACATAAAATACCATTTCTGCTTAACATTTTGCTAGCATTTATAGGCTTTCAGCCCTACCTAGCCTTCTGCCAATACCAAAGTGATACGAGTCATTCTCTACATGGCCAAAGGCACAAAGCCAATACCAAAGTGATACGAGACATGCTCTACATGGTCAAAGGCTTCATACCAATACTAAAGTGATGCTTAGTCATTCACTTCATGGTCAAAGGTATAGCTCCATTATCATAATAACACAGGAAAGCACATTGCACATATAACACATAACATACAATTGTCCCTATATTGAACTCATCGTGAAATAACCGAATGATAAAATGATAATTTGGGCAACACTTTGTTTCTAAAAATGACTTTCTTTGACGAAACCGGGGATTTTAGTTGAAAACCAGGCTTTGCACGGGCAGAGTTTTGACTGAAAATATTATTTTCTCGGGGTCTTTGGTGCTCCGGGGCTTGCTTCGGGTGTTAGGGTAGTTCTCTAGGCTTCGGGCGGGTGTTAGGGTACTTTGAGAGAGAGTAGAGGGTGAAAGAGAATCAAAATTGTAAAAAAAATTCAGAAAACCTCGCTTCCTTTTATAGTGGTCTGAGGGCATGCATTATGTTGGGCGTACTTCGGTACGCTGGGCGTACTGGCTTCTGATGCTCTACGTTGAGCGTAACTCCTCGGTACGTTGGGCGTAGAGTGAGACGTGGCTTCTGATCGGAACCCGGGCCTCGGACATGGCACGGTTAGGTCACGTGTCCATCATGCGAAGGCGTTGGGTGGCTGATACGTGTCTTCGCAGTACGATGGGCGTACTCTCCGGTCCAGCCTCGTAATTTGTGCCATAAACTTCAAAATTTCATATCTTTCGCATACGAGCTCCGTTTTTGACGTTCTTTATATCCACGCGTAGGTGAGATTATACTCTACAACTTTCGTTTAGATTCCGTCGGCTAATTTTGATTACATTTTTAATATTATATTTTTAACAGGCCGGGACAGGAAAAGTTTGTTAAAAATTCATAACTTCTTCATCCGACGTCCGTTTTCGTCTGTCTTTTTACCGTTGTACTACTATTGACGAGATCTTCGATTCTCGTTTAGGTTGTGTTGAATAAAAATCACTCGATCTTTATTTCGAGTTTCGAGTTGTGTACTGCTATGTCGAATCTTAGAAAAATCATAACTTCCTCATACGAAGTCAGATTTGGACGTTCTTTTTATGAAAATTCTCGGTTTAACGAATACTACGACTTTCGTTTAGATCACTAAGATAAAAAAGTAGTTTACTGAAAACTCACTTTTTACGTCATATGGCGTCGTGCCGGTTCTGTCGCGAAACTTCAATAAGTCATAACTTCTTCGTTATAACTTGGATTTCAGTGAGGTTTTCGCCTAAATGTTTTTAACGAGAGAATCTACAACTTTCAATAACGTTATTTTTCACTTATTTCCAACTTTATATTTTTGTTAATTTCAATAGTTTACTTTTGATCGGAATCTCATAAGACTTCCAATATTTTCCGAATGATTCTAAACATAGTTTTACTTCAAATCTCGTAAAAACTATCTTGTTAGAACTCAATGCTCAAAACCATATAATATTTTATAATATTCATTTTTAAATTAACAAAACATGATAACTGAACGTGTATGTTACATTGATACACCCACAAAATCGTCAACTGATACAACTCGACAATTCTCGAACAACCTCAACCACTTAACAAAACCCATGCGAAAGTGCATCCATCACACCCTAAAGTAGGTTGATAAATCAACAATAGCTCTACCCAAGGTTGCAGAAATCGATCGACGGTAGCTCGGCGGTGGACTGGGGTCAATGGATTAATCGGCTAGGCGGGGATTAATCGGGGGATTAATCGGGGACCATTAATTATTAAAAAATTAATAAATAAAACATTAATCCTAAGAATATAACATTAAATATAACATTATATCTATTAAAAAGTTACTAAAAATTAATAAATATAACATTATAACATGATACTATAATTACAAAAACCCTTTTGATCCCTAATACATCAGATCTAAATAACCAACAACTGCATTTGGATCCAAGTCTGCATAAATTTGGGAGAGGATGTGGACCTGCAACCTGTTGTCTACTGCATTTGGAACTTTGTGAATGTTGAGCGAATTTAATAGCAGGAGGCTGTGGATATGTGGGAATTCCATGATCGATGATTCCATCCTGATTATTGCTATATAACACACAGGAGGTACAGTTAGCTTCCAAAGCAAAATCAAAAACAAATGCCAGGAAAAACGAACATATGTTATTACAAATTGATTCCTCCAATACATATATATGGGTCAAGGTCCAAACAACCCCTGTTTTTAAGCTAAGAACAACAATAAACTCTTTGAGGATTTTCATCAAACAACTTGTATGCATCAATCTAAACTCAACCTTAACACTAAAACAAATTCAAGTCGAAATCTGAAAGTGTGAATGTGTGAAGGGCAGAATCATCTAAGAGTAGAAACAAAATCAACTTAACTCAATTGACAATTCTCAACAATCAATAATCGATTTTAATCAAACTATAAAAGCATAAAACAAACACAACTTAACCCTCATATTCATCAGTAAATAAAACAAGTAGAAGTGGAGAGTAGAGACTAACCTTTGACAGGATTACGGAGGCCAGACGACGACGTCGGAGGAAGAGAAGATGGCGTCGGAGGAAGCGACTGTTGTGGAAGCTTCAGATGGCAGTGACTGTTGTAGAAGCTTCAGAAGGTGGAGACTGGTTTAGCTTCAAGGATGACGACTGACGGACTGTGACGACGTGAATGGAAGAAAAAGACGGTGTCGGAGGAGGTACAGATGGCATCGAAGAAGAAGATGGCGATGTTTTAGAAGCTTCAGTTCATGCTTTCTTTAGTTCCTTCAAACTACAGAGAGAATTTCAAAAAATAAAAGAAACGAATGCGATGGAGTGAGAAGAACCCTAGCAACAATTCTAACAATTTGACACTTTTTCCCTTAAATTTTTTTTTTAAACTTAGTTGACCGATTAGGGCGCCTAGACCCGTCTAGACCCGATAATCTCCGTCTTTGACCGATTTTGACCACGTCCGATAATAGGGTCCTATTAGCTATAAACGTCGACGGTGGAGGACCGCCAAGCGCCTAGGCGCGGATTAATTGGCTGCCTAGGCCGATATTTGTAACACTGGCTCTACCCTTACTAATGATATCGACCGGTTCAACGAGCTAACCAATCGTTCAACTGATATACAACCTAAGCGACACACGCTCCTCTTAACTCTGTTTCGTTGTCCTAGAAGGGACAGTCGGCTACAGTGAGATCTTTGTCTAGAAGCTTCCAACGAAAGGACCACATGCACAACTCTGAAGCATAAACCTGACAGCAACTCACCCTGCACCCGCTTCTGAACAACCCCTTAATCGTCTCCTCCGTAAAAGATCTCAACAATCTTGAATACCAGAAATCCAACAAACTTACACCGCAACATCCTCCGACCCATTGTGCTAGAATCATCAAAATTAATCTGGTTGCTGATCCTTCAAGCACAACACTCAGTCCTCTACCACTCAGGATTTGCTCCCTCATTGGCCGACGTCTTCCCCATCAAATCCTAAAATTGGTTCATCCAAATTCCCACTAAACACGGCCCTTGGTATGCAAAATGGCATATGACAATTCTTTGAATAATAGCCAGCAATCGCAAAGAAATATTGAACTTTATACGGTAATGTCAGAAACTTTCCCAACATTACAGCTTCCAACCCTTTAAGAGAGATTCACATACCTTTTGATTTACGAAGCACTCAACGGCTGAATCCATGATCCATTAAAACATACAAATGCTAACATAATAGTTCTGACATACTAACTATACGAATGACTATCTATTTGTTGACACCACATTAATCAAGTATATATCCATTCTAGATAAAAGTTAAGATCAAAATTCATACTTGTGATTTCTTGCGACTCAACCTTGACCTCCCCTCGGATGATGGTTATTGGGGCTTGCACTCCCCCTGCTACCCATGCAGGACAATCAGGTTTGAGATGACCCGACTGGTGACAATGAAAACATGTCTAACCCTTCTTGCAATCGCGGAAGACATGCCCTTTGTCTCCATACTTGTAGAATTTGAACTTGTGGAAAGCAAACTCGTGGGTTACACCATACTTTACGCAGATATCAAATTCCTCTCGACTTCCAGTACCAGGTTAGCAACCTCGAACTATTCATCCATCGTTGAAACTGCTGAATCATGAACCCGCTTTCTCTTTTTGTGTCGCGTTCCCACATCAAGATCTCTTCCATTATTCACCCTAATAGTCTCTTCCACAGTCCGAAAGGCTACAGTTCGCTCCTCGAACTTGGCAATCAACCTATTAGCGATTCGGCCAACGATACCAGGAAACTCTTCTAGTAATATTTGTGAAACCTCAGTGGGAGTCCAACTGTGTAATCTTGTCTCATCTATATAAATCGCGGTGGACTCTGCTTCCCACATAGACATCGACATCCTATTAGACAAGACCAAACTTTCATCTCATAACCAAAATTCCATCATTAATCCATCACACTTTACCTACTATACATAAAACCACACATTAATCCTCTATTGGATTCTTATAATCCTCGTGACTTTCCTTGATTCTAGTATAGATCATGTGCTTCTAGAAGTACAAGCCTAATACTACCTTCCACACTTATCCATACTTTCCTCAAGAATCATCTCGAATCCTCTAAGTCACCTCCTCATAATGATACTCCCAAAACCCGCTAAACAGTGCACCATTCGTACTAAATCATTTCTTAGGCTCTCCTAGGATCCCCATCTCACCCTGCCATCAGCTGGTGAAAGACCCCTACAAATGACAGCTAACTACTTTATGAAAACAATTACATGCAACCAAGCTTAAAAAATCATTCGACTAAAAGACTCAACCCTACAACGGTTGGACTCAAACGATAGTTCTGCAATAGGACCAAATCAAAATGAGTCCCACAAAGCACAAAGCAAGTAACATTAGAGAAGAAGAACTCTACATGCAACAAGGCATCTTACCTAATAGGCATTCTATCTTGCAATCCTCAGTAGATCTTTATTCTAACTTCTAGCATGCATTTCTAACATATCAGCAATATACATAAAACAAGAGTGAGTATTTTGGGGAGTAACTTTCTTTGAGTTCCGGTTGAATGTACACATTGCATCCACTTATTTAGTTATTTTAAAGTTAATTATGAAAAATATTTAGCATATTCATAGTTTGAGTATGGAATCACACAAGTGCTCATCCAGTTCTCTCAATCTAGGGCCGTAATACCAACTTGTAACATCCCAAAAATCATAGTAAAAATTTTCATTTTCTCAAAACAATTTTATAATCCATAAGTCATACAAAACATTGTTTCCAAAAAATAGTTATCAAATCAGAATATCCAAAAACATCTCTCCATATAATATCCAAGGATAATGTGTATAATCATGCCTTCACCTCGCCCCGATCATCTGATGTACCAGAAACGATGAAATCAAACTGTAAGCCAAAGCTTAGTGTGTTCCCCCAAAATACCTCACACAACAAAACATATACAAATATGCATGTTGGGTTCACAATCATCGGACTGGATTACTCTTGGGTCCATAGTCATCGGACTGGATTACCCCTGATCCCATAATATAGGACTAGATTACCGTCCCGACCCTCATCTTATTATTGGATTTCTCACGAGCCCACATCATAAGACTGGATTGTCCTCCTGACCCTCAACTTATGATTATATTATGCTCGGGTTTGTTGGCTTCTGCATAAAGTAGTATCGCCTCAACCCAACAGCAGTATGTCAATTTATGAAACAGCTAAACATATAACAAGTAAGTACAGGTAATCATATAGATCTACCAATCTAACAGATCACTACAGCATAGCAACATCCTATATACTATGATACATAACATAACCTAGTGGGTCTTTACATTGGTGTCTTCGACCCATGTGTACAGTGAGGAAAACTCACCTCAAATCCAAAAGATAGTTGAACTGAACACTGCTCTAAATACCAGATCTACAAGTCATAATTTTGTCCCGTACTCTCCTCCTGAAAGGCTGAGAAATTGATTTCTCACCTCTCTCACATCTCTCTCCTTTAGTTTCTAGGATTCTTGACTTTTGGGTGTGAACCATCGGAGGTACTCTACTTTGGGTACTAGTCTTTCCAAGAGAATGAATAGATCAAAGGAATCAAGTTCCAAGAAGACAAATTGATTTGTTAAAAGGTTGGTGTTTCAATCCTTTTTCTTTTAGCTTGTTAGGTTAGTTCTAAAAGTGCATTGCTATAATAGTAAAACATAGATACTATGTACATATACATTTTTGATGTTTTTTTAATGTTTCTGCTGCCTTAATCTAGTGTATAGTTGTATAGAAAACCCAACAGATACTAGGTATCGTTATGTATTTCTCAACAAAATTACATTGCGAAAGTCTTGCAAATATTCTACTTTAATTAGTCCAAGCTGTTTGGAACTCTTTTGGTCATACACTTTAAATTGGATCGAAGTACTATACCTATAATTGATGAGAAAAGGAAGTATATGAGTAGGTTTCTATACTCAAGTACTATTAGAAGTCACATGTATGTGATGGTTTGTACCAGACCTGATTTGGCTAATTCAGTTAGTGTAGTAAGAAAATTTATGAGTAATCCTGGAAAAGCTCAATAGGAGGCAACAAGCGGATCTTGCGATACTTGAAGGGAATGAAATATATTTGTCTAGTGTATAGTGTTAACACTAATAGTGAATAGGTTGGATATGCAGATTCGGACCATGGTGGTGATCTGGTGAAGAGAATATCACTTATATGTTATATCTTCACTTTATTCATATATGCTATCGGTTGGTAGCCAACTCTACAAGATACATCTGTTTTGTCTACAACTGAAACAGAGTACATGTCCATGATGGAAGGAATAAATGAAGAGATATGGTTGCACAGGCTCATTCATAGTCTTGATTTGAAGATGGAGAAGCATGTATTGTACTGTGATACTCAGAGTGTGTTGAGTCTTGCAAAAAAATCATGTATATTGATGTCAGGTTAAATTTTATTTATGACATTCTGGAAGAAGATAAGTTCTCTATACTGAAGATTGATACCAAGGTGAACCCAACATATATGCTGACAAAGTCGTTGCCCACAAAGAAGTTCAAGCTTTTCTTAGACTTGGTTAACGTTGATATTAATTCGCTATAAGGTAATACGGACGGAAAGGAGAGGAAGTCTATGGTTTCTAGAGGAATTAAGAGGATACTCAAGTCAATGTGGAGATTCTTAAATGTGACTTGAGCGTTTAGAGCATTCTCATGGAGCATTTGGTTTCAATGGATCACATGGATGAATGTGTGAGCATCAAAGATCATATAGGAGTACCTAAGAAGGGAATGGAGCACATGAGAAAGGATTTGAGCATCTAAGAAGGTAATAGATCCTTGATGTTCCATTTGGAAGGTAGATGTGCCATCTTTGGCCAAGATGCGCCACTCACAATCATGGTGCGCCATCTTTGGATCTAGATGTGCCACTTATGTAGTAGATGCGCCACCTTGGTATATGGTGCACTACTCCAGTGTGCCTCGGCATAATAAAAGTATTGACGTGTTATTGATTTGTAGTTGAAGCAAAGATGCACAACTAGTGATCATGACGCAACTATTGTGCATCATGATGCGCCATTACGTGGCTTGATGAGCCGTTCGTATTCAAGGTACGCCATTGTGCTTCTGTGAAGTGTCACTTATGTTGTGAAGTACACTAGGGTGCTCAAGGTAATCTAAGGATGCTTAGAAGATTAAAGATACTCGACTTGGATGCCCTAAATGGCTTGATGTGTCACTTTGGTGGAGAGTGTGTCATCATGATGGTGGATGCTCCATGGTCATTTTTGATGAGCCATCTTAGCTCATGATGCTCCATCAAGTGTGCAGTTGATGCCCATCCAATGTATCTCAATGATGAATGTTCTAGAAACAGCTGCGTGAGAGATTGTGATTGGTTGACATCTTTCATGGGCCTATTGATTAATGAGTTTGACCCATTAGGGTTTTAGGTCTGATCCCTAGTCGATCAATACGGATGTCTGCTAGTCATTTGTTTGTATCTTGAATTCTAGTGAATAGACGAATTTCTGTTAAATTGTACATGTAACCTCTGTTTGAGGACTCGTGAATAAAAAATACTCTCTCCTATCTGTGGACGAAAGTCACTTTGATCGAACCACGTAAATATTGTGTCTTTGTGTGCTCGTCGTTTTTTGTGTTTTATGCTTTACTTCCTAACACATATATTACAATTGCAAATGAAAATGATTTAAGAGGAAGATAATGATACAAGTATTAAAATCTTGAAATTAAATCAAGTTACAGGTTGTAGTTTAAAAACTTTGGATGATTATAAGACAAATATGATAGAAAACGACGAGGGTATAGATAGCACATACATACATATATACATACATACATACTTTCTTTCAACATAATGTCATGAAGAGAAGAGAAAATACCATGGTGAATTTACTATAAGTGACGAATGAATTATAAACCAACTATAATCGTTGCATCTTGTGCTAGTCTTATAGTGAAATTTTGTCATCTAGCCAATAGTTTTCACTTTCTTGATTTTAATTTCTATAAAGTTAGATTGTTTGTATTCTATCACTTGTTGGCAAAACCTACAATAAGACACGTATTTTGCACCAAGGGGTTCTTTGGTCTAATACTGTAATCGTACACATGGTCGGACCAAAATTTATGTCATGGTAAAAAGAAGTGAAATGTTATTCTTCGGCGTCTCACCAACTTATGCCGATATTAATAAGGTAAATTGTTTTTTTGCACAACAGAAAGAATTTAATATTCTCCAAATTTTGAACATAAGGTTTTCTTTAATTATGGAATATTTACATTATTGTAGTTAGGACAAGCATACACGGACTCAATAGAAGCAATGTTCTGCACATGCATATTCTAAAATAAATATTTTATTGTAATCTATTTTATGGTAGAAAATCCTAAGTCCATCACCAATGGTCGGTTATCGAGCTAAGAAAGAAAAAGGAAAATAAACTATAATTAATAACTTCTTTTTGTGTTATGAAGTTAGAAACATTTTGTTTTCAACTGTTTGTTTTTTTTTTTTGTTCTAAAAGTAAAGGAAAATAAAACAAAAGCTAACATTTTTACATGTAAACTTGAGAACAAAACTTAATTGGACAAGATTAGTTTGTAGAACTTTAAATCCCTGATATTGTGAATTCTAAGTCTACATAAATCTAGAATGTATCCATGTAACTTTATCGATGAAATAAAAAAGAAAATACATATAAAATACGTAAATAGGTTGGAATTATTGTGACTGTGAAATTGAAAAGAAAGGAGTGTGTTTTTTGTCGAAAAAAAGAAAATTATCGTCCACATGGTAGCGGATGCATGTGACCTTGAAATTAATGGAGGGCAAACATCCAAATGCTCCACCAGCTTCAACACAAAATCAGTGGCACAGGGTCCCCTATTGCCTCCCGTGATCGAATACTCTTAATTCACATCTAAAATATAATATGCTAACCCTATAGAGACTAGAGGTGTCAAATTTGACAAGTTACGACTTGGGTAATGTTTAAAAATATATTAAAAGCAGTACTATTTGTATGATAAACGCTAGGTTGGGTCTGCTATATATATATGCTAAAGTTGATTTGAAACACATGTGGTCAAAGTTTATATATATATATATATATATATATATATATATATATATATATATATATATATATATATATATATATATATATTCAGGTTCATTTGATACCATGCTAATTTTGTGAAACCGTGAAACCAAATCTAAAAATAATTTTAAATGCAAAAATAAAAGTAAAATCTGAAAATTCTTTTTTTAATTATTATTTTCGTCACTTTAATTACCTAAAAAAAATTAAAAAAAATAAATAAATATATAAATAAAATTACCGTTTTTTTTTTTTGAAAAATACGTGAAATATTCTAATAGAATATTACCCTGTAAATATTCTAATGTGATTTTTAGAATTTTAGAATATTGTATTAGATTTGTCAGATATGTAAAATATTCTAATATTCTACAAGAATATATGTAAAAAAAAAGGTATTTTTTTTTATTTTATTTTTTATTTTTTTTGGTATTTTTTTTATTTTTTATTTTTGGAAAATATAAATTCCGAAAATAATATTTGAAAAAAAAATTGAAAATTTCCAATTATTTTGCATTTTAAAAATGTTTTTTTTATCTATCAAATGAGTGGCTAGAACTGCGTCTCACAGTCTAATAAAATTAGGCCGTCTCACATGAACCTAACCCTATATATATATATATATATATATATATATATATATATATATATATATATATATATATAATAAATGAAGCATTTTTCCTTTCACCACATTCATTTGAAACTCTCATAACTTTTCAATTTCCTTCTAATAATAATTATAAGTTGGTTAATAAGGTTAAACTAAATTTCAATATTAAAATAATATCTTTACTTCTATTTATAAAGTTATGTTTTTTAACTTTTAACATATTATACTTTTGGAACAATTTGTATAAAATATTATACTTTTGGAACAGTTTTAATATATTGTTGGATGTAAACCATTATCATTTTAAAGATATAATTTTGGAATAATTTGTATAAAATACATAAATTATTAATTTGAATATAACATTACAGGGTCAACTTAAATATAAATTTTAGTTTAACTTAAACAATCCAAATAATATTTTGTAAATAGTTAAAAGTGATTAATCGTAGTGTCTTTCTAATAATTATTATACGTTGTTTAATAAGGTTAAATAAATATCAAACCTAAAGTATAATCATAAATATACTAAATTTCAATTTTAAAATAATATATTTACTTCTACTTATAAAGTTATGTCTTTAACTTTTAACATATTATATTTAATATGTTGTTGTATGTAACCATTATCAATTTAAAGCTACAACTTTTGAACAGATTTGACAAAATACTTAAATTGTTAATTTAAATATAACATTACAATGTCAACTTAAATATAAAGTTCAATTCCACTTAAAAAACCAAAAAATATTTTATAAATAGTTAAAAGTGATAAATGCAAAACCTAAATTGTAATCTCAATTTAACTAAAATATTTCCTAAAGATATTTTTATAATGGGAAATCTTCGGAAAAGTCCTAATATTTCACCCTAATTTACGAAAAAATCCCAAACTAAAATTGGTTTATGAAAAAGTCCCGATTACCGGAAAAAATGACGATTTGACCATTTTTTTTCCGATTTATCGGTTTCAATAATTATCCGGTTTCATTAAAGTCTCATTATTTTACCATAGTTTTCATTAAAGTCTCATTATTTTACCATAATTTGGGACTTATTCGTAAATTATGGTAAAATAATGGGACTTTATGAAAACCGGGTAAGTAATGAAACCGGTAAACCGGGAAAATAGGGCCAAATCGTCATTTTTACCGGTAATTGAGACTTTTTCGTAAACAAATTTTAGTTCGGGACTTTTTCGTAAATTAGGGTAAAATATTGGGACTTTTTCGGATATTTCCCTTTTATAATCTTTAAAAGTTTTTCAAATAAGTAGCTTCAAATAATTTACAATAAAAATAGTTAAAAAAAACTCTATATAAATGATTATATTGTTACCTTTAAAATCAAAAAACAATGTTTGATGTTTTAAATAATTATAATGATAGAAATCAAAACATTAAGTAAAATAAATTTTAAAAAATTACTTAACAATAACAACAACTATAAATAACATTAAATCATATATTACATTTAATTTTGTTGATGTGTAACATGTGGGTAGAAGTCATTCAAACGATTGGGATTATGCAGTTATAATAGATGTATATATTATCATATAATTCAAAATAATCAATATATTATATCAATTTAGTATACGAATTATTATATCAAATTTAACAACAACGTTATTGCTATATTAATATATATATATATATATATATATATATATATATATATATATATATATATTTGTAAATACTTCAACTATATAGGTGTTTTTGCGCAACGTGCGGACATTCGACTATATATATCTCCCTATTCTAATAAATGAATAGGTTTATTCTCCTATTGACAAGTGACATACTATAAAAATTTCTCATTAATATTATAAGTCGCCTATCATGCCATTTGTCAACCTATTAATTATCAATTTCAAACTTTAAAATTTAAATTTCCCACTCTAATTACATTAAATTAATAATTGATTCTCCATTTTAAATTTTAAATTTTTTTCACTCTAATTATATTACATTAATAACATTAGATTAAAAAATAAAATAAAATTAATACAAATTATAATGTGATATAATTTCACGTATTTATTTAAATCAACGATTATAATTTTATATAACTAAAATATATATATTAATTAATAATTTATTTAAAATAATTGATTAATAATTTTGATTTTTTAATATGAAAGTTTAATTAATTTTATGATCGTGGTTCTCACGGTTTATAAACTACTATATATATATATATATATATATATATATATATATATATATATATATATATATATATATATATATATATATATATATATATATATATATATATATATATATAGGGAGTGGTTCAAATGAGAACCACAGAAGATTAAGAACCCTAAGAACCCCCATTAGTTAGTAAATATTTACATGAAACTCTTATTAAACATGTGAAAATCCTGATTTTTTTCTCTTTTTGATACAAAAATGGCAAAATTGTATTTTTTGCAGTATAATATTTTCATTTTTATACGCTCTAATATTTGAACACAAAACTTACATAAAATATAAGTTTATACAGTCTACTTATAGTTTAATTAACAAAATTCACAACTTAATACAAACTATTTTACAATAATGCACAAACTCAAAGAAATAAAAAATTCAAACTCTACTACTACCACCACCACACGCTGCCACCAACCACCTGTACCAGCATCGCAACCATCATTTTCTTCTAAATCAAATTTGTAAATAAAGTCATGCATTAATAACTTAAATACTACATTCACAGTCTAATAAAACCATTTATTTCACTCATTTTAAATTAATGCAAAACTATTATAATACTAATGCATTCTTACATACTTACACAACAAAAAATATATATATATTCAGAAAAAAATTAACAAAAACATTTATACATAAATCATTCATATTTTAACACAAATTATAAAAAATTCACAACAAAATATAGTCAATTCACAGTTTAATGCAGTTAAATTCATATTTTTAAACACAAAAATCAAAGTTTATTACTCAAAATTCACAGTTTAATATAGTCAACTCACAACTTAAATACAAAGTTTATAGCTTAATGTAGTTAATTCAAAGTTTAAAACACCAAAATCATAGCTTAATACATAAAATTTACAGGTTATTAAAAAATTCATAGTTTAATACACAAAAAGTATAAATTCATACCTATATTATCAACTTAAAACTCTTAATACAATCAATTCATAGTTTAATAGACAAAATTCACAGTTTAATACAATAAATTCACAATTTAATACAATATATATATATATATATATATATATATATATATATATATATATATATATATATATATATAGGGCTAGGTTAATTTGTTTCTTACATTTATTGTGTGCTAGAATGCACCAATAGGAATTTAGTAAAATTAAATAATTATTTAATTAAATAAAGATATATAATAAATGATTTCCATAATTGTATGTATATTAAATGATATCCATAATTATAATTCTCTTTTTATGGAAACTAATTAAATTTGTCATTAATGTCATCAATAACTTTCTTTTAAATTAATTCGCATCTACGTTTTTATGTATGGATTCGTGTTTTGTTTCAGAACACTCACTTAAAATACAATAAAGTTGTATAGAATATGAAGAACGATGGTGTATTCTACTAGAATACACTCTCATTCTGCTAGAATACAATGTCAATCTTCAAGATACGAACTAATTCTGAAAGAATATTATTGCTGACATTAATGACGAATTTAATTAGTTTCCATAAAAAAGAATTATAATTATGGATGTCATTTAATATACATATAATTATGGATATCATTTACTAAATTCTTATTGGTACATTCTAGCACACAATAGATGTGAGAAACATTTGAACCTACCTCTCTCTCTCTCTCTCTCTCTCTATATATATATATATATATATATATATATATATATATATATATATATATATATATATATATATACTAGCCGTTTACCCGCACCAAGCGCCGGGTGCGAAAAGTTTTTTTTCATAAACTAATTTCTAGAGATGATTAGTTTGTTTGCTCAAAAGTTTACTAAATCTAAACACTTATTAAGAGAAGGCGTGAATAGTTTTTTCAGAAATAAGTTTCATACGTTCGATCTATTGTGTCAAAAATAGATCATTCTCCTTCATGATAACATATTTGATTCCAAAGAACACAAAACGCACTATAAATATCTATGTCTATAGTCAACATTTATTCTATTATGTTACAACAATATCCAAAACCCTAAAACCAAAGGTTCCTTTTAAGGAAAATAACAAAATTATTTATCACTCAAACTCTTCAAGAGGTGGTCACTAAAAACACATTTTAAGAAAAAGAAAATCCTTATTATGTTATGTTACTACAATCTACGTTTAGCATTTAAATGAAATTTTACAATCTACATGTGCAAGAAACAAATACATGTAAGTATATAGCTATTAAAGGTATGTTTAGTATTTAAATAAATTTTTACAATGTATAGGTGCAAGAAACAAACAAATGAAAGTATGTAGCTATAAAATGTATGTTTATCATTTAAATGAAATTTTATATTAGGTCTTAAACAGAGTGTCTATTCCTTCCGATTGTCTGTCTATTCATTGGTGACACTTACTAAGCGATGGACATAAATGAAGCAAAATAAACAAACCAGATTGCCTGTCTATTCCTATTCCTTCAAGTTTTAACATCAATTTTTTCCAAATGAATTAAATAGAGATTAAAATGCCTCAAACTAGGTCAAAATGTGTGAATTAAAGTGAACTCAAGTTGATATCAAAAGATAACTATGTAAGCAATTAATAAACCCATATTCACTCTTCTTGAACCATATTCTTGTTATTGAAGCACATTGAGCAGTTATTTTCCTTAAAATTGGTCAGATGGTTTCCTCTCCACCATTTGCATTGCCCATTTTACCAGTTGAATTACATGAGCACTACAAATTAAAAAATAAAAAAAAACAAAAAATTATATAAGAAAATATCTCCAAAAGCTTGAATATAATACCCTTGTGTCTCATATCTTGACACTATATCCACCTCGTGTGCTTCTTTACAACATCTTGACACCAGAGCCTCTAATATACCATTAAAGCAACATCATTTGTTGATAATTCACACCTCAGGTCTCATGGACTTTCAACTGTAATTTTGTTATATAACTAAACACCAAAAACATTAGACATGAGATGCTAAAAATAAGAAATGAATATGATAATGACCCATTAGTGATACATATTATGTAAATTAAGTTAATATTAATAGCAACATACTTTATGCTTAATGTGTGATAGTGTGTGTGTATGTATGTATGTATTTCTTTGTGTTGTGTGTCAAAGCATTTTCCAAAAAAATAGAAAATTGACAACAAACTTTGTAACATCTGTATAAAATAGCAATGTACTTTCATAAATACTTATTTTTGTATGTTTTGTAAGTAATACATATGAAAGTTTGATGTTAAAATGTTATTGTGTTTGTTGTGTGTGTTTTATTATGTTGTGTATCAAAGAATTTTCCATAAAACCCGAAAATAGACAACCAACTTTGAAACATATGCATACAATAGCATTGTACTTTCAGAAATACATATTTTCGTATATTTCCTGCCAATTTATTAACCACAAGGACGATTTATGTAATAGTTTATTAAATGGACCGTTTATGTCATGTCTTACCTGCCACAAGGACCAGTTTTGTAACTGATTACTGTCATAAGGACCATTTATGTAACAAATTCATGTGCCAAGGTTGAATTCTGTAATAAATTCCTATGCAAATTCAGCACAAGCAAGCAAGTTTTCCTTGAAAAACAAAGACAGATCTTGTTAGCCAAATTTCATAATTTTTGAGTATTATTTAAGATACCTTTTTAATTGGAACACAGAGCTACTAAATATATACAAGCAAATAGGCACTAACTAAACTCACATGGTAGTTACAAATTGATCTCAGAGATAACATAACCCATCAATAATAATAAAAAACATAGCATACTGCACTTGATTATTTCAACCAAATATATACCTATATATTTCAAAAACTTTAAAAGAAGAAAAAAAATGAAAGAAAAAAATAGTTACATGAGTTCATCTGAAGCAGCCTCCATTAATGCAACAACTTGTCATATTTTCATGGGTGTTAATGACATTCCTAAACGCAACACCTTGTCAAATCTGATGTAGTAGTTTGTCATATTATTATGGGTATTATCGTCAATATAGACATAAAAGCAAGTTTGTACATTATCAAATCAGATGCAGCGGCTGCAAAAGCCTATAGAGGGATATGATCCAATTGTAACCAAGGGTAGAACCGGCATATTGGTCTTGAAGGGGCTCACCTGATAACATTTAAATATTAAAGGGATTAAAACTGTAAATTGATATTGAAGTATGTTAAAAAAAACTGTCACATTTTTAAATACATAATAATCTGATCAATTTAAAAAAAATGAATGAATGGGGCTGTAAAATCCCACATGATACCACATATAGGAACAAAAAAGCCATTTTCCACATGATACCACATTCCTTATATGCCAAATCCGACAAAAAAATGTTGAAATTGAATTCTAATTTCGATAAAACATCATGATTTTCATAGGAACAAAAAAGCAAGATAAAATAAAGGGGCAAAGTTTTTTACAGTAGCCATATCATAATCTTTTCCATAAGTTGCACCTCCACTTGTGCTAATCTGAAAAAACCAAATAAATGTCAACACTCGTGAATCTGTAGATTTCATAGATACATATGTCATATTAAATACATATTGGATTTTTTTGAAATAAAAAAGATTGGGAGAGTAGATGAGAGGAGAAATCATAAGCTATAACCTCAAACATATGTGATTATGTAATAGTTTACCTTGTTCTGATTATGGCTGGAATAAAGTCGTTGGTGAAGGAAGAAGAAGAGGGCGGTGAGTGGATATAGACGAAGCATCAATTAGAAATCTTGTAAAAGAATACATCATTCATAATATTTATGATACATCCATCAGAGGGGTTCTCACCTTGCGACCAGTGCCAATCCGAGAAATTCCTTCATCATCATCGACATTAGGGTTTGCGTTGAGTGACATAAAGGCAAGCGAAAAGGAATCGAAATGAAATTTGTAAACCGATATATTTGATTTTCCAGGCTGAGATAAAAGGATAGGGAAGGATCGGTTATGGGAGAGCAACACCATGTTGACTGAACTGAGAGAGAGGATATGTCATATATATTGTATCTCCTATTAATCGATCCAATCGGCTAAAATACCGATTCAATTTTGACTGATTCATGGTTTAAAATTCAAAATCCGAGTTTGGACTTTTTCAACTGTTCAGTCTGTTTCTCTTTAATTCGTTCAACCAAGGTGCGAAGATGATTCTCTTGAGACTTTAACAAATACTCCATCACTACTCAAGAAACAAAATTCCTTCCCCATTATATGCTTGAATTTGGAGAAGATTATTGAGTTTAGAATTGAGGATTTCGAACTGTTTACTAGACATAATCATGTTGTTAGGAACATTTTCCTCTTCTAGATCAAACTACAGATCAGCGAAAGAAAACATCACACCATCATCATTCAATTCGACATCTAGAATGACCCTCTCTGCTTCAATATATTGGGATGAGAAAAGAGTAGTAATGGGTTCTTGCATAATGGTAAAGTAAGTTAGTGAAATGGTTGAAATAGGAAGTGAAGTTACGATCGGTGATGAAAATGGTGGTAACGAAGTGGATGTGTCAATGGTTGATGTTTCTATGGTAGAAATGATTGAAGTATGAATGATTTATGTTGCAAGAGTTGCAGTAACAGAAGCTTCTTTGTTCGACATCCCTTCACCCATAGTGACATTTGTGTCCATATCAGATACGTTCATAGTGATGTCTGGAGTTCAACCTCCTCCGTATAGGACTCAGATTGTGAAACCCCGGGTGGTATGACTATAGTCTGCTTAGGGATGGATATCAATGTTTGATCACTCGAATTGGTGTTTGTATCCGTATTAGATACGTTTACATTGATACCAGGATCTCCTTTCTCCTCAAAATTCAACTTGAGAGGAGAATCCCTTCGAGGTGACCCAAGCTCAAAGTTATCATTTCAAATATCCTCCGCATCACTTTCATTGTCAGTTTCGACAGTCACCTAATCAAGTGGATCTTAATGCTTAGTCTTCTTACGATGTAATTTATAATCCATATCAAATACTTTTCATTTCTTGAAGGCTGGAGAAGCACGAACAAAAATTTCACGAAACAACACTCCTCTCCTGTTAAACCGAGGCTTTTTGATTTTCTTAATACCCTTTTGATACAAACGAGTATTTGAAGAATCAACTTGGATTTACTCAGGTTCTTGAACAGATGGC
The DNA here is from genome assembly GCF_052849685.1 of Lactuca virosa. Taxonomy (NCBI): domain Eukaryota; kingdom Viridiplantae; phylum Streptophyta; class Magnoliopsida; order Asterales; family Asteraceae; genus Lactuca; species Lactuca virosa. The sequence goes on along the minus strand of NC_136431.1, from coordinate 38,766,656 downwards.
CTGATTGGGGAATGATGAGGTCGCTTGGTTGGCTTCTTAGTGCGTTTGAGAATACCCGTCTTCGAAGGAATCACTTCTTTAGAAACTTCCTCCACCACATATTCTTGAACAGGTTGTGGTTTCTCAGTTTGCTTCTTCTTCGTTACGTTACCCACTTTCGAAGAACCCTCAGCCCCTTTTGGTAAAAGAAAACCAACAGAAACATTTGCATCAATTGTTTCCAAGTACTGAATAAGAAGTGTATTTTTCGGATCAATGCATCTTAGCATTGCATCTGGAATACGAGCTACACTTGGAAAAATTGCAGGATCATCAACAACCAATCGTTGAGAAACCATTGTCGAAAACGCAGCTTTTTTGTCCTATGAAGGAACCAAAATCCCTTCTTGTTCATAAACCTCCTTGAGAAATAGACTCCAATATCGTGCACAAGAAACACCATTCTCCAAATTGGTGTGAGTGATTGCATTGCCAAATTCTTCCCAAAGTTGTGTGACATAGTCAACATTCAAATCATAATATATACCGGTAATCATTGCATAAACCTCCAATTTCACTTTATCTAACCCTGAACTACGACCAGTCAAGCATCGCAATACAATACCAAACAGAAAACTCCATATGTAGGGTAGACTCGATTTGCGAAATAGACTTATACTAGTCAAAATAGTTTGATGCCCCATCTCATTAAACATATGTAGAAATTGTTCATTAGTGACTTCATAAAAATTACCTAAGACTGGTAGCTTCATGATTTGGGAAAACTGCTTCTTCGTGAGTTTTTGTATCTTGTTTTTCGTCAATTGGAAGGTAAAAACCTTGGTTGTTTTTTTGAATACGGCAGTAGAACCAGCAAGTTATAAACATTTCATCAGAATTGAAAATGATGAAGAAAGCACGATGGATAGAAAAGAGTGATTTAGGGCTAAAATCAACATCTGTAACTATTTTAGGTATTGATCAACAGTTGGCACTAAACGAAGATTCGTGGTCTGAATCTTCATCAAGGGTTGTGAAGTTTCTTCTTCATTGGTTATAGTTATGGGATCAACATTGGTGTTAGGAGCGGCCATTGTTATGAGTTCAAAGAATGTTGAAGAAGATGAACAATTGATAGGTTTTTAGGAAAATATTCTGAGAGCATAAAGTCTTCAAATAACATCACCAATTTCCTTTTATACTCGACTGATTATTTGAATTTGAACTGGTAACCAATAAGAAATTGCCACGTATTGCATTGGTTATTTAACACTACCATGTCATAAAAGTGATCATCATGTTTTCCTCAAATCTCGTGAAGATCCCGAACGGTCACGTCCACCAGATCTTTCGTTGTTCCCAACCGTATAAGAACCGTCACATATTTTGAACTATGATCAATTACATCGTGTTGTTTTGACACCAAGAGAACATCATTCCTTCGCATTGAGGTAAGGGTCATTCGTTTTTGGGATTTAAAAGAGAAATCATATGGCAGACTTTGCAAAATCTAGGTTTCGAGTTGGTATTACCCAAAACCTCAAGGATTCCAGTGCAAATGTGTGCCAAAGAATGAGTGAGAATCAAATTTAAAAAAATGTGAGATTAGTGATATCAAATAACATTTGATATGAAAACTGTTGGATCCCAAGCAAAGATCTCTTCATTCGACATCAAGAGAGATGACGAATTGCTTGCATGGTTTCCCGTGAATTATAATTGAATACTCATAGATGAGCATCGAAGGGATTCTTTCCCATTGTTTTCGAAAGGTAGGCTCAATTTTTCTCAATACCACAACTTAACATAAGTGTGATTGAATTGATCCAAATTACTTATCAGTGTAGTCAAGAACAAGTATGGGTGGATTTGATTTAGAGTAACAAGAAATCAGAAAGACATTCAGACTGAAATCACATTCCAAAAAAAATTAGTATTGGATCTTGTTGGGCAAAATGTCTTGGTTTTAGAACGTTTCATCAAGATCATGCATCTCGAATGGAATCTGATTTTGAATATCGAAAAGGTACTGAAAAAAGTGTTTCGTTATAATCTTGAACAAAATGTTCACCGTCAATTCCTTGATTAGTTGGGGTTTTTGAGTTTCACTATCATCACGGAAAAATGACTCAGGATCATAAACACAGAGTGTGGCAATATCTACATTCTGGTTGGTTTCGACCAGAGATGTTGAGGATATGCAGTGAAGTGTATAATTATGAAGAAATTTTGGGTGAAAAAGATTGGTGAAAGAAACTCATTGTACATCTGTGATAGATATGGACATAGCAGAAATCTCTTTACTCAATATGAGAAGAGAAAGGTAGCTCTTCGACTAATGTGAATATAGCCTAAGTGGGAAGGAACACTCGTAGTGAGAGATCCATTAAGGCTTCGAACACATAAAGTCTATGAGGCTTGAGGTCAACATACAACAACATGCTTCTAGGGACGCCTAACTAGTACATTAGTTCGAATTAATACAAGTTCCCTTTTTGAATATGATCGTTGAGCATACGCCATAGCAGCATGTTGTTACAATGAGCCATGAAGAGTTAAACACAATATGAATTAAAAAACAAGAAAATCTTTTTGGATTTTTAGTTTTCGAAAAACAAATACAAAAATAAGAAAATCTTTTTGTATTTTTAATTTACAAAAAATAAAGACAAAAATAAGAAAATCTTTTTGAATTTTTGATATTTGAAACAAAAGAAACAAAAACAAACTTATAAAATGTTACCAAAAGACTTTTGAATTAGCAGTTTGCAACCAGCTACATCCTTTTACTCTTCTTTAATGGAAAAGTACTTCACTATAAACTATTACCCATACTTCCCTGACAATTCCCATGTGACACGCATCTTCACCCATACTTTTACTTGAAACCCACACCTTATCCTTACTTTTTTCCTTTCTCCCTCTTACTCTATTCCACTTTTTACTCTTCCCAACACCCCACCTTATCCCCACATGCTTTAGAAATTATTCCCTTGGATAAACACGAAGTTATAGCCTCTACGGTATCAAATTTCATGAAAAAATTGCATTTTTCGTAAGCAGCACTCAAATCCTTGGGGCCCAATACCGAGGACCAAGGCCTGACCAAAGATGTTGCCCATACCGAGAAGTTGTCTGTTACAGGAATTCTGCTGATCTTTGCTTGTGTAGCCTCTGCGGTATGTTCTCATGCGCAGCCCCTGCTTACCTCACAGACTGTAGACCTCGCACCGAAGACCTGTTATCTTCTTTCAGTGTACCAACGAGTAAAGTGTGCCTTTCCTTCTCACAAGACCCATGCATACTGAAGACCCCCATTCCTACTCATCGCTACCCTCTTCACTATATCTTTTTTCGTTGACCCCGCCTCCTCGCAATTTACGCATTAAACTATCCCTCGCAACTCACCCCTCTTCACACGCCCTCACCGAAGACTTCGGTCTTCAGTCTCAACCATATCCTCACTGTAGCCCCTCTTCTCTCCTCATCTTCACTGCCCATCTCATCGCCATCAACTTCTCACCCAGCCATCCTCTCTTCTTCCTCACTTCTCAGCCTACCCTTTGCCCTCCTCCCTACTCTACCCTCCTTCCCTCCTCGCCTCCTCCTCTAAACTCCTCCCCTCACCTCCCTAAACATTGTTTCACCCCTTTTTACCACAACCATTTTTTTCACCCAATTTTTTTTCTTCTTCATTTTTTAGCCAATTTTCTTCCAACCCATTTTTTATTAACACCAATTTTTTTACACTCATTTATTTTTTAAAACCCACTACTTTTTTAAACTAATTATTTTTGTTAACGCCAATTTTTACCACTGCAACCCATGATCTAAAGCACCTTTGTGAAGAATAATTTTTACAAGACTCGATTTATTGTCTTTGCAAAAGAGTTCATTATTGGATATTTATTCAAGCTTCGATTGTCATGATGGATTACTTCTTGATGATTATATTGGATGAATTTTATTCTTTCCATTGGTATTGCCCTTTAATCAAGGTCTGTCGACCAGCATTCCTTGGATCAGTGTCTTAGGATCATTATCCTCCATACCTCAGTTGAACATCATACTCCTCTTCGCGAAGTTGGCACCGCATTTACTTCTGATCAACAAAATTGTTTTGCAATCTTCACTCTACGAAGACCTTGTATGACTTGTCTCTCTTGATCTTTTGTTGACGAACCATGTGTCTTGATCAAGTGGACTTTATTTGTTGAAGCCGCTTCAGGAATTTTGGCACCGCAATTTGGGTATATCAGCATTTCTCGGCAGAGCATATATTTTTCACACAGAGTTCTTATTTGTTACTACGGTACTTGTTCGAGCACTTTTTAGCAACATAATCAACCGGCTACTTATGACCTTGGAATTATTAATATACTTTATGCTTTGTGTTTTATCGAGACCCTTCATACATCTAGGGAGAGCACGCAAAGCTCTTGGTATCCGACACTCTCCATCCTGGCTGATTTATTTATTTTTGATATCCTGGAATTGGTTATCAAAAATAGGGAGAGAATATTATAAGCATCCGGATTATTGGTTATATTTTATAGAGTGTGGATTTTGAAGATTTTTGGGAAAGGAGATCATTTAGTATGCGGTTTGCTAATTGATCATGGCTTATCATCTACTTGTTTAGTCAAACCGACGTCATGATGATAGTTTTGATTGAAGTTTGAAGTCCGATCCTTGGGCAGATCACTGCAGCTTCTATTCCTGGATCTAGACTTGTTTACTATTCCAACTCTATCACATAATGTTTTCATGTTTTTAGCAGGTTATTATTTTGAAGAATTTTGGGTATATTATGATTCTAGAAGTAGAGATGTTTCAGACTTTTGAAGCCGAAGTGTGACTTGATTATGGGACATTCAGTTCAAGAGTTATTGTTAAACTTTTGAAGTTGATCAGCTTGGTTCACAGATCACATCTATAGAATGGAATCTCACTCTTCAACACCGAAGATGATAGACTTTGTTGCTTAGAAGACATTAACGACATAGATTTCATCGCACAGTTTCAGACATCACAGACACTTTAGAGTTTCAGAGACATTTCAGCATTTAGTTCTCATTATGTATCATTTTTATTACCGCACTTGCTACTTGGTTAATATGTATTTTAGCCTTTTATCATTATATTTGTATCCCTCATCATTTTCGAGCATTTAGAGAGAGATTGTTGGAGCATGGAAATGCTCTACAAATTAGGAGTGATAAGTTAGGTTATTTTATTACCCTTTACTGTATTGTAAGTTATCTCTCTCTATAAATAGAGAGAGGTGGTCATTTTATTTCGTGTGCACCAAATATGTAGTCTTTTGTTTTAGTCAGAGAGAAATTCTCGGAAGTGATCTCTCCCACCGAGGTGTTCTTCGTTCTTCATATTGTAACCTCTCTTTCTAGTAATATCAATTGATTACTCATCGTATGTACGTCATTTATATTTTTGTTATTGTTAAATATCAAGATCTTATTATTCTGCAGCTAGTCGATTGTAAAAAAAGTCTCCTACAATATATATATATATATATATATATATATATATATATATATATATATATATATATATATATATAGTAATACTTATTTCTAGGATTAATCAGATATAAAGACTTAATGATTTTAAGTAGAGGGCTTTGGGGAAACCCTAAGTCGCGATGCGTATGATGAGATGTTCGATGCGCCCAAGGTAATAAAGTCGCGACGTGAAGCCGCAAAAATCCTAAAACCTAATCTCAGGCCTTGAGCCATATATAAAAACTAACTCTAGGGTTTCCCCTATTCTCTCATCCTCCACTCCCAGTAAACATTCCCTTAGAAAACCCTCACCTTCATTCTTGAGTGGGTGAACTTTTGTGTTTATTTAGGTGTAGATTCGAGATGAAGCAAGTCCGTATTGGTGCAAGGAAGTATTATTGCATCTTATATCCAACATTCTTGGTATATTTCTAGACATTTGTGAATATAAAATTATTACCTTGATGATTTTATTTTTAGATCTAGTTTGTACAATCAAAGTTAGAATCTTTTGGTCCCTCTTATTGTGTTCTCAAAGTTTCGGGAATGTTTATAACCTATTATGTATCTTTTATGACTTCTAGACCTCGGTGTTACTAGAAAGTTTAGATTTTTTTTTGCATCACATCACTCCATGCAAGAGGTATAGTCATTTTTGTACCTTGGAGAGTTAGTGTTGGATATCTTGATAGATTAGGCCTTTGGAATGGATAAAGTTGAAAACTTTATCCATAAAAATCACTAGAAGGTGGACCTTAGGGATTAATACCTTATTAAAAGCTAGTTAATTCTCTTATAAGTGAGAAAAAACCATTAAGGTGTCGCAACGTGAGCCTTCATCTGGATCTGTGATTATTTTGTTACCTAGTGGTCACAACGCGAGGAAGGGTTGGGCGCATCACGTTGACCTGTTTAACCAATGACTTTGACTTGATAGTTGACTTTTAACTTTTGACCAGTTTGACTTGTGGTCAAGCATCGGAGGATATGCATTTAACACTAAGGATCAGTCTCTAGTGATATTAAGTGGACCGTATTATCAGATTGTCGATGGACTCGCATGTGAGGCTTGTGGTTGATCATCTAGCTCTACATGATATTTCTCACTATACTTCTTGTGACATTGTATATCTTTTTATGATATGGTATAGGTCGTTTTAGGGTATGAATATGCTAGTAGATTAGGTTAGTATTTGTTATGTATGTCATTAGTTGATTGTATGATACTTTTTAGTGTCATGATTGGTTAGGTATTGGTATTATCGGTAGATCGTTGAGTGAATGTTGTAGGGATTGTACATAGTTTAAACTGGATAGCCTTAAAACTCTATTCTAACCTTATTCCATGGTTCTTGTTTGATAGATTGCTCTCGAATAGGACTATCTATTCGACCATCTATCTTATTTACTAACAACATACAATTATGCATTCATAAGGTGACCATTAATATTAGTAAAAGCCTTTGTATGTTTGTGGGACGGATGAGAACCGGTAGTTGTATGACCGTTGGGAGTCGTTCGTTGTGCGATGGTTGAGAGTCGGTAGTGTTGTGATGGCAAGGTGCATATGGTTTATACATATATTGATATGCAATATTGGTGGATCGGTTAGAGTCGAGAGCCTTTATTTGTATGCATTGAATGTATGGTGGAATGTGTGGTACATTAGGGAACTCACTCAACTTTATGATTATGTTGTGAAGTAAAATGTTTTAAGTTGTTCGAGGGGAACGGCGCGACGTGACTGTACATTTGCATCAAAGATTTATTTTTATGATTTTTGATGATTTTTGCGATTTTAACTCTATTTAAACCTTATGCTTTTGAAAAAATGAATAATATAATATGTTTTTAGGAATGAGTTTTGAATGTTTAATGTGGTTTTAGATGAAAATTTTGGTTTCAAATTTGGGACGTTATATATATATATATATATATATATATATATATATATATATATATATATATATATATATATATATATATATATATATATATATATATATATACAAATAATTTGCAAAAACGTGAAAACAAGGAAAACCTCTGAGATTATGCCACCTCAACCTTATATTTTGGACAATAATCCATCCAAATTTTGAACTACATGACGATAATCATTGATACATGAGAAATTGTTTCATATTAGCAAAGCATGTTTTTTTGACTTTTTTATTATGAAAACTCGAATTTAAAAGTGGTTATATGTTTTAGAAATAGTGTTATCATTGTTGATAATGAATTGATTGATCTGAATTAGTTTATGTTGTGTTGTGGATTATATGTTTTAGAAATAATGTTATCTTGATGTCGTATGTGTTAGTAGGATGTATTGTATGCTAGAATGTTTTTAATGATTTGTAATTAATTGTGATGATGTATTCATGCTAGTTTATAGATTACGGTTATGTAAAGTCAATAGCATGTTATTTTCTGTAATATTAATTTGTGTATGATGTTAGGACATTTGCATGCTAGAGATGAAATATAACTTAATAACATTGACAACATATTATGCATATTTATTTAGTGGATAATAATTGTGAAATCGAATGGCCCTTTGTATGCAATTAGTGATGAATATATAAAATAAAAGTACCATACTTAAATGGGCAAGGGTAGTAACCTAAAGTAGGTGTGTATCCTATTCGGATTGTGTGGTGTCTTATGGGTTGAAACTACCCTAGGTACAAGAGCTTAAGCTAGTGTATGGACTGGAGTGATGTTGGCTATGTAGTGATGCTAGTACAAGAATCACATGTAACGTCCCAAAATATAGAGTAAAATTTTCATTTTTAAAAAATAATAAAACCGTAAAACATCATTCCAACAAAAGATAATCAAAACAAGACTTTAAAGTTCCAATTAGAGTAAAATCATGAAATGGATAGTGAGGAATCTATGGTGGATGTGATACAATCAGGTCGGGCTCTTCCCTTTGCTACCAGAAGTACCTGAAACATTTAAACAAAAAATTGTAAGCACAAAACATAGTGAGTTCCCCCAAGATATCACATACCATAATGGGTCTCACCCAAAAAACATATAAATAGACCTCACCCAGCAACAAATAAACGGGCCACACCCCAATAAACATATAAACGAGTCTCACCCAACAGGTCTCACCCAACGAGCCTTGCCTTACAAACACATAACCATACATTCAAAAGTCTCAAAGATAACAAGCATACCATGATACCTAGTTTCCTACATAGTATAATGAGAAGACTCACCTCACAAGTAAAACAGATAATCACCACAGCTCGCAGAAAATGTGAAGGCTGGTCTCACAAACCTCCTAGATATAAAATAAAAGGTCAAACCTTAAACCAATAATTAAAACCCTAAAGTTTGACCCAAGTTCAAACTAATCTAAAAGTCAAAAAGTCAACTCCTATCAACCAGACGCTTCGCAACCTCTATAGGGAACATTTCACCCACTACATGACAAAATAGTCAAGATTTAAGGCTAAACAGACGTGCACTTGAGATTTCCCAAAAGAGACCTATGGGTAGAAGAAAACGTGTTGCGTCCAGTCCCACTTTAAGGAGGGTTTTTTTTGACTTAATCCATTAAGGCATGGTGCAAACTTCCAGATCTAATCCTCAACGGTGTATTAATGGATAAATTTTCCAACTTTATCCATTAATACATCTCACTAATGTAATATTTAGACTTTAATACACTAAAGTGATCTAAAGGACCAAAATAACTTTCATGGCTTAATATGAAGGCAAAATATCCCAACTTTCCTAGTCTATGAGGTCTAAAGAGCAACCCAGGGAGGTCAAAGGTGTTGAAGTTCTTTCAACTCCAAAATAACCATCAAAAGGGACCAAAAATTGCATAAAATGACTTGAATCTAGATCTAAATAACCAAAGAGAAAGCTTGAAGATTTTTACTCAGACAGGTCCAGAAAAGATGAATCCTTGTTGGATCTACACTTGAACCTTCCTTCTAAACAGCAAAATAAACTCTTAATCTTAAGGCTTCAACCACAAAAATGGAGGAATAAGCTCTCTAAAGGATTCCAAGGTTCAAAGTGAGTGGGAGGGGATAGGGTTTCTAAAATGTTTGTCAAGGGATGATGGAGACTGAGAATGAACTAACCATATGGGTTAATAATGCTTAAATAGCATCCAAAAACCTAAAATTACGTTTAGCCCGTGGGTCGGTCCAAGTCGCGCCGCATCCCATGCGAAATGTCCTGATTCTCAGTTTTTCAGATTTCAGTGAAAAGGAAAATAAAACAAGAATAAATTATATACATGTAATAAGGATGTTACATAACTTTTAAGGGCCTGGTATTTAGTAGTTGGATGATACTGAAAATACCATTTTCTAGTGATAATGCATTGTACTTGTACATGCATCATTGGAGTAATGAACACAATGAATCAGAAGAAAGCGAGAAATAATAGTTAATATACTTTAGAGATGAATAACAGTTATATGCAGTGAAATGCAATTTGCGAAGTTGAAAATATTTTTGGTGATGATAATTCGAATGATTCATCTGTTAGGGGATTGTATGTTATCACTTTGACATTTGTAAAGATGATTGGCTCACGAAGCATTTACTGACACTTGTTTCTAGTTATGTTGCCTTGCAGTGGTTCATGTGCCATAGGAGACTGCATGTGAGTTTGGGATGCTTTTTGGTAGTTTTATCTTTAATTTGTTTTTTTAGTAACTGATACCTTGTTGGAACGTATGATGTTTACTTTGTTGTTGAACCTATAACACTTACATTTACATTTGAATAATATGTTTTGGTAATTTTGTCATGAAGGTGATATTGTGGTTTTTATTGAATGTTTTTAAATAAAGTCTATTTAAAGTCTTCTGTTGCAAATTTATGTTAAACATTTGTTAGAATTAATAAAACATGACGTTAAAATGCAAGAGCAAGAAATTCCAATCACCCCTTTTGAAACTTCAATTTAGCAAGACCAAATAGGAGGAGTGGAGGATCGTTTGAAGCTTCAGTGGTTCACATAGCTCTTGAAGTTTTAGGAGAATATGAGATTAAAACTTAGAAAGAACGATTATAGAAAGAAATTTTGAGGAGCGGGAGTGAAATAAAAATACTATTAATCTAATTTAGATTGAGATAATGATTTCTTATTTCAGTATTCTTCTACATAACCATCTCCTCAAGCACCTTGTCTTCTTCATATTTAACTATTCTAGGTGGTTGGTGCTTAGAAACATGAGAACTCAAGAAGGGTTCCAAATTAAATTGTAATTGCCGCTAAATTAGGTCTCAGGAATAAAGAACTTCCCTTTCTAATGTGGGTTGTAACCTGATAGTGGACCAAGAGGTGTGGCCCAAATAGCATTCAGATAACAAACCTTGGAAAAATGATGCCCCATTACCTTTTGTTACCTTGGGCCATAGCCCAGCTCCGTATTGCTTTTGTATGACCCTAACTAGATTGATAAAGTTAGTTGTAAGCTTTTGATATGTTTAAAACTATATATAAGTACATCCACATGAATGTGGATAATTTTTAAGGGCAAGATAATGTTTGTTTTATAATACGGAGAGACTTTTCTTTAAATGCTACTCCTAAATGAAGTTTTTCTTCAATTCAAACTTTTTTAAAAGCTAAAAGCTTCAAAATCACTAAAAAATCGTTGTCAAACACACCCTTAATCTGTTAGAAAATATAACTTCAAACGACTAGTCGATTGCAACGTATACCTCAAAAGTCATCAAATCTATTTAAGGCCCCTTAAGAAATATGTAATGGTAAATCAATTTGGTTCTTAAACCTTGTTATAAATGATTAGGTTTATCATGTATCTCTTAAATTTTCAATCCCTTCCATGATTCTAATAGAAGTGGGCAATGAGTTGCATACTTGATCATCAAAGGAATGGTAGCTAGATGTTGAATCCTTCGACAATCGATCCCCTCATTATATGCGCTTGAAACAACTATTCTCCATCATTAACTCTAACGACCTTATTAGATTTGGTTGTAGAGGTATGGTTCTAGATAACTTCAAAGAAATTGTTCAATGCTTAGAAGATGTGATGTTTTGTGATGTTGAGGACAGTTGGTGTGCATCCTTGAATAAATCTACTATTTTATGGTTAAATCGTTAATAAAGTTTATAGACCAAAAATCTCTTGGCATCAATAATGTGAAGGTTCAATGGAAGTATTTTTCCCCCATTAAAATAAATATCATGTCATAAAGAACCACTAATAACTAACTTCCCACTGGAGCAGAACCTTTATCTAAATGGTATCCACCTTTACTCTACCAGCCTAGGTGTCTTATCTTCAATCGATATATCATATCTGAATCTTATGTTTTTACCTCGTACCCTAAAATAAACTCCCTTTGGGTTAAAGTTTATAGTAGTGCAACTTTAAGCGTTTAAATCCTTTTGATACAACTCTCTGGTGGGGATGATGGACTCAAATGGTTTGGATAGCTTTCACATATTATATCCCAGTATGCAGGAAAGTTGTCCAGATTAGCATCAAAGGCAGCGACACTAAGAAAAACAATAGAAGAACCCAAAATTGTAAATAAATTCCTTAAAACTCTACCATGATCCATGTTTATACATATTGTTGCATCACTTGAACAGGTTCTAAACCTTAATGCCACGAGATTTGAAGATGTGGTAGGAAGACTGAAGGATTACGAAGACTGGGTGAAAGATGATGATTCTGCATAAAACATTCAATCAAAACGACTGTTTACTAAAAATGATCAACAAAATTGAAAAACTCAAGACAACAATAATGGACAGTGGAAGGGAAGGAACGGCAAGGTAATGGTAATCAAAAAGGGAAATCTTTTAATGTCAAAGAACCATCGTGTTCATCTAATGATATGATGTGAAAGCATAAACAAAAGAAAGACCATATATTTACGATGTGATAAGACATGACACTTTGTATCATAGTGTACTGAACAACTCCAACAACTACAAGAAGCAAATTTCACAAAGAACGAAGACAATGATGCCACTGTATTCCTTCATGAAATTGTGTTCTTTAATGAAGAACAAGCAATACCGTCTTGATACGAATCACAATAAAAATATGTGTGGTACCTAGGTAATGAGGAAAGTAATCATATGAACGGAAATCGGTTATTCTTTACTGAAATTGACGAAGGAAAAACTAGGCGAGTTAAATTTGGAGATATTTCTTGTGTGAAGATTTAAGGAAACATAGATATTCTTTTCCAAGGACAGACGGGACAGCAACAGTTGATGATGGAGATCTACTACATACCGGATCTTTAGAATAACATCATAAGCCTTGGACAAGCAACGGAAGTTGGATGTGACATTCAGATGAAAGATAACTATTTGACTATGCATGATGCCAATAATTGTCTACTTATAATGGTACAACGAACTCCAAATCGTCTTTATAAAGTAAAATTAAAAATAATAATTCCCATTTTCCTTCACTTAAAACTTAGCGAGAATACACGGTGATAGCATGCAAGATTTGGGCACATCAATTTCGAGTCAATGAAAACGATGTCAAGGAAAGGTCATGTCAAAGGATTACCACACTTCAATCATGAGAATCAATTATGTGAATCTTGCTTGGTGGGTAAGCAAACAAGGAAATCGTTTCCTACCATGACATCGTACAAAGCAAATCAGTTATTGGAACTTATACACAACGACTTATGTGGACCGTTTACTCCCGCTACCATGGGACAAAATAGGTACGTTTTCACATTAATTAACGATTTCTCATGATATATGTGGAGTTATCCAATGAAAGAAAAGAGTGAAGCGTTTGGAAACTTCAAAAAGTTCAAAGCTTTAGTGGAGAATGAAACAAGAAAGTATTTGAAGGTTTTTAGAAGTGATCAAGGAGGAAAGTTCACCTCACTCGATTTTAACAACTTCTGTGAACAAAACGATATCAAACGCCATCTTACCGCCCCATACTCACCTCAACAAAACGGGGTGGTAGAACGAAGAAACTGGACACTTATGGAGATAACAATAAGCCTAATGAAGGCTATGAATGTTCCAAGCTACTTGTAGGGAGAAGCGGTAAATCACTCACCAAATTTGATCAATAACGTCTAGACACGGGTCCTAGTTGATGAAACTCCATACAAAAGACTCAAGAAGAAGAAACCAAATTTAGAGAATTTTTGAATATTTAGGTGTCTAGCATAGACAAAAGTTGGACCTGTAAATCTAAAGAAGTTGGATACAAGATTAAAACCACTTGTTCACCGTGGTTCTGAACTGGGTACGAAGACCTACCGGTTACTTAACCCAACGACACAAAAAATAATTATAATTTGAGACGTTATTTTTATGAAACCAAAGGGTGGGATTGGGATACAAATGCAGGAACCAATATTGAAGAACCAGGTTCATTCATAATACCATGGGACAACTAAATTATCTATACAAATAACAATTTTGACGAAGCAGATTCAAACGAATCAGATATTGAAATCGAGTTCGACATGAATGAGCAAGAAGATGAAGATCAACTTATTCTAGCTAATGATGAAAATAATGAACAAAACCAATTACAACAAGAAACACAAATAGTCACCGGTATGCAAAGGCCTTCAAGAACAATTGTACCTCCAAAATGATTTTAAGATTATGTGTTTGATCTTGATGAACTCGATGAACTTCTGTTAGAAGCCATTGATGAACCAGTAACTGGTGAAGAAGAAAAGAAGCAATTAGATTGGGTCAAAGCCATGAATGCATAGATCTACTCAATAAACAAAACAATACATAGAAGCTTGTAGAGAAGCCTATGGGGGTGAAACCATTTGGTCTCAAATGGGTGTTCAAACTAAATAAAAATGTGGATGGCACTATTAACAAGTATAAAGCAAGGTTAGTTGCTAAAGGTTATGTGCAATAATCAGGAGTTGATTTTCAAGAAGTATTTGCTCTAGTAGCTCGAATCAAAACGATCTAGAATTTAAAATAATGTTCTTGCATGGTGATTTGAATGAAATTGTTTATGTGACACAACCGTAGGTATATATAAAGAAAGGCAATGAGCATAAAGTATATCAACTCACGAAGGTACTATATGGTCTAAGATAAGCACCTAGAGCATGGAACATGAAGCTTGATGGAATTCTAAAAAATAAAATTTAAAAAGTGCAAGAAAGAACCATCAGTGTATCAGAAAAACGAAGGCACAAATTTACTGATATTGACAGTTTATGTTGATGATTTATTTATCACATGTACAAGTTTAACAATGATTAAAAGGTTTAAGGATGTCAAAGAATTTTGAAATGTCAGATCTTGTAAAATTAACTTACTACCTTGGCATTGAAATTAAGCAAGAAGAAACTCGAATCATCATCAGTCAAGAAGTGTAATGTAACGTCCGTGTTTCAGCGCTAAGCATTTTTAGACGATGTAATAGTCTAGGTCAACTATTGTAACTCTTTTGAAGTAATAAAGATGAAATATTTGAGTATTATGTGAATTATTTGCATTTATGTGCTTATTACTTATTTATAAATGTATAATAAATAAAGGATAAAAATAAGCGTCAAAATTAAAGTATGAGATAAGCCCGATATCTTTACATAAATTTGTAGTGGTCGAAACAAGGATTCCGGAGATATAAAGAACGCTGAAATCCGAGTTATAACGAAGATGTTATGACCCGTCGAAGTTTCGTGATGGAACCGGCACGATACCGGGGAGCGTAAATAGTGAATTTACGATAGAGCGAGTTTTAGCCTTAGCGATCAAAACGAAAGTCGTAGAAAACGTTAAACCGAGAGCGTCCATAAAAAGAACGCCCAAATCTGACTTTGTATGAGGAAGTTATGATTTTTCGAAGTTTCGGCTTAGCAGTGTACAACCTGAAGTTCGAATATTAGATCGAGCGGTTTTTAGCCGACACATACTAAACGAGAATCGAAGATCTCGTTAATAGTACCACAACGATAAAAAGACAGACGGAAATGGACGTCGGATGAAGAAGTTATGAATTTTTAACAGACCAATCCTGTCCCGGCCTGTTAAAAATATAACTTTTAAAATAAAGTCAAAATTAGCCAACGGAGTTTAAATGAAAGTTGTAGAGTACGTTCCTGCCTACGCGTGGATATAAAGAACGTCGAAAACGGAGCTCGTATGTGAAAGTTACGAATTTTTAAAGTCGAGAGTGCAATTTGCGAAACTGTGATGACGTGGCAAGATCCTAGCCGTTGCTTGCTCCCCACGGTCTCGCTTCGGATGAAGGACACGTCGCCCCTTCGCTACGCCCCGCATTCGAAATTGGGTACGCCCGGCGTACTTGATCTTGTGCGGTCCGAGAGATGGCCACGTAGCCCCACCGAAGCCTCGCCACCTGTACCCTATCCGAAGTTACACCCCGCGTAACTTGCTGAACGCGCAGCGTAGGTCCGAAGTTCAGCAGCCTATAAATAGCTGCGAGATTTCCCGGAAAATTCACACCAATTCACTTCTCTCTCTAACTTACTTTCTCTCTCTAGCCTATTTTAACCCCCTAAAACCCTAGGAAAAATCCATAGCACCTAAAGGAAGCCCCGAGGCTCCCGGAGTCCCGAGAAAAAGGGTCTTTCAGTTCGGAAACGCTGCTCCGAGCAAAGCCCGGTTTTCTTTAAAATCTGTTGTAAGTGAGCTACGCCTACGCAATTTTTAATATAACTTTTAAATAATTATAGTAATGTTATTAGGTCCTTAAAATAATTATTTGGGCTATTATTATGAGTTATATTGAGTGTTATTTAACGCTTATATAATAATAATAATAATAGCTAGACTATTAATTAGTCGCGGTTAACGTTAAAACTAAACTCTAGTGGTATTAATACTAGGTTTTGATCAAGGAAAAATTGTTTTGAGATAACGAAGTGTTGTTCGAGTACCGAGTCACCACCTAATCAGGTGAGTGCATAGTTACTTTCATCTTACACATAGATATGAAGTATTTTATGTAAATTACGTGCTATGTGTGTATATTATTTGAATACTTGCTATCTATGTTGGATGAATGATTTTTATACACGTTTTTCATGATTTAAACTGTATATGTATTTTATATCTACAAAAATGTTTGGGTAAAACATGGGTAGATGTAATATGACGATGTGTGATAAAATGATGAGAGGCCTCGATGTTTTTGGTGATCCAGTCATCTAGCGGAGTATAGATGACGACCACAGACTCTTCTAGACAGTCCAGTGGAACGCTAGCAGGCTCGCAACCTGTAGGTGTTTGTGAACGATGTGTTCACCGGTGTACTTCATCCCCCTCATGGTTACCTTTAGGATATTTATTGATGAGGAACCCCCTTAGCAGTAGTGTCCATCCCGATGATGATCCTTAGGCTAGGTCCCTTATGATAGGTGTTTAGGGACGTAAAGTGAGGATAACGGGAACGGGTAATCGGGTTATTGTTGGTTGATGAAATTAATAAACTTATTTATTGTGGGTTGAAAACCCTATGTGCTCACCAGGCTCCCAAACCTGACCCACTCAGTTTTATGTATTACAGGTAGTGGCGCTCGAGCATAGATGTGATGTTTTGGATGAGGGATTATGGATATAGGCCTGTAGATATGAAATAATGTAGTAAGGCTTATGTTGTACTGTTTATGCTTTTGATCTGTATCGAACATGACATCCCGAGTCTTTTAATGAAATACATTTCCTTGGAAATGCTTTTGATAAATCTTTATCATATTTTGTTTTGGGACAAATTCCGCAACACTTTTATTTAAAATGTTACTCTGATTTTCAAACAAGCATAAACAAAATCGGTCTTTTCTGGCCGTGAAAATGGGGATGTCACATGTAACATCCCCCTCTAGCACGTATCATAATATTGTCCGCGTTGGGCTCCCAGCACGAAAACTTCCCATCGGTTCACCCATTCCTAAATTGCTCCCGCCCAGGCACGCTTAACTATAGAGTTCTTATGGGAACTAACATCCCAAAAATCATGGCAAAATTTTTCATTTTTAATAAAACATTTTTATAAAACCATAGGATAATCAACCATTGTTTTCAAAGTAAATCCATAGAAAATCAGAGTATCAACAGTCTCTCAAACGTAAAATAATAAGAAGATGTGTGAAATCATGTTGACGCCTTGCCCCTATCATCAGAACTACCTAAAAACATTGAAATCAACAATTATAAGCCAAAGCTTAGTGAGTTTCCCCCAAAATACCCCACACAACAATATATAAAAAGAGCATGCACACCGGCCCCACAATCTCCCGATTGGAATGCCCTTGGGCCCACAGCCTCCCAACTGGAATGCCCTTGGGCACACAATATCCCGGCTGGATTGCCCGTGGCCCACAATATCCCGACTGGATTGCCTGTGGGCCCACAGTCTCCCGACTAGATTTCCCATGAGTTTGTTGACCTACGACACAAAGCTGTACCACCTCAACCCAACCGCACTATGCCGGCATATTCAATAGATAAATGATAACTAGCAATACAGCTAATCATACAGATCAATCAAACCTAACAAACCATTGTAGCATAATACATCCTGTATAAAAGGATACATTGTTAGAATTATGCTTCTATTTCTGTTGGTGAGTTGGGATTAAAGGAACTTGTATATTCTAAGATCGTGTTTAACACTTTCAAATTGAAGTATTTGGGTGGTACTCCCAAATACTCAATTGGATAATACTCAGAACTTTGAGAACAAGAAAAGAGAAAGAGAAATTTTGATTTGTCCATTGTATTCTTCAACGAAATGTACCATATCTATAAAGTTTGACCAAACTTGCTTTTTATATGTCTCTTTTCCAAAAACGGTTACATAATAGTTTACAACGTTCAAAACGATACAAAATGGGTATTTAACCAATGGATAAAAGTATAACCGAAGTGTGTCCCAAAAAAACTGTCATCAGTAGTCAAACCTCACACAAAAACAATCGTTTTAACCATTAGATAAAACAATGAACCGATGGGTAAAGCACCAAAATGCACTCATTCTGATGCAAGCTTGTTGCGATTCATGGTTGCAAAAACAATTTCATTGCGATCATTCCGATACGGGTCATTCTGATGTGATGTGATCCATCAAGGATCATTTCGATGAAATTGCAAGGATCGTTCTAATGCATATCGTTCCAACGAGTTGTGAACGATCGCAATTAAACATTAACTTGCTATCCGATGCGATCCACCCAATGTGATCCAACCCGATACAAAAGTTCCAAAGTGTTATACTCCACACCTTCCTTACTTTTTTATTACTCATCAAAATTAATTTTGGTCAACAAGTCAATCCGTTACACTTAAATACACTTAGTGAAACAATTCACCAACAAATCCCCCCCCCCCCATTTAAGGGTAATCTTGATTAACTTAAAAACAAAACATAAATACAACAAACTAATGCATAAATGAAATATCGTGATGATTGAATTACACATTAGTATATTATTCATTCGAAATATTCGAATATCAGGGTGTCATTATGGATTAAACCCTTTCTATCCAAGTGAATACATGAAGTTAATATACGCAACAATTTACATTCTCATAATTGCTAACTTGACACTATATTTTACTAGTTTGTGTCCCATCATTCATAAGAATATCAAAGTTAAGTCCCAACTTCTTGAAGCAGCTAAACTTCATGCTTATATAGGTAGTTCTTTTGTTCTTGCACCTGCAAAAGCAATTTTTCAAATAACTATTAAGAAATAAAATTTCAACCTCCTTTACTTGCAGTATTGAACACATACCTTGGTATGATGAAAATAATGTGTTCCAAACATTAGATATTAAGCTTTCCACATTGAATTCAACATATAATATTACATTAGATGGGAATTGGGTATCTCAATATAAAAGATTTTAAATGGACTTTAAACACATCCCTACAGTCGCCTTGTGCAAAAGATCTCTTGCTAACCCTTTGGTTAGCTGATCGGCCAATTTTAACTGAGTTTTCACAAACTCAAAAAATATCACACGATTCATGATGAGCTCACGAATCATACTATAGATATTTGATGCAGAAAACACGTATTTTTGCCAAATAATGACCACCACGACGTGGTACCCTATACCACGACATGATGTCGCTCACAGAAGACGGAAATTTTTTTGTAGCAAGCCCACCACGATGTGTTCCATATTACCACGATGCGGTGCCTTCTCGAGTCAGATTTTCAAGTCTTATCCTCGACATTATGATGTACACGTGTCCATTTGCGAAAGTTAAATTCCGTAGCGTTCAACCACTTCCGTTTTCACACTTATGAGCATGCGATCCTATATACACGCAACACGGTTTACGATGCATCTACTATCCCAGGGGAGTCTGCTCATTTTTCTCCCTCTTTAATTTTATGTCTTGTATAGCATGCAATGTAGGCATTGCATCTAATAAGTGTGGGGTAGGGGGTGTATTGCATTAAAGAGAAAACCATTTGATTTTTCAAAATTTGCATTGCTAGTTTTCACAAACATGCATTAATATAGACTTGAAATAATAGTTTAATTTAGGAAAACCTAGCTAATTAAATTTTTGCTAGTATTGGATGGGATGATCCGATGAGAGCCCAAATGTTTACCCGAGACAACACATGTTATAGTGTATTTGTGGCTTCCCATTATTAATGAAAAGCCATGAGATATGAAAGATAATCATTTTATGGCATAATACGTTTTGCAGCCCGTACTTGAACTCTATCCAGGAGAGCTTATATAGTTATTGCACTTAGACTAATGCCTCTAACCAATAAAGGTTGAAGTTAAGCTCCTTGCTTAAGCATGTAGAATTTGAATGAAAAAAGTGATATATATATATATATATATATATATATATATATATATATATATATATATATATATATATTAAAAAAAGAAAAAAAATAAGAAAGAGAGAGAGAGAGAGAGAGAGAGAGAGAGAGAGAGAGAGAGAGAGAGACAAATTACCAAAAAGTTAAAGAATTTTGGAGCTGAAAAAGTATGAAATCCAAAGATCAAAAATTCTGAAGAAATTTAAAAAGTTGAACATGCCAAAAATCAAACAAAAAGATGGTGAATTCAAATAATTGAAAGGAAAATATCAACGAAGAGATGAATTTCAAAGAGCTCCACTGTGGTATCAACTTGTAATTTTTCTAGAGTTTATTTATGCTTGGTAGTTTAACCAAAAATACCTTGAGGTTAAGAAAGATTTATGGGGATGAATTCGGAGGGTGCAAAAATGAGTTTCATATAAGCTAAGGGATTAAGGTTCACATGGATTGTGAGTATTTAGGAATGAGAAGTTTTTAGGAATCATAGACACAAATGCATGCATTGCGGTCTTAGGATAATAGCTAGGTTTGAAATGGATTGTTTTATGCGATATTGGTGAGATAATAAAAATCAATTTGCTTGGGGGCAAGCAAATAATACGTGTGGTGTATTTTGATATGTGCATATCTATACATATAATTCTACATCATATCTTAATTTTTTTAATTATTTTTATGCCCTTTATAGAACAAAAGGTACTTAATTTGTTATGTATTGTGTTGTAGGGGTAAAGGACATGCTTGGAGCAACAATGAAGCTGTAAGCTAGGAGTTTGAAAGAAGACGTTAAATTGAAGAAAAAATACACTCTCCACGTCGAGGTGACCTTCCCAAGACGTGACCATTTGGACTTTCCCGATTAACTAACACTACTAGAAAAACAGCCTTTTATGACGCACAATGCGTGTCGTAAAACGCTCAGACGACACGCAAATGCATGTCAAGGAAGGCCCTGTCATAACAAGAGACAACACGCTTTTGCGTGTCGTCTATAGACGACGCGCATTTATGACACGTAATGCGTATCATTAAAACCCCTCTCAAGAAAGGCCATGTCATAAATGAAGATGACAAACATTTTTGCGTATCGTAAATTTAAATGTTTAAAAAAAATATATTTATATATTTATTAATTTTTAAATTAAATTTGCATTTAATGTCTCATAATAGAAATAAAATACCATATACAAAAAATACAATCCATTGCATAAAATTTAATGTCATACAATTCTATTTTTTACAATATATAAATTTGCATTCATCTAATCTACTCTGTGTTTCATACAAAAAATCTATTTCATGCGGCTTCTTCCATTTCCTTTATTAGCAGCTTACATCATTAGTAGTACAACTAACAATTGAAATGAAGAATGCAACACTTGTATATCTGCAAAAAAAACTTGAAAAAAACAACAAAGATTTATTGTTTATATATAACAAGAACATATTGAATGCATAAAATAACAAGAGCTAATAGGAAGTCATTTTCTATTCCCTTCTCAGTATGTGATGATTGGGGCTGTTGATTGCAACAATTAAGCATCTGCTTATGATGAAAGTAGAAACCATTTTCACAAAAGAGATGCCTTTATCCAACAAATTTTTAACATGTCGCAATGGTTAATTTGAAAGAAAAAATCTTTATGAAGAAACTGTCTATTGATTAATTTTCTACCCTAAAGTTCAAAATTACATTTCTACCCTGAAGTTCAAATCTAAAAATAAAATAATTCAAAATTACATTTCTCCAATAAATCTTGTTTTTGTTAGGAAGTTGCAGACATTACCTTTCCACAAGTTGCAGTAAAGGCAAACATGGAGGAGCAGAGGAAACCCCTATGGAACTCATCTACATTTTGTGTAGAGGTGAATCCAGGTAGCAAATGCAAATCAGCGCCACTTTCTGCTTCTACTGCAAGCAGTAATATGGAGCGCGACCCAAGACAGATGAGGCAGTCATCTGATCGAAAGCTAAATACATATGTTCTCCCAACACTAACATCACAAAAAAACAAATAATAATGACAATAATTTGTTGCATTCCTCACCTTTAGTATCCAGCCACAACTCAGGACCAATTCATCCATCAAACACACAATCAACACTTAGCAAACCCACTCCACTACCCTCTCCAACAGCAAGTCAAATTAAGCATCATCCAAGTGTTAGTGCCAAAAAAATCAAAAGATATTGTTGCTACTTTTTTTTATAAAAGTGGTTGAACTGATAATGATGTCTGTCTGGTTAAAGTGTTGTATATATAAGAATTGTTTCTTTTCTAGACTGAATAAATCATCTTAAAAGACTAAAATGACCATCTTATCCTTACATTACAAGAAAAAAAATTCACAAAATTCATCAATTTTAACGTGTTGGGAGGAGAGCAATTAGGTAAAAGGATTGAGAAATTCATACCCACGCTTATCTTAGCAAACTTGGTTTGGAACACCTGCACAATAAAATATAAATCATCAAAAGACTAAATGACTATCTTACCCTTACATTGAAAAGTCAAAGTGTGGATTTAATATGAAACATGGGTATGATTGTATAAAAAACGGACCTTGAAGCCAGTGTCACCTGGATTGAAGTAGAATCTCTCCTGGTATCCTGAAAAAAAACAAGGGACTATTTATTTTAATTAAACTTACATAAAATTTAAGAGATATTTGCTTATTTAATAAATGATAAGAATATATTAAACCTGGTCCATCTAGGCTGTGGGATTTTCTATATATTCCAAGAATAGTTCCAACAACATCAATTATGGCTACTGATTTGTAATGTGCATTATTTGCTTCCTCAAAGAAGCTCACATGTATAACAACTCCCAATTCCTTTGCAAGTTTCTGCATCCTGCAAATGAAATTATACCAGCAAGGAAAAAGAGAGAATTAACACGAGACACCCACATGAACATCCACATTAAGCAGACAAATGAAATTATATTAAAGGCTTACTTACAAGGGTACAGATGACCTAAAACCTCCTGTAAAAGGGTCAGATTAGAAAATGAAGGTGGTATTGAACCTTCAAAAGAATTCCCCTCAAACCTCCTATAGGAACATCAAACATAAATTATATTTAAAAAGTTCATAGTGAAAAGCATGTAAATAATCTAAATGCTTGCTTACAAGGGTACAAATGACCTAATTTTTTTATAAGAACTCTAGAATTGATACGTACAGTGTAATAAACAAAGCACCGTTGAAGGCCCTTCATCATCTTCCACTACCCTTACTTCCTCCAGTGACAATTTCGAACATAACCCAAAGATTCCTGAAAAAAACAGAAGAATTAAAACCCTATATCATACAATCGAAGTTTAGGGTTTACAAAATTCATCAGCTGTAAATCACCCAAAAAACTGTAAAATAACATGCAATTTAAGAAGCAATTAGCGTCAATTTTGAATTGGGGAAACAAACCTTAGTTCTTTTTTCTTCGCCATGGAAAAGCACACGAACGGAAGGATTTGTATGATGTTTTCCTTCGAGATCTTCGCCTTCATGGATTATAACAACAAGCAAGTCGCCGCCCTCCGGAGTTCCCACCGGAGCTTTCTGCATCGCACTAACTTCTTCAATGTCAGTCAGCATCTGGTCTTCTCCGAAGGGTTTGTACATGACTTCAACCACGATTTGACCTCGTGATTTATCCTATGCGAATCATTGGGATCCATGTTCTTGAGTAGATTGAGAGTCAGGGTTTTTTGTTCTTCGGGAGTTAGATCTTTCAAAGGTACACGATTCATCCCCATTTTATCATGCTTCCCTACCGATTCCTAATCGAAAACCATGATTGTGTTTTACAGTCGTCTTCTTCGATGGAAACTTATCATCTGCGATTTTGGAACGGCGGAACTCTGTGGCGAAACTGATAGCATCGTAATTAGGGCAAGAGGGAAACAAAAGTGGAGGATAAAAAAAGAAGTCGGGTTTACAAAATTTTGGGGATTTCATTTTCCCCCTATCTACTAAACGCGCCTTTCATTAAAATTATAAAGCGACACTTATAGAGGACGCGCATTTAAGATACAACGCCCTCCATGTTTTTCATTTTTTTTTCTTATGACACTAATTTAAGGGCACGCAATAATGCGTGACCTAAATCCTTAAATTTTTTGACGAGATGACACTTTTTTAATGTCACACTCTTTTGCGTAACATAAATCAATGAGTGTCGTGGTTTGCGCGTCGTAAAAGGGTCTTTTTCTTGTAGTGTAAGTAGACTTGCTGAATACAGGATGACAACGAAGACCACAACGTGGTGGCCTTACCACGTCGTGGTGATCTGTTTTTCGGGAAACTATAAATACTTGCCATTCTCCTCCGAAATTGGTACTTTTTCTGGAAGAAATTATCGATTTTTGAAGGCCAAGTATCTGATTTTGAAGCTTGGAAGTTAAGAAGTCGATTATAGCTTTGGAATTGGGAGCATTAAGGCAATACAACTCTAAATTATGACTTTCTACTTAGGTTTAATCATGTCTATTACATTAAATTTCGTTTCTATGTGTTTGATTACTGAAATCATGGGATAAAACCCTATGACTTTCGTTTAGTGTAAGGTTGCTTAACTATTCATGGTTTGATTTATGGTTTGGATTAAGTTTTATTGGTTATTTGTTAATTTTGCTTATTAAAGAACCTTCCATGATTATCATAACTGCTTTCTCTATTTATTGTTGAATTTAATTAAGTTTGTATGACCATCTTTCTTAATTGAATTTGAGTCTTCTGATTTTGTGAATTGCAAAATTGTAGGACTAAAGTTTTGAACAAAACCTAGGGTTAAATAGAAAAGTGTGTAAATAATCGTAGGAGCTAATATATGAAGACCAATCATATATTGAATTGAGCTAATAAACAAAATTAATCAATTCGTTATAAGTCTAAATTAACTCAAAATGAACACTAGTAAACTTGTTAGTTTATCCACCTGATCACCGTATGAATGAACTTGTTTGCTAAAGGATTAGGATTAGTGAAAATTAACCTAGTCATTTTAGAAATCGGTAACCAATGAAACAATAATCCATTGCAATCGCATAAATCAACCATAATAGCATGTAAATACGAAGCTAAATGAAAGTCTCTCAATTACCTTGATTTAACTTGCCGTTTGCGCTTTTTGATTTAGTTTAATATTTGCCTTAATAGTTGATAGTTAGTTTAGTTTTGTTAATTAAGTTTCTAGTCTTGCAAAACTAGAGAATACCCTTTTTCTGAAATTATTAGTAATTTAGTTAGTAGTAGATAAAAATTAGCTAAACATTTTGTTCCCTGTGTTCAATACCTGTATATTGAGCTATACTATTTTCAACAAGGTACACTGCTTTAGGTAATAATTAGTTTTGTTAGTAGGATAAACTAGTATATAATTATTAACAGCATCAAGTTTTTGGCACCGTTGCCGGGGAACGGTCCATTTTTAGTTAATTTGAATCTGTTATTTTATTAGGATTTTTTCTTCTATTTGCTTTTAAATTTTCGTATTAGCTTTTTATTCTGTTTGACCCACCACGTTGTGGTCATTAACACCATGTTTTGGTGTCATAACAGTTAATTTTCAGCTTTTGTTTTTGTTCCTTTAAGGCGTTTTATTTGTTTTTGTTGCAGTGACTTATGACCCGTGGATCCAACACACCTTTGATTCCACCACTTGAAGACCCGAAGTCCACTTTTCATAAAAAGATGGATAAAACCATAGAAGAATCAAACACACCAAAGAAGTCACCTTTCAAGAATCTCAAATCGGTTTTTAGTAAGAAGAAAGGAAAGCAAGTGGGAGAATCCAGCAAAACCCCGAAAGACGGAAGCATTGAGAACAATCCTACGAAAGAGGACGTTTATTACGAAACTGACAAGGAAGAAGGCAACAACGAATTAGAAAAAGAAAGCGAATAAGAAAGAGAAAAACGACAACATCATGGCGGACATTGCCGACATTTCCATGGAGGCATAAAAGAAAAGAATTAGTGAAGACACCGGTTCGCGGCTTGTGCAACCCACCATTCCAGCCACTGCCACATTTGAACTCAAGGGGCACATCCTTGCTGCGCTAAAAGAGATTCCATTCACCGGAAAGGATCATGAAGATGCCTATAAACATCTTGATGAAGTCAACGACATCACTGACTACTTCAACATTCTGAATCTTCCGCACGAAACGGTGTTGTTGAAAATGCTTCCGGTCACCTTCAAAGGAGTTGCCAAGGACTGGTTGAAGGCACTTCCTCCTGGCGCAATCACTACATGGGCAAAAATGCGTGAGGAATTCTTGGAACAATTTTGCCCACCCTCGAAGGTGGCTAAACTCAAAAAGGCCATAGCCAAATTTGAGCAACAAGTGGGTGAGTCGCTAGTTGAAGCATGGGAGCGCTACAAGGGACTACTTCGAAATTTCCCCCAAAACGATCTTAATATGCAACAAGAAGTTTCCATATTTTATGACGGGGTAAATGTTACGACAAGTCAACTCCTTGATTCTCAAGGACCATTAACCAAGAAGAATCTCGCTGAAATTAAGGAGCTTATTGAAGAATTTTCTACACATTCAAGAGAGTACCACAACCCGCGGAATGATGTAGCAAGGGGAACGGAAAATTCAACATCGGAGGACATGTCATCCGTCTTGGAAATGCTACAAAATATGGATAGGAGGATGACTAAAATGGATCAAAGAATCCATACTATGTGAGTGGGGTCTGAAAACTGTAATGGGCCGCATCTAACCAAAGACTGTGATCTTGATGAAAATGGAAATCGAAAGGTTCAAGCTTTCTACTCGAGCGGTGATCGATATGATGAAGATTAGAGAAGGCCCAAGAAGACATGGTTACCTTATGATGAGTACAAGAAAGCCAAGGAAGATAAGTATGAACAAAAAGGAAGAGGCTTTTACCAAAGAGAGGAACTAGCTCCTGAAAAGAAACCAGATTTCGAGTCAATGCTTACTCGTTTTGCAGCTGCGTCCGAAAAAGGCATGAGGAAACCAAAGCAGCAATTAGAGAACAACAAGCTTTATTGAAAGATCATCAATTTTTACTAAGAAATCAACAAGCTTCAATCCTCAACATCGAAAAGAATCTTGGGCAACTAGCTAAACAATTCAATGAAAGATCACTGGGAGGACTTCCAAGAAACACTGAACAAAACCCAAAGGGAGCTCACATCCAAGCTATAACAACTAGAAGTGGGAAAATTGTTACAATGTGACTCCCATTGATAGAAACAACCCGAATGTTGAGCAGGAAAATCGAGAAGAAAGTCAAAGAAAAGAAACTGAATAGTCGCCACGGTGTGGTGCTGACGCCACGACGTGGCAAGAATCTGAAAAGAAGACTTCTGATCATGTTAATCCATACCGCCCACTGCTGCCTTTCCAAGTAAAGCAAGACAAGAAAAGAATGTTGAAGACTATCTGAAATTCTTAGATCATATCAAGTCCCTTGAAATCAATATTCCGTTCCTTAAAGCTTTAACCCAAATGCCAAAAAATGCAAAGTTTTTAAAAGATCTCTTAACTAATCGAAAGAATATGGAAGGGATGTCGAAGGTAGTACTAAAGGAAACCTGCTCGGCTGCAATGTTAAATATGCTACCTAAGAAGATGGGTGATCGGAGAAGCTTAACACTTCCATGTCAATTTGGAAATCTAGCAACTAGCCACGCTCTTTCCGACTCGGGAGCAAGTGTTAACTTGATGCCATATTCATTCTTTAAGAAGCTTGATCTCCCCGAACCAAGACCAGTCCGTATGATCATCCAATTAGGAAACAAGACAATGACCTTTCCAAGAGGAATATGTGAAGATTTATTAGTGAAAGTTGACAAGTTTGTTTTTCCCGTGGATTTTATTGTCTTAGATATGAAGGAAGATGAACAATTCCTAATCATTCTTGGAAGGCCCTTCTTGAGCACCGGCCGAGCCTTGGTTTAATATTAGAGAGTCCAAACTCACTCTTCGAGTTGGAGATGAAGTGGTCAATTTTTAAGTTAATAGAGAAATCCAACACTCAAGGATAACTGATGATATGGCTTTCTCAGTTGATGTGTTTGATGAATTACTAGAGAAGGAGCTTGGAGGTTGGAAAGAAAAAGAAATCGAGGGATATATATGGTACTAAAAGAAAGAGATTTTGATGTAAAACTTAATATTCAATAGTTAGAGAAGCTACTGGAAGAGAGCGAGTACAACGAAATGAAAAAAGAGGCTGAAGAAAAACCACGACATGGCACTGACACCACGACGTGGTCCTCTAAATTTTCACGATCAGATGTAAAAAAGCTGTGACACCACGACGTGGCAGGATGCCCACGTCGTGGTCACTGAACAAAAGCCAAAAATTAAGCTCAAAGCTTTGCGCAAACATCTGGTGTATGCATTTTTGGGAGAAGAACACCAGAAACCAGTCATCATAGCATCTGATCTCGCTAAACATGAAAAAGAAAGCCTTGTAGAAGTACTCAAGAAACGAAAAAATGCCATAGCATGGAAGATTACTGACATCAAGGGAATTAGTCTCGCATATTGTTTGCATAAAATCAACCTAGAAGAAGGAGCTAAGCCAGTAGTTTAACGTCAAAGAAGATTAAAGCCAAACTTGCAAGAAGTAGTGAAGAAAGAGGTAGTCAAACTCTTGGATGCTGGTATCATTTATTCAATATCTGATAGCCAATGGGTGAGTCCGGTGCACGTGGTACATAAAAAAGGAGGAATGACGGTAGTCACTAACGAAGAAAACGAGCTCATTCCAACAAGAACGGTAACTGATTGGCGTGTGTGCATCGATTATCATAAGCTAAACGATGCTACGTGCAAAGACCATTTTCCTTTACCATTTATTGATCAAATGCTCGAAATATTATCCGGTCATCTCTACTATTGCTTTTTAGATGGTTTTTTAGGATACTTTCAAATTCCTATCGATCCTCAAGACCAAGAAAAAACCACGTTCACTTGCTCAAGTGGGACCTTTGCTTATACACGAATTCCATTTGGGTTATGTAACGTACCAGCCACATTTCAAAGGTGCATAACGACAATCTTCCACGACATGGTTGAAAATTTTATGGAGGTCTTCATGGACGATTTTTCGGTTTTTGGCTCTTCTTTTAAAGATTGCTTATCCAAACTTGACTTAATGTTAGCAAGATGTGGAAAGACCAACTTGGTCTTAAATTGGGAGAAATGTCACTTTATGGTTAAAGAAGGAATTGTATTGGGACACAAAGTCTCAAAATTGGGGATAGAGGTGGATCACGCAAAGGTGGATACAATAGCCAAATTACCACCTCCAACAAATGTAAAAGGGGTGAGAATTTTTCTAGGCCATGTGGGATTTTACCACTGATTCATCAAGGATTTCTCTATAATCACAAGGCCATTAACTCAACTTCTCTTGAAAGATGCTACATTTGATTTCTCCAAAGAATGACTTGAAGCTTTTCAACTATTGAAAGAGAAATTGACTAGTACCCCTATCATGATCGCCCCAAATTGGAGCCTTCCTTTTGAGCTTATGTGTGATGCAAGTGACTATGCAGTTGGAGCTGTTCTTGGACAAAGGGTTGATAAGCATTTTCAACCCATATATTATGCATGAAAGACTCTAAATCTGGTTCAAGAAATTATACTACTACCGAAAAGGACTCCTTTTTGTGGTCCATGCTTTTGATAAAAATTAGCTAAACATTTCGTTCCATGTGTTCGATACCTGTCTATTAAGCTATACTATTTTCAACAAGGTACAATGCCTTAGGTAATAAATAGTTTCATTAGTAGGATAAACTAGCACATAATTATTAAAAGTATCATCAGGCCTAGTATTAGTCATGGCATACATCAGACAACCAATAGCCCTTAAGTATTCAAGTTGAGACACTGAAGATCCTTTATTTGGTAGAAGCTTAAGACTAGGACCTATAATTCTCAAAAATTAAACTTTTTTCAAAATCTTCTCAATGTAATGAGATTGAGAAATTGAAATCCCATTGTTTCCTTGTTTAATTCTTAAATCAAGAATTACTTCTGCCTCCCCCCAGGTCTTTCATTTCAAAACTAGATGATAAGAATTTCTTGGTTTTGTTAACTTTTTCCAAATCAATACCAAAAATCAATGTATCATCCACAAATAAACAAATTATATCTCCTTTACCAGAAGCATCAAATTTGCTATATACACACTTTTCAGCTTGGTTTAATGCAAAAACATTAGACAAGACAAGATCATCAAACTTTTGATGCCATTGTTTTGGTGCTTGTTTCAAACCATATAACAATTTCTTAAACTTGCAGACTTTGTGTTTATTTCCTGGCATCACAAACCCTTCAGGGTGTTTCATATAAGTTTCCTCATCCAAGTCCCCATTCAAGAATGTAGTTTTTCACATCCATTTGGTGAATCACAAGATTATGTATAGTTGTAAGAGCTAACATTAATCTGATAGTGGAAATTCTGGCAATAGGAGCATAAATATCAAAGAAATAAATCCCTTATTTTTGCCTAAAGCCTTGGATAACCAATTTGGCTTTATACTTATCAATTGAGCCATTCACCTTCATCTTCCATTTTAGGATCCATTTACATCCTAATGTCTTGCAACCAAAAGGTAAAGCAGACAATACCCAAGTATTTTTATGCATGATAGAATCAATCTCATCTTGAATTTCCTCTTTACAGAAATAAACATCCCTAGAAGCCATAGCTTCACTGAATGTATTTGTATCCTCCTTAATATTAAAACAATGTTGATGTTGATACACAGTCTCATCCCTTGTTCCTTCAACTGAACATAGTTGAAACTTAGATCCAAAAGATTTAGCTTTTCTATCTCTAGTACTCCTTCTAAGTTCTGGCACAGAGCTTGTACCACATAGTTGAAAGTCAGATCCAAAAGATGTAGTTTTTCTAGCTCTAGTACTCCTTCTAGTTCTGGCACAGAACTTGTACCATCAGAAACATCTTTAACTTGAGGTGTACTCTTGCTGGAAGATTGTTGAATCATGTCCCTTGGCCTTGGAATAGATGTAAACCTTTCTTCATCAAATATAGCATCTGTAGACTCTATAACAGTGTTCATAGACACGGAGTCATTAGATTATAAAACATAAATCTATAAGCTTTGGAATGCTTAGCATATCCAATGAAGATACAATCTATACCTCTTTCACCCAATGTTTTCTGTTTGGGTTCAGTGAGCCTTATAACTGCTCTGCAACCCCAAACATTGTGGTAACTCAAATTTGGTACCTTTTTACACCAAAGTGCATAAGGAGTATTCTTACTCCTTTTGTTTGGCGTTCTATTCAAAATATAACATGCTATCAACATAGATTCACCACAGAAAACTCAATCCTGAATAGGACAACATGGAGTTAACCATTTCTTTCAAAGTCCTGTTTTTCCTTTCAGCAACACCATTTTGTTGTGGTGTATAAGGAGTTGTATCAGTACGTAAATTTAGGATTAAAGGCACTTGGAAATTCTGAGATCATGTTTAACACTTTCAAATTGAAGTATTTGGGTGGTACTCCCAAATCCTCAATTGGATAATACTCATAAGTTTGAGAACCAGAAAAGAGAATGATAAGTTTTGATTTCTTCGTTGTATTCTTCAAAGAAATGTACCATATTTATAAAGTTTGACCAAAAATTTCTTTTTATATGTCTCTTTTCCAAAATGGTTACATAACAGTTTCCAACGTTCAAAATGACACAAAACGGGCATTTAACCAATGGATAAAAGTACAACCGACGTGTGTCCCCAAAAATTGTCATCAACTGTCAATCCTGACGCAAAAACAGTCGTTCTAACCATTGGATAAAACAATGAACCCATAGGTAAAGCACCAAACTGCACTCATTCCGATGCAAGGTTGTTGTGAATCATGGTAGCGAAAACAATTTCGTTGTGATTGTTTCGATATGGGTTGTTCCGATGCGATCCTATGTGGGTCGTACCAATGCGATCCATCAAGGATCGTTCTTATGCGATCGCAAGGATTGTTTTGATGCATATTGTTCCAACGAGTTGCGAACGATAGCAATTGAACAATAACTTGCTATCCGATGCGATCCAACCCAATGCGATTCGACCCGATACGAAAGTTCCAAAGCGTTACGTTCCAACTAGTTGCGATCGATCGCAATTGAATAGTAACATACTATCATTGCGAAAATGCCTTCACATCCAGCATTTCAAAATTTCATTCGCATCCGATCACATTCACATCACTTTAAATTATGAATTCAGTATTAGCCTGAGACCAACTTCATTCTGAGACTAATTCCATTATGAGGTCATTTTTGGTCCGAGATCATCTACACTCTGAAATCAGTTTCAGTCCAATAGTAACTTATTCCGAAATTGCTTTTGTTTCGATTTCAAACCAGCTGAAATCAATTTATTCCTTACTTAAAATCTTGAATAAACTTAAACAAGTATGTATTCCACACCATCCTTACTTGTTTAATATTCATCAAAATTAATTTTGGTCAACAAGTCAATCCATTACACTTAAATACACTTAGTGAAACAATTCACCAACATACATACCACAATCTAGTGGGCCAACATTGTTGCCTACGACCCACGAGTATAGTAAGAAAACTCACCTCGCAGTCTGAAAGATAACAATTATGATCACTGATCTGATAACCAGCTCTACAGGTCACCTATATATCAAGCAGAGACCAAATCTCAAACCATAGATCCCAACCCTAAATTTGCCAAAGTCAAACTTTGTCAAAAATTCAACGGTCAACGGCCATTCACCACGACGTGGATAACTTTATGCCATGTCGTGGGGATAATAGGACAAAATAGACAAGAAGCTGCTAAACGCCACGACATAGAGACCAAACCTCCACATCGTGGGAACTACCCATACCAGTTTATCACATTAAGCTCTTAATCCTTTACCCCGCTCATTCAAACTTTCTGATAGAGAATGCTTCCATACTACTAAAAGATCATAAAATTGCAGATTTATAGACATGCATATCTATTGCATGTCTTGAGCTCAAGCTAGGTCAAAATGGTGTAAAATGGGGCCAAGATCTCATGAAAGAGTTCAAAACTCTATCAAACTTCAGATCCATCACTCCAAACCATAAAGGGACCATGGGGATCCATAAAGTTGGCAACTTTATGGAACCTCAACACTCTACCTAGCCTAAACATGAAGAAAAGCACAAGAAAACCTAGATCTAAGAACATGGAGTCATACAGTTTAGAACTTGAGGACTTACAAGTGTCTAGAAAACGTATACAAAGAGGATGGGGAGAGTTGCTTGCTAAAACAAAGCTTCAAGGGTCGCCTTTTTATTCTTCAAGACACCACCAAACACCACAAAAGCTCAAAAGTTAACAATAGAGATTAGGGTTGCTTTGGAGGCTAAGGAAGAGAGTTAGAGGCCGAGGGTGGGCAACCCTAGCCATCACATCCCTTAAATATGGGTACAAACCCTGAAATTAGGGTTTGTCATTAAACGGCTGCCACGTCGTGGCCACTACATTGCCAAGTCGTGACACTTCACTAAAAATGCATGTTTTTCTTGGCCCTTGCTACATAGTGGAGACTACATCCCCACGTTGTGGCCTTGAAATAAATCTATTAACTTAAAAGCCTTATCAATAACAAGGTCATAAATATATCTAGAGCTGGGTGTTACAAGAATCTTATGCTCAGCGCATTCTAAAACAAGCTGGTTTATACGATTGCAATCCAACCCACATTCCAATGGAACTAGGAATGAAATTGTCAAAGGCCAAAGATGAACCATAAATCGACCTAACACAATACAAGAAGGTGGTAGCATGTCTAAGATATCTCTTGCAAACAAGACCCGATATGGCATAGTCGGTAGGAGTTATAAGCTGATACATGCAAAGTCCAAGAGAGTCACATGGCGTTGCAATGAAACACAGTTTAAGATACTTGCGAGGAACGACTACACATGGAATTAAGTATGAGAAGACGAGAAAAAGGGCTCATATGTTACAGTGATATCAGCGATAATATTGATCTGGATGACGCTAAAAGCATAATTGGTCATATATTTTATTATGGTTCATCTCATATAACGTGGTGTTTGCAAAAGCAAGATACAATTGCTTTATCATCTTGTGAGGCAGAGCTCATGGCAGCCTCTGCAGGTGCATGTCAAGCAATATGACTTCAAAATTTGTTAGGAAAAATCCTAAACAAAGCTCAAGAAAAGGTGGTCTTAAGAGTAGATAACAAGTATGCAATAGGACTCATGAAAAATCATATTTTTCACGGAAGAAGTAAGCACATAAATACAAGATTTCACTTCATTCGTAATTGTGTTGAAAATGAACAAATGGAGGTAGAATACATTCCAGGTGAAGAACAAAAGACAGACATTCTTACAAAACCCTAGCACGAACAAGGTTCAAAGAAATGAAGAGCTTGATCGGGATCAAAAATGTTTCTAGAAGGACTTAGAAATTAAGATGTGATTGTTGTAATTCCTAAGCCGAGTAGGACTCTAGGATCCAGTTACTTGGAGGTTAAGCAAGTAGGCTTTAAGACTCCTAGTCTAATTCTATAAGTTGGTAGATTAGATCTATATATACATGCATAGAAACCGAGTTAGGACAATGTTATAACACAATCAAAATTGAGTTTTGAGTTATTTTTTCAATAATATTATAGAGTTATTCAATATCTTGTGTTTTTGTTTTAATCTTGAAGGTAACTCAAGAGTTACAACTTCATATCAAATACAATGTTAGTTAACTTAAGGGTTATCCTTATAATAACGATAATACGGAGATTATGAAAATTAGAAGAGTCTCATAACAAACAAAAAAAACATTAATCTTACGCGCTGATACCATATTGCGACATAAAAAAATTGGGAATGAATCTCTTGATTAACAAACTGGAAGGAGCTTACATTTATACACTAATGAAAGAGAAAGCTAACATAACCACTTAAATTACAATTATGCCCTTGTAACTGAAATTACGGTTGTATCGTCCAATAAGGTTCCATATCTACTTTAATAAATTAAAGTTTTTTTGTCACATGTCACATTTTCATTCAATTTGCCAAATGTCATTTTGTGGTTAGTTTGAATTAATTTTTTTCCCGCATGTCATGAGTTTTTCTATTTTATTAAATTCAACATAATATTTTAATGTAATAATTGTAATAAATGGGTATCAATTTCATCAATGAACTTACCTTTTAATTTCAAAATTCTCAAATTAAAGCTCATTAGTTTCTTTTGTTTATTTATTTAAATTATTTGTTTAAATTTAAAAGATAAAAAACATTTCAATTATAATAATTCATTATTTTTCTTATTTTCTTATAAATTCAAAGTTCTCAAACATTTTGACCTTTATATTTAACTTTTTTTTTAAATTAACACATGTATTAATGGGTCTCACAACTAGTAAATAACATAGAAATCTGAAACAAAACGGGCTTTCGGTTGAATCCCGCAACTATACCATTACATATAATTGTTCCAAGTTCACTGTCGACTATAATGGCATAAGGAGCTACATAATCACGGGTTCTCATGGATAGGCAATGGGATATCCAAGTGGCTATAAGTATATTGCAACACTTTATAATATATTTGAGTGAATACATCCAAAACTCATTCTAATTAGTAATAACTTGTTATGAAATTGCGACCCAATATATTCAAATGAAGCTTGTGTGATCAGTGTTGATTGTAAGACCAAAATATGCAACATTGCTACCAAACCAATTACCTCATGATGTTGATAGCAGCTAAATTTTTATTTATACAACAACAGTATTTTTATTTACATGTATAATAATGTTTTACTTCTTTAACATCTATACATCAAATGCTTAACCTTTTTAGAAGGTTAAACAACAAATAAAAAATAAACCACTGTGTTAACCGCTTAAACATTTTACTCTTAATTCTTATGCATCGAAATATGGTTATATACTTCATCTAAATAATAAAAATATATCATTAAATCAACAAGCATTTTATCCCTTTATATTTTATTGGACAAATATGACATTTAAAAAATGTTTTTTCTCTTAACATGACTTGTTGACAAATAATGCCATATCACCACATGTGACATGTGAAGATGAACGTTACATATACACATCAACAACCTCTTTTCTATTTATCAACTTGTTCTAAAATAATATATTTTTTTAACATTTGGTTTCTGCATCGGATTCATGTATTATCCACAAAACCAATTTCTAGTTTGCCGCACTCAAATACGATAATCCAGTAATTTTTGTTTTAACATTGGTTTCACCATAATTAGTTTTGAAAAACGACTGTTCTCTAATTCTCTTGATCAATCTTAAATTTTCATAATTTAAGAAATGGCAAGGAAGATTGGGACATTGGATAACGTATGA
Organism: Lactuca virosa; assembly: GCF_052849685.1. Classification (NCBI taxonomy): domain Eukaryota; kingdom Viridiplantae; phylum Streptophyta; class Magnoliopsida; order Asterales; family Asteraceae; genus Lactuca; species Lactuca virosa. The sequence continues at coordinate 38,729,933 of NC_136431.1, read as the reverse complement.
CATATGGGCCAAAAAAATATGGTTATGTTATTTATTTTTCCTAGTTAAGCCTAAATTTTCAATATGGGCCTACTATTCATTTAAAATACCATCATTAGGCCATTATGAGTTTAGCAATATTATTAGAGGTGAGCATATTAATCGAGTAAATCAGTTTAGGAAAACAAATTGATATTGGACCAATCTAGGGACGTTGGAAAAAACCATCGGTCTCGGTTTGATCTTGTTGTTCAATCTTGAGACTGTCTTTTTCCTGATCTCAAGTCGGATCCGATTTGATCTTAAGTTGGTCCAGTCACACCGGTCTTGGACCAACATAAAAACAGGGATTAAAGTTGCCCTGAATCGAATACACAACCTTATGATCAGGAGTAAAACCTACTATCATTGAGCCAAACTCATTGGTATTTATTTGTAGTTAAGGATTATCTTATAGATAGATTTGTACAAGTGTAATTCTTAATATGTATTCTTATTTACTCGTCTACAAATTCAGAAAAACATGACCAATATTTTATATTGGAAAACAATACATATGAATGTAATGTTTCATTTATCACTTTATATACCATAGTCAAGGCGTGTGGCTTGACGTTGAATCCGAATGGTCATTTTTAAAATTTCTTTTGAACCATTAACATTTTGTATGGTTAAGGTTTACGGCCACAAAGACCAATGTATTGAAAAAACCGGACTGGAAAAACATTGCCAAGACCAAAAAAAAAAAACACCCGAGGCTGAGACCAAACCGAGACCAATTTTGTTAGAGTCGATGTCTAATCCCTAAGGCTAGTGAAATTGGGTTTTCTTTTCATATTTTATGCATTGCAACTTAGCATATTTTTTGTATTTTATAAATCTATTTATGAGTGTTATAAAGTTTTGTTGTATCCAGGCGCAAAGCCAATACCCGTTGCTCCCATAAAAATCTGCTAATCTCCGTAAAAGCGGTTTTGGTCGTCTCCAGACTATATATAGTTCCTAAACCACTATTTCAATTAATACTAGTTACAACCTGTGGAAATCATATGTAAAAAATCGTACAAGGGTTTACGGCTGTAAACCCGTGTACGGCCGTACACACAACCGTAAACACATACAACCGTACACACAACCATATATATATATATATATATATATATATATATATATATATATATATATATATATAGGGTGAGGAGTGCTTGAGAGTGTAAGGCTAGAGAAGGAGAGCATATTGTAGAGAGAGAAATTAGAGAGAAGCATAGTGTGTGTGAGAGAGAATCTAATGTGTATGGAGCATCACTCATATCTTTGAATACATCATAGATTCAAGTTATACTTCTTCTCCTTCCTCTTCATTTGATCTGGCATCATCCGTTTGATTGGGATTCCGCACCATCAAACGGATCTAATTAATACACAAGCAGATTGGGGACTTACAAGTGGTATCAGAACTTGGATTGTATCAATCAATTTTGTCAGATCTGAAGCGTATTTGATCTTATTTTTGAAGGATTTTTGCGTTTTTGGATAGATCTTGGCAAAATAAGGGGGGTTTGTTCTTCGTGTTTTTTTCATAAAAACGAGTTCTGGATCGAGTTTTGGAGCAAAAAGTGTGAAAAACGTCATTTTTCTTCGCATCTGTTGAAGGTGTACGGCTCGGTGTACTGTTCTCGGACGTTTGCGGTCTTTGGTGTACGGCCGTACACGGGAGTCCGGCTTCGTTGTTTACGACTCACCAGCAGTTTCCACTTCGTTCTCGGCCAGCAGGAGTCCTCGCAGCACAGCAGCGTTCATTAAAAAAAACTTGGGGGTGCCGAGGATCGAACTTGGGTCCCTTGATTGATCAAAAACGCGTCTTACCGGTTGGACTAGCAAGTCCTTTGTTCCAATCCTTCCCATTTTAAATCTTAAGGCGTCCCTGTGTCGATCCAAGTTTCGCAATATTGTCACTTTTAACCCCAAAATCAATTTCCTTTTAATTTTAAATTTCATTTTCAACCCAAAAATTTTATTTTTTTATTTTTGACTTTTAATTTTTACTTTTTACTTAAAATTTTGACTTTGACTTTTAAAGTTTGACCTTTTACTTTAAATTTTGATTTTCTCGTTTAACCTTCAAATTTTCAAATTTAGCTTTTCGGTTTGACTTTTAAGTTTGACTTTTTAAATTTGACTTTTAAGGTTGACTTTTGAGTTTTTAGTCAAAGGACATATTTTTAAAACAATGAATTCTTTAAACACCAAAGTCAATGAAATTTCTTGTTCTCAAACATGCATTAATAATGTTAAAAATTTACTTGAGCATATCGAATTATTACGTAGAGAGAACGAGGAGCTAAAATACGAAGGATATCAACTTAGGAAATGTCAAAAACCCTTAAAAGCACAATTAGAGACCAAAAACAAGGACTTCCGAAAACTACAAGAAGAATACAATAATAAATGTGCAAACTATAGATTTGTGACAGAACAACTTGCTGAATTAACTGCTGAACTTGACACGTTGAAAAATAAATTTGAAAATGCATATTTTAATTTCAGAAAATTTGATGCGTCGAGTGAAGTAGTTGCATCAATGATGGAAAATAGTTTGAGATTTAAAAATAATCAGTCAAAGGGTTTAGGGTATGATAAAGTGCCTCCTCCTTTTAATCATACCTATCAGTATAACCCTTTGACAAAAGAGGAAATAGACAGAGAGGCACATCTCCAATATGGCAAACCTGTTGTATTTGTGTCGGGATGTGGTCCTCAGGTGGTAAGTACTAATGTTTCTACTTCTTATGCAGATCAACCACTAATTCATTGCAAGCAAGCAGCTGAAGAGAGTGTGTCTGATAATGAAATTGTATCAAAGTGTGATGACTTCAATTTTTTCGATATATTTGATAATATCTTTGATAATATCTTTGATAATTCTGCCGTGGTTGTGCCAGAAAGTGTTGAGCTGAACGATTCTAATGCTTCTACTTCTTGTGCAGGTAAAGTAATAGAGGATGAGAACAAGGAGAAAACTATTGAACAAGCCAATGTCTCCTTGAACTCTGAATTTGTTGCTTCGAACTCAGTTGCTTCTGATCAACCTGCTGTTGAGAAATACATGCCACCAAAACAAGCGAAACAGAGTGCCTGTTGCAAGTGTGCTTGTGGGAATAATAAGAGACAAGGCATGGATACGTCACTAGGGGCGTGAAGAAACAACTTTCCAGTGAAGAAAAAGACTTGCTTTCACTGTGGAACACCTGGACACATTGCCAGAAATTGTCCTAATCGCATATAAGTTCCCTACTATGCACAAGGGTGGCAGAACGCGCCAAGAGGGAGATTTTCCAATATAAATCCCTCAAGGTCACGTTCAGACAATGGCGACTGGAATGCCACGAAGGGAAAGAGTTCAACTCCCAAGGCCAAGAAATCAACTCCCAACAACAAGAAAGGTATGCCGACCAAGAAGTCCAATCCAAGAGATGCTCCAGTGAAATCAAGACCGGTTAGGTCAAAGTCATCTCGAAGATCGGCTTCAAGTTCAAAATCAAGTGCCGAGGCACCCATCGGATCGAACAAGAAATGGGTTAAACCCGACTACAGATGGGTACCAAAGGTTCAATCTCCCAAATCTTCTAATGATTCTAATATTTCTACATCTTCTTTTTGTGATAAACAGGACATGTAATGGGAGAGTGTACCTTGCAAAGATGAGAAAGGTCAACCCAGTTTCAAAATGGATTGGGTTCCAAAGACCAACTGATCCCGCTCTGTGTCGGAGCAGCTATGGAGGCATATCATCAGACTTCGGTTTGTTGGTAGTGGCTGTTCCAGGCACATGATAGGAGGCATATGTCAACTGTACAACACTCAGAACATTGTTTGAGAGTATGTGTCCTTTGCGGGAAAGGAAGAAAGGAAGGGATTACTCATGGGGTTTGTGCTTAACGATGTGAAGAATTTTCGGATCTGTTCTGAGGTTATGCGTGCCATTCCCAGACCTTCTGGATGCAAATTCAACGGTGACTTACGGTTTGAGTTTTTCTTCTCGATACTCCTGAGTTTTTCTTAAGTTGATTCGCTTCAAAGACAAATTTTTTGTTTTAGGATAGTTTAAATTTGCGCATTTAGTTTTCTTTCTCACCCATGCACAAATTAAGGGGGAGAAATAAAAACAAAACAAAAATTAGAAATTAAAAAAAAATCCAAAAACATTAGAAAATCAGAAAATTCAAAAATATGTTGTTAATGGAATGTGCTTGCAGGTGATGTGTTGGGAAGTGATATCAACAAGTGTAACAGGCAATCGTCTTTTGTGTAAGGTACCAATGTTGAATTGTCTAGGGCCTGTGTTCAATGCGATGGTAGGCACGAAAGATTTAAAATGGACTTGACTAGGCATAGATGAACTTAAGGAATCTAGAGACTTGAAAAATCTTGACCTAGATAGATCCATTTAGCCTGACAATACGACGCTCAGATAGATTGAGCATGGAGATATACATTAGAATCCACCGGTCACACTAAAGTAATCTGTATCTAGAACCGTGGTTTAACTCTTCCTCGATGTACGAACTCTGTCCTTAATTCTGGTATTGATGGGGCGACTGGGGAATTCTAATAAAGTAGGTCTGTAGGAAATTATTTTCTTGCTTTCTTTCGGTTAGTCATATGTTGCCTCCTCTGCGTGATTGAAATACATCCGAACTGGACTGCAACATATGCAATTCTATTTCACTGCATCTTCTATCTATGCAATTCTTCATGTCTGTTAGTCATATGATGTCTCCTTTGCGTGATTTAAATACATCCTACCTGGTACACAACATATGCACCATTCTACTTCTCAATCCCTCTAAATCTGGTTAGTCATATGTTTCACCCTCTGCGAGATTGGAAGAGATCCGACCTGGGTGTATAGCATATGCATTCTAAATCTGACTTCTCTCATAATAATTGTCTGCTCACCTAAAGTAAGGAGTACTTTGGAAGTTCCTGATTATTGGGGTATGTCAGGAAGCGGGAAACATGTTCTAGTACATTTAAAATTGAACAATCACTAGGTTGTCTGTAGATCTCGCTGCTCAATTTAGGTGGACAACAATATCTTTGGTCGTCGTCAGCTGAATGGTCCTTTAGGAATATTATCTAGGAACATAGGATCACATTGTCTTGTCACTTGTAGTATGTCCTAATTTTGTCACAATCTCTCGTGTTTAAGTGGATCATAATACCGGCGATTAACCAGATCTATTCATGAAGGGAGAGGTACTGATAAACGGATAAAGGTTGTCTAAAAACTTTGATCCCAAATCACTCTTAAAGTTAGCTATTATTTTTGTTTTTGTTAAATTTATTCATAGTTTTCTTCTAATTTAACAAATTAGGGGGAGAATTAAAAATTTTAAAAACCAAACAAAAATCAGAAAATTAAAAAAAAAATCAAAAAAAAAATAGTGTTATTTCTGTTTTATTTCTTTTTCAGAAAATATAATATATATATATATATATATATATATATATATATATATATATATATTGTGTGTGCTAAGTTTTATTTTAGTTTTGTTTCTATTTTTAGCTTTGTTTGTCTTGAAAAGTGAATTCAGATGTAGATGAGACTCATGGAGATTGTATCGAGATTTCTGAGCCAAAGCTTCATCCGTGATCATCGAAGAATTCTCATTCGAAGGAGCAAGAAATGAATACTATTCTTTCAACATTCAATCTTTCAACCCCAGAAGCAAGGTGAAGCTGCAATTGAAGATTATGTGACGGATTGCATTGAAGCCTCCTCAATCAGTCTGCTGCTATCTATGAACCTGCTGAAGTGATCCAGAAGTTTCGTTCTCTATTCTCTCTGAAGATTCTCAAGCTGAAAGCGACATCTTTCAAGAATCTCTACAAAAAGCCTCCTTACTCAATGTGCGTTCAATGTCAAATTCTGAAGAAAAGCCCAACTGCTCAAGATGAAGTTATTCATTGAAGATTCGTCAAGTTCATCTTGAAGTTGTGAAGAATTTGAAGATTAATGCTGAAGCCAAGATCCCAATGAAAATTAACAAGAAAAGCCAGCTACCTTTTTAGGGGGAGTTTGTTGGGTCAATTAGAAAAGAAAGCTATAAACCAAGGGGGAGATTGTTGGGTCAAAATTTGGTTTATACTTTACTTTTCTAGGAAAATGTATTTTTCTGTTAAGTAATATGTGTTTACGGTTGTGTGTACGGCCGTACACGGGTTTACAGCCGTAAACCCGTGTACGGCCAACTATCTCATATATATATATATATATATATATATATATAGGGTGAGGAGTGCTTGAGAGTGTAAGGCTAGAGAAGGAGAGCATATTGTAGAGAGAGAAACTAAAAAGAAGAATAGTGTTTGTGAGAGAGAATCTAATATGTATGGAGCATCACTCATATCTTTGAATACATCATAGATTCAAGTTATTCTTCTTCTCCTTCTTCTTTATTTGATATGGCATCATCCGTTTGATTGGGATTCCGCACCATCAGACGGATCTGATTGATACACAAGCAGATTGTTGGGTCAAAATTTGGTTTATACTTTACTTTTCTAGGAAAATGTATTTTTCTGTTAAGTAATATGTGTTTACGGTTGTGTGTACGGTCGTACACGGGTTTATGGTCGTAAACCCGTATACGACCAACTATCTCATATATATATATATATATATATATATATATATATATATATATATATATATATATAGGGTGAGGAGTGCTTGAGAGTGTAAGGCTAGAGAAGGAGAGCATATTGTAGAGAGAGAAACTAGAGAGAAGAAGAGTGTGTGTGAGAGAGAATCTTATGTGTATTGTTCATCATTCCAATCTTTGAATACATCATAGATTCAAGTTATTCTTCTTCATTTGATCTGGCATAATCCGTTTGATTGAGATTCCGCACCATCAAACGGATCTGATTGATACACAAGCAGATTGAGGACTTACACATTTAATAAAATTATGATTTATAGAACAAAATATAAATTTGAATGTAAAAAAACACAAATCGTGGAACACAATAAGACACAAAAGACATATAAACAATGAAAGTACATTGTTGTTAAATCAAAATACTTAAGAATATTAACGTTTCTATTTTATTTGGTCATTTACTAATCAATTTTCAATTTTAAACACTACATGTAAGGTCACTAAAAAAATTTGTCAGCTACATTTTTCGAGTAGCACAATTTGGTTTATAAACATGGATTCTAATGTTAGATTTTTGTGAATGGTAGACCAAGTTCTATTCAATCCACATATTTTGATTAGTAGGATATGATTTATATCCTACAATCAAAATAATTATAGCAAAAACAATAAATAAAGTAAACTTTATTGAAAATTAATAAAAATACAAATAAGAGAACATATATTTGAATGCGAAACACAAACATAAACATTAAATATTGAGAAATGTTTTAATTCTTTTTTGTCAACTTCAGTTTAATTATCATCGTACAACGAGTGCGATGACAAACGAGCAACAAGCTGCGACGCTAAGCCTTTTTGTATGATAAAGCTAATTCTTTTGAAGACTACATCCATAGATCTAGTGAATTTAACATTGTTATGCATGATCCGTTGTACTCTATTAAGAAGTTTCACCACATCCGACATGAGGAAACAAAACGTATCAAATGCAAATGGTATGAAAACGTGTTGATTTTCCATACATGATTTCTCATGTTTGGTGATTGTGCTTGTAGCAGGTTTTAAAGTAACATGTCTTGCCGTGAAACCTCCAGCCCTCAAGCCCACGAGAGGGATACCTCTGTAAGGTCCACACATGCATGTTTCCCTCCAATCCATCCAAAAATCAAAATGTCAGCCAAAACCTAACACAATTGAATAATAACATAAAAGAAAAAGTTAATGATATCATGAAATCTCAATTACAATGGCTGGAACATGTTAACACAAACAAGTAAAATAGAAGAACATACACAAATGCAACAATACAACAACTTAGTTTTAGATGCAAGGACGTTTCAGTATAAGACCAAAAAATGCAATATTTATACATCACAAGATAAGATGATTAATTTCACGCCGACCAAATTTAATCTATCAAGATGAACACGCTTCAACGTAATTGAATCCATATATTGTTTCTTTTTCTAACCTGAATTAGAAAAGACATTCTATGCTTAACTATTTTTCACAAAGAATATGTAAATATTAATCTACAATTTTCGTTTACCTGTAATTGTTAGTTTTTTTGTCGACTTTTTATTGCCAAGACCAAATTTATTCCTTTGTGCATAAGGTTTTACCGCATAATAAGATCTAAAGGGGAGAAATCATCAATACAACCTCCAAATTTATCAAAATAATTTACCTTACAAATCATGATTATTTCTACAAGCTTATTTAAATCTTGAATGTTTCAACGAACCTTTTTGCCAATATAAATGTTAAAAAAAATTAAAAAAATTACACACTTATTTGCTTTTGGTTTTTGTTTATTGTAATAAACCTTCAGCACCACAAGCATTGTCTTGCTGGCACATAAAGAAATTGAAAAGTTAAGTAGCATTAGAATAAAATGTTATTGATTCTTGATGATTAGATATACGAAATAAACAACAAATAACTTACTTACCATCAAGCTTAGCTTGTGATTTTTTGTAGATCCGCAGAGCTTCAAAATAAGAAAAGAATTACATGTTATAAAGAAGCTTACAAAAACACCCCCTTTTCCATCCAATCCCTTATTAACTATTTATAAAACTAAAACCTCAATTTCCTACATGCACAATTAAACATTGAAACCAATTTCCTACATTAACAACTAAACATCGGAACCAATCACTAAACTTACTAAAGTTTCTAGGTAAATTCAACAAAAAAATAGAAACACCCAAATTTAGATTTCATATAAATGAATATAATGATACACCCATTTGAATATAAACAAAATGGAGAATAAAACCCTTAAATAATTGCAAAAAGTGGTAATTTTGTTTTCCATTAACATGAATAATTATAAAGAAAATTAGCCAAAATATACACCTAAATCCAAAATCATGTCATAATGGCTCCATGCGTCCTTTAATTTGTCCGTCTTAAAGAATTCACCCAATAACGATTCTTTCACATCCCTTAAATATTAATTGAACTAAAAGGGTGCAATTTTATATCTCAGATTACAAATAAAAGGTTTATCTCATCGAACAAAATAAAATATGTTCTCCTGGAGTGTTTCCAATGATTAGGTTGGTGGAAGGTGAAGCGTCGGCGAGTAGTGGGAGAAATAGAAGGAGAACTTGGATGTGGTGGCAGACTGGGAGAATGGGCCAAAGAAGAAGAATCAATCGCAAAAAATAAACGTAAGAGATTAATCAACATAAATATTTTTAGACATCCGGTATCCCCTTGCACAAGTATCATGCTTCACATAACTGGTCACAAAATACTAAACATAAATAGAATTAATATAAGAGGTTAACTATAATGAACATGAACATAGGTGGATTTACATAAGATACTTCATATAAACTTGAAAACAAAGGATTGAAAATTCAAAAAAAATTGAAGGTTTCATACTCACCAATAGAATACATTGATGACAGTTTTGACTCCAACTCCATAGCAACAAATGTAAACTTGAAGTGCTCTAGAAGAATCATCACATGTTTTTCTCTTGGGCAGAAGTTCATAGCAAGTTCTTCATCTTCCAATAGTTAGCGCCTGAAAAATGATCCCAAACAAACCTAAAACCAAGAAAAGCCATAAAAAATGTCAACATGAGTTTAAAAGATAAGAAAGGAAAAAAAGCAACAAATTCAAATAAGAAAAAATTTAATATGTCTGTGTCTTTGTGCCTCATCAATAACAACATAACTCCATTGAATCTGGGAAAGAAAGCCATCATCAATAAATGTTATATCATATGTTGCGATGAGCACATCAAAAGGTAACGCATGTACCTACAATATCTCAACACATCATCATACACATGAGTCTATTAGAAGTAATCTATATCAAGTTCTATAAATTGTAAAAATCTTATTGAAAATTTGAAAATCCATACTTCTTCTGTTTTGTAAAATCAGAAAATCCAATGTTCTTATAATTCAACTTCTAACTTGATTTAATTTCAAAACTTTTATAAATTTCACATTTCTCTTCCTCTTACATAATTTTCATTTTCAACTATAATATATATAGCCTAGTAGGTGTTCGGCAAAAAGATGTGATGTAAGAGGAAAATAATAGTGAAATTTCGAAAATCTTGAAAGCAAATCAAGTTAGGGGTTGAAGTTTAAGAACACTATAATGAATATATATCAAACAAAATGACGTATTATGGTGGATTTGGGTACCTAAGCTTATATACCCTTAAGGGTATATTCACTTTCCCTATATATATATATATATATATATATATATATATATATATATATATATATATATATATATATATATGATCAAGTAGGAATTCAAAAAATGGTATGAACCGCGAGACTTATTTTTGACCTTAAGATTGAAAAAATAAATGACCAGGATTTGATTTTTTTTATCGTCAAAATCTCGCGAGATGATATGACATTTTCGTAATTAATTGGGAGATTTTGATAATTTCCGGAGAAGGTTAATTTGGAGGGTACAAGTGACAAAAGCTAAAAGATTAAAAGAAAATGAAAATTCGGCCATGTGGCCTCTCTAGGAGCTGACACGTGCCCCCACCCGAGCATGACAAGTGTCCAGTCATTATTGGTTTAAACTCGTGTATTTGAGTCAAATATAGTAATAGTTTTTAGACAAAATTGTAAAAATTGTCTTTGTGGTATGCCAAAACTCGTGTATTTGAGTCAAAAAAAGTTTGGAATCACATCAGTGGTCAAATACTTGGATTTTGTTGCGAGTGTGGTCCAATTTGTTTTAAATTTTTTCAAAATGACGAATTTACCTTTGTATTTTCATTTTCTATTTTTTATTTAATTTAACATTTTTCTAAATTTAAAATATCACCCACCCATTTCTCACTCCTAATAACTCCATCTCTCTCTAATCTCTCTCTTCATACTGTCAGAGAGAACCACCGTCGACATCCGTCTCTGACGGCGACTTCGTCTATATCCTTGTATGTCTGTGTCTAAGACTGTTCATAGTCCTCCGTCTGCACATCACTGACGAGAACGAGGTGAAGAAAATAATGACGATCTCCATTTGTGAAGGGGTGAAGCGAGAACGAACATCAGGGAATAACCAAACTAACTACGACGACGTAAAAAATCATCGAAGTCTTCCTTCTCCGGCTTAGACCATCTGTTTGTTGCCATCGAAGGGGTGTTTGTCGACAAAGTTAGCAAAATCCATTGTCATCATCATCTGTAACCCAAACGATAGAGAGAGAAAGAGAAATGTGCCATTGTTGGATCTGCAAACCTTAACAACTTGTTCAGATCTAAAACCTCCATGGGAGGAGGTAGATCCGACTCTAGCATCTTCAAATCGAAGGGAAAACAGATCCGAAGAGAAGAGGATGAATCTTCATGTCGACTTTCAGATCTGGAAGCCGTTGTCGGTAATGTTTCAATATCTGTGGAGTGTTTCCGGCCGAGGATCGGCGACGGTACACTGATGGCCTCCTGGATGGTCAATTTTCCGGTAGACATGGAGAGAGAGAGAGAGATATATATAGAGAGATAGATAGAGAGAGAGAGAGTTTGTGGGGAAATAGTGTATGGTGTGTGTGTCTTTCTTCTGGTTTACAAGAGAGAGATGTATTTTATTTTTATTTATTGTAATAAAAAAAACTAGATTATGATCAACACGGGGAGCGTATAAAAAAACATAGAAGTGTAAACATATATGACATCATAGAAAGCATGACAATTAAAAGTACATTATCATAGCTATTTTAAATTCATTAACATACATTACAATAGCTATTTTAACCTCATAACAATTAAAAGAATAAATAAAAAAACTAATAAATCATAGAGTAATATAAAATATTAAAATAGTTCATTACAAAAAAAACAACTATGTTTGAATGCAAATTAAAAAATATATATAATCACTAATATCTACTTGGCATAGTCACTGTATCAAAATCAGAACGGATTGAAAAAACTTGTTGAGAAGGATGTGTCGGAACCACATACTCAATCGTATTTCCTTTAAAGAAATATAGGGTATTGTTTCTATAATCCTACCATTCATGTGCACCTTCATTGTAAGTAGTAACATCTACTTTAACCTACCGATTGTGAATGAAAACCCAAATAGCCCACAAACGATCTCCACTTACAGAGAAATATCCCAATTTTCTGTGAAACTTGATCAGTCTCGATGCAAACGGTTTGAAGTCATTAATAGCAGAAGGTGCAAATATGACTATATGTTCTTCTGAATAAATATCAAATCATAATATGGTATCATTAGATAATAAGAAGTATACGACACCGCCACATGTAACTGCTTCATCAAAAACAGGATAAACAGATGATGGTAACTGGACATTTTGAAACTCCCTCCATTGCCATGTAATAGATGAAAACAATTCTATGTTGTAGTAATCGTAGTCCACTTTTTCCTTTGGCATATCACTACAAATAAAATAACATATAAGTAAATAATAAAGTAAATTAATAACATAAAATGTACTACATATAAACTCTTACGATGGCTTTGTGTATAACAATCGAATGACCTTGAAATGTAACGGGTTCGAACTGATAACTACCAAAGCAAACTTTGTTGCAGTGTATTCAGAGGTCGGAAAATGTATCCATTTGGCATCTGTAGTCGTTGGTTTGATAACAAATAAAATCTTTGAAATGTATTCATCTGGATCATAGGATTCAGCAAGAAGGAGTCCACACAATGATGATGCTAAAATAGTACAAGTATGTGGTAGCCAATCAATGTCTAGATTGTTGCTACCAGAAGACGGAACAAACTGACGCTCTATATTTCTCCATGGTTTTTTTTGTTGAACGATAATTCCACAAACCACATTATTTCTACGGTTGTAGTTATGAAGAACATAGTTGTTGTATGTTAGATTTCCATAATATTTATTTGTACAACGTACAGTAGCAAATGTTTGTAATGATGTTCGTGAAAGAATTTCAATAATTAGTTCAGAAGTCAATAACGATAACTGCAAAAGAAAGAAATAATAAGATAATAATATTAGAAAAACTTAAAATTTAATCTTTCATGACATACGAATTTAATTGATAATAAGTATACTCTTTGTAGTATTGAGGGTAAAGAATTTTACCCTATCCATATTCAATATTTTTTCCAATTCATCAATGATTGTATTGTTAGACGCGATCCTTGAGATAGCATAACCTTCTGTTTTGTTCTTCAAATTGTCATGTGTAATCTGAATTTTGAACGCCATCTTTTTTGCAATAGTATATTCGGTGTTGTTTTAATACAAGTTTTTTACTCTTTCATTTGTTTAACCCCCCATCCATCTATCGAACCTCCTTTGCATCCTCACTCAAGATGCAAAAGCACTAAATATTAATGTTGATTTGCGACACCAGAAAAATAACATAAACAGTTAAGAAGGTATACAATTGACAAAGTAAAATAACCTAAACAATTAAGAATGTACATCAATAATTTTGAAAATGGAAAAAATGAAGTTAGTGTCCATCTCAAAAATCACTACACGAATGGTCAAGTTACTAATTATAACCTTCCTAAATTCAAAAAGAAAGAAATTAAGTTGCCATTAACATGCATATTAATTCAAAAGTAGCAATAAGATCACCCCACCCCCCACAATTAAAAAAAAAAAACCTCAACCACAGTAACATACACATTAAAACATTAACATAAGCACACCATGTTTAATAAAAGGGATAAAAATGACATTATTTAAATGAAAAAATAGATATCGACAATCATGTTTTAACTTTTTATCATATTTGGAATACGGTTAAAATAATCATTTTCAACATTTTCAACAACTTAGAATTAAATTGCTAAACAAATTCCATTTTCCTTCTAATAGCATCATACTTTTAAAGTACAATGTTAGAATTGGGTAAAACAATGTAATTTATTCAAAGTACAATTGTTATTTTAAGATTATCTTACAAAATTAAAAAATAAATAAATAAATAAAAATAACTTAATTTTGTTTTATAGCAAAACACAGTAAAAGTCGATGTATTTTTTTTCAAAACAATAGCAACATGAACCATTCACATCAATTATAAGTTTATAACAATGAATTTTCAAAGTATTCCGGGTCATGCTAAGTGGGATTCATCACAGAGATATAACTAAAGAAGAAAGTGGTATAATAACATATGATGCCATAATAAGGAAAAAATGAAAGTACAATTAGTATAAAAGAAAATGGTAAAACTGTCATTAACCATAATTAAGACTATTCAAGGAAAGAACATTTGTTCATTTGATACAATATATCATCGGATGACTGTGTCATGAAATCTAGTACCTCATGATTCCTAAAAGTAAAAAAAGAAAGAAGCAAATCTCACGGCCACAAACTCTACAAATATATCAACACCATCTTTAATAGTCATCACTTTCTTCCCTTTGCGATCTTTTACATCCTCTACACAACACAAGAAAATACACATTCACCATCTTTAATCATTACATTTGACTTACTACTCTTGAAATGTAAAACATTTTTATATTGAAATATATGTATAATGAGGGTATTTTAGTCGACATGAAATTAAATGAAATTGAATTGAAATGCAGGCTTAAATTGAATTACATCCATTTGGCAACCAAAAACGCCTGAAATTCCACCTACCCTTAGAAATGTTGAAATCCATCCTGTATGAAAATCGTAGTGGTGACAGAACTGAATTCCATCGATTTGGCAACCAAAACCAACCATGGAATGGAATCCATCATTCCAATTCCATTGGATTCTGTCGGAAATCAACGAACCAAACATGTGCATACCTGATCCAAGACAAAAAGTAACATCTTAAAACAAATTATAGCATCTCTTCAAATACCACAGAACAATTAGTAATATCGACCCATATACCTAATATCTACAACAATTTAGTCATAGTAGAACGGTGTAAATGTGTAATCCTTAAATAATCATATTGCTTGCACATCTGGTAAAAAGAGTGGAAATGAAAGCATATTGCTTAAGTAATTACATGCAAAGTCACCAAGTATAACATGAGTTCATACATATTTGTATTACCATTTGAATCCCTATTGAGAACTATAAAGAAGATTTCATCTCAAAGTTGGAACCACCAACTATAAGGCTCATTTCCTCTTATATTTGTATGAATTTTGACCCATTTGCAAGTGTTCCCTAGTGTGATTAAAAAAACAGAGTAATATATCACTCAACTTTAAGTTAATTTACATGTCAAAGTGAGACAATAGTAATATAGCAAATATAAAAGAAACATATATCACTCCAATTTAAGTTAATTAACCTATATATCACGTATAATTAAGGTATGGAAATCAATAATTCTATCATGGAATACAAACGTTCTTACATGCAGGTTTTCCGATTTTCCTTGGAATCAAATCGAAAACCGAAGGACCGAAATTCATTATATTGAAGAACCATCATCGGACCTACTAACGGTATGCGGTTCGGTTCGTCCCCGGTCCAGGATCGATTCTGAGTGCTTAATGCTTCATATTGTAAACATTTTTATTACCTTCTTGCTTTTCCATCACCAACCCAACAATAGACCACATGTTGGCCAATATAAACCCACAGAATATGATTGAACCTAAAATCATCCGACCAAAAAGAACATTAAATTATTGTCATTTAATATAAAAATATGATACTACATGGAATTAATATCATTTACCCAACATACTTTGATTAAAAAATGACCATTTTGCCCCTTGGTCATACAGAAATAGCCACAGACACACACACACACACATACAGAGATGGTGTCAATGATGTAAGAACATAGGAAAACTCTACTGAAAATTGAAGGAATGGTTCCAATTTACATTAGGTATGAATATTAAGTGCAATTTTTTTCACATGGAAATCCAAATATGAATACCACAAGGATTTAATTGCATTATAATTGGTATAAATACATATTGTAATTAATCAACTGTCAGTCAATTGAAAAAAAATTATAAAGAAAGAACAACGGATTGACTTTTAGAAAGAAATGAATTCTTTTGACCAACAATGGAGAAATAATAATAATGTTGAAAATGTGAAATGTTAAAATGTATGAAATGAAATCAATACATGGAGAATTTGGCTTTGGTGTTTTCAAATACTTGTTCAGCAATAACTGCTCCATTTCCATCTGCCTTTTTAATCTCCATATGAGCCTTTTGATAAAATCCAGTGCCTCTTAATGCATCTGCAATGAAATCATAAAACCCAATTGCAATTGTTGCTTATGCTTTTGCCCCATAAACCAACCTCTGCATTCACATAAATAAACTAAATAATGGATCTTTTTTTGGATTTTAGGGGTAAAATGGTCATTTACACTCTTTGTTAAAGCAGAACATAAAAGGTTGTAGTGTTGTAACTTTCCTCTCATTTTTAGACAAAAGGGTAAAGATGTCATTTGGATTAGAGAGGAAAATGCACATTGATTCTTGAAAGATGAATGTCACCAAAGCACATAGGACAGGGCTCACAAGAGGGCATAAATCTCACAATAAGAGAGCTCAATTTGGTTGAGTTTTTTACATGCCTGGAATACATGGTGTAAAAATAATAATTAGTAAAAAAACTATCTAGCAATAATAAAAAAAAATACTAAATTCACACACTGTGAAAGTTTGACATTTGAAAGTAATATTTATCAATCACACATTAATAAAAGAGGGTTATTCAAGAAATGACTTAAAGGGTATATTCGTTATTTTGTAAAAATTGAAATTTCAGCGGAATAACCAGAAGACACCAGACTAATCACAAGTATTTTGATATGAGTGATATTGATTTAAAGAAGATAAGGAATGCTGGAGCCTGTCATTTTAATTATGCGTATTTGTCCAAGGGGTATTTTGGTCACATTGTGGATGGTATTCTTTTCATTGAGCTTATCCGCTTCATGTCGCTGTTCCGGACGCTCATACAGGGGCATTTTCATCAGAATTTTAATAGAATTCTTTTATATTCTATTGCATTTTCTGGTTATATTCCTGGTTTTTGGAAATTAAAGATCACTGCTTATTCCCTTTGGTTTGCTTCTCTACTAATTTCGGAATCAAGCTTCTAGTCCAAAGCATGAAACCCATGACAATAAGCCAGAGACCTTGGAAGAGTACGCTAATGGACCTTATAAAGCTAACTATGAAGCTTTTCTGGTAGCCAATGCCCATAAGGGTAGTGATAAAAGATATAAGAATTACTATTTCTTCTTTGGAAATCTACCATATTTCCATGTGCAGCTACAATTGCAGCTTCTTGGGCCTGCATCCAAATTTAACGATCAAAAAAGCAATAATGGAATAAAAAGGGTACCCAAATAATCCTTCTTGAACTGAAAGTGAAACACATTAAGATTACAACATGATGTCTGTCGCTTTGCAAGTGACGACGTCGTTCCAGAAGCTTTCTGATTGTGTGTTGCCATCGACATCACTCACTACATCAAGAAACCCAGAAAAGAAAAGAAAGAGAAAGGAACCCTAGAAACAAAACCCTAAAATTCAACGGCGCTTTGTGAATGCCCCGAGCTTCATCATCAACAGGAGGATCATGACTGGAGAAATCAATCCAGTGAGGAGCGTTAATGTCTTCATAAAGTATGTCCTTTTCGAACTTCGAATCCTTCCAATCAATCACAGCTACATCCATAAGAAGAAGAAAATGACTTCATGTCGATATATGCTCTTGATTAGAATGAAATTAGGATTCGGAATGAAAAGTAAGGAGGAAGTTACCGTGCGTATTTTGGTCTATATGTCAGCAAAACGTATTTTGGTGTAGGATGACGTCATCAAAATAATCGAAAGGTGGAGATCTAAAGAGTGAAATATAATCAAGGGTCCTTGTTTCTTCATTTTAGAATTTAAAGTTCTCTTTTAATAATATTTAGAGATAATAAAGGGCAAATTCATCATTATTAAAAAGTTTTAAAAATTTTGGACAAAACTCACAACAAAATCCAAGTATTAGTATTAGAACACAAATAGGAGTATAAACTTTTTTTTTTCCAAACATATATGATTTGACATTCCAAAGGCACCATTAGTTGGTTTTTATATATACTTGATTTGATGGGTCCAAACGAATTACTCTTCCTACACTTTTTATTTTCAGCATCACATTAACACATGAACATGAAAGCTTTAGTAATCGTGGCTTCCATGAACTTTTCTCAATCTCCTTATTCAATTCTCCTTTTCCACTGAATTCTAACAAAACAAATCCAAATATTCCTCTCCAGTATCACAATCTCCCATTTGCTTTATCAGATTCTCTGCATTGTGTCAAGGTAGAGATGACGATTCTTTACACGCTGGTGGCCAGAGGATCTGTTCTGTTGGCGGAATTCAGTGGTACGTCGACCAACGGGAGCACCATCGCCAGACAAATTCTCGAGAAAATCCCCGGAAACAATGATATGAATGTTTCGTATTCGCAAGATCGGTATATTTTTCACGTTAAACGGACTGATGGCCTCACTATTCTCTGTATGGCCGATGATGATGCCGGAAGTAAGCTAATAATAACAGCTCTGTTCTTATTGTTTGCTTAAAATTCGTTCTATTATGATAAGATCGATTCATTTCCATTAGATGAGTTTGTGATCATATTGTATGATTTGAGCCGAAGATCAGGTCTCGCTATTCTGTCGACAGTAATTCAATTTGAAACTTGCATATCTGATTTGATTTTGATAATCTAGGGTTCTTCGAGCAGCATTGCTGCCTTATGAAGGTCGTTTATGTTTATAATTTGAAATTTGAAATCCAATTCCTTCCATACAGGGATTCTTAGATCCATAAAATCCAATACTTGATACTGACATATAATATCAGTGATCAAATAAACACATTCAAT
The DNA here is from genome assembly GCF_052849685.1 of Lactuca virosa. NCBI lineage: Eukaryota > Viridiplantae > Streptophyta > Magnoliopsida > Asterales > Asteraceae > Lactuca > Lactuca virosa. Next base: position 38,710,934 of record NC_136431.1, on the reverse strand, counting down.
CATTTCACTTCTACTCTTTTTCAATTACAACACATTCAATCATTTCACTTCTACTCTTTTTCAATTACAAGTTCATTAAAACAATTGATGGTTGGCAGAATATGATCAGTAGTGGCAATATCTATATTTTACAGGACGAATTCCATTTACATTTCTTGAAGAGATTCATCAGAGATTCGTTAGAACATACGGTCGAGCAGTTCTAACAGCCCAAGCTTATGAAATGAATGATGAGTTTTCTAGGGTTTTGAGCCAACAAATGGAGTATTACTCCAGTGATCCCAATGCAGACAGGATAAACCGTTTAAAAGGTGAAATGAGTCAGGTGAGTTTCCTTAACTTAACATTCCAATACTTTTGTTAAATCAATTTTTGTAAACTAAATAGTAATACCTCTTTGATCTTGAACAAGAAAGATGAAATTGCATGCTTTATAAACAGGTAAGAAGTGTGATGATTCAAAATATTGACAAAGTTCTTGAGAGGGGTGATCGTTTGGAAACACTTGTTGATAAAACTGCAAATATGCAAACGAATACTTTTCGATTCAGAAAGCAGTCTAGAAGATTCAGGAATACAATGTGGTGGAAAAATGTCAAACTTATGTATATCCTCTAACCTATATACATTATCTTTATAGATTACTGAGCTAATATAATTAATGGACTTAATTTAAATGTAGGGTTGCTATGGTAATTCTTCTCCTGGTGATAGTGTACATTGTTCTGGCATTTGTTTGCAAGGGGTTTGCACTTCCAGCTTGTCTATGATGAAAACGGGAAACAAATGGGAAATTTGATTTATTAGGGTTTTTGAATTCAAAGCCTTCGAAAAAAATTCTTGCATTTTTTTGACATTCTTTTATAGTAATTTGATAAGTTATTTGTATCGAGTTGTTTTGTTATACGAGGAATAATAAGTTTATCAATGATCAAGAGTATATTTAGAAATTTTTGGTAAGAATCACTCCAATTGGTAAATATTTAGAATTCCACATAGATAAGTTTTCTTGAAATGTTGTAAAAATGGAGCCCAATGATTAACGAGTGTCATCTTTGTTAATATATAAAACGAGGGGATGATGCTATGTATTTTATCAAACTCACTATGTTGACTAAATAAGATTTCTGGATTCCAACACTGCATACTTTATTTTTGTAAATGTTTGTCTCAATACCAAATGTCATTTGAAAACATGTCACGATGCTAAAGATGTTCAAAAATTACTAAAACACCACCTACTTAAGAAAATTGGTAACCAATAAGGCTAATGGGCATATAGTCCGGCAACAATAGAGGATCCTTGATTTTAGGTATTAAGAAAATACATGAGAGTTTTAACCAAGTCGAGTCTTCGAAGTGATTAACAATGTTTATGCAGTCTTCCTTGATCACGTGCCAACATTTCTTAGTAAAATCAGACGTAAAACCATCAGGGTCAAGAGCTTTCTCTCCACCACAACACCAACTACCTTCTTTGATCTATTGTAAGGAGAATGGGACAATATGAGTTCTAATGATTCTTTAGAACAATGGGAAAGTTTCTTAAATAGGGGACATAACGAGATTTTTGGTCATCAACAAATTTGGAAGAAAATAATCTCAATACTTCATCCGTGATCATGAAAATAACAAATTTACCTATGAAAATCCCTTTTTCACAGGTGGTTTGGCTTATGTGAATTCATAATATACCGAAAAGGAGTTTGGCCACAAATATAAATGTATACATGTGACATCCCCATTTTCACGGCCAGAAAAGACCGATTTTGTTTAGGCTTTATAAAAATCAGAGTACTTCTTTTAATAAAAATGTTGTGGAATTTGTTCCCAGAAAAACATGATAAATATATTATCAAAGCATTTCCGAAGAAATGTATTTTTATTCATTTTAAAACATTTGGGATGTCATCGTCAATACAGAAACATAAGCATAAACAGAACTTACATTCATTTACACTAGTGATCTACATCTCTTTTAAATTTCTCAGTGTAAAATAGCTTTATATCGACACCTGTGATACAAATAAGCTTGAGTGGGTCAGGTTGGGAAACCTGGTGAGTACATAGGGTTTTCAACCCACAATAATATAATTATTATGTTTAAACATCAAACAATCAACTCAATTACCCATCCCCATTATCTTCTTTACTCTTAAGGATCTACCCTAAGAATTAGTTATTCCTCGTTCATTCATTCCTAAGGATCATCCTAAGGAACCGACACAAAATCCATCGTTGCCAGGGTTTACTCGACAGGCACTAAGTCGCATAGTTGCCAGGGTTTAGGCACTAAGTCTCATAGTCGTCAGGGTTTATACAACAGACACCAAGTCGCATAGTCGCCAGGGTTTAGGCACTAAGTCTCATAGTCGCCAGGGTTTATACAACAGACACTAAGTCGCATAGCCGCCAGGGTTTAGGCACTAAGTCTCATAGTCGCCAGGGTTTATACAACAGGCAATAAGTCGCATAGTCGCCAGGGTTTATACAGCGGGCACTAAGTCTCATAGTCGCCAATGTTCACTCATATCATCTTTCATCTCTCATCATTCATCTACCCATGTTTTACCCAACATATTCGTAGATATAAAATACATATACAGTTTAAATTATTTAAAAAATGTATAAAATCGTTCATCCAGCATAGATAGCAAGTATACAGGTTATATGCACACATAACACATAATTTATATAAAATACTTCATATCTATGTGTAAGATGAAAATAACTATGCACTCACCTGATAAGGTGATGACTCGGTACTCGGAAATTGCTTCGTTTACTTAAAACAACTTCTTTCGACAAAACCTGGTATCATTACCACTAGAGTTTAGTCTAAGGTTCGACGAGACTACTTAATAGTCTAGCTATTATTACTATTATATAAGCGTTAAACAATACTCTTCACCTACTATGTACAGACAGCGGCCAGACATAAAACACCGGAGGGCAGGACCATTTTGGCATATAGCACTTCTGAAATCCAACTACCCTATGCAGCCCTTTAAACCAGATTCCCCGTACCGCGAGTAGTTAAAAAGATATTATAACGACACTTATATAACCCATAATAATAGCTCAAATAATTATTATAAGGTCCTAATAACATTACTATATTGAAACATAAGTTATACAAGAGATAGGGTAGACGTAGCTCACCTACAACATGTTTTTCTCAAAATCGGGCTCCGCCGAAGTAGATTTTCTGAGCCGAAGGCTCTTCTTTTCAGAGCCGTCGGGCGCTCCGGGGCTTCCGCCTCGTGCTAGGGGGTTCCTGGGCTTTTTGGGGGGTTTTAGGGCTTAGAAAGATGTTCTAGAGAGAGAGAGGAAGAAGTTGGAATGTGTGAGGAATGGAGGGAACCCTGCACCTCTATTTATAGGCTTCCTGGAGCGTCACCACGTCGTGGTGCCTCTCACCACGTCGTGGTGTTGCGTAGGCTCCAAGGTTTCGCCTGGTGCTGACACGTGGCATCGCACACAGGGTGGAAATCAGCTGATTTTCAAAAATTCATACTTTCGCATACGAGCTCCGTTTTCGACGTTTTTTATATCCACGCATAGGTAAAAATAAGATCTACAACTTTCATTTTGACTCCGTCGGCTAATTCTCGACCGATCTTAAATTTAGCAGTAGGACGAGATTATACTGTTAAATGTCCGCGTAAAATTCATAACTTCTACATACGGACTCCGTTTTCGTCCTTTCGTTTTACCGTTGAGTTCCTATTAATGAGATCTTCAACTCTCATTTAGGTCGCGTAGGCCAAAAACCGCTCGATCTAAAATTCGAGTTTCGGGTCGTGCACTGTTATGCCATATCTTAGAAAATTCATAACTTCCTCATACGAAGTCAGATTTGGGCGTTCTTTTTTTGTATGTTCTCAGTTTAACGAATACTACAACTTTTTTTAGATTTCTAAGGCTAAAATGTCCTCTATCGTATATTCACTATTTACATCTCCCGGTGTCGTGCCAGTTTTGCCGTAAAACTTCGTCGGGTCATAACTTCTTCGTTATAACTCGAATTTCGGCGTTCTTTATATGTACAGAACCCTGAGACATATTCTACAACTTGGTTAAGATTATTTATTTTAAATAATCTTTTGTCGAAAAGTCATTTTCGACACTTATTGCCTCTAAATTGACTAGCCCGGATCTGCGGGCGTTACAATTATCTCCCCATTAGGATGATTACGTCCCGGAATCATCAACGAAACAGGGCTTTATAATGACTCCATACGTTATCTATTCATCCTAGGTAATAATCGTAACTTCTATGTTCCTTCGAATGAGCATCTAACTCTTAGACTTCTTAACCGCAGGCGGTGCTCGATCTCGCTCCCACTCTCTGTCTCATGTTAGACCTTTAATCATGACCTTCGATTCACAATCCCGATCCTTAATGGAGACTCCTTCTTCTTTTTAACAAACTTAAGATAAGTTATTTGATTTCCACTTTAGACCGATGGGTCACGTTCCAATGAACTCTCATCGTGTGTCGCAACGCTTAGACTCAGGTCTCTTAGAGTCAAATTCCGGAATGGAATATACTTTCCTTTATGTTTCAATGTGATACAATCACATTTCAACATGTAGTATTTCTAGCTACCAACTTCTTTAACTATGAGTGTGATACTTCTATTGATCGCTTCGATTATCTTTCACTTCAATCTTCTGGCTTAAGTCAGATGCTACATAGAACTTGGTTCTCTGAACCACGTAATATGCGCATCGTAGTCGGACTCAATTTGATATGACCACTAGGGTCAGAATAACAATCATCTTCTTAGTCATTACCGAAACGATGGTAACGACATTTATGAACAAAAAGAAATCAATTACTAGCTTCTTGGTAACCTTGTAACTTTCCCTGATCCAAGTGTGAGTCCTGTGCTTCCGGTAGTATAGGCCTCTACTACCATTCACACCTACTCATACTCATCCCAAGTATTGTCTCGCAGTTTTCCAAGTCACCATACAAGAAGATTACATAACAACTTAACACACCAGATAACAAAATGAAGGTTTTATATTACTCCTTGAAATGATTACATAGGTATTCAAGTTCACCCTAGACTATGCCTCTAATAGGCTACACCATACGACACTATCCATATGGCTGCTGCATAACTTGATGAAGTCCTCATCCTTGATTCCTCGCGTTGTTTTCTGCTTCGTCGAGGATCATGTGGAATGCCCTTGGCCTTGGTGGTGTGTTTGGCCAAGCTACCTGATTTTTTCTTTGGGCAATCTCTAGAAATATGCCCTTTTTTGTTACATCCGTAGCACAACTTCTTGTTGGACGCGCACTTGTTGGCGTAATTCCCTGTATTTCCACATTTATAGCAAGTTATCTCCACGCTACACTTCCCGAAGTGTTTCTTTTTACACCCCTCGCACCACTTAGCTTCACCTCCAATTCCAAATTTTGAGAATTTGCTTTCTTTGTTGGTCTTTGAAGATCCCTCATTCTTCCTTTTCTCACCAACTTCGACCTTGTTGGCGGCTCTACTCTTGATCATCTCTGCTACAGACTTAGCAGCCCAGATAGTCGCCTCAAGAGTAGGTGCCTGGCGTACTGGCACCGCATACTCCCATGGAAGTCCCTTTGCGTACTTGTCAATTTTCGTCAGCCATATGGGACAAGGCGCAAGGTAAATTCCATTTTATCGGTGAAGTTGTTGGTGTATTCATCGATGGACATGCTCCCTTTCTTCGAAGTCAGGAATTAGTTTTCTAGCTCGAGAAAATTTTGGGCTGAGCAGTACTTGCGCTTGAAATGCACCAAAAACTCTACCCAAGTCGGTTGCAGGGGCTCATTGGGGCTTAGAGTCTTCCCCAAGGTGTTTCACCAGCGAACAACGCCTCCTCTGAACCGACGTACTGCAAATGTGGTTTGTAGCTTGCCCTTGCAACCACATGTCACGAAGGCTAATTCCATCTCCGAGATCCAATCCATGACTCCGATCGGATCTTCCTTCCCAGTGAAAGTCGATGGCCTGCAATTTAGAAAATCTTTGTACTTGCATTCATTCCTCTCGACTCCGTCATCTTGGTTGTTCCTCTTAATCATCGGTGGATCAGCTTGACCAACGGTCCTGCTGTCGTTCCCTTCCTCAGACTGCCCTTCATTCAACTCGGGCTGTTCAATAGGCACCGTAAGTTCCTCTCGTTTTTGTTGAAGTAAACGCCTTGTTTCCTCCATTTGACGATGCAACATTATCTGGATCAACGCTTGCACTCCGGTCATCGTGATTGGCTCAGGAGCGGCTACTACAACAGGTATTTGCTCAATCACTGGTTGTTGATTCCTGTTTCCATTTGCGTTCCCGACTCCACTTCGGGTTCTTGCCATTTTGATCTATACACCAAATCAGACGTTTGGTGTGTAATGACGAGAATTAAGATAGGAGAGATTTTATTTAAGATCGACGTGTAAACCTCCCCATCAATCCGAAAAGTTATATGCCAGTTCTAATACCGTATTTAAATGTTTAGAAATCTGAACACATAAAGTTTCCAGATCCGGTCGGCAACAGACCATAGATCCGATCATACATTTAGCATCATAAATCATTTAGCACATAAAAGCATGTTAGGCATTTTCCCTAAATTAGCTAGTGCTTGTGTCTATTTAGGTGTATCACCTAAATTTTATTAGACACACTCCTCACGATTATCGATTAGGATTCTAAGTTTAAGTCTACAAATAATCCATATTCCTAGTTCGCTTAAACTAATGCTCTGATACCAACTGTGACATCCCAATTTTCACGGCCAGAAAAGACCGATTTTGTTTAGGCTTTATAAAAATCAGAGTACTTCTTTTAATAAAAATGTTGTGGAATTTGTTCCCAGAAAAACATGATAAATATATTATCAAAGCATTTCCGAAGAAATGTATTTTTATTCATTTTAAAACATTTGGGATGTCATCATCAATACAGAAACATAAGCATAAACAGAACTTACATTCATTTACACTAGTGATCTACATCTCTTTTAAATTTCTCAGTGTAAAATAGCTTTATATCGACACCTGTGATACAAATAAGCTTGAGTGGGTCAGGTTGGGAAACCTGGTGAGTACATAGGGTTTTCAACCCACAATAATATAATTATTATGTTTAAACATCAAACAATCAACTCAATTACCCATCCCCATTATCTTCTTTACTCTTAAGGATCTACCCTAAGAATTAGTTATTCCTCGTTCATTCATTCCTAAGGATCATCCTAAGGAACCGACACAAAATCCATCGTTGCCAGGGTTTACTCGACAGGCACTAAGTCGCATAGTTGCCAGGGTTTAGGCACTAAGTCTCATAGTCGTCAGGGTTTATACAACAGACACCAAGTCGCATAGTCGCCAGGGTTTAGGCACTAAGTCTCATAGTCGCCAGGGTTTATACAACAGACACTAAGTCGCATAGTCGCCAGGGTTTAGGCACTAAGTCTCATAGTCGCCAGGGTTTATACAACAGGCAATAAGTCGCATAGTCGCCAGGGTTTATACAGTGGGCACTAAGTCTCATAGTCGCCAATGTTCACTCATATCATCTTTCATCTCTCATCATTCATCTACCCATGTTTTACCCAACATATTCGTAGATATAAAATACATATACAGTTTAAATTATTTAAAAAATGTATAAAATCGTTCATCCAGCATAGATAGCAAGTATACAGGTTATATGCACACATAACACATAATTTATATAAAATACTTCATATCTGTGTGTAAGATGAAAGTAACTATGCACTCACCTGATAAGGTGATGACTCGGTACTCGGAAATTGCTTCGTTTACTTAAAACCGCTCCTTTCGACAAAACCTGGTATCATTACCACTAGAGTTTAGTCTAAGGTTCGACGAGACTACTTAATAGTCTAGCTATTATTACTATTATATAAGCGTTAAACAATACTCTTCACCTACTATGTACAGACAGGGGCCAGACATAAAACACCGGAGGGCAGGACCATTTTGGCATATAGCACTTCTGAAATCCAACAACCCTATGCGGTCCTTTAAACCAGATTCCCCGTACCGCGAGTAGTTAAAAAGATATTATAACGACACTTATATAACCCATAATAATATCTCAAATAATTATTATAAGGTTCTAATAACATTACTATATTGAAACATAAGTTATACTAAAGATAGGGTAGGCGTAACTCACTTACAATGGTTTTTTCTCAAAACCAGGCTCCGCCGAAGCAGAGTTTCTGAGCCGAAGGCTCTTCTTTTCGGAGCCGTCGGGCGCTTCGAGGCTTCCGGCTCGTGTTAGGGGGTTCCTGGGCTTTTTGGGGGGGTTTTAGGGCTTAGAAAGATGTTCTAGAGAGAGAGAGGAAGAAGTTGGAAGGTGTGAGGAATGAAGGGAACCCGACACCTCTATTTATAGGCTTCCTGGAGCGTCACCACGTCGTGGTGCCTCTCACCACGTCGTGGTGTTGCGTAGGCTCCAAGGTTTCGCCTGGTGCTGACACGTGGCATCGCACACAGGGTGGAAATCAGCTGATTTTCAAAAATTCATACTTTCGCATACGAGCTCCGTTTTCGACGTTTTTTATATCCACGCGTAGGTAAAAATAAGATCTACAACTTTCATTTTGACTCCGTCGGCTAATTCTCGACCGATCTTAAATTTAGCAGTAGGACGAGATTATACTGTTAAATGTCCGCGTAAAATTCATAACTTCTACATACGGACTCCGTTTTCGTCCTTTCGTTTTACCGTTGAGTTCCTATTAATGAGATCTTCAACTCTCATTTAGGTCGCGTAGGCCAAAAACCGCTCGATCTAAAATTCGAGTTTCGGGTCGTGCACTGTTATGCCATATCTTAGAAAATTCATAACTTCCTCATACGAAGTCAGATTTGGGCTTTCTTTTTTTGTATGTTCTCAGTTTAACGTATACTACAATTTTTGTTTAGATTTCTAAGGCTAAAAAGTCCTCTATCGTATATTCACTATTTACGTCTCCCGGTGCCGTGCCAGTTTTGCTGTAAAACTTCGTCAGGTCATAACTTCTTCGTTATAAGTCGGATTTCGGCGTTCTTTATATGTACGGAACCCTGAGACATATTCTACAACTTGGTTAAGATTATTTATTTTAAATAATCTTTTGTCGAAAAGTCATTTTCGACACTTATTGCCTCTAAATTGAGTAGCCCGGATTTGCGGGCGTTACAATACAAATGTAACAAACATAAAATCTTATTGTACGCCCATTTTAAACCATTTTCTTCGGAGCGTTTTCTAGTGTAGTGCGAAAAATCTTAGTTGAGAAATGAGGGGGACAAAAGGAGAGAGGCCCATATTGCAGCGCATTTAATCCATTTCGTAGCCCATGTGACGTTTTCTCAACCCACTACACAATTGTAACACCTGTTCCAGGTAGTTATTTGATTTAGTTAATTTCAGGGTTTTGGTGCAGGGAGTCGGCGAGTTGGGAGTGCAACTCGTCGAGTAGGGGCATTTAATCATGGACACGGATCGGGACCAACTCGGCGAGTCGGAAGGCCCGACTCGGCGAGTTAGAGCTGTAAAGAGAAAACCCTAATTTCGGGGTTTGCCGCCTACTGAAGGATCATTATCTGCCCTTATGGCCTCCCTTAGCACCTTATCTCCCTACAGAAAGCAGTTTGTGGCCGTGAACACCCTTGAGTGAGAGTAAGAGCATTTGTGAGTGATTTTTGTGGGTTCTGAAGGATTTTTAGAGCTTGAAGAAGAAGGAGCAAGGAGTGAAGCAGTAGATCTGAAATTTACACTGTATTGGCCACCATCTTGAGGTATAAAGTTGTTACCTTGAGTTTTAATTACTTAGATCCCTCTTCTTGGAAGTAAATGACCATTTTTGGTGCAAAATGGAGTCATACTTGAATCTGGACTTATCACAAGGATATGGTTCCAGATCTGGACCTCTTTAGGTCCCCAATGACATAAAGTTGTCTCCTTTAGGCAATATAATCCCTTTCCATGCATTAAAACCTTGTATGAAGACTATTTTTGGTGTTATGGCCATGTGAGGCCTTGGATTCACGTAAAGTTTGCAACTTTACGTGACATCTTCACTAGGGAAGGCTAGATCTGAAGTTTGGGACCCTGGATCCCACTAGAGAAGGCCGAAAATGAGAAGGAATAAGGGAACTCGTCGAGTCCTTTAATCGACTCGACGAGTCGGACAAAGAGTTTACGGCCACAGAGTTTACAGCTAGGGGTTTGCGGTTTAGGGTTTGGAACCGCGAACATTAAGGAACTCAACGAGTCACTCAGGTGACTCGGCGAGTTGGCGAGTTAAGCAAGGAACTCGGCGAGTGACTGGTTATACTCGACGAGTCGAGGTCAACATGGACTGTTGACCTTGAATGTGAACTTTGACCTTGACCTTGATTTTGTCCAGGGTTGATCTGTGAGTATTTATGGGATGGTGATAAGTTAATCACTTGATGATTATAGGCAGTTGAGAAGGAGCAGCGTGTGGGATATATTTCACTTCAGCTTACCAGTTCAGCCTTTGAAAGGTGAGTCTCCTCACCATACCAATGGGTCTAAGGCACCAAGACCGGCCCATTTCATGATGTGTAGTATCTTAGCTGGGATTGCATTATGTGACGTGTTAGTTGGCATGAGATAGGAAGTATGCGATTGATATACGTGGTATGTTGTATGGAAGACGATGGGAGAGCCCATGGCACTTGGATGTAATACCATGTGGAGAGCCTATGACTTTCCTATCTAAGACCATGGAAGAGCCCATGACACTTAGGTGTAAGATCATGTGGAGAGCCCATGGCGTCCTGGTGTAAGACCCTGGGGACGAGCCTACGACATCCTTATCGGTTGTATGCAGGGCTTATGTTATATGTATAGTTGTTGCAGGTAGTATGATGTGTTGTATGTGGTTTGTATGGTATGCTTGGGGAACTCACTAAGCATTAGCATATAGTTTTTGGATTTGTTTCATGTACATCGGAGCCCAAGGGCAAGGGCAAAGCTTGATGGCGCGACGTGCACTCTCTCGTACTTTTGTGGGACACTCTGATGTTTGGAATAAAAGTTGTATTTGAATTATGTTTTGAAAACAATTATAACTGAATCTCTTGATATTGGAAATGTGTTAATTATTCAAAAAAAAAAATCTTTGTAAAAATTGGGTTGTTACAAGTTGGTATCAGAGCCTTGGTTTGAGGGATTCGGGCACACTCTCGGGTGTGTCAGGACTCAAACTAAGGAAATGGTAAAAATGGTTTTCAAAATAAAAGCTAAAAACTTTTAAGGAATGGAAAAGATGAGAGTGCAACACGCGTGATCAGCTGAGCCAAATAAGTAGTTCCCCAATATGTTAGCCATGTTACACTGATAATTGAGCTATGATAATCATATGGAACTTGCTATGTGTATGCTTTTAAAATTATATATGGTTAGGAGCTTATAGCCTCAGAATGATTGATTTTGCCTTATTTCATGTTCCTTGTCTGGTTGTGGTCCTAGGGTAGAATCTCTTATTCGAAAGTCTATTTGATCCTTTTATGTGTATAATTTGCATGCATAAAGGCAACCTGTCATGATTGGTCTGTTTGATGCGGGTACAACAAATCTTAGGACAGCCTGGGATTTGGGTTATGCGGTGGCTTGTGGTATATGATTTATTGTGGAACAAATTGGAGTTGTCAGGTAGAGCTTTGGGGAAAGGTACAGGTAGGTGTGGAAGGTAGTATTGGGCCCGTACTACTGAAAGCACGGGACCTGTACCCGAACTAGTGCTAGATCTGACAGTTTAAGGAGGACCGATGTGGGAAGATCCCCTATGTAGATGTCCTAATTACTATGGTTTATGACATTCCAGATCAGCATGGTGGTGACACGATTTGGGACAGGATCAGGATCAGGATCGGGCAGCGGTACAGAGCCCATTGTTGAGAGGCTGCGCGAGATCATTGCAGCCGAGGTTAGGAAGGGTATTCTTGACGCTACCCCAGTGATCTTTGGGACAGTCAAGGAGGGTATTATGGAGATCATGGAGGAGAGGCTCAGGTCATTCAGAACTGAGATTGCTGCAGGCCAGATCGGGGCCCGAACTCCCTTGTTTCGAGAGTTCAAGGCGTACGGAGCGTCGGAGTTCCTCGGGGTCAGGGACCTCATCGTTAGCCGACACTGGGTGGCGGATATTGAGAACGCCCAGCGCACGAGTTCTTTCCCGGATGCGGCCAATGTGGGTTTTGCCTCGTGTATGCTGAGAGACAGAGCCCGAGATTGGTGGGTCGAGGTGACCAGCCAGGTAGGAGCGACTGGTGTGGCTGAGATGATGTGGGCCGAGTTTATTCGGCGATTCGATGAGGAGTTTACACCACCTATTGATGTGAAATGGCTTGTGAGGGAGTTTCATGACCTACAACAGACTCGAGACTGTGGCGGAGATCACCGCCAAGTTTCGAGAACGAGCCTTTTTGATTCCACAGTACGCTACTGTGAGGATATGCGGAGGACGAGATATCATTCCATGCTGAGGGATGATATCCGGGAGTTTGTGAGCTTTACAGGGTGCAAAACCTTGAATGATATGGTGGAGAAGGCCCGTGAGTTGGAAATGGAGTTGGAATTCCGCACCAAGCGGAAGCCTAAGCAGGCACAGGCGGCGGTAGGTCATGCTAAAATGCCTAAGACCTCAGACACTTCCAGTAGGGGTCAGCAGGGCCGTGGCCAGTGTGCCAAGTGCGGCAAACTGCACAGTGGGGCTTGTCGAGCGGCAGGCTCGGGATGTTATGCTTGTGGCCAATCGGACCACGTGATCAGGGATTGCCTCAAGAAGGGCTTGATATGTTTTTACTGCAACCAAACCGGCCATAAAAAGGCCAACTGTCCAAGGTTGCAGGGAAGGGGAGGAGCGGTGGCGGCGCCTGCGCCCGCCACTTTGAGGATTACCGATGGCCGCCCTGCCAAGGCGGATGTTCTGGCACTGAAAAGCCGTGCATTTCAGTTGACCACCGAGGAGGCTCGGGCAGCACCTGACGTTGTGGCTGGTACGTAACTATTATTCTCTGCTCATTATGATTTGTACGACTTATGTATATATTATGCTTCTATAGGGACCTTTTTGGTCAATGGTATGTCGGCTCATGTATTGTTTGATTCGGGTGCTACCCAATCGTTTGTGTCTCTTGCGCTTAGCAAGAAGTTCTGGGACGCACCGAGAAGTTTGGATTCCCCGCTCGAGGTAGAGATTGCAGATGACCACACTGTGAGTGCTGCGAGGGTGCATCAGGACTGTGTCCTGAATATGCTTGGTGAGAGGTTTCGTGTCAACCTAGTCCCGATACCGTTGCGAGGGCTGAAGGTGATTGTCAGGATGGATTGGCTGGGGGCCAACAGGGCCATGATCGATTGTGAGCGCCAGTTGGTGAGGGTTCGAACCCCAATAGGGGGAGAACTGGTGATACATGGTGATAGGGCCTCGCAGGAGCCGACTCTCTGTTCGGTTGCGAAGGCTAGGAGATGTCTGCAGCAGGGATGTACGAGATTTCTGACCTATGTCTCGGACACGATGTAACACCCAAAAATTCAAGCTGAATTAAAACTTTTAAGAACATTTCAAACCATTAAAAATCAGTACAACATTTTTTCGAAATGTATAATATCAGAGTTTTCCCAGAAACATAAACAAAACATGAGGAGTTGTACGATCACCCCTTCGCCTTGTCGCGATCCCCTGATGTACCTGAAACAATAAACTGAAACTGTAAGCCCGAAAGCTTAGTGAGTTCCCCCAAAATACCCATACCCACATACTATACACAGATAATCATAAACAGCACACTATGGGTCCAGTCAACCATCGGGTTGGAATACCCCAGGCCCTCAACCATCCGGTTGGAATACCAACATATTATAGGTCCAATCATCATCGGGATGGAATACCCCAGGCCCACAACCAACAGGTTGGAATGCCCACACACTATGAGTCCAGTCATCCTCGGGATGGAATACTCTCGGTCCACAACCAACAGGTTGGAATGCCCAAGTCTATTGGCTTCCGCACAAAGCAGATAAGCCTCAACCGCCAAACAACATGTGCACATATAACAAATAATCACACAACAGTCTATAGACAATACTTGATCTAACGGATCATACCACATAGCACATAACACCATCCTATCTACCAGGATACCGATCCAACAGATCATACCACATATCATATAATATTATCCTACCCTCTAGGATACCGATCAAACAAATCATACTAGCATAACATAACCACATAACAATCCAAAGGGCCGGCCTTGGTGCCTTAGACCCTTGAGTATAGTGAGGATAACTCACCTCGCAACTGTCGTCTGAAACTCGAAAGCTCAACTCCCCGATCACCAACACGAACTCCACACCTCCAAATGGTGATAAACTGAGGTGGACTTCAGATCTCCAACTGTTCCTTGCTCAAAGCTCCTTGATCTTCAAACCTTTCCTCACCAAAATCCATGTTCCAAGCTGAGAATCAGGGCGTTACAAGTCTCCCCCACTTGAACTAGACTTCGTCCTCGAAGTATGCCGCAGTGAACAGTTCCGGATAATGCTCCCGCATCTTTGCCTCTGGCTCCCACGTCCATTCGGACCCCTTTCGATGCTCCCACGGTACCTTCACCAAAGGTATCTCCTTGTTCCTCAAAATCTTCATCTTTCTCTCCCGTATGGCCACGGGCCTCTCCACATCATTCAGGCGCTCATCGACCTGAATATCATCCAGCGACACCACCGCCTCCTGATCCATGATGCACTTTAGCAGCTGCGAAACATGGAAAGTGCTGTGGATCCGACTAAGCTCCTTCGGCAGCTCTAGCCTGTAAGCCACCTTGCCAACCCTGGCAACGATCCTGAACAGCCCAATAATCGGGGACCCAATTTTCCCCTCTTCCTGAAGCGGATCACGCCCTTCCAGGGCGAGACCTTCAGGAGTGTAGTGAGGATAACTCACCAAAGGGCCGGCCTAAAACTCTAACTCGGATCGGCGCCGGTCGGCGTAACTCTTCTGCTGACTCTGAGCGGTCTGCAGTCGCTGCCTAATCTGCTGAATCTCCTCGATAATCTGCAAGACCACCTCCGTCCGACCCATCACCCTGTGACCAACCTCACCCCAACAGACCGGGGTGCGACATCTCCGCCCGTACAACAACTCGAATGGCGGGGCGCCAATGCTGGAATGATAGTTGTTGTTGTAGGTGAACTCTGCAAGCGGTAGGGGAGAATCCCAGCTCCCACCGAAGTCAATAACACACGCCCTCAACATGTCCTCGAGGGTCTGAATGATTCGCTCGCTCTGATCGTCAGTCTGCAGATGGAATGCTGTGCTAAAGTGTAACCGCGTGCCCAGCTCCTCGTGAAATTTCTGCCAGAAACGGGAGGTAAACCTGACATCCCGATCAGAGACAATGGAAACGGGAACCCCATGGCGAGACACGATCTCGCGAACATACATGTTGGCCAACTTCTCGGCCGATGAACTCTCCCGAATTGCCAAGAAATGGGCACTCTTGGTCAATCGATCCATGATGACCCATATAGCATCAAATCCCTTCGTCGTCATCGGCAACTTGGTAATAAAGTCCATCATGATCTGTTCCTATTTCCACATGGGAATCTCTAGAGGTTGCAGCTTACCATGCGGCCTCTGTTGTTCGGCCTTGACCATCCTGTAGGTCAAGCACCTCTCGGCATACCAAGCGATTTCTCGCTTCATACATGGCAACCAGTAACTCAAACTCAGGTCTCTATACATCTTGGTGGCCCCCGGGTGAATAGAAAAATGAGACTTATGAGCCTCCTCCATGACCGTCTGCCTGACCCCACCAGACATCGGAACCCAGAACCGGCCGCATCGAGTCAATAATCCCCGACTATCCTGCACAAACCGGGTATTCTCACCCTTGATCCTCTCCAGCTTCCAATTCTCTGGTTGCATGCCCTCAACCTAGGCATCTCTGATCAAACTCACAAGCGGAGAATCAACTGCTATCCTCATACATATCGCTGGGGTGGAAGACCCAGCTGACTTGCGGCTCAAAGCATCCGCAACCACATTCGCTTTACCAGGATGGTAAAGGATCTCACAGTCGTAGTCCTTGACTACATCCAGCCACCTGCGCTGCCTCATGTTCAGGTTCGGCTGATCCATGATATGTCTCAAGCTCTTATGATCCGTGTAAATGGTACAACGGACCCCATAAAGGTAATGCCTCCATATCTTGAGGGCGAACACCACTGCCCCTAGCTCCAAATCATGCGTAGGGTATCGCGTCTCATGCGGCTTCAGCTGCCGCGATGTGTAGGCTATCACTCATCCTCTCTGCATGAGGACCACCCCTAAACCTGTGATGGATGCATCATATAACACCACAAAATCCTCAACTCTCTCCGGGAGTGTCAAGACTGGCGCCTCACACAAATGCTGACGGAGGGTCTCAAACGCCCTTTGCTGCTCAGGGCCCCACCGGAAATCCACCCCCTTCCTCGTCAGACGAGTGAGGGCTACTGCAATCTTGGAGAAATCCTGTATGAACCTCCGGTAGTACCCTGCCAATCCCAGAAAGCTCCTAATATCTGAGGGAGATTTCGGGATCTCCCACTGCATAACCGCCTCGATTTTGGCCGGATCGACCAAAATCCCCTCCTAGTTAACGAGATGTCCGAGGAACTGGATCTCTCGTAGCCGAAACTCACACTTCGAGAACTTGGCGTACAGCCGTTCTCGTCTCAGAACTCCCAATAACTCCCGTAGATGGTCCTCGTGCTGCTCCCGGGTCTTGGAATACACCAAGATATCATCTATAAACACTATGACCGAGCGATCGAGCATCGGTCTGTAGACCCGATTCATCAGGTCCATGAACACTGCTGGCGCGTTGGTGAGCCCAAACGGCATCACCACGGACTCGTAATGTCCATAACGAGTTCGGAACGCGGTCTTCTCCACGTCCTCCTCTCTGACCCTGACCTGATGATACCCAGACCTCAAGTCATTCTTGGAAAACAAGATGCGCCCTGTAACTGATCGAAGAGATCATCTATCCTCGGGAGTGGGTAATGGTTCTTCACCGTTAACTTATTCAACTCCCGGTAATCAATGCATATCCGGTGCGAACCATCCTTCTTCCGGACAAAAAGAATCGGTGCTCCCCATGGAGAACTGCTAGGTCGGATGAACTGCTTGCCCAACAGTTCCTGTAGCTGTGACGATAGCTCCTGCATCTCTGGCGGTGTCAATCGGTACGACGCCTTAGTGATAGGGGCCGCACGTGGCACCAGGTCGATCCTGAACTCGACCTGCCTTTCCGGAGGTATCCCTGGCAACTCCTCCAGAAACACATCTGCAAACTCCCTGACCACTGGAACATCGGAAACCGAAATCTGATCCCTGGCTCGCGTATCCAATACGTACGCTAGGTAACCCACACCCCCGTGCTGAATATACTGCCGAGCCCTAGCGGTTGAACAAAACCCTGACCCCGATCTGTTGCCCTCGCCATATATAATCAACTCTCCCCCACTTGGGGTTCGAGCCACTACCCGCTGTCCCTCGCAATCAATCATGGCACCGAAATGACTGAGCCAGTCCATCCCCACAATCACGTATACATCCCCCATGGGGATCGGAATCAAGTCTATTGGAAAAGGTACCCCGAAGATCTCCATCTTGCACCCTCGATAAATCGTAGAAGCAGAAACCCCGTGTTCGTTGGCGATAGAAACTCGCTACGGACACTCTAGCTCGCCTACTGGCACTCTGAACTCCCTACTAAATGTCTGAGATACAAAAGACCGACTCGCCCCCGTGTCAAATAGAACCAGTGCAGGTAAGGAGTTCATTAGTAACGTACCAGCAACCACATCCGGTGCTGCCCTGGCCTCCTCGGCTGTAAGCTGGAAGGCACGACCCTGAGCCTTCGGAGGCTCTGCCCTGAATGGTCTCCCATCCGTAATCCTCAATGTAGTCGGAGCTGGAGCCTGCGCTGGCTTGGCGACTAGCAGAGGACACTGGGCCTTCATATGGCCCACCTACTCACAATGATAGCAAAGCCTGACTCCAGAAGTCGGAGTCGGCTGCCTGCAATCCCTGGCCAAATGGCCTTGCTTGCCACATCGGTGGCACCCACTCCCTGTCTGGCACATCCCTGAATGAGCCTTCCCGCACTTCCCACAAGTGCAGCCTGGCTGTCCCCCAGTCCTAGTATCAGCGGTCTTGGACCGCTTTGGTGCCGGCTGTGACTGTGTTGGGGCTTGCCGTTGCTCCCTCAACTGCAGCTCAATCTCCAACTCACGCCGTCTAGTGGCCTCCTGCAACTCCAGAAGAGTATCACATCGCTGGGTGGCAACAAACTGACGGATGTCAGTCTTGAGCATGCTCGGATAACGGGTCATCTGAGCCTGCTCGGAAGCAAACTCCGGGCAAAACATCACCCTCTCAGTGAACATACGGGTGATCTCCGTCACCGACTCCCCATCCTGTCTCAAACTCAGAAACTCCTACGCCAAACGTTCCCGCTCGACCCGCAGAATGTAACAGGCGCGGAACATGTCCCTGAACTGCTCCCAAGTAACAGCAGCTCTCTGGTCGTCAGTGTACGACCCAGTCGCAAGTCTCCACCAGTCCTTGGCCCCGGACCTTAGCAGGTTCAGAGCACACCTGACCTTCTGGTCAGTAGGACACGAGCAGGTGAAGAAACACCCCTCCACATCCGAAATCCACCTCATAGCCTTGATGGGATCCTGCGTCCCATCAAAGGTAGGGGGTTTCGTGTTATCAAAGTCCCTGTACTGAAAAACTCGCCCCGCTCCCCTCCTGTAGTTGTTACAGCCACGGTGGCTGCATATATGTCATCGAAATACTCCATCATAGCGGACTTAATAGTCCCGAACAACTCTGGAATCTGACCCCGGACAATCTCGACCACCTGCTCGCGGATGATCTCCCTGACCCGATCCTCTGTCAACATTGGCCCCTCCTGGCCGATAATCTCAGGTGCCACTGGGGCCTCCTGATCACCCTGTCCTTATCCTGATCCGGACCCCGTCGTGAAACGTCTCGTAACTGCCATTCTGAAACATAACAGGAAGATATCAGACAATCCACATAAATAACCGGGAACTAACTCCCGACTAATCCCTAGGGGTTGTGACTTCCTTGCTACGCGTATGGGTCCTGTGCTTTCAGTAGTACAGCCCATACTACCTTCCACACCTACCCATATTTGTCTCAAGTATCACCACAACACCCTAACAATATACATAAACATAGTGAGCACTCAATCCTCACTCCTAGAGGAAAGCTAACCGTCTCACAACTGACCTACCGGTCCCACCCAACTCACCCATCCATGAAACTTTCACCAACCCTACAGCACTAGTGTATGCTAGCCATACATAACGTTGGACCCCATAGACTTTCGAATATCCGATCCTACCCTAAGCTCCCAATCAAACAAGAACGAAACATAAGGCTAAATCAAACATTCTCAGGCTATAAGATCTTAATTATCTATGGACGTGATGCATACACTAAGCAACCACAGTAATGATGTCAATTTCATATAAGGAAACCCTAGGCTATCAGGCATCATACCATCAGGCAATTCTCTCATGCAATTCCTGAAGATCCCTAGCCTAGCACTAGCATGCTGTTCTAACATATCACATAATCAAATAACTGTATGGTATTTTGGGGTTACTTACTGGCTCCGGCTGATCGTACATCCTGCATCCTCATTTACTTTTTTTTTTAAAACCATTTTAGAAATCATTTTGAAAACCTTTCCTTGATTTGAGACTGGATTCATACGCATGTTTCTCCAATTCACTCAAATCAAGGCTCTGATACCAACTTGTAACACCCAAAAATTCAAGCCGAATTAAAACTTTTGAGAACATTTCAAACCGTTAAAAATCAGTACAACTTTGTTTTCAAAATGTATAATATCAGAGTTTTCCCTTAAACATAAACAAAACATGAGGAGCTGTACGATCACGCCTTCGCCTTGCCGCGATCCCCTGATGTACCTGAAACAATAAACTGAAACTGTAAGCCTGAAAGCTTAGCGAGTTCCCCCAAAATACTCATACCCACATACTATACATAGATAATCATAAACATCATACTATGGGTCCAGTCAACCATCGGGTTGGAATACCCCAGGCCCTCAACCATCCGGTTGGAATGCCAACATACTATGGGTCCAATCATCCTCGGGATGGAATATCCCAGGCCCACAACCAACAGGTTGGAATGCCAATACACTATGAGTCCAGTCATCCTCGGGATGGAATACTCTCGGCCCACAACCAACAGGTTGGAATGCCCAGGTCTATTGGCTTCCGTACAAAGCAGATAAGCCTCAACCGCCAAACAACATGTGCACATATAACAAATAATCACACAACAGTCTATAGACAATACTTGATCTAACGGATCATACCACCTAGCACATAACACCATCCTATCTACCAGGATACCGATCCAACAGATCATACCACATATCATATAATATTATCCTACCCTCTAGGATACCGATCAAACAGATCATACTAGCATAACATAACCACATAACAATCCAAAGGGCCGGCCTTGGTGCCTTAGACCCTTGAGTATAGTGAGGATAACTCACCTCTCAACTGTCGTCTGAAACTCGAAAGCTCAACTCTCAGATCACCAACACGAACTCCACACCTCCAAATGGTGATAAAGTGAGGTGGACTTCAGATCTCCAGCTGTTCCTTGCTCAAAGCTCCTTGATCTTCAAACCTTTCCTCACCAAAATCCCTCTTCCAAGCTGAGAATCGGGGCGTTACACACGAGGGTAGAGACCATGCCAGAGGTGGGCAGTGTGCCGTTTGTGCAAGACTTTCAAGATGTTTTCCCCGAGGAGTTATCGGGAGTGCCTCCGGAGAGGCAGGTGGAGTTTCGCATCGACTTGGTGCGTGGTGCCACTCCAATAGCAAAGGCACCATATCGGTTGGCACCACCTGAGATGCAGGAGTTATCTACGTAGCTTCAGGAGTTTCTAGACCGAGGGTTCATACGTCCAAGCAGTTCCCCATGGGGAGCACCTATCCTTTTCATGAAAAAGAAGGATGGATCGCACAGGATGTGCATCGACTATAGGGAGCTGAACAAACTAACGGTGAAGAACCGTTATCCGTTGCCAAGGATCGATGATTTGTTCGATCAGCTGCAGGGTGCGTCTTGGTTTTCCAAGATTGATTTTCGGTCGGGATACCATCAGATGAGAATTCGGGATGAGGATATACCGATGACGGCTTTTAGGACTCGGTATGGGCATTATGAGTTCGTGGTAATGTCGTTTGGGCTCACCAATGCCCCAGCAGCGTTCATGGATCTTATGAACAGGGTGTACAAACCGATGTTGGATCGGTCGGTGATCGTTTTTATTGATGATATCCTGGTCTATTCTATGACCAGGGAGCAGCATGAGCAGCATTTGAGGGAGGTATTGGAGACCCTGAGGGCGGAGAAAATTTATGCAAAGTTCTCCAAATGTGATTTCTGGCTACGGAAGATACAATATTTGGGGCATATCATCAATCACGAGGGCATTTCGGTTGATCCAACCAAGGTTGAGGCTGTGATGCGATGGGAAGTACTGAAGAGCGCATCAGAGATTCGTAGCTTCTTGGGTTTAGCGGGCTATTATCGGAGGTTTATCCAGGATTTCTTCAAGATTGTTGTGCTATTGACCCGTTTGACCAAGAAGAATGTGACCTTTTCGGTGGGGAACGGATCAGTAGATGGCTTTCAAGACCCTGAGACGGAGGTTGTGCGAGGCTCTGATCCTAATACTACCCGAGGGGTTAGATGAGTTGGTGGTATCCTGCGACACATCGATTTCAAGGTTAGGTGTTGTACTGATGTAGAGGGGGCACGTGATAGCTTACGCCTCGAGGCAGTTGAAGCCTCGTGAGGCGAATTACCCCACTCACAACCTGGAATTGGGGGGTAGTAGTGTTTGCCCTCAAGATTTGGAGGCACTATTTGTATGGAGTGCGGTGTGCCATTTATACAGATCACAAGAGTTTAAAGTATTTGATGGATCAGCAGAACCTCAACATGCGACAGCGGAGATGGCTGGATGTACTGAAGGACTATGATTGTGAGATATTATACCATCCCGGGAAGACCAACGTGGTGGCTGATGCCTTGAGCCGCAAGGCGGCAGGTTCCCCGATTGGGAACGTTTGTTTGGGGGTGACCGTGATCTCTCCATTGTTGGACTTGATAAAGGAGGCCCGGGTCGAGGGGGTGAAGAAGGAGAACTGGAAGATAGAGCGGATTCGAGGCTAATCTCCTTTGTTCGTTAAGGATAGTCATGGTCTTTTGACGCAGTGTGGTCAGGTATGGGTACCGATGACTGGGGGAGTGAGGCAGAGGATATTGGAAGAGGCACACAAGTCCATGTTTTCTATTCATCCAGGGGCTACAAAAATGTATAGAGACTTGAGACTGAGTTATTGGTGGCCCTGCATGAAGCGGGAGATCGCCTGGTTTGTGGAACGGTGCTTGACCTGCAGGAAGGTCAAGACCGAGCATCAGCGGCCTCACGGAAAGGTTCAGCCGCTACCCATTCCCATATGGAAATAGGAAGAGATCACTATGGACTTCATCACAAAGTTACCTAGGACGGCGAGGGGTGTAGACGTCATATGGGTAATCGTAGACAGATTGACGAAGAGTGCCCATTTCATCCCAATTTATGAGAGTATATCCGTGGAGAAGTTGGCCAATATTTATGTACGGGAGGTGGTGGCGAGGCACGGGGTGCCCGTGTCGGTAGTCTCTAACAGGGATGTGTGGTTTACATCTAGGTTCTGGAAGAGGTTCCACAAGGAACTGGGCACCCAACTGCATTTTAGTACAGCGTACCATCCCCAGACAGATGGCCAGAGTGAGAGAACGATCCAGACACTTGAGGATATGCTGCGAGCATGTGTGTTGGATTTTGGAAGGAGTTGGGATACGTATCTCCCATTAGCAGAGTTTTCGTACAATAACAGTTATCATGCCAGTATCGATTGAGCTCCATTCGAGATGCTATATGGTCGGAGGTGCAGGACTCCGGTTTGTTGGGATGAGGTTGGGAATCAGGTCATGGGGAGCACTAAGGTAGTGCTCAAGACTACCGGGTTGATTCAACAGGTGCACGACCGACTGCGGGTCGCGCAGAGTTGTCAGAAAAGCTATGCTGACCAACGGCGATCAAATCTTGAGTTTCAGGTGGGGGATTTCGTGTTGCTGAAGGTGTCGCCCTAGAAAGGGATTATCAGGTTTCGAAAGAGGGGCAAGCAGGGGTCTCGGTATATAGGCCCGTTCAGGATCACGACTCGGGTGGGCAAGGTGGCATATCGCTTGGATCTGCCAGAAGAGCTTAGCCAGATTCACAACACCTTCCATGTGTCTAAGCTTCGGAAGTGTGTCACTGACGAGTCCGCCGTCGTTTCATTGGATGACATTCAGGTGCATGAGAGCCTGAACTATATCGAGAAACCGATTGCGATTCTCAATAGGAAGACCAAGGGACTTGGGAATAAGGAAATAAGATTGGTAATGGTGCAATGGCAGCATCGAAGGGACTCCGAATGGACCTGGGAGCCGGAAGAGGAGATGTGAGAGCACTACCCGGAGTTGTTTGCGTCAACAAACTTCGAGGACAAAGTCTAGTTCAAGTAGGGGAGACTTGTAACACCTGTTCCAGGTAGTTATTTGATTTAGTTAATTTCAGGGTTTTGGTGTAGGGACTCGGCGAATTGGGATTGCAACTCGTCGAGTAGGGGCATTTAATCATGGACGCGGATCGAGATCAACTCGGCGAGTCGAAAGGCCCGACTCAGCGAGTTCGAGCTATAAAGAGAAAACCCTAATTTTGGGTTTGCCCCCTATTTAAGGATCATTATCTGCCCTTATGGCCTCCCTTAACACCTTATCTCCCTACAGAAAGCAGTTTGCAGCCGTGAACACCCTTGAGTGAGAGTAAGAGCATTTGTGAGTGATTTTGGTGGGTTGTGAAGGATTTTTAGAGCTTGAAGAAGAATGAGCAAGGAGTGAAGCAGTAGATATGAAATTTACACTGTATTGGCCACCATCTTGAGGTATAAAGTCGTTACCTTGAGCTTTAGTGTAACACCGTAAATTTTCAAACAATTTTTTCATTTTAAAAACGCATACTTTTCATAACATTTTGTATAAAAACCTCCTTTATTCAATTTACAAAACACAACTCCATTAATAATCTAGGATCATTAAACATAACTCTTTCTCTGAGGTGTACAATCAAGCCGATGCCGTTCCGCGATCCTGAAAACCTGAAACACGTAGCACATAACACGGTAAGCACAAAGCTTAGTGAGTTCCCCAAAATACCACATACAGCACATAGCCACTCGAGGCTATAACTCGGTATGACCCTCCGGTCAATGTGTCTCAATGGGACCCTCCAGTCCCGTAGCTCGTTGGACCCTCCAGTCCGGTCTAGCTCGTTGGACCCTCCGGTCCGGTCTAAATCGTTGGACCCTCTGGTCCGGTCTAAATCGTTGGACCCTCCGGTCCGGTCTACTCGAGGACCCTCTGGCCTCGTAAGTCGTTGGACCCTCCGGTCCGGTCTATATAACACATAGCATACATATATCACAATGCACATAAACTCAAACATACACATAACACATAAGACCCTCCGGTCTACACATAGTTACCACTCTAGGTAATGTATAGCGAGAAGACTCACCTCGGCTAGTAGGTGAGCAAATAACCTCACGCTCGGATCTCGAACTAACCTCCTCCTAACACAAAGGATGAATATCTCTTATTAATACTCTTTTCACGACTCAGATAATCAAAGGCGGTTCTTTCTCTTTCTAACTCTTTAAAGTGGGTAAAAGACCATTTTATCCCTCCAAGGTCTCTATCACATATGTTGACCAAAACCCCAAAGTCAACAGATGTCAAACTCGAGTCAACAGTCCAAGTTTGACCCGACTCGTCGAGTGCACTCCTGCGACTCGTCGAGTCCCCTCGTATCCGCAGAAGTCTCAAAAGTCCAGCTCAACTCGTTGAGTTGACCCCCAACTAGCCGAGTTATCGCACAATCAATCCATCGAGACAAACCCTCGTCGACTCGTCGAGTCAGGACTTGGACTCGACGAGTCCCTTTGATCTGATTTCTCATTCAGACGATTTCAACCTGATCTATCACTCTAAACTATAGATCATCCCAAGGCTCAATAATTACGTAAAGCATCGATCTTTACGTTCATACATGATGCTATTGCTTCAAAATGCCAATACATGCTCTTCATGAAGGTTTTTGCTCATCAACCCTCATTTGGACCACTAAAGCTAAGACATCTAGACTCTAAGGACCTTAGGAGGTCCAGATCTGAGGTTTCCAACCACAACCAGGTCTCATTCGACTCATAGATTCAAAAGGATGGAAGCAAAGCCCTAAAACTTCCCAAAATGAGATCTAGTACAAGGAATGAACAAGATGAGGACTTTGTACCTTCTCTTAGCAGCTGAAACCCTCGATACCACAGATCCACTGCCTTCCTTTATTCCCCATCATGAAGCTCTTCATCCTTCTTCATAGAAATGCACCAAGAACCACAATATGAGCTTCTCTCTCACTCTCTAGCTCCAATAGAAATTAGGGTTTGCTCTCAGGGGAAGGTAGCCGCAAATGAGGCTATAAATGCCTTTAAATAGGTCCCAAACCCGGGAAATTAGGATTTCTCTGCCCAGCACCTACTCGGCTAGTCCCTCCTCTGACTCGTCGAGTCCATTCATTATATCCACGCGAGCAACTCGACTCGACTCGGCGAGTTGGTCCCTCAACTCGTCGAGTCCCTCCTTAAATCTCAAGATTAACATACACAATAATGTCCCTGAAAATCTGGATGTTACAATTCTCCCCCACTTGAATTAGATTTCGCCCTCGAAATCGCTCCTCCACAACATCTAGATCTAAACAAATAACCAAACAGCACCATCGAAAGGGTCTCATACCACACAACTATCTTCCTTTCTGGACACCTGAATCCAAAGAGGAAATCCTCCCTGGAAAAAGGACAGACCCATCTGCCACTATGCTACCCCTTCTGACTCTCAAGAATCTGGAACTCTAGTAGTCTGACACACAGCCAGACCGCCATCTCCAGATGTCACCACATTATTCGCTCCTCGAATAACAAACCCCGATAGCTCACTGCGCCTCTGATTCTCTAGTGGGGACCGATAAAACAAGTCCATGCCCAAAACTGGCTACCGATCACTCGTCCCAGACATGATAAACAATCCAGATCATATACCAAGGAATGGAAGGATCACATCACACCAGGGACTCATCCACTGAACTACAATCAAACCCCAGCTCCCTTCTCCAAATCCCTTTGAACACTGAGCACCAGGTCATCTCCCGACCTAGCAGTTGAACCTCCAAGGGTTACCCATTGCATACCTCAACATGTCTCACTGACTTCCTTCCCACACTAGCTATCTCGGCCCAGTGTGACACACAATTCACGAAGTTCGCTTTTCCTCAAGCGAATACGGAATTCGTTTCACCCTCGACCTCTGTCATCTACTACTCATTAGTTCCATACGTTTTGCGGTTTTCTCACACCAATGAATTGACCCACTCAGGTCTAAGGCACCAGATGGAAGCAATACCCCCTTCCAAATGAATTTCAACTCTGAATCCGGAATCTCATTCTGCCTACTCAACGCACTACCAAAGCCAAACTCAAACTCGATAGTTTGATCTGACCCAGAGCTGGAACCACTCGCCCCAATGAACCACTCAACTCATAACTCATGACCCGCAACCCATGCGTACCTCACTGATCCATTTCCCTTTGGCCACGAAAACCACTACTCAATTCAGAATATAACGACTTCCGACAAACATGGAGACCCCAGTCTCGCCCCTGGTTCGACCCCAGGCTTCCACAAACTCAAATATTAGGGCTACACAAGCCTAAAACTCTTTTGCGTCAAGCTCTGATAAGAGAGCACTTCATCACAACATTCTCTCGCTGACTAGTGGGTATTACGGCTCCCCGCAGTATCACAACGACCTCTCATTGAATTATGAGTACTACGGCTCCCCGTAGCATCATCACAACCTCTTACTGAATAGTGAGTACTACGGCTCCCCGTAGCATCACCACAACCTCTCACTGAATAGTGAGTACTACGGCTCCCCGTAGCATCACCACAACCTCTCTGCACTGACTCACTGAAACTGCAGCTCCCTGCAGTCTTACCGCACTTACTCTTACCACTTCGCAATCTCATCCTCAGGTTGACACCACATTGCGATCGTTAACTCATGCTCTGCGGCCCATTATAGATAGGTACACACACACCCCTCCAGGCTAAGCATCACTACTTCGGACGATCACCGTCGTGACAAAACCTCTTTTTCTCGTTGCAATTCACATTCTCAAATAAATCCTTTTGATGTCAATTAACTGAAGGGCCCCCACCGGAACCATAGACAGTTGATACACCACTCGTCATCTCAAACTCAAACTCAAAATAATCCGAGATTTTAGGACATTAAACCCGGATACCCCGAAATACCATCACAACGCCCCACAGTGTCTTGACTCTACCACTGATCTCATACTCATGGCATCATACTCAGATACCGCATTGCTTCCTCAGAACCTCGCAACCGGTCTTTCTCTCGTGCCACTTGTAACCCCTGAATACTCCATCTCCCAAATTAAAACACGGAGAAATTGCCAACGACTCATAACACGAAGATGACAATCCGAAACTTCCTCCTCTATTGCTCAAAACTCATGCAAGAATACTCATAACGACCCTGAAGTTGGTTGCCCAATCAACTTCTTCCCTTCCCATACTGCATATAATAGCCCATACTCTAAACTAGAAATTCTCAACCGTTGAACTAACCTCACAAGCCAACCACCTCGAATTCACCATTTTAACCTTGAAGGATTCCTAATCACCACAAGGTCTCCGACCAACGACCACTTGCTGTGGAGACACTCATCCTTTCTCAAACACGTACCACATGCACTATCTCACTCTGCACCTCTCCTTGACCACCAATAACCCTGGTCCCAAGAATCCGCACCGCAGGCCTCTCTATCCAGTTCTCTAACCGCTCTTGAACAAATATCTGATCTCCTCAAAAGTACCCGGTTCTCCCCCACTCAGGGTTCGAACCATCACCAATTGGTTCGCCAACAATCTAACCCACAGACTGTTTTTACCAATAACATCGCACCTACTCTTGGAAGGTGATACGCAATGCTCGATGATCTCCCCGATGGAGGTCAAGCAATTCCAAATACCCCGAATCTCCGATGAAATCCTCAGAAACTTCTCATCATGACTACCTCTAGTCATTCAGAATCTCGTACCATCCCACTACCGGACATCTCAACTGTCCAGTCGTAACCCTGACTCTCAGTCTGAAAATAACGAACTAACATATTCCTCATCCTCGACTCTTCAACCAACGTTCCATCACGTGGGTTGTAATAAGAGTGGAGTCCTCATTACCACACTCGATACTCATCATAGACAAAAAGAGCCACCGCCCCAATATCCTCTTCTTGATCGTCTGCCGCTGCAGCTAATACATGCCCTACTATGCTCAAATAGGGTGTATCCTTGTCCTTAACCATCTCAGTCCCCGCTGACAACCTGCTCATGCTCTAACATTACCTCTCGGCAGAGATACTGCCCAAATACTCTGATGAAAGATCGTAACCAAAGCTACCCCACAGGGCTGACCCCCAACCTTGGAAACCGAAAATCTCAATACCTCTCCTGTTTCCCACAGGAATAGAAATAACACCGCTCAGGTCACAGAAAATGACATCTCTACCATCGACCGGTCGCTCAGCCCAGACCGTATTCTCCCATAAAGCACCATCCCTACTCATCCCTGAGTCTTGCGACTCCAACTGGCATCTCACCAACAATCCCTCGGAGCTAACTTGATTTCCCTTTTAAGGGATGCTTCACTAAAACTCGTTCATCATGGCCCTCTGGCCCCATATTCTTTCACATCTGATCTCAGTCTAGACAATCACCACGGAATAACTGGTAGAACCAGTAACACTAACCGCCATGGGTCATGGTACTCGAACCATGTGGACACCTTTCGATCTGCTATGAATCATGGTACCCGAACCATGTTATCTCTTCTCAATCCGCTACGAATCATGGTACTTGAACCATGACATCACCTCTCGATCTGCTACAAATCATGGTACTCAAACCATGGAATCACCTCTCGATCTGCTACAAATCATGGTACACAAACCATGAAATCACCTCTCGATCTGCTACTTAAAACCTCCGGAATGTTTCCTGTATCGAGTATGGGTCCTCTGCTTTCAGTAGTACGGGTCCATACTACCTGCCACATCTACCCATACTTTCCATACGGACCATCCCCGAGTTCCTAAGTAGCTACTCGACTTTCTCAATCACCAACCCCGTCATGCGTGTTCGCTCCTCTGCAAAATATCCTACTCTGTCAGCGTACTCATCTGACTAGGGTCACCCTTTCCTAGGCTCTTCCTAGGTTCTCACACTTCTCCGCCATCAGTTGTTGAAGAACTCCTTATGATGCCAGCCATCTACCTCCTGAATATCGTCATATTCACTTAGTAGCTGACTCTCATCATCAAGATTTCCACAAAGCACGAAGCAAGCAGCATCCGGGCATCGAATAATCTCTACCAACATGTAAAACCACTCTAGGTTATTACCCACTTGCTCTCCTCATACTCAAAGGATACCACCGAACTCAAGCAACTTTACCCCACGCGGGCATCTGACTACTCTCTCAGTAGACTCCTCAAATGCTCATCTAGGTATCTCTCCTAGATTACTCCTCTACTCAAATCCCTCTCTAGAGGATTCCTGCTGGATACTCTTACTCAGCACATATGTCGCACCCCAAAACCGGAACGGCGGAAACGTTCTGGGGCGGAGGACGTCATGTACAGTATCATAACAATGCATAATAGTAAACAAGCAACAACATCCATTGCATTAATAGAATAATTTTAATACAAGCGTGTTCTGTATAGTTTATAAGACACCAAAAATATGAATCAAAATAAAAGTTGAGTCTTGAATGTGCTCCATCTTCTCAAAAGCATCATTGGTACCTGTCTACTGATGACCTGAGAATACAAGTTATTTTGAAGGAGTTTATCAGCATTAAAGCTGGTGAGTTCATAAGTATTTAGTGTCATTACTTGTATGAAAATGTTTGTAAGTTTGAATAAAATGTTCGTAAGTTTTCAATGTAAATGTTTGTAGTGAATAATTGTATCTCCTAGAAAATCCTATATTTTCTACTAAAAGTGGCCTTCTACCAAAGCATCAATGTTATGTATGTTTGTTTCGTGTAAAAGTGTGTATTTTCCCAAGGATGACTATTATTAACTAAATATAGTTTAAAAATTTATGAATATGTGAGAAGATCACAAAGTAAATGTAATAGGGAAAATAATGTTTTACCTCAACAGTAACACTGCTGGCTATAAAGTGATAAAATTCAGACTCCAGGTAGTATTAAATGTACAATACCCCTCGGGGAGTCTAAAGTAGTCTTTAATCTTTAGTTGGTTAATTAAAGGCTTAAATGTGAACTCGTATGTAACCATGCTGATCGATGACTGAATAATTGATGACCCTCCGGTGTCATATGTAGTGAGGTGACATTTTGTCACCCCTTGGCCTTATCGGCTGGGACTGTAGCTAGCAGTCGGGGTGTGGGAGTGTCTGTCCCGTATAGATCTATACACACAATGCCCGCTCTCCCTCCAGGAAACTCTGGTTACAAAATGATACAACACGGTCGTGTTGTATCCGAAAATAGTGTGTCACATTCTAGTTATCGTATTTTAATGTTTGTATAGTAAGTCACAGTGTAGTAATGTTCTCTTTGAACTAGTGTATAGTATATTCTCTTGTATAGTGACTAGTGTGTATTGTATTTCGTTATAGTATGTTTGTAATGATTTGTAAATGTACTGACTCTTGTATGCTTCGTTGTACTAGTAATAGTGAGTAGTAATCTCTTAAACTATACCTATTATAGTTTACTAGTAATGTTGTTTGTATGCCTTTGCTACCCAAAGGTACTGAACTGAAGTAAAAGCTTTTATATCTAAACACATATATATGATATATAACTAAGGTTTCAACGACATTTGAACAAATAACAGGATACTCTAAGTCCACAACCAAACAAAGAACAGGAAATAAAGTGAGCTATCAGTCCTAAGTCCTTCAAATCTTACTTATATAAATATATCTGTATAGACATGAGTTTGACAATAATATAAGTTTAAAAGAGTTTGATAAGGATTTAGCATTTAAAAGAGTTTAATAAAATGTTTTGAAGTGTTTGAAATCCATAAGTTTGGTAACAATTTGAAAGTAATAGAAAATCTTTCTGTTCGTTCTAGTTATTAATCACATATGATTAATATAATAACTAGAACGTTTCAACTTGTATTCCCCCCCCCCATAAAAGCATTTAAAATTGTTTCAAAGGTTGATTAAGGGGTATGAACTCACCTGTAGTGAGTGGTTTGGACGGAAGTGTCGGATAGGATACTAAGTGTCAAGTGAGGCCTTAAGCACACACAGATCCTATTTAACATATAATGACACATATATGTATCTAATTAGTGATTAAACAACTAATTAAGCAAGTAGAGACACCCTAGGTCATGGAAAACACTTTGGTTCAAGTGCTAGGAGTACAAGGGTTGTATCTAAGGGTTGTAGGGCCTCACATTGGAGTTTACGGCCCAAGTGTTTACGACCCAAAGTGTTTACGGCCCATGGGTTTACGGCCCAATGAGTTTACGGCCGTAAACTCATGGTATCTTGTACCATTTTGTGTGTTTAAGGTCCTATGTTCTTCCTTGAGGTGTTCTAGACTTAGATCCGAGGCTTAGGAAGGAGTTGTGGCAACATTGCACCACTAACTAGGGTTTACGGCCAAGGGAGATTGCCTTGGCCGTAAACACCCTTTTGTTCCAGATTTCTTGATGTTAACAAGGCGTCTAACAACTGATTCAAGCATACAACAAGTTAAGGATAGTGTACTTACGTTTTGAAGGCAAATGGGGGTGTTTTCGGCCCAAAACACTTAAGTGTTCTTGGTGTTCTTGAGGATCTTGAAGATCTAGACTCAAAAGATGAGATTTGTGGATGAATTCAAGAGTGAATCAAGAATAAAAGATGTGTTAACACATTGATGGAAGGATTTACTTACATTTTTGAATATTGGGAGCAAAAGTCTCAAGATCCTTGGGAGAGAATTCCGAGTTCTTGGGCTTGGAATGGTGAAAATTAAGGAAAAATGACTAAGGCCCATATATATAGCATGGTGTTTACGGCCATCATGGGTTTACAGCCATAAACTTATGGGTCCTGGCCGTAAACACCTCTTTAGAGGGTTTATGGTTTGCTTGATAGTTTACAACTCCAATGGACACTTCCTATCACTCATTCTTTGGATATACTAGGCTCGGAATGCTCAAATAGACTCAAAATAGTGCTAGAAGTTAGCAGGAACAAGTCTAACTTTGATTGGATTGAATGGTTTGAACAAGATTGAAATTTCGGGTTGTCACATCATCCCCCCGTTAGAGGGAATTTCGTCCCGAAATTAGAGTTTAAGCAACTAAGTTATTACAAATAACTAAGCGAAAAGATGAGGATATTTCAATCTCATTTGTTCCTCGCGCTCCCAAGTGAATTTCGGTCCTCGCTTGGCGTTCCAGCGAACCTTCACTATTAGGATACGGCTTTGATTCGTTTGCTTGACCTCTCGGTCAATGATCTCTACAGGTTCTTCCACGAAATTGAGGCTCTCGTTGGTCTCGATCTCGTCGAGTGGGATTACAAGAGTCTCGTCGGATAGGCACTTTTTCAAGTTCGAGACGTGGAAAGTAGGATGTACGTTACTAAGCTCGTGGGGTAGGTTGAGTTTGTAAGCTACAGGGCCAATTCTAGCGAGAATCTCGAAAGGCCCTATGTATCTTGGATTTAGCTTTCCACGCTTTCCGAAACATATCAGGCCCTTCCAGGGTGAGACTTTCAAAAGGACTCGGTCTCCCACCTGGAATTCCAAAGGTTTCCTTCATTTGTCTGCGTAGCTTTTCTGTCGGTCTCTAGAGGCTTTCAATCGTTCACGAATCTGAACGATATTCTCTGTCGTTTCCCGAACGATATTCTCCATCTTTTCGGTCTCTTTGATGGGTAGGAAGTGCGCGGACTTGGTCAATCTGTCGACGATGACCCAAATGGTATCAAGTCCACCCGTTGTCTTGGGTAACTTGGTTATGAAGTCCATTGTGATCCGCTCCCACTTCCACTCTGGTATCTCTGGTTGTCGTAGTAGACATGAGGGTTTCTGGTATTCGACCTTGACCTTGGCGCAAGTAAGGAATTTCTTCACGAAGGTAGCAATCTCTGCTTTCATGTTAGGCCACCAGTATAACTTTTTAAGATCCAGATACATCTTATTTGAACCTGGGTGGACGGAATAATGAGTGTTGTGCGCTTCGGTCATGACCAAGTCTCTAAAGCCACCGTGTCTCGGTGTCCAGATCCGGTCCATGAGATATAAAGCTCCGCCACCCTTGACTTCCAAGTTCTTATCCATCCCTCGCAGGGATTCACCCGCCACATTTTCAGGTTTCAAGGCTTCGAGCTGAGCCTCCTTAATTTGCGTGGACAGATGCGAATGGATAGTCATAGTTAATGACTTGACTCTTCGACCAGAATATTCTTTCCGACTTAGGGCGTCTGCTACTACGTTGGCTTTACCCGGATGATAACGAATTTTGCATTCGTAGTCATTGAGTAGTTCGACCCACCGTCGTTGTCTCATATTGAGCTCCTTCTGGTTGAATATATGTTGTAGGCTTTTGTGGTCTGTAAAGATAGTGCTTTTCGTACCATACAGGTAGTGTCTCCAGATCTTCAGGGCAAACACAACTGCTCCTAATTCGAGATCGTGCTTGGTGTAGTTGACCTCATGTGTCTTCAGCTGCCTTGAGGCATAGGCGATGACCTTACCTCGTTGCATCAGAACACAGCCGAGCCCTTGGTTGGATGCATCGCAGTATACTACGAAGTCTTCTATCCCTTCGGGGAGGGACAGTATCGGTGCAGTGCATAAGGCTCGCTTCAGCGTTTGAAATGCCTTCTCTTGTTTCTCTTTCCAGTCAAAGGCCACACCTTTCTGGGTCAATGTCGTAAGAGGTTTCGCAATTCGAGAGAAGTTCTGTATGAACCTGCGGTAGTAGCCAGCGAGGCCTAGAAATTGACGAATTTCTGTAGGCGTCTTCGGTGCTGACCAGTTCTCAATAGCTTTAATTTTGGATGGGTCCACGTGGATTCCTTCTTTGCTAACCACTCTTCGGATCCAAAATTCGCATTTAGAGAACTTTGCGTAGAGCTTTTCTGCTCGTAGGGTTCCTAGGACTTGTCGCAGATGATCACTATGTTCCTCCTTAATTCAAGAGTAGATAAGTATGTCATCGATGAAAATGATGACGAACTGATCCAAGTAAGGACGACATACCCTATTCATTAAGTCCATGAATACTGCGGGCGCATTAGTCAATCCGAATGGCATCACTACGAACTCGTAGTGTCTGTAACGAGTTCGGAAGGCTGTCTTCGGAACATCCTCCTCAAGCACTCGTAACTGGTGATACCTGGATCTCAGATCAATCTTACAAAAGTAGCTCGCCCCTTGCAGCTGGTCGAATAAATCGTCTATGTGAGGAAGAGGGTAACGATTTTTGACCGTAAGCTTGTTAAGTTCCCTGTAGTCAATGCACATACAGAACGATCTGTCTTTCTTCTTCACGAATAAGACCGGTGCTCCCCAGGGTGAGAAGCTTGGTCTGATAAAGCCCTTGCTGAGCAGTTCGTTAAGTTGACCGGACAGTTCTTTCATCTCTGCAGGTGCTAGACGATAGGGCGATTTGGCTACGGGGGTAGCCCCTGGAACTAAGTCGATCCTGAATTCGACTTGACGTTGGGGAGGTAAACCCGGTAGTTCTTCTGGAAAAACGTCGGGGAAGACGCGTACTACGGGGAGGTCTTTTAGGTTTTTTGTTTTCTGGTTCACATCGACTATATGAGCAAGGAACGCACGATATTCCTTTCGTAGGTATTTCTGGGCTTGCATGCATGAGATGATACAAAGATTTGTACTGGGTTTGTCTCCGTAGATCAACAAGGTTTTGTTATTCGGTAGGTTTACACGAACTGCTTTCTCGAAACACAGAATATCGGTGCGATAAAGAATCAACCAGTCCATGCCCACAATGACGTCGAAACTCTTGATTGCCACGGGTATGAGGTCGATTGGAAATGAATGATTATCTAGTGTGAGGGTACAACCTATGTAAATCTCGTTAGAACTCTCTGTCTTTCCGTTAGCCATTTCTACGACGAAGGTTTCTTTTAGTGCTTGCGGTGCTTGATTAAGTAAGTGTTTAAATTTTTGGTTCACGAAGCTCCTCTCTGCCCTACTATCAAATAGGATACATGCATATGAGTTATCGAGGAGAAACGTACCTGTGACTACTGTGGGGTCTGCTACTGCTTCATTGTGGCCAATAGCAAGTAGTCTCCCTGCTCCTCCCGCATTCCTAGCTTTAGGACAGTTTCTTTTGAAGCGCCCTGTCTCGCCACACCCGTAGCAGGCCTGGCTTACTCCTGCACCGGGGACTTGGGTGATAGGTTTGGGTGGTGCTTTGCAAAATCGGACAGTATGGCCCTTCTGGTCGCAGTTGGTGCAGTGCAGTTCTCGGCAGGGGCCGTGGTGATGGAAATTGCACTTAGTGCACTTGGGTAGGCTCCCTACATATGACTTTGCTGGTACAGGGGCAACAGGAGTTGTGGCAGCACGAACAGCCACAACCTGTTGGTTCTTGGAAGATGGCTGAGTTGATTTGCCCTTTTTTCGTTCCCAACGCTTTCTCTTGTTGTCGGCCGCTTTGGTTGGTGCTGAGACAGCAGTTGTAGTTGTTGTTGGAGGAGAAGGAACCTCGTGATCGATAAGCCTTTGGGCCAATTCCTTGGCACTATCAAAGGTCGCAGGGTTCGATGCTAGAACGTTCCCTCGATACGGGGGCACCAAACCCCATATGTATCTCTCGATTTTCTTGCTTTCGGTGGGGACCATGTTGGGACATAGAGTCACCAGGTCACTGAATCTGGCCGTATAGGCCACTATGTCGGAACCCTTCATCTTAAGGTTCCACAGTTCCTCTTCGAGTTTCTGAACTTCGCCTCTCGGGCAGTACTCCTTTGCCATTAGATCCTTCAGTGTCTCCCAGCCCATAGCGTTAGCTGCTACCAGTAAGAGTGATTTGACATGGCCATTCCACCATGTCAGGGCCCTTTCGGTGAAGGTGCAGGCAGCGAGTTTTATCTTGCTTCCTTCAGGACAAGAGCACATCTCAAAGATTGCTTCCGTTCTTTCGATCCATTGGGACAACGCAATGATCCCTCCGGTTTCGTTGAAGTACGCTGGTTTGCAGCTGATGAAGTCTTTATAGGTACACTCTCGTGTACGTGGTTGGATTTCACCATGGCTAGAGTTGGTGCCCGTTCTAGCTCCACTAGCACCACCATAATTTACTTGAGCCATGGTTGCGGTCACAGCTGCCTGAAACATCATCGCATCGAACTGCGGAGGGGGTGGTGGTGGTGGAGTTTGATTTACAGGCGTGCCTCTGTTCGGACGCTTGCGAGGCGACATCTTTTACTGAAAGTTGATAGGGATGATGATAGTAGTAAGAATCAATTGTAAGTATGATGAGAGTGATTCATGGACTAAATCTCCATAGTCCAACCATCAGATAGGGACATAACAATAGAGTAGGGAAACACAAGAGTAAAGACTTTCCAATAGATTAGATAACTGCCAATATTACTGGTATTAATGATGTAAATGAGTTAGGGAAAAATGACCTAACAGTAGGTCTTACATCAAACCATAAGG
This sequence comes from Lactuca virosa, assembly GCF_052849685.1. NCBI lineage: Eukaryota > Viridiplantae > Streptophyta > Magnoliopsida > Asterales > Asteraceae > Lactuca > Lactuca virosa. Next base: position 38,673,826 of record NC_136431.1, on the reverse strand, counting down.
GAAAATGTTGACAGCTTAGAAATCCCGTTAAAGTACTTGAAAGATAGGAATATTTTACAGACAAGTGCTACATAGGCACAAAAAAGAAGGCTATTCCTTAACCCAAAAGAAAAAGATGAGTCGACATCTTCTACCGGCGACGGGTATCCCTCGGGCGAACCCTCAGATCTGCCAGATGACGTACAACTTCTTGAAGATGTCGCTCATGCGCCCTCTGATGCACTCGGAGTTCTATGACTTCAGCTCGGTATGCAGCTAGCTGTTGTTGCAGAGCCTCATTGATTCTCCTAGTCCTTTCCATAGCCTCTTCGAGATGGCGAATACGGACCGTGTTAATGCCAGAGTTGGCGTCAATCTCCATGACTCTGTCGATGGCTGCCCGGCCTTGCTTGACATTCCGAGCAATCCTTCGGACCATGATGGGCAGGACTCGGTCAACAGAGCCTCCCTCGCTTAGGTTGAAAAAGCTTCGGTCTCCATTGAAGGGTAATGGTTGACCCTGTTCATCGCTCCAACGGTTCAAGTTTGTCGCCCACAAGGGTGTGGGGCCTTGAAATGCCGGTCGGGGGTTGAGGTTTGGGACTGGAGCCTCTTGGGGCAGGTTGTTGACTTCTGGTTCGGAGTCAGAACCATCCGAAAAACCTTCTGCGAGGTGTCATCCAAAGGGATTGGATGATCCTCTTCTGGCTCATCGTCGAGCCACCCACCATTGCCTTGGTTGGGAAAATACGGATCGCCGGGGAGATGGAAGCCAGCCATGTTATCTACGCGAGAAAAGGGGGTATAAGAATCTTATAATAATAGACGTACTAATTAAGATAATTATAAGATGATCCTTACTAGTTACTTCAATACTTGCATAGTGCATACCAGTTACATGTAATCAAAACAGGATAGACCTTCGAATAAGTGACCCTAACTCTAAATCCACAACCAAACAAGGAACATGAAGTAAAGCAAAGGTCACAGATTCTAAGTCTATAACACCTTAGTCACATATAACCTTAGCGTATCCACTTAGCAACTATTGACCTACTAGTAAAGACCTTTTTAGTTTTCAAATAAGTAATTATAGTAACACAAAATACTCCTATAGTATTTTAGGTTTATGTTCTGATCTAATGTTCTCGTTGTAGTAGTGTTGGTAAGTTTTTAGACTTGTTGCAACCTTACAACCACTCTTAGGCACATGCTAGTCACTCCTTGGAAAATATAGTTGATCAGGCTATATCCTCCCCGGTTTGACTATATGTCTCTAAGCCTAATCGTGTTGTTCAACAATCGTAATATTTTTGTTCTGTTCTAGTATGATACTGACCTTAGTATGAATGCATGTAGGTATACTTAGTTAAATATTTTATTATTTAAAAGTATAAACTCTTGGTCAGAGTATTTTAATCCCGTTGTGTTTATAGTTTGTATATCTTTTATGGGTTGATATACTCGATTCACTATAAACAATGCTCTGATACCAATCTGTCGCACCCCAAAACCAGAACGACGGAAACGTTCTGGGGTGGAGGACGTCATGTACAGTATCATAACAATGCATAATAGTAAACAAGCAACAACATCCATTGCATTAATAGAATAATTTTAATACAAGCGTGTTCTGTATAGTTCATAAGACACCAAAAATATGAATCAAAATAAAAGATGAGTCTTGAATGTGCTCCATCTACTCAAAAGCTTCATCGGTACCTGTCTACTGATGACATGAGAATACAAGTTATTTTGAAGGAGTTTATCAGCATTAAAGCTGGTGAGTTCATAAGTATTTAGTGTCATTACTTGTATGAAAATGTTTGTAAGTTTGAAGAAAATGTTTGTAAGTTTTCAATGTAAATGTTTGTAGTGAATAATTGTATCTCCTAGAAAATCCTACATTTTCTACTAAAAGTGGCCTTCTACCAAAGCATCAATGTTCTTTATGTTTGTTTTGTGTAAAAGTGTATTTTCCCAAGTATGACTATTATTAACTAAATATAGTTTAAACATTTATGAATATGTGAGAAGATCACAAAGTAAATGTAATTGGGAAAATAATGTTTTACCTCAGCAGTAACACTGCTGGCTATAAAGTGATAAAATTCAGACTCCAGGTAGTATTAAATATACAATACCCCTCGGGGAATCTAAAGTAGTCTTTAATCTTTAGTTGGTTAATTAAAGGCTTAAATGTGAACTCGTATGTAACCATGCTGATCGACGACTGAATAATTGATGACCCTCCGGTGTCATATGTAGTGAGGTGACATTTTGTCACCCCTTGGCCTTATCGGCTGGGACTGTAGCTAGCAGTCGGGGTGTGGGAGTGTCTGTCCCGTATAGATCTATACACATAATGCCCGCTCTCCCTCCAGGAGACTCTGGTTACAAAATGATACAACACGGTCTTGTTGTATCCGAAAATAGTGTGTCACATTCTAGTTATCGTATTCTAATGTTTGTATAGTAAGTCATAGTGTAGTAATGTTCTCTCTGTACTAGTGTATAGTCTATTCTCTTGTATAGTGACTAGTGTGTATTGTATTTCGTTATAGTATGTTTGTAATGACTTGTAAATGTACTGACTCTTGTATGCTTCGTTGTACTAGTAATAGTGAGTAGTAATCTCTTAAACTATACCTATTATAGTTTACTAGTAATGTTGTTTATATGCCTTTGCTACCCAAAGGTACTGAACTGAAGTAAAAGCTTTTATATCTAAACACATATATATGATATATAACTAAGGTTTCAACGACATTTGAACAAATAACAGGATACTCTAAGTCCACAACCAAACAAAGAACAGGAAATAAAGTGAGCTATCAGTCCTAAGTCCTTCAAATCTTACTTATATAAATATATCTGTATAGACATGAGTTTGACAATAATATAAGTTTAAAAGAGTTTGATAAGGATTTAGCATTTAAAAGAGTTTAATAAAATGTTTTGAAGTGTTTGAAATCCATAAGTTTGGTAACAATTTGAAAGTAATAGAAAATCTTTATGTTCGTTCTAGTTATTAATCACATGTGATTAATATAATAACTAGAACGTTTCAACTTGTATTCCCCCCCCCCCCCCATAAAAGCATTTAAAATTGTTTCAAAGGTTGATTAAGGGGTATGAACTCACCTGTAGTGAGTGGTTTAGACGGAAGTGTCGGATAGGATGCTAAGTGTCAAGTGAGGCTTTGAGCACACACAGATCCTATTTAACATATAATGACACGTATATGTATCTAATTAGTGATTAAACAACTAATTAAGCAAGTAGAGACACCCTAGGTCATGGAAAACACTTTGGTTCAAGTGCTAGGAGTACAAGGGTTGTAGGGTCTCACATTGGAGTTTACGGCCCAAGTGTTTACGACCCAAAGTGTTTACGGCCCATAGGTTTACAGCCCAATGAGTTTACGGCCGTAAACTCATGGTATCTTGTACCATTTTGTGTGTTTAAGGTCCTATGTTCTTCCTTGAGGTGTTCTAGACTTAGATCCGAGGCTTAGGAAGGAGTTGTGGCAACATTGCACCACTAACTAGGGTTTACGGCCAAGGGAGATTGCCTTGGCCGTAAACACCCTTTTGTTCCAGATTTCTTGATGTTAACAAGGCGTCTAACAACTGATTCAAGCATACAACAAGTTAAGGATAGTGTACTTACGTTTTGAAGGCAAATGGGGGTGTTTTCGGCCCAAAACACTTAAGTGTTCTTGGTGTTCTTGAGGATCTTGAAGATCTAGACTCAAAAGATGAGATTTGTGGATGAATTCAAGAGTGAATCAAGAATAAAAGATGTGTTAACACATTGATGGAAGGATTTACTTACATTTTTGAATATTGGGAGCAAAAGTCTCAAGATCCTTGGGAGAGAATTCCGAGTTCTTGGGCTTGGAATGGTGAAAATGAAGGAAAAATGACTAAGGCCCATATATATAGCATGGTGTTTACGGCCATCATGGGTTTACAGCCGTAAACTCATGGTCCCTGGCCGTAAACACCTCTTTAGAGGGTTTATGGTTTGCTTGATAGTTTACAACTCCAATGGATACTTCCTATCACTCATTCTTTGGATATACTAGGCTCGGAAAGCTCAAATAGACTCAAAATAGTGCTAGAAGTTAGTAGGAACAAGTCTAACTTTGATTGGATTGAATGGTTTGAACAAGAATGAAATTTCGGGTTGCCACAACATACTCGAAAGCACATTACAGATAACAGTAACTCCTAGGCTAAGGCATCACAAATCAGGCCACTCTAGTCCTAACATATGAAGTACCTAGCCTATCTCTAGCATGCATAATATCTCGTAGCATATCTCATAAATATCTCATAATACAAACGTAAGGGTATTTTGGGAAATCACCGTTCGGGCTCTGGCTGATTGTACACACTGCTCCAACTCGTATTCTTTTAGAAACTCTTGCTCGTTTTAGAAAAATCATTTCCTTGAAAATTTTTCTCAAATCCTCAGTTTGAGTCCAGATCTACCCGACGGTGCATCCGAATCCCTCAAACCAAGGCTCTGATACCAACTTGTAACACCGTAAATTTTCAAACGAATTTTTCATTTTTAAAACACATACTTTTCATAACATTTTGTATAAAAACCTCGTTTATTCAAATTACAAAACACAACTCCATTAATAATCCAGGATCATCAAACATAACTCTTTCTCTGAGGTGTACAATCAAGTCGATGCCGTCCCGCGATCCTAAGAACCTGAAACACATATCACATAACACGGTAAGCACAAAGCTTAGTGAGTTCCCCAAAATACCACATACATCACATAGCCACTCGAGGCTATAACTCGGTATGACCCTCCGGTCAATGTGTCTCAGCGGGACCCTCCAGTCCGGTCTAGCTCGTTGGACCCTCCGGTCCGGTCTAAATCGTTGGACCCTCCGGTCCGGTCTACTCGAGGACCCTCTGGCCTCGTAAGTCGTTGGACCCTCCGGTCCGGTCTATATAACACATATCATACATATATCACAATGCACATAAACTCAAACATACACATAACACATAAGACCCTCCGGTCTGCACATAGTTACCACTCTAGGTAATGTATAGTGAGAAGACTCACCTCGGCTAGCAGGTGAGCAAATAACCTCGCTCTCGGATCTCGAACTAGCCTCCTCCTAACACAAATGATGAATATCTCTTATTAATACTCTTTTCACGACTCAGATAATCGAAGGCGATTCTTTCTCTTTCTAACTCTTTAAAGTGGGTAAAAGACCATTTTACCCCTCCAAGGTCTCTATCACATATGTTGACCAAAACCCCAAAGTCAACAGAAGTCAAACTCGAGTCAACAGTCCAAGTTTGACCCGACTCATCGAGTGCACTCCTGCGACATCTTCGAGTCCCCTCGTATCCGCAGAAGTCTCAAAAGTCCAGCTCAACTCGTCAAGTTGACCCCCAACTCGCCGAGTTATCGCACAATCAATCCATCGGGACAAACCCTCACCGACTCGTCGAGTCAGGACATGGACTCGGCGAGTCCCTTTGATCTGATTTCTCATTCAGACGATTTCAACCAGATCTATCACTCTAAACTATAGATCTATCATCCCAAAGCTCAATAATTACGTAAAGCTTCGATCTTTACGTTCATACATGATGCTATTGCTTCAAAATGCCAATACATGCTCTTCATGAAGGTTTTTGCTCATCAACCCTCATTTGGACCACTAAAGCTGAGACATCTAGACTCTAAGGACCTTAGGAGGTCCAGATCTGAGGTTTCCAACCACAGCCAGGTCTCATTCGACTCATAGATTTAAAAGGATGGAAGCAAAGCCCTAAAACTTCCCAAAATGAGATCTAGTACAAGGAATGAACAATATGAGGACTTTGTACCTTCTCTTAGCAGCTGAAACACTCGATACCACAGATCCACTGCCTTCCTTTGTTCCCCATCATGAAGCTCTTCATCCTTCTTCATAGAAATGCACCAAGAACCACAATATGAGCTTCTCTCTCACTCTCTAGTTCCAATAGAAATTAGGGTTTGCTCTCAGGGGAAGGTAGCCGCAAATGAGGCTATAAATGCCTTTAAATAGGTCCCAAACCCGGGAAATTAGGGTTTCTCTGCCCAGCACCTACTCTGCGAGTCCCTCCTCTGACTCGTCGAGTCCATTCATTAAATCCACGCGAGCAACTCGACTCGGCGATTTGGTCCCTCAACTCGTCGAGTCCCTCCTTAAATCTCAAGATTAACATACACAATAATGTCCCTGAAAATCCGGATGTTACATTTAGTTACTTAGATCCCTCTTCTTGGAAGTAAATGGCCATTTTTGGTGCAAAATGGAGTCATACTCGAATCTGGACTTATCACAAGGATATGGTTCCAGATCTGGACCTCTTTAGGTCCCCAATGACATAAAGTTGTCTCCTTTAGGCAGTACAATCCCTTTCCATGCATTAAAACCTTGTATAAAGACTAGTTTTGGTGTTATGGCCATGTGAGGCCTTGCATGCACGTAAAGTTTTCAACTTTACGTGACATCTTCACTAGGGAAGGCTAGATCTGAAGTTTGGTACCCTGGATCCCACTGGAGAAGGCCGAAAATGAGAAGGACTAAGGGAACTCGCCGAGTCCTTTAATCGACTCGACAAGTCGGCCAAAGAGTTTACGGCCAGGGGTTTGCGGTTGAGGGTTTGGAACAGCGAACATTAAGGAACTCGACGAGTCACTCATGTGACTCGGTGAGTTGGCGAGTTAAGCAAGGAACTCGACGAGTGACTGGTTATACTCGACGAGTCGAGGTCAACATGGACTGTTGACCTTGACTGTGAACTTTGACCTTGACCTTGATTTTGTCCAGGGTTGATCTGTGAGTATTTATGGGATGGTGATAAGTTAATCACTTGATGATTATAGGCAGTTGAGAAGGAGCAGCGTGTGGGATATATTTCACTTCAGCTTACCAGTTCAGCCTTTGAAAGGTGAGTCTCCTCACCATACCAATGGGTCTAAGGCACCAAGGCCGGCCCATTTCATGATGTGTAGTATCTTAGCTGAGATTGCATTATGTGACGTGTTAGTTGGCATGAGATAGGAAGTATGCGATTGATATACGTGGTATGTTGTATGGAAGACCATGGGAGAGCCCATGGCACTTGGATGTAAGACCATGTGGAGAGCCCATGGCTTTCCTATCTAAGACCATGGGAGAGCCCATGGAACTTAGGTGTAAGACCATGTGGAGAGCCCATGGCGTCCTGGTGTAAGACCCTAGGGACGAGCCCACAGCATCCTTATCGGTTGTATACAGGGCTTATGTGATATGTATAGTTGTTGCGGCTAGTATGATGGTTGTATGTGGTTTGTATGGTATGTTTGGGGAACTCACTAAGCATTAGCTTACAGTTTGTGGATTTGTTTCAGGCACATCGGAGCCTAGGGGCAAGGGCAAAGCTTGATGACGCGGTGTGCACTCTCTCGTACTTTTGTTGGACACTCTGATGTTTGGAATAAAAGTTGTATTTGAATTATGTTTTGAAAACAATTATAACTGAATCTCTTGATATTGGAAATGTGTTAATTATTCAAAAAAAAATTGTAAAAATTGGGTCGTTACTACAATTTCGTATGTGGTAGTGGTACCTACAAAATCAGTGTCTAAGTGAGTAAAACATATTTGCTTAAATATTGAAAAAAAATTAGAAGGATTAGTCACTTTTTTGTCTTTGTCTCTAAATTGTTTTTGGTTTAAGATTAGTTTTTCTAGTCTATATTAAATTGATCTCTGTATTAGGATTTATTTACTTTTCATTATTTTGAAAGAGTTTTGATGATATTGACTTGTGATAAATCAAAAGAAGAGAGATTGCTCCTTTTGTGTTCTTTGTTGGTGACTGCGGCCACACTCTTCATTTATCACTTCCCCAAACATTTTGCAAAGTAGATGTTTTTTCATCAATTTTGTATTCGTTAATAAATGAATAATGAATGTGCCAAGTTCGACTATATGAGATACTAGGTTATAACCCGTGTACTACACGGGTGATAAATTAAAACAACATAAAAACTATAAAATGCGTAATCATTATGCAAACAGTTATTTTTATACAAAGTTAGATGTTTTATCTGTAACCGTATAATCGTTAATTTAATTTAATCTGTAAAATGGTTTGAAGATATTAGTAACATTCTTTAGGTGTAGATTAATAATAAAATGATTATCTTGTACAATAAAATATAAAATTTAATAGACTGAAAAGGAAAACAAAGACAGTCAATCATAAAAATAAAATTATTTTAATTGAAATTTAGAAAGTAAGACATTGTAAGACACATACATGAATATAAAATGATAAAATAAATTACAAATAGTTTATTGGAGACGATTAATTTCCTTTTGGCGAATATTTGTTTTGGGCGACGTTTAATACACTGTTTTTTTGGTAAAAAATAAAAAGTGTATTGTTTTTTGGTTAAAATTAAAATTATGTTCTCTTCGATTATGGTTCGATCGGTAATACATATATTTATTGATCTAATAGTTTATTATTATTATTTTTTGGAATTTAATAGAATGTTAGTTTTCTTTTAGCGAAATGTAGGAGGGGTCGAAATTGTTTTTTTTTAATAAATAATTTCATTTAGGCGATTAGTTTTCTTTTTACGGATAATTATTAATTCAAGAAATATATGCTTTCTTCTCAATAATTCAAACTTATGATCCATGTTCAATTACTACAAAATGATAGGTAGTAAATTGGCCAAAATAATAAGTAGAATTGCCAAAATGCTAACACAAATTATAGCAAATGAACTCATGGTTTATTTGAAGCTAACCAAAGTTCATAGAATAATAAAAAAGAATCACTAACGACAAATGCAAGCTTGTCCTTATGAGGGAGTCCGTAACTTCATGCCTAGCACGATGTAACCTCTTTATGTTATAATCCTCATCAGGGAGAGTTTGTAACTTTGGATAATCAAATGACATATATTCTTCTTAATGATTGCACTTTTACCACTCGTGAGTATGTTTTATAGTCTGATTTGAAACTCTTGAAAGGATATATCAAGCCTAAAAAGTACATTGTTATTTCTTAAATTTGGCCCACTCATGGCTAAATGCAAAAGACAGCAATGTTCTTTAATTTTTATGAACATAAATAATTTTAAACTTAAGTTTAACCTTTTTATGCTCATAACTGATTTAAACTTAAAGTTTAGAAGTAAAATAGTCAACTATTTTTTTTTAAATATCATAAAATAAGCATGGAATTATTGAAAACAATGTTATTTTATTTTATCGAATTAATATGAAGAGAAAAAAAATAGGCAGTTTAATTTACCCACGATATGCAACCATAGGTCTCAACTCTCCAACACATAGTAGTTGCTCCCAAAAAGACAGTTCACAGACCTAGTTAAAAAAAATCAAAATGTAAGCCTCATATCTTTAATATCTTTAATATTATTAAAAAGTTAGAATGTAAACCTCTTTCTCACCTCTATACTTCTCCCTTCTTGATATTTACCTTCAAAACCTTTGCAAGTATGATGAAATAATCAGAGTCAACTAAAACTTAATTTCTTTTATAATTAGAATTAACTAAAATGAAATGATTGTACGAAAGCTTAAAACCGGTTGTAGAAATAGAAGTAACAAAGCAGAAAAATGAGAAAAACCCAAACAAATGTGATTTCTTCCCATGTCAAATGAACCAAGCATTTCATCAAACTGTTGTCATGCAAATGAGCAAACATTTTTGAACAGTAACATCAGCCAAAGAAGAAATCACAGGCAACTTCGGATGCAATAGCAAATTAATGAAATCAAAAAATTGGATCAAATAGAAGAAAAAAAAAGAATTGGAAAACATACCAACTGAAAATTGATGTCTCAGGAATGGAAAACGGGAGAGATGACTCGATAATGGAACGCTCTTGATTTTAGCATCGACAGTTACACTCTGTTCTCGAAATTTTTAAGGGGGGAAAGGGAGGGTGGGTGACGGTGATGGAATCAAGCTGCAAAGCGGCGGCAACAATAATTGAATCAAGTGGTTGAAGGTGTTTTGGTGTTATAGAGAAGAAGAGAGGGAGACAGGTGATTGAAGGAGGTGACAACAACGCTTTAAGGTTAGAAAGGGAAATGATTGAAAGAATGGTGGCTGTAGTGATGGTTGTTTACATGTTTAGTGGTAGTATATGTTGAAGGTGTGTGGGTGTTCGTTGAAGCCGATTTGTTTAGGTGAAGGTGGCGTATTACCCATGTCATTTTGAAACAGATGAATCAAAAACCTACTAAGATCTAGTGAGATACACGATTCGGAGGAAGAAACGAATGATGGAGATATGTAAGATGGGGTATTCAAAATTTAAATTTAAAATCACTCCTTTCTAGGGGTAAACAGCTGTAAATACTGGAACAAAAATCACGTATATATTGTTAGTTTTAATTTTAATGTCCTGATTTGTGGGAATCGATTATGATGAAAGAAAAGACGGAAATTATAAGAGGAGTTTGCCATGTGTCAAAGTAGCAGAAAAGATGCTATGTGTCAAAATAGAGATATAGAAAATGGACACATGGCATATTTAGGTTTTGTTTATTAGAAGAGGTAGATTATTACAACAATTTATTAAGTACTAGGTTATAACCCGTGGAATCCACGGTAAACAAAGTAAGAAAAAATTGGAATTTTAAAAAACATATTTTTAATTAGGAAGAATTCCACTTTTGTACTACAACTTATAAATACCTTACCGAGAATACTTGTGACATGACTATCTACACATTCATATTAAAATCACATAATTTTCTTTAGAAAGAATTCCACTTCTTTTACTAAAGGGTTTTATGCAGAAAAGTCCTATTATTTTGCGAAATTTTTTAATAAGGTCCTAAAAGTTTTTTTAACAGAAAAGTCCCGATTATTTAACATTTTTCCTAAGTTAACAAAAAATTCATTTTTTATATTTGAACAGGAAATGATAGATTATGTGATTTTCTTAAAATAATGGGACTTTTCTGTTAAAAAAACTTTTAGGACTTTATCAAAAAAATTCCCAAAATAATTGAACTTTTCCGCATAAATCCCTTTACTAAAATGCATGAATTAAATGTTTAATATAGACACCACTTCATCATGAACACAATTTAACTAACAACATCGTTTCCTTAACTTACACAAAGCATATGCATGTCAACAAATAAAATAAACTTGATTAGCTTTCTGTGTCTTCGGGTGGCGTTTAAGTTTGTGAGTCCGTCTTTAGTCCTTTTCTATTTGTGGAATGCAGCAACTTAAAAATAATGAACTGAAAATAATCACATGAAGTATATAGGTAAATTAGAAGTGCCAAAGACGATGCTTAGTTTTAACGGAACATATATTGAAATACATTTAGGAATTAAGAATAATATTAATCACATAAATGACCAAAATAGAAAAAAAAAAGTATAATATTACACCTAAAACATAAATATTAAAATATTTTGTAAGTTTATAGTGGTTATTGACTTGTATAAAATAGTGATTGTGTTTTTTCAAACTAATAGTTTTATTGTTTAATTATGTTTATTGGTTAACTGGAAGCTTGAAAACAAATTTAACCATCATACATTTATATAATGTACTCGTCAAAATCGACTTTATTTCTTGCTCTTATTATTATTAACTAAATATAACGTATCCATTTAATTAGCATAGCGGGTTTTTTACTTGGATTTGAAATCTTGTCTAAACAACTAATACTGTAGTATTAGAAGAGCAATTTCAATAGACAATGATTTTATAGACTTGTATTTCATGTAGTAAAAGTTGTAGATGATCGGAGATTTATGATAAAGCCCAATGTTTTTCACCAGCGAAAGATGTCTGGGTCGTAAATAACACTTACCATGACAGAGGTGATCAAATATAAACCACACGCAAAAATTGGCGGCATGTAAACAACACATTCCCCTCGACACTTAAAATGTTATCATACTATGAACATAAAATTTTATTTTCACTTAAACGATAAAAGCAAAAACAATGCAAATAATAATTGATAAATCAAACAGGAGACAAATTGTCATGATTACTGGAGCACACTTAACAACTACAAAATTAAGAATATTGGACCAAATATTCCAGATCCATAGTCAATAGAAATACTTAAAGTTGTCATGATGTAGATAAGAGGTGCTTCATGAAAACCTCACACATATGGACACAAATTGACATGATAAGTTACAAATGTGACTTACATAATGATCAAATTTAACAGATTCTCTTTTCAGGAGAATATATGAATCTGGTACACCATTTTTTTTAAAAAAAATACAAGATCTAAAAATAATAAATAGATTTTCATTTTTCTCAAGAACCATATTAAGCCTAATGTACATAAGCAATTAGCCACCTATTAGAATTCACGGCAACTATAGGGTCTTCCAAGCACTGAAAACTTGTCATAATAGCAATCTACTTTCAAGTCCTTAGCCATAATAACAACCAACTTCAGTTTTTCTAAAAATAATAGTGATATGCAACACATGATAGCAAGTTACTTATAATTTCTTACCTATAATAGGATTTTAATCATCTATCCTTACCATACTGCTAAATCTTTCGCGAGCAATCCTATTGATGTAACCCTTCATTCCTTCAATAATATTCTTTCTGTACACAAATAGAACAAAATAAAACAATTAAAACACATTTCTATCTTACATTTTACCCTTAAGATATTAAAAATTATTTCAAGCATTAAAAAATTATTCAAGTAATTGACATCACATCTTCACTTTTTTTAAAACTCTCGAAACATGTTCATCAAAGTTGTTGTCCTGCTCCTACAATCTGTCGCAACTGCTCCTGATGTTGAATCATCTATACCTGCTCATTGAATCACTCTTGTGCCCGAAAACATTAGTATTGGTGTTTCTCTTCACCGTAAATACTGATAAAAATAAGCAACAATATTGATCTTGCATCCAGAAAAAAAAAGATATGTTATTGTTGCCATGGAATGATAAACATGGATCGAACTCTACTGAGCATCCTAAAAAGTATCATAGTGAAACAATTGAAAGTTTAGTACAAAAAAAGGAGAAAACTTAAACATTTGACTAAGAATAAAAACAAATATTTGATAAAATCACATGAATGTATAAATAAAGCAATCTAAGTACCAGTTGTTATGTAGAGTTGTAGACTATGTGAGTGAGTGCCAAGCATGCTCTTATGATCAAAATCATTAAAACAATGTAATCTAATTACCGGTATTAGAATATGTATAACATGGTCACGCGAGCTCCCTAAAACCAAGTTTTCCAAGATGAAAAACTTCTAGCTTTAACCTTATTCAAATCATATGTTTTAAGTAATAAATTCCAATCTTGTCCCTTTTTCTATGTTATGAATGGTCTCTTTTAAGACGAAATTCAAAATCTATTTCCTATTAAAAAATAAAACAACTTGTTAGTTTAATTATTTTACGGTTTACACTTCAAGTAAATAAGTAACATCATTCTTTCCATAATTCTACATATAAACACAAATTAGCAAATACACCAACTGATTTGTCCCAAAAGGAGGTTTAAAGAAAGAACCGATGCAAGTGAATTTACACCATGTTTGATCGCATGTAATGGCTAAAATTCCTTTATGTTCCAAACCTATAAAGTATCTTGTAGGGCTGCAAAGTCTTCCTTGTTTACTTGGTGAGAATATGAAGAGATCAAAAGACATATCCTCTCATCAGAGAATCTACAGAATTATTTTCCATACACGTGACCTAACCATTGAATGCGAAGAGACAAAGAAACAGCGCCCCTCAAAAATCAAAGTCAAAATCATCATAGCGTCAAGAATGCATCAATTAGAGTCCAAAAAAGAAGAAAATAAAGAAATCATTTTAAATTATCTTGTGTTAGGCTTAGGTACTTCCATTTGTTAATCGTCCCCTTTAAGCTTGAAGAAGATGAACATGCTGATGGGGAAATGTGGTGTAAAGAACATCAAAGGCACTCAAAGGGAAAAAGCTTCTAATGCCCTAGAGACAACGCTAGATACCAAAAAAAACCCTAGAAACGTCGGTTGAGACTTGAGAGAAAAAGAACGAAGAGAGAGAAATCAGAGGGAGAAAGACCGAGAATACATATGCATAAAGAATCGATAGCATATATTAGTGAAAATTAAATGGGATTTTCCTCCTGATTTTTGAAGATTATGATGAAGATTTATTAAAGGTAATTTATTATTTGAAATTGATTGTGCAAAAAAAACGGAATGGAGAGAAAAAGTAGGAACCGAATGAAATATTTTGTAGAAATGTTGAGCGGGAAAACAAAAGGATTGAAGAATAATAAGCCGACACGTGGCAAAATATAGGTTTAGAAGATGACATGTGTCATGTCAAGGAGTCTTTTATTAAGAGTAGATTGGGAACAATCAGTTTTCTTTTTTTGAAAATATATACTGATATAATCATACATGTGCACCAAAAGAAAATTATATATTTCATCGGATTAAGAAACATAATAACATTAGTTGTTTACTTTTTTTTTGAAACGACAAATCTAACATACTCCTAAACTACACCTTAAATCCACCTATGTCCACAGCGGGACTTGAACCATCAACCTCAAAAAGGGAGGACAACATTAGTTGTTTACTGTTTTATACAATGGAAAGATAATAATAATATTGTGTAACCAACTAATCCAGTTAAGTTTATTTTTAATGTTTTTATTAAATAACAAAAACAAAGACCTAGATACTATTTTATCAAATTAATAATATGCTCTAAAACACCATATGAATTTTGTTTATGTATAATTATATAATGATTGATGATATATTTATGTTTGTTGTATAACTATAAGACCAAGTTGGTTGTTGATATCGATTTATGTATCTATATATGCATATAATAAATGGGATTTATATAGACGCATATATGAAGAAAACGTTGCGCTTTATTTGAACATCGGGATAATGACTTAAAAAGGTAACTTATTTTTCGATTTGTACATATTTAGTCACTGAGTTTTTTTTTTGTCCATATTTTCCCATTGAACTTGTTGAACCGTTTAAAAAACATCATTATGACCTTCAATCGTAGGTTTAGCCGGTTTCCGGCGTGTTCGACAACTCCGACGATGCTTCGGTTATCTTCTCCGGCAAGACTCCGACTTTCTTGATTTTTCCGGCGGTATGAAACGAAGTTCAAACTAGAAATCGAGCTTTGGGATTTTTGAGTTTCATTTTAAGAACATGAAGTTGGTCCATCGATTTTGAAATCAGAGTGTTGTTCCAGATCTGATGTTCATCATCTTCAACCTCTTCGTCGTCTTCAACCTCCAACCCAGATCTAATGTTCATCGTCTTCAACCCAAATCTGATGATCGAAGTTGCACTTGAAAGCCCTCAGACCTGGTGTGTTCATCGATTTCAGGAGGGTTCGCCTTTATCATGTTCATCTTCTTCCCAAAAACCAAACGAGCTCCAAAAGTGTGTGTGTGTGTATGTGTTCATGCTCTAACATCATATCTGAAATCAAATGATCTCCAAGAACAAAGAAGAAATTGATTTTGTGTGTTTTGGGTTCCTTGAAGATGAACACACTCACATGTGGTGGTTTTCCAAAATCGAGGTTGAAGATGAACTCGAGTTAGGGTTTTCAAACCCAGAAATCAAGTTTGAAGATATGGGTTTGTGTTATGATCTAGGTTTGTTTTTCGACTTGGTCCGTGCTTTTCGTGTTCTGATCTAACAAACACACTCAAATCTGAAGCTCTTGTGTTCTTTGTATTCTTCGTGTTCTTCATATTCTTCGTGTTCTTCATGTTCTTCGTATTCTTCGTGTTTCGATCTAACACACACATACACGATGAACAACTGATGAATCGGATAAATATCTCAAGAACACGATGAACAAACACATCAGAAGATCTTATGTGTGTTCTTGAGCTTGAACAGAAGAAGATGAAGAGTTGATTTTTGAGTTTGAGTTCTTGAGTTTGAAAATCTAACACCCATATAGGTTTATGTTTGAAATTTGTTCAGATCTAAGAAAGGGACGAGAGATAATAGACCTGAGTTCTTGAGTTCATCGGAAAAATCATGAATGTCGGAAACTTGCCGGAGAAGATAACTGGAGCATGGTCGGAGTTGTCAAACACGCCGAAAATCGGCTAAACCTCCGATAGCAGGTAACAAGGATACTTTTTGAACAGTTGAACAAGTTCAATAGGAAAATATGGACAAAAAAACTCAGTGACTAAATATGTACAAATCGAAAAATAAGTTACTCTTTTAAGTCATTATCCCTTGAACATCTTGATTAGAACGCATTTCCCTCAAACGTTGAACCCGAGTTGTTCAGTAAATATCATTTTGGCTATGTATTGCAGCCTAATGTTATCTTTTTGTATAAGTTTTACCATTAAAATTTTTTGTATACAATTTATTATTAAAATATGTCCTTTTAATCTGATCTGACCAACATCATCCATTCCGGCCAAGACCGTTAATCTCACAGCACCACCATACACCTCTAGCAACAAACACCACCTTTCATCACATTCATTCGCCACCACAACCACTATGTCCAACATTCACCATTCACCACCATCACCATACCAAAGAAACTAATCTAAAATCAATTTCAACCAACTCAAACCTCTTGTTGCAGAAAGACGAGAGAGATGGATGTTTGGGAGGGTGGTTTTCACATTATAATATGAGAGAGAAGAGCAGGGAAATATGTGAGCGGCGAAATGAGTAATGTCGGCGATAGTAAAGGGACGGGTGGGGGCATTTTTAACGAAACTGAAAAATCAAGAGATTGTACGTTTTGTAATGTTTTTAAAAATTGAACATGTAAAATAGTATTTTCCTTCTTAATAAATTCAAAATACCCTTCCAAGCATATAATAATTACAGTCTTAGGATTGTTATTTTTTAAATACTCAAATAAAACTTAGCTCAAAATTTTATAACCATGTGTTCCAGGATCATTTGTAGAATCCTAATTAATTAACCATTGTGATCAGTTCTAGTCCCAACGTTTTGAGAGCTATCAATTTTGGTTTTAAGATCTATCCTACAAAATTTCGATCGTTATAATTAATATGATAAATATTTATCTTAAATCATATTAATTTAAATTCTCTATTATGATAAATATAGATATTTCTTCAATATACCCGTCTAATAATAAAAACTAAGAGAGTTTTACATTGAGCCTTCTTAACCAAACCGAATGAAGCACCATGTCTATCAAATCATATGCTCTCGATGGTCTATGAATTATAAAATGTCTTTGCACCTTCATCACCATTTTCTGCATTTTAATGTACTCATCTATCCCAACCCCTTCCAAGATTTTCTTGATTTCCGGTATCTTTTTCACCGGAACATGAACAGAAAACTTGCTCCAGTCAAGAACGTCACTGAATGGTAACACATAATGGTCAGAAACGATCACCGGAACACAACCTGATGAGATCGATTCAACTATTCTAGGGCTTGCTACTTCCCATCCACTAGGGCATAAGCAAAACTTTGCTCTTCCCATTAATTCCGAGTAATTTAGCGTTTTTGGGAGGTATTTGAAGACTTGAATCTCCTCATCTTTTCCATCCCAAATTTCAAACAAATATTTTCTTACTTGTCCATGGTTGCCACCTGCAAAAAATGCAAGGATGGAACGGTTTTCAGGGGGTTGTCCGATGAGGGGTGGCCCTAGGTGTTCGTAAGGAATGTTGAGCTCCGGCAAGGAGACGTCTCTTTCTGGCCGAAAACCTTCAGAACTATTGGCATTGCAAAGGACACGAATGAAGTGTTCATACAATTTAGGGTTCGTCGCTGTAACATCTGGTGCCTGAAAAAGTAAACGACTGTTGTTGGTCAATCAATATGGAACCTAAATTTGATTCTTGGATATTCATGGTATAGGAGTTAATGAAAATTTAAACAGATGATCACATGTATACCCAATCATGACAGCTAACGAAGAAGTGATCAGCTCCACTGCTTCTATTCCAATAAGGGTACTTGTGTGACAACACCCCAATGTAATCAGTAACAACATCCTGGATAATTCGACGATCATAATCAGCATGAGATCTGTAAAGATAATGTCGAATGGAAACCACGCTGACAGGGAGGAAGAACACAAGGGCTTCTTCAGGGTTTTGAGCAAGAAATCTGCTTTTTTGGCTCTCGATTTCGTCCATGATTTGGCCTTCGCTGGAGTATATATTGTTCATAGGTCCTCCATGGAAAATGGGAAGTTCTCCTTCCTTGTATGCCCATACTTTGAAACTCTTCTCCATCTCTATGTGGCTCCTGCGTTATATTCAAGAAATATAATAAATCTTTGAAAACAAGAAGTTAAGTAAAATCTTGAGTTAAATCTATCATTCATAGATTCTCGATATATCGGCAAAGATAGTGGGAGCTTGAAGCATTGAAGCTTGTATTCGTGTACAATTGTTTGCCAAAAATAAATATAAGTTTGTGGAAGTTATAAAATCAAATAAAACATAATTAAAGAGTATCTTCCACACTAAGTTGTTGAGAGCTTTAAAAAAACTTAGATTAAAGAATAAGTATAAGCTTAACACTTAGTTTAAACAAAAATATCACAATCCAAAAGCTAATATAAGTATCTTTTAGTTTTTAATGAAATTTTATATATTTAAAAACTTGGATCTACTATTGTCTAAAATTTCTCAAAAACTCCTAAAAGCTCTCAAGAGCTAATTGAAGTAGCTTTTCGATTGTGAGTTTATACAAAAAATAAAAAAATAAGCTTGTACTCCCAAATTGCCAAATACGTCATATATGTCAATTACCTTAGGAAAAACTTGTTTATAAGAAAAACAACAACCCGTATGAACCTAGTACCTAGGCTTCTCGGGTTAATTTATTAGGGTGGTAGGCATAAATAATAAAATTTGTAGGTCGTGTTTTTCATATATTAGAAAAGAAAATCGATGATGTAGTAACCGTACATGCGAGTTCAAGGTGGTACCATCGACTATACGACGCTATCAATATGCAATACTGGAGATTTGTCGGAAGAGTGAGTTACCCAATGTTGTCCCATACCACCTCTCTCTACTCTCGCTTTACCTAACCGTTGTCCAACGATCATTTTTTATTCTTTTATTCCTTTTTACAAACTATAAATACCACACTTAACCATTTCAACAACTACACATTTTATCCACTTTCATTCCAACTATCCCCGATTCCATTTCAAATGGATTTTAGTCATGACAAATCCAAAAAAAAATGGTTCAAGCCAAAGACGCAACCGACGCAACGAAATTGGAAACAATTCTCAAGATTTTTCATATTTCATTCCCACAACCCAAAATCATCCCCAGTTCCAACCATATCAACCCCGATATAGCCAATTACCAATGCAACATTCATATACCATATTCGGTTATCTCAATATAATTATGCTTTTAATATGTTCCCCCACAATCCAATATTAAACTCATGAAGCATCGCAATTTTGTGATGCTCAAAACAAAAAATCCAAAGAATCAAGTGATGAAAAACCTCCCATCCCTTAAACCCAAAACGAAGACTCAAGCGACGAATCTATCCTTAGAAGCTCACGAAATTATACCAAACATCAAAAATCCAAAAAATTGTCTAAACAGAAATGGCGTTGACAATGGTTTCTTTCGACATATCAGAAGACAAGGAACGTGTAAATTAACAAAGAGCAGATTGTTTGGAGTGAGTTCTAGAACACTTTAAACGGAAAATGAGGGGTTCGGATTGTACATTTAGGGAACTTCAAATTAAAGGTTTCAGGCGAAAGTTAACAACTTCAATTACATCTTCAACCAAAAAATGAAGTAATGAACAATCGTTTGAGCGGAAGATCAGAGCTTGATATTTTAAAGTTGGCACAAAGTCACTATTGAAAACTCTTTAAACAGAAAGCTTTTCCACACGAAACGGCACATGATATATTAAAATTTCACGACAAATTGTTACATGTCGAAAAACATGATAAGAGTATCCCCCTCACTTATAAAAAAAGACCAAAACATTTGAATCGAACATATACACAACCTCTTCAGATGCACGATTTACATATGATATCAACGTAAAGGCTGAAGTGATTCTTGTTGAAATACTGCAACGGAGGCAACGAAAAGGGAAGAAAGCGGCTTCCACATCGTTACATCCTCATGAAATAACAGATCTTTTCACTAAAATTGTTGCCTCCCTCATCAAAACAAAGTAGAGGCGGATGAGAGAAAACAACACCTAGAGGGGAAAAAATTATGTATCATGGAAGTTATCAAGCAAAGAAAATGACATTATTGGAAGAGGAGATACGAGCGCTTAAGGAAAAAACAAGAGGAAAAATATATGGTTCTTTCTTCAACCGCATGACCATTTACCCGAAAGGCTGTCGAGTGTGGTACTCACGAGAAAACGACAAATTGTCGTGATTTATGGTTGGGAGTTGTAAAATTTTATTTTTAGATTTAATTATCATCATAGGATTTTAATTATTGTTTTATAATTTTATTAAACGTTTGTAGTAATTTATCATTTTTTAATAAAATATTATTTTAAAGTTGGCACAACGTGACTATTGAAAACTCTTAAAACAGAAAGCTTTTCCACACGAAACGGCACATGATATATTAAAATTTCACGACAAATTGTTACATGTCGAAAAATATGATAAGAGTAGCCCCCTCACTTATAAAAAAAGACCAAAACATTTGAATCGAACATATACACAACCTCTTCAGATGCACCATTTACATATGATATCAACGTAAAGACTGAAGTGATTCTTGTTGAAATATTGCAACGGAGTCAACGAAAAGGGAAGAAAGCGGCTTCCACATCGTTACATCCTCATGAAATAACAGATCTTTTCACTAAACTGTTGCCTCTCCCATCAAAACAAAGTAGAGGCGGATGCGAGAAAACAACACCTAGAGGGGAAAAAATTATGTATCATGGAAGTTATCAAGCAAAGAAAATGACATTATTGGAAGAGGAGATACGAGCGCTTAAGGAAAAAAACAAGAGGAAAAATATATGGTTCTTTCTTCAACCGCATGACCATTTACCCGAAAGGCTGTCGAGTGTGATACTCACGAGAAAACGACAAATTGTCGTGATTTATGGTTGGGAGTTGTAAAATTTTATTTTTAGATTTAATTATCATCATAGGATTTTAATTATTGTTTTATAATTTTATTAAATGTTTGTAGTAATTTACCATTTTTAAATAAAAATTTATTTTTAGTTTTAGTTTTATTTATTTAACTTTCGTAATTGTCTAATTCTTTAAGAATATATTTAATTGCTTAGTGGGTACAAATGACATAGATGAATTCCGATAAGTTGTGGGTTCTGATGGATGAAAGAGAAATGAGAGAAAAAAAAAAAAAAAATATATATATATATATATATATATATATATATATATATATATATATATATATATATATATATATATATATATATATATATGGTAATGAGATGACATTTGGTTTGAAAGGGTGGGATAGATGTACTTCATCTACTTTTATATATAGGTTGTCAAAAATGAATCACAGAAAATCAACAAAACGTTTATCCACTGAATCAAGAAAGTTGATAGCTAATATGTTTAGTTAGTAGCATCGATATATATATATATATATATATATATATATATATATATATATATATATATATATATATATATATATATATATATATATATAGTCCATATCCGGTAGGAACCCAAAAATTGCTAGGAACCGCAACGACTTTTCTCCATCAATCATTTCGTCAATGGCGCAAACATTAAACTCATTTACTTGTTCGTGACGCGTTCGCACGCGGCGCACGTGCATGAAACGTAATATGAACTCGAGGGAATAATCTATGCAACGAACATCTGTGAAATGTCATTTAAATGAGTTTTTCTTTTCTTTTTCATTTATTTTGGTTTTTTTTCGTTTTTATTATTATTATTTTTTTCGATAAAAAAAATTCAAAATTTATTTTTTATAAAAAGATATATGCTCGGTTTCAATGTTTTTATTATTTTAATTTTTTTTCGTTTAGTTATTTATTTTTTTTTCGTTTTTTCGTTTTTTTTTAAATCTTTGTTTTTGTTTTTTTTATATCTTTACTACAACACACTTGAAGATAGTAGAGATTTTTTTTTGATTTTTTTGATTTTTTAAACTAAATATCGGATTGAGTTTTTAATGTTTAATAATTATAATATTTTGAATAAGAAGAATATTAAGGATCACAATATTTTACATTCATACTTTTTTGTGAATCATATTATTTTTGGATATTAAAATTTTAAATTATAGTATTTTGAATCATAATGATATTATGTATCATACATTTTTTGATCATATTAATTTGGATCATTTTAATTTGGATCATAATATATTGAATTAAATAAAAAAATTCAATACAATATTTGGATCATTATATTTTTTGAATCATTTAATTTTGAATCATAAAAAATATAATAATGAATGATCATTAAATATTTGAATCAAAATACTTTTAGATCGTAACAAGTTAATGATCATAAACATATTGAATCATAATATTTTTATACCATAAATATTTAGAATCATCTCTATTTGCATCATATTATGTTCAACATTTTTTTTTTAAAAACTTTTAATCTTTTAAAATCAAGTTTGTTATCTAAAAAACCTTATTTTTTAAAAATTCTTTTTACAAAGTCATTAGAATAGTGAGTAGAAGTTTTCCATAAATTTTTATAATTTTTGGAGATTTTTTTTTTGGGTTTTTTTTATAAATATAGAAAATAAAAGAGTATATATTTTTTTTCGAATTTTCATTATTGTGCTCATTTTGTAGAGAATTAAACTTTAAAAACTTTGGTTTTTTTTAGATTTTTTTTTCAAAGAAAAAAAGTTATGGAAGAAAAACTAAACGGGTGGAAAAAAACTCACCTGTCAATAAGGGATGGACACTTGTCGTTAGATTTTGACGATAAATAAAATCAAATCATGGCCATTTATTTTTCCAATCTTAAGGCCAAAAATTATTTTTGCGGTTCCTACCATTTTTTGAGTTCCTACTTGACAACAAAATAAAACAAAATCCAATATTTTAATTGTCAAATATGTGTCGCGTTTAAAATTATAATAACATGTTATAAGTCATTTACCATGTATTAATCAATAATTATTACCACAATAATTTAAAAATATGAAAGTCACTTTAGTGTTACTTTGATAGAATTATTTAGTAAATTAACATAATTATGTAATTAATTTCTTTACTAAATATCAAAATACATGATATATTTGTTGGTGGTTAAATATTATAATATAACTTTTAAAAAAGTTTATATATATTTTATAAAATTTGTACCAACCTAACTTTTTGTAGCCAGACAAGTTGTTAAGAAACATATTTATTATGGTACTGATAGCAAAAAAATTATACCAGCTATAATCGGTATGGTATAGTGTTTAAGGGAAAATCGGTATTATACCATATTCACCCCTACTTATATGGGTCATTTGGTAAGCGAGATTTAACCCAATCACCAAGTGCTTATATGAATGTTTTCTGAACATAAAATTACAAGAACATTGACATATTTAGTATAAGAATTTTAGTTTATTGACCTTACTCTAGTACATGTTTATAATCTTCCTTAATAAATGAAGGTTTTTGCCACATGTCAATCTCTTATGAGTTTTGACACTTGTCATTTTGTGGTATTTTTGAAATAAATATTATTTACTTGTCAATTTTTGGTTTGTTTCAATTTTTAAAATTAAAGTCATATACTTATATATTTAAAGTATTAAATATCATATATATGATATTAAATTGCAATAAATGCATTTCTTCCTTTCTTATTTTAAAGTTGTATGATAAAAAATATTTTCTGTTTACACTTTAATGTTTAATCTTTTTTTAAATCAACCTGTATAATACACGGGTCTCACACCTACTGAGTGAATATATATATATATATATATATATATATATATATATATATATATATATATATATATATATATATATATATATATATATATTCAATAGAGAATCATTATTAACCATGGAACCAATCTCTTTTTCAATTTTTAGAGCTTAATTTTTATCAATAAAATAAACTAAAAATACAGAAATTTATAACTTTTTATCTTTTTTCATTGATATCAAATTCAATAAAAATTTACTTTTTTTTCCGTCAAATTCACAATATGAACCTGTGTAAATTCTAAATGTGAATTTGAAATCATACAGTGAATCCAAAAAATATATAATTTATTATTTAGCATTCACAGTGTGAAGTTATGAATTTAAATATTTTTTAGTTTTTTTTTTCGATAAAGAATAAACTTTAAAATTTTAAAAAAATATATTTGGTTTTTTGGAGAACCATTTATAATGGTTCTTTTGTGAATATATATATATATATATATATATATATATATATATATATATATATATATATATATAGGAGTATGATCAAATGAAAACACCTAAAAGGTTGAGAACGCGAGAACAGATCTTGACCGTTTAAATACTTAAATCTAAGGTTATTATTAAACGGGTGATTTATGAAAAATTCTAAAACTACTAGCATTAAAGTGTAACTTTTAAATGGTCAGAAGGGCATAATTGGAAAATCAACTTTACCAATTTCCTATAATTTCTCATCCTTTCACCTCTTTCCTTTCATATTCCCGTATCTTTATCACCCTCACTCTCTCACTAGGGTTTCACAATAAAGTCGCCTCCCTCTATGAATTCGGTTCCCTTTTTCCTCTCTTCAACATAGCCGCTGCAGAAGATAAACACCACCACCGCGGATAGCCAAATCCGTCGACAACATAAGCCACCGCTATCATCATTCAACCTTATCTAACCATCTCTTTCTATCACCTTAGTCATATATCATCGCATCATCGCTATTACTAGCTTCACAGAAATAGGTGCTTGGCTCTGTGAGTTTCTTATAATGCTTTAAAATTGGTTTTCTTTATTTGCTTCTAAAAATAAGGTGATAAAGATAACATTTACTGTTTTGGTTTTGCTAATATGAAGTAAACACATTATTGTTTTGGTTTATAATTGATCACCTTCATGCAGACCTGGAATTAGATTCACAGGAAAAGGTTGTGCACAGAAGCTATTTAATGAATTTTGTGAGAGATATATGGTTCATTGAACTTAATGATATATGTAATATGGAGTTTTATGAACGTCCATTGGAATTGTTTGAGAAGA
Source organism: Lactuca virosa (assembly GCF_052849685.1). Classification (NCBI taxonomy): domain Eukaryota; kingdom Viridiplantae; phylum Streptophyta; class Magnoliopsida; order Asterales; family Asteraceae; genus Lactuca; species Lactuca virosa. The sequence goes on along the minus strand of NC_136431.1, from coordinate 38,648,572 downwards.
TGAAATGTGAAGAATTTGAGCTAGAGGAGAATGAAAAATTGTATTATATTTTGATGTATTTATCTATGATAGAATGTGTATTCAAATATGAATAGTAATGTATTCATGTGTGAATGAGTGTATTTATTTATGATTAGAGGCATTCATTTTATGAAGAAATATTAATTTTTACACTATTTTTTATTTTGTATTTATTTATGAATAGAAGTGTATTTATTTGTAAATAACAGTGTATTCATATGTGAATGGTTGTATTTATTTCTGAATAACATTGTATTCATGTGTGAATAACTGTGTTTCTTTATGATTAGAGATATTCACTTTTTTCAGTAATGTTAATTTTTACACTATTTTTATTTTTATTTGATGAAAAAAAGGCATTGAATTATTTGTAAATTGATGTATATTAATTTGTGATTAGAATCGTATTAGGGTTTTTGAAGAAAATTTTCGTTTTTGAATAGAAGTTTGATTTAGGATTAGATTCTATTCATTTTTTGAAAAAAAAATGTGAAATACGAGCAAAAAAAATTTATTTTTTTAAGAAAAAAAAATAATTTTTTTTTCAGTTTTAAAATAAATTTTGGCAAAAATGTTTTTATATTCCATTAAAAATAAAAATAAAAATCTAATATTTTTTGTTTTTTGGTAACTGATCTTAAATTTAAGGGATTTGATTGAATTTTATTTTATTTTAATTTAATTAAAATATACAATTACTAATATACCCTTATATATTGATTGGTCCAGAACTATATATATATATATATATATATATATATATATATATATATATATATATATATATATATATATATATATATATATATATATATATATATATATATGAAGACATGTCTAATATTAAAATATATATGTCTCGGGGGTCATCCTAGTAGTCAATTTACATCATTTCCTTCTGATCTAAATCAAATAAAAAGAACCAAAAACACTAAGATTACCACTTACCACATGTTTGGTCCCAAAAGCTCCATACCAACTTGTTCCCTCGATCCCATTCCTCCCAAGAAATCAAAACATTTGGACACACGCATGGTTTTTCTATCAAAATAACTAGAAATATTGCTACTTCCCAAAAGAATATGTAATCATATATCTTACATATATGGTGAAGTTTGATCATACATCTATAAGATATGATTTCTTTTGGGAAGTAGCCATATATCAAGTTATTTTGATAGAAAAACCATGCCTGTGTCTCTTTGTTTTGATTTCTTGGGAGAAAAGTAAGTTGTAATTCAGTTTCATATCAAAGAGTAAGATATGAAGTCATGATCTCTAAGATAAGTGATACTGTTATATACCCACAACTTAACCACTTTATAAAGGTAACATATGCATGAAAAATTAATAAATGAAAGTGAAGAACATGAATCTTAACTGATGAAAAGCGTAAGGGTTTCTGTAAACGGATCCTCTCGGAGTAAAACTCCGGTCATTAAACCGCCATGGCATCTTATATCGCTTCATTCTACCGGCTTCTAATATGGCAAAACGAGCCCTAGCCAATCGTTCCTCCACAGTTTCATCCTTCTTGATCAACTTCGAAAACATGTACATCCATAAATAAACAATTAAAAAACATAACATAAGTTGCGATTAGTGAATAGAGAATAACATCATTTTATGTGTATTCTAAAACGGTGGCCGAGGCGCAAATGTCACTGCTGCTGTATAACTAGCATATATACTTACATGGCTGGTGGACAGCGGCAGCGGTGGTGGCGCCGGAGAGGGAGAGATTAAATAGGTTTTTAGAGAAGAAAACGTGAAGAAATTGAATTGGGTATTGAGGCAAACGAAGAAGAGAATGAGAAAGATTGTTGTGTAAAGCAATTGTGATCTGTTGCCGTTTTTCGAGCCATCTGTTGCCATATTCTGAGGTGGTTTTGGCGGTGGTAGGGTAGCAGCAGCAGCAGCTAGGGTTTTCTTTGACAAGTGATTGGTCGAAACTGAGAGATTTTCAACTACAAGTATCGTCGTTAAGGAGCTTCCATCTTTTATTCTTTTTATCCATAAAAGGTTATTCTAAATTTAATTTAAAAACAATTTTTGAGTTTTGTATATATTTCAATTTTAAATGTATTTCTCATGATTTTCTTAATTACCGAATTTATTAAATTGAAATTAGAGTTGTCGGATTATTGTAATTATAAAGAAAATAGTAAAATTAAATACCGTTCATGTCATTTGAAAATCTTTTGTCAATTATTGTCAAAATATATCAAATATTTTCTTAATTACAAAACTAATTACAAGTTAGAGACTGATAGTTTGAAACTATAACTTTTATTTACTTTTATTTATATAGAAGTATATATGAAAAATAATGTGAAGCTTGACATAAAACATAAAAAATTAAAAGTTAAAATTTAAAATCTCCTAAAACTCTCAAAAGTTACTTGAACCAGGTTTTGAGTTATGAGTTTTTTTTTTTTTTTTTTTTGCTATTTTTGGCATAATAGATGAAAACAATTGATAGTTAAAAAGTTAACCGTTAACTAAAAATTATTTGTTAACCTATAAGGTAACTGATAAAAAATAATATAATAAAAATTAGTTGATAAGTTATCTTGAAAATATAAAATAATATTTAGAAATTAAATGTATATTTGTGAAATTTTAAAAAAAATTAACACTCAATAATTTTTCAAAAAGATAGCTTATAATAAGCTACTATTTTATTTGTCAAAGTTGAAAAATAAATTAGTTTGTGGCCGTGAGCCAAACATAATCTTTGTCTAAACTAGAAGCTTTAAGTTCCTAAACATTTTCTATAATTTGAATTTTTTTAAGAAAAAAAAATATAAAAGCCAAAATTCTTAAAATCTCTCAAAATCTCAAATAACTAAATTCTATGTTATATAAAGATTTTTGTTGGTTAAGATGTTCATAAAACAGATAAAATGTTCTTTAAACTCTTAATTCTTATAGATCGCTAATTTTAAACTTACGGAAGACTAATATTGATTCTGTAAAAAAATAATAATAATAATAAAACAAATTTTCTTTTCACAACGATCATATATGAACTCAAGGCATGATAGTTTAATTATTTCTTAAAGTTGATGACGACGTGAAAATGATAGGGGCTTCCAATGTTTGACCCGAAGGTAACAGTGCACGTGTGTAGCGAATGTAATTAGTTAACTTCATATATTCGTTAAACTCGTTTATATAGAAAAGGGCTGAAACTACATGTCATATGATGGGAAATACTTAACTTACTATTGGAATTGTGGAATGTATGTTTGTTTACAATATTTACAACAAAATTAATAAACTATATAAAAACTAAAAACATAATGGAGAATGCGTTTAATATTCTCTCCAAAACTACATGTGATATGATGGGAATAACTTAAATGTCAGTGCATGGCAAAAAAATCAAAGAAAATTAAGTGACCCATTAATTCTCCAATTAAGATTGTGTGCCAATGTATAATGTTTCTATAAAAAGCCAATCATCCGCATCAAAGTCTCTATTTCCACATTCTGTGAAAGAGGAAAGCAAACTCGATCCACCAAATTAATAAAAACATTATGGTATATAATCCCTATACTAATAAAAGAATAGTGTTAATCACTTTTTGTCATGTGTCTCTCTAATACAACTTCACATCAATATTATGTCATGTGTCAAAGAGATATATTAGGCAAATCACTATCATAAGTAATGAGGTTACCAAAGGGCTTCTAGCCCAGCGGTATCAGGTGTCAGGTGGTGCCCTCCCTCCTTGAGGTCGAGGGTTCAAGTCCCGTGGTGGACATAGGTGTTAGTTTAGGAGTAGATTATAATAACTTGTATTTGCCGGTTCAAAAAAATTAATGAGGTTAAGGTTTTAAATAATAGATTAAACTTTTTATAGAAACATTTATTTTTTTAATTATATGTTAAATTTGAAGTTATAACTAACTTTAAAATTTTGGTATATCTCTTAATTAATAATTTATTTAAAATAATTGATTAATAATTATAATTTTTTGCTATCAAATTGAATTAATTTTGTAACCATGGTTTCCACGGGTTATAAACTAGTTTATATATATATATTTTTAACGATAGTTGCCAAAGTTTTAATTTTTATTAAGAACTTCGTCACAACTTTATTTTTACCCCGAGTTTTTATATAACTTTGTTTTTATTGTATAAAGTTAGTGGTAATTAATGTTTTCTTAATCTGTGTGTTTTTTGTCTGTGGATAATAATTTTGGGACGAATGAAATATAAGGTAAGAAATAATAAATATTGTTCAAAATTGGTCATTCGTTGACATGCTATAAAAGGTTTATAGGTAATCTCTATACTAATAAAAGAATAGTTTTAATCTCTTTTTGCTATGTGTCACTCTAATACAACTTCACATTAATATTATGCCATGTGTCAAGGAGATATATTAGGCAAATTAATATCACAATTAATGAGGTTAAGGTTTTAAATAATAGATTAAACTTTTTATAGAAACATTTACTTTTTTAATTATATGTTAAATTTGAAGTTATAACTAACTTTAAAATTTTGGTATATCTCTTAATTAATAATTTATTTAAAATAATTGATTAATAATTATAATTTAAGAATGTTAATGTGTTTTTTTTAAACTATACAAAATAATTATATATCTTTATTTGCAAAATCATTTTCTGAACATAAAAGAAAAAAACAAATAAAATATGTGTTTGGCAAAAGTAACTGGTTGTTGGTGGTTGTTAATTGATAGCTAGTAGTTATAACCTATAACTTTTATTTGTTATATGAGTGTTTGACAAAAGTTGTTGAAAGTTTTTAAAATGTATGAAAATATATAAAATGACTTTAAAAAATATAAATATATCAATATATTTTTAAGTGTTCTGGAAATTAATTAAAAACACTGTGATAATTTTTTTAGACTAAATTGCAAATTTGGTCCCTGTGGTTATCAGAAAAATGTGGATGGAGTCCAAAAAAATTTCAACTTGCACCACTGGTCCAAAATCATAAACTTATTGTGGTTTTGGTCCCTGAAAAAGTTGAAAAGACTATTTTACCCTTTTAATTTTTTTTCATTTTTATATTTATTTTAATCCTTTTTACTTGTCAAAATAAATAAAAAAAAATAGCAAAGCCAGCTCACCCACCCCTCCACCGTACCCCTTCTATTTCTCTCTCCCCATCTCTCTCTTTCTCTGATCGTATTCTTAATTCTTCATCCCATGTTCTTCAAATCAAAGAAACCTCACTCCTTCTATGATTAGTAGGAGTTCAGACATCAAATCCTTTCTCCCTTCACCTTTATTCCAACAAACCCATCTAAACAAAAATTATTAGAGAGAAAGGGATAATGAATTGGAATCAAGATTAGAGCTAATTTGGTTCCATCTTCCTCACATCACTATTGAGTTTACACCATACCTCCATCACATATACCATCTTCTCCTCCAAGCTACCATATCTACACATCAACCATATTCACCACTGTTTACCAAGATCCCTACATCACCATCTTCACACTCTATCATCTCAATAGCTAACACCACCATCTGGAATAAAAAATACAAACAGGTAAAAAAACACCTTTGTTCTTCCATGGTATAACAGACCCATAAATCAATTCCTCAAGGGGAAGAGGTGAGACACAGACAAGAAAAACGGTCCATATTATTTGATTTCCACATATGATCGAATCAAAAAAGTGAGTGGGTTTAGGATTTCTTGAGGGAAGTAGTAAGGAGTACGAAATTCAGATGCACTGGTGGTTTGAGGCATTAGAACCCTAATCGTGGTAAGGTCGAAAGGGGATGTTGTTTTCGGTAGCGGTCGTGGTCACCCCTTTTAATCTGTGAAAAGGATATTGGGGCTGAAGATGAAGGTGGATCTAAGGAGAGCATATCGGAGGATATTTATACCACAAACCCATGAGGTTCAAGCGACCTGGATCAACGATTCCAGCGACCTATACGTTTGCTTCTAGTTTTTGAAAAGCAAATTAAATCCAGGTTCGATTGGTGGTGGTTTGGTTGTTGTGATCTTGTCGGGCGACGAAGATAGTGGGTACATCGGATGAAGAAGACGTTGGGTTTGATCGATGGGTTTTTTAATCTTCTATGTGTGTGTGTGTGTGTGAGAGAGAGAGAGGTATGGTAAAGGGGTGGGTGAGTTGGCTTTGCTATTTTTTTTTATTTTTTTTCAAAATAAAAAAGGATTAAAACAAATATAAAAATATAAAAAAAGAAATTAAAAGGGTAAAACAGTCGTTTCAACTTTTTCAGGGACTAAAACCACAAAAAATTTATGATTTTAGACTAGCGGTGCAAGTTGAAAAGATTTTGGACTTCATCCACATTTTTCTGCTAACCACAGGGACCAAATTTGCAGTTTAGTCTTCTTTTTTTAAAAAAAAAACACTACATGAAGTAGTTTTTACATTTTAAGTGTTTTGTTTAAACTAAAAGTTAAACGTTCGTACTCTCAAACAAAGTTTTTGTTTAAATCGAATTTTTTTTGTTAAAAACTAAAAGCTCACAAACGTTCATTGCCAAACACACCAAACAACCACGAAATTCTAGCTAGGGCTAGAGACCAAAAGAGCACCACACTAGCATACTCTACAAAACACACTATAAATTATGGTCGAAAAGGATACAAAATATGGTTTTGCAAGCGGATATTGTGTAGTTGAAACCTATGTAAAGTCTCAAAGACTCCATCCACACAATTGGATCCATATAAGCACAGAACTTTGGTATACGCAAACAAACAATATCTCATAGGTCGGTAATGTTGGCATAATACATGTTTATGTATGTATGTTTTCGGCCTAAGGCCTTTGTGTGTATCCAAGTTTGCATTATACTCCTATATATATATATATATATATATATATATATATATATATATATATATATATATATATATATATATATATATATATATATATATATATTGTACATTAATATGAATAATACGTTTCATATGAATAACAATTATATCATGGTATCAAAGTAAAATATGTAATCTTATCCCAAAATACTTCTTTTATTTCTTCCTTCTTGCCCTTTGCCCTACACCTCCTTGCCGTCGGTAACCTCTTCTTTTTATGATCTCCTTATTTTCTCTCATTATGTCTACTACCACAGAAAAACCATATGGACTTATGGACATCAAAGTGTATATTCCATTTATCCTTGACCTGGAAGGTCTTAGTTATGATGCATAAAGGGAATTAATTGAAACCCATTGCAATGGTTCCAGAGTATTTAATCATCTCATAGATCCAAACAACAAAACACCTTAGCCAAAATTGTATGGAATGTCATTGACTTTATATTGATCTTAGTGTCATCCATCATTTTAATATAGGTGGGATTAACTTGAAACGGACTAAGTTCGGTTTTAGCTATAATTATAACTCAAGATTGGAGGTTTAGAGTGCAAACTCGGATAATCTAATATAGACTTGAAAACACGGGGATTCCAGGGGCAACACCCCTGGTGGGGTTCCAAGGAGCATTGTCCCTTGAGACGGTCCCGAAACAAGATCCTTAAGTAAAATAATCAACTCGCACATTATTTTCCCACCAAAACCAAGCATCACAATTGTTGTGAATAGTTATGACTTTTCCTTACAAAATTAATTAAACTTATGTGACGTCCAAAAACCATAGTAATTTTTTTACATTTTTAGAGGAATAAAAATAGTTTCTAAATCACCCCGATCATCAGAAGTACCTGAAACATTTAAATCCACAACTATACGTCAAAGCTTACTGAGTTTCCCAAAATATCTCACACAACAATATATATATATATATATATATATATATATATATATATATATATATACACACACACACACAATACATGCACACAAGGCCTACAGCACGAGGCTGGACAGTCATCTAGAGCCTACAACATCCAAGCCAGGTCGCTTCCCTTGGACCTATAGTATGAACTGGACCGCCCGGGTCTCTTGGCCTACAGCTGGGCCGGCCTAAAGGGAGTTCAAAGTGTGCCCATGAACAGGGCCCACTAAATCATATGGCCAAAAAAAATTTAGCATATATATTAAACTAGGTTGAATTTAGGCCCAAATGAAGTTAGGTTAATTCTTTGTTCACTACTATCTACAAGAAACACATGTAGGAAAGCACACACACATCACATCATTACTTCAGAAGCGAGAAAATCAATTGAAACTTGGGGAAGTTAAAAAAAACGCTTCGATTTCTTTGTTGATTATGCGGATATTAATAATGGCTATTGAATCATCTCCAATCCTAGATACCAGCGGTCTCAATCTTTGAATAAAATCAATCAATTATAGAGGATTGACACTTATACTTTCGATTTATTTCTTCTTTCTTCTCGAAAATCAAAAGCAAAACAATCTTACAACCTTCTTAAAAAATAGCATTGAGTTCTTACAATCATAAAATCTTTCTTTTTGTTTGTTGAAAATCAGATTTTAGAGCTCCAAGTTTCAAAATCATAAGGTAAAGGATTTTCTTATTTTTATTTTTTCTGGTTCTTTTTTTTGTAAGCTGATTAATGGTTCGTTTTTTTATGTTTCTTATTTTTTGATTTTTTTGAAGGGACACATAAATTAAACTTGAAAATCATAAGGATTAACGAACAAAGTCAAATTCGAAAATCAGAAGGAATATATTCAATTTCTGGTAAGCTTTTTTGTTTTAAATTTTTTATTCTTTGATTCAAATTCTAATAAGCTTCTTGAAAATTAGATTTTGAAGGTAAAACCAAATCAGATTCAATTCATGGTTCATTTTTTGTTTTAAATATCCGATTCTTTGATTTTAGAAGCTTCAGAGGTTTCAAAATCATAAGGTAAATGATTTTGTTGATTTTGTTGATGATTCATTTTTTTGGTTCAGCTATTCATTTTTGTTTTATTTTTTTAATTCTTTTTAAAGGGACATACAAATCAAATTCGAAAAATAGAAGGAACAGACTCAACAAAGTTATAAGGAAATCTATTTCTCGTTTTTGAAGGTAAAAGCATCTCCCATTCTGATTTTTCCTTTTTCTGTTTATAATTTCAATTTCTGATAAGTTTGTTCTTTGTATTTCTGATAAGCTTCTTGAAAATCATATTCTGGTGAGTTACTAAAAAATCAGATTTTGATAAGCTACACAAAAAACAGATGCTCTGATGACAGTGACTCGTGAACGACTTAATACATTGGATTTGATCATGATTGGGAGAATACCAAGTAAATATTTCATTTTTAATCAATCAAACTATTCATTCATTTGTTCTAAAAGGTAATAAAAGTAGTAATATTCTCAAAACATCATAGTAAAAATCACAAATAGCCAATGCGGAATAAAATCTGGCGGACGCAGTGCGATCACGCCGGGCTTTTCCCTCTGGAACTGAAAATACCTGAAAAATATTTAAACCACAAAACGTAAGCACAAAGCTTAGTGAGTTACCCAAATACAATATATCATACATACAGTTTCTGTAACAGCCCAAAATAGTGATGAAAATTTTCATTTAAAAGTCTATCAAATCATTCATTAATTGTTCAAAACCTACATTAAGTCATAATATTCAAAACATCATAGTACAATTATTTCAAATGCAGATATCGTGAGGGGAAGATGTTGTGCCATCACGTCGGGTCGTTCCCTTTTGAACCGGAAGTACCTGAAACATTAAACATAAACTGTAAGCACAAAGCTTAGTGAGTTCCCCAAAATACCACATCCACAAAACATACCAGTACACTGGGTTACCCCCATGTTCCTTTCTTGCAATGTCGAGCCCCAAATCCTGGTCTTACATACAAGTGCCATGGGCTACCCCCATGGTCTTTCCTTGCAATGTCTAGGGCCAAATCCCGGTACATACAAGTGTCATGGTCCAGATCCTGGTATTTCATATAATTGTCAGGGGCCAGATCCTGGTCTTTCATGCAAGCATCACAGAGACAACTAGCATTCCACATAACAAGTAATGGGTCAGCATTGGTGCCTTCAAACCATGTATATAGTGAGAAAACTCGCCTTACAGATAGATAAGCAAACTGAATAGCACGCCGCTCCGAGATCAATGCTACCAATCACCTTAATAAATTCAAGGACACAATCTCAGCATATAGGTCAAAATACCTAAAATACACCTAGGTCAAACCCTAGTAAAATCCAGTTCAAAGTCAACTGAGTTGACTCAGTGAGTACGTGGGGTGTACTCCGTACGTACGCGGGGCATACTACGTGGTTGACCAGGGATCGGGGAGCTGACCACGTACGCACAGCGTACCCCTTGGTACGCCCAACGTACACGACTGCTCTCTACTTAAGCCATTAAGTGCTTATTCCTTAATCATTTACGTCCAAAATTTAGATCTAGGCTCAAAAGGATGTCCTTAACCATAAAGTTTCCAACTTTATGGTTTAGCATGGCTATTAAGACCTTAGCTCCAAAAACCCTAACTTCTTTACCCATTAAGACACTCTAGCTCATGCATGGAGAGAAGCTAGTGACCAAAAACAAATTTTATGACTTAGCACACCCTACAACCTCTGAAAGGAAAACTCAAATGTCTTGGAGTACCTCTTACTCACAAGGATCAAGTTTGGGACAAAATGTGACAACTTTTAGCTAAAACTAGATCCATAAGAAACATACACCAAGATTGAAGTTTTTTACCTCTACAAGATGCACGATGAAGAGAAAATGTTGGATCCAAACTCTTGAGTGAAACACCACAACCTCAAGGTTCTTCCTTCTACACCAAAGGCTCCAAAATGACACCAAAAAGGGCTCTTTAGGCTTCACAATGCACTCGTACACTTTAGGGTTTCGAAATGAGGAAGGGGGTTGAAGATAAGAGGGTGCATGAGTCTGTAAAGGTGCTTGATTAGGGTCCAAACCCTAAACATTAGGATTTGTACCATGGCTGCGTACACCCTGTGTACCAACATACGCTTAGCGTATTAGCACGGAACCAAGTACGCCCAACGTACCAAGGTGTACGCCCAGCGTACTAAGCTGGATCCGTAAATAACTAAAATGCCATTATGGACTATTACCGTGAACAAAACTCAACCCAAGGGTTAAAAGCGGATACATGAAAATTATAGATGTTACAACTCCCCCCCCCACCCACTTGAACTAGACTTCCTCCTCGAAGTATGTTGCCGCAAATAAATTTGGGTAGTGCTCTCGCATCTCCGCCTTAGGCTCTCATGTCCATTCGGAGCCCTTCCAATGTTTCCACTGGACCTTGATCAATGACACTTCTTTGTTACGTAGAGCCTTTGTCTTCCGATCTAAGATCACCACCGGTCTCTCCACATAATTTAGGCGATCATCAACCTGAATATCATCTAGAGGAACAACTGCGGACTCATCGACCACACACTTCCGAAGCTGAGATACACGGAAGGTGTTATGGATCTAGCTGAGCTCATCAGGCAAATCCAGCTGGTATGCAACCTTGCCCACCCGGGCCAAAATCGTGAAAGGTCCAATGAATCTGGGGCCCAGATTGCCCCGCTTCTGAAATCGGATGACACCTTTCCAAGGTGACACCTTCAAAAGCACCAAGTCTCCTACCTGGAACTCAAGTTCCGAACGTCGCCGATCTGCATAACACTTCTACCGGCTTTGCGTGACTCGCAATCTGTCGCGCACCTGTTGAATTAACTTAGTAGTCTTGAGTACAACCTCTATGCTCCCTATGACTCGATGCACGACCACCCCACAACAAACCGGGGTCCTATATCTTCTTCCATACAGCATCTCAAAAGGCGTTCGATCGATACTAGCATGATAACTGTTATTATAGGAGAAATCTGCCATTTGGAGGTAAGTATCCCAAATCCCTCCAAAATCTATCATACAAGCCCGGAGCATATCTTCGAGCGTCTGAATCGTCCGCTCGCTTTGGCCGTCAGTATGGGAATGGTATATTATACTAAAATGCAACTGAGTACCCAACTCCTCATGAAACTTCCTTCAAAACCTGGAGGTGAAACGAACATTCAGGTCCGAAACCACCAAAACTGGCACCTCCCAAACGTAGATGTCAGCTAACTTCTCTACGGATATGCTCTCCGTAATCGGTATGAAATGTGTAATCTTGGTCAATCTATCAACAATGATCCAGATAGAATCAACACCACGTGACGTCCTTGGGAATGGGTAAGGACGGCATCTTGTCGTGGGGTCTCTGATGCTCGGCCTTGACTTTCCTGTAAGTCAAGCACCGCTTAACAAACCAAGCTATCTCCATTTTCATATAGGGCCACCAATAGCTAAACCTCAGATCCCTGTACATCTTCATGGCCCCCAGATTGATAGAAAACTTTGACTTATGAGCCTCCTCCAAAACTGTCTGTCTCACCCAACCTGATGCCGGAACCCAAACTCTGCCACACTAAGTCAACAACCCTCGACTGTCTCTGACAAATGAGGGAATCTTTCCCCTAATCCACTCGGTCTTCCAGTTCTCCTTTTTCAATCCCCCACCTGAGCCTTCTTGATCAAATCTAACAAAGGCGATGTGACAACCATCCTCAAGCAAATAACTCCGATAAAAGAGCACACCTCCTTGCAACTCAGAGCATCGGCCACCACATTGGCCATCCCAGGGTAGTACATGATCTCGCAATCATAATCTTTTAACATATCCAACCATCTCCGCTGCCGCATATTCAGATTTGACTGGTCTATCAAGTACCTCAAACTCTTGTGGTTAGTGTAGATAGTATACTGAACCCCATACAGATAGTTTATCCAAATCTTGAGGGCAAATACCAAGGCTCCTAACTCCAACTCATGTGTAGGTTAGTTCACCTCATGAGGCTTCAACTGCCTCGAAGCGTAAGCAATCACGTGACCCCTCTGCATAAGAACAGCTCCCAAACCCGAAATAGAGGCGTCATAATAAACTACAAAATCATCCAAACCTTCAGGAAGCACAAGGATCGGGGCCTCACACAATCTCTGCCTCAGAGTCTCAAAAGCCAACTGTTGGTCAGGCCTCCACCGGAAGGTCACATTCTTCTTTGTCAGACGGGTGAAAGGCATTGCAATCTTGGAAATGTTGGATTAGATGTCTAAGCCCATAACTATAATTGGTATAAACTTGAATTGATAGTAGCACAGTCCTTTTGGGTTGCCCTCAAAACTAGCAACTGGACATGATGATTGTTGAAGAGAGAGGTTGATTTATTATTTGATTAATAAATTGAAATAAACAATTTATTAATATATTAATTAGAAAGAGTAATATTTAATCAGAAATTAATTGGAATTAATTTTAGGATTAAAAGAAATAATTAAAAGTGTAGGGTCTAAAGTGTAATTGTTTAATAGTTGAACAAAAGGCTCTAGAACCTTCATATGGAAGGAATGGACGGTTTTTGTAGGATATTATAGGGTTTCTAGAATATCCCATGTGGATAAATATTGAGCTGGATAATTACCGAATTTGAAATATTATTATTATATTCAGATTCAGGTTATCCAGGACATTCTTGTTGCACTATAAAATGACCTCCACCCATAAGGATTTTGGCCACTCATTCCTTTTAAGAGATAGCAAAAATTCTAAGCTCCCCTATTCTCTTTCCATTTTCATTGTCATGCTAGTGTTGGGTGTGAACTACTAGAGGCACGACATTTGTGATGCTTGCTTCCACAGCTTCAACAACACGAGGATCATTGTTATTTGTTTCAATAATAATCAAGGTATGTATTTCTTAACCCTAATTCGATATTTTCGAAAATATACTAGGTTTCTTAGGGTTTCCTTTTGATGTTCATAGTTATAGGTTCAATAGAGAAAACATAGATCTTTATTAGGGTTGCATGCACACTTAAGAGTTTAAGTTGTTTCGATTTGCATAAAACCTATAAGTGGTATCAGAGCCTTGGCTTGTTTTCTATTGAATTTGCTATAATAGGTGAATTGATAAAATTAGGGTTTATAGCAATTAAACCCTAAAACGCTCAATGTAACACCCGCAATTTCGGGCTAGTCAATTTAGAGATAATAAGTGTCAAAAATGACTTTTTGATAGAAGATTATTTAGCATAAATATTCTTAACCAAAGTTATAATTAATGTCACAAGGATTCCGTACATATAAATAATGTTTAAATCCGACTTATAACGAAGAAGCTATGACTCGTCGAAGTTTTGCGATTAAACCGACACGACGCCGTGTATCGTAAAAAGTGAATTTTTGATAAACTACTTTTTAGCCTTAGAGATCCAAATGAAAGTTGTAGTATATGTTAAACCGAGAGTGTGCATATAGAGAACGTCCAAACTTGACTTCGTTTGAGGAAATTATGATTTTTCTAAGATTTTGCATAGTAGTATACAGCCCGGAAATCGAATTTTACATCGATCAATTTTTAGCCGACACAACCTAAATGAGAATTGAAAATCCCATTAAAAGGAGCTCAATGATATAAGGACTGTCGAAAACGGACGTTGGATGACAAAGTTATGAATTTTTAACGGACTTTAACTGTCCACGGGGCTGTTTGGTAGGATCTGAATTTTTAAGATCTGAATTTTTAAGAGGTCTGAATTTCTAAGAGGGTCTGAATTTTTAACATGTTGTTTGGCTGAAACATCTAAATTGTCATCTGAATGATAAAAATGACCATTTACCCTTGTATATTTTTGTTTTGTGCTAAATGATAACCGATAAAAGTTACAAATAATCATACAATAACCAAATTAAACATAAATTTTTCCAAATTCACTTCTTTCGATCCATGGAAACATAAACATCATACAATATAACCAAACATAAATTGTAACAACCCAATTTTTCAAAAGAAATTTTTCATTTTTAAATAATCAAAACATTTCCCAATAAACCACAAAATCTCAAGAACAATTGTTTTCAAATTCATAACATCAACACTTTTATTTGAAATATCCTAGTGTCCCATAAAAAACGCCTGAGAGAGTGCATGCCGCGCCATTAAGCCTTGCCCTTGCCCTTAGGCTCCGAAGTACCTGAAACAAACAACAAATTGTAAGCTGATGCTTTGTGAGTTCCCCAGAGCATACCCCACACAATCCACATAATCACATAATCCATATTAGCTATAAAAGCTACATAAACCACATAAGCCATGCATACAACATATAAGGATGCCATGGAAACCCTCCAAGGTCTTACACCTAGTGCCACTGGAAAGTGGAACCCCCACGTGGTCTTAACTACCTGCCATGGGAACCCCCACATGGTCTTTACTACCAATAAAATATCATACAAACCAAACATGCAAATATACTGGGATGCCATGGAACCCCTCCAAGGTCTTACACCAATGTCATGGGAACCCCCACATGGTCTCCATCTACTTCCACGGGAACCCCCGGGGGTCTTCCATGTAAGTGTTATACCAACATAATGCATAATCAATCAACAATCCACATATTATAAAATGGGCCGGCCTTGGTGCCTTAGACCCATTAGTATGGTGAGAAGACTCACCTCTCAAGTATGCTGAACTTATAAGATATGATAAGTCCCAACCCCCAGCTCCAACTCAACTGCCTACAATCATCATGTGACTAACTTGTCAAAATCCCGGAATAACAAGAATATCCTTATAGTCAAACTTGGTCAAATTCAAGATCAACACTCAAGGTCAACAGTCCATGTTGACCCAACTCGTCGAGTCCCTTCAGTGTTCAGAAAATCGGGAAAACCCCTAGCCAACTCGCCGAGTTATCTCATCAACTCGTCGAGTTGCTTAGCATCCAGAAACAGGGAAACCCGTCCCGACTCGTCGAGTCGTCAGGGAAACTCATCGAGTTTCCCCTGTCTTCACACATTGAATCCTTTCCAGTCGAATCTAAAGCTCCATACAACAGATCCTTAACCATAGAGACGTCTAGAAGGGTAAAGTTTCCAACTTTACCCCCCAAAGACCATCTAATATGCCTTAGACTCAAACCCTAGTTCCTTTGAGGAAGGTCTTGACTCATTAAGCCTTTAAACTCTCATCCCATCGACCCAAAACACAGATCTGATGTCCTAGGGTGGAAAAATCACATAAAGTATCTAACTTTACATCCATGCATGTGTTAAATACTCTCCAAGATCCATTTTAGCCTTCATTATGGACATAATGCATGGATGGGACATGGAGGCTACTAAAGTTTGCAACTTTAATCATCTAGAGGTCTTATAGAGGCCATATCTACACTCCTAGCCTCTGGAAACCTCTTATCTTGGAACATCCAACCCAAAGTCCCAAAACAAGCCCTAAACTACCAAAAGATGAGATCTAAAACACTACATGTTAAGGTTATGGCTTTATACCTTCAAAATGCATCCCTTAGTGTAGAGTTTCTGGATCCAAGATCACTCCTCCACGATTGCTACTTCACTCTTCAATACTTCCTTCAAGAATCACACCACAACACTCAAAACTTCAAGGATAAGAGGGGGAGGCGGTTCTAGGGTTTCTATGAGTAAGGAGGCTGGTAAGGAGGCCAACCCTAATGGTTAAGTTCTTTAAAGAGGGTTCCAAACCCGGAAAATTAGGGTTTTCCTTTACAGTGTCTACTCGTCGAGTTGGGCCTTCCAACTCGTCGAGTAGACCATGAGTCCCGCGTCCAATATCGATCTTTACTCGTCGAGTTGGGATCCCCAACTCGTCGAGTCCCAATGCAAAACCCTAAAAAACCTTAAAAATAAATGATACCTGGAACAAGCGTTACATAAATTCTTCCAAGTTCATTTCTTTCAATACATGGAAAGATAAACATCATACAATATAACCAAATTAAACTTAAATTCTTCCAAATCCACTTCTATGAATCTATGGGAGAAAAAAAAACACCACCACCAATCTTATATGTATTTTACCCAAATTTCTGAACCAAAGACCTACTTCCTGCACACCATAAATATTGATGGACATTTATGATTTGATTAAAAAGCCATTATGAAAAAGTATATCCATTGAAGCTTATATAACTTTTCACAAACAGTTGGTGTGCATAAGAGCTTCAATGAGTGAACTCATGTACCTTCATATGTTCACGTTATACCTATAAAGATAAACCTGCACTAATGAATAGAAAACATATAAATCGACTCTCCTAAGAAGTTGACTGCGTAGTATACAATTGATCAAATGGAAGGCGGCACAGGAAAACCGGCGGTGGCAGACGAGATAAAAATTGACCACCATTAGCATTGAGTATTTACTTCTTTTTGGAAAAATCAACGCATTAGCTTTTATCGACAACTGAAAGTTCGTCTTCTTTGGGAACCAGCACAAGCGCTAGTGCATCAGGATCCATATGAACATCGTCATTTGAGGGGAAAGAAAGAAGAAACCCTAGAAATCGTATTTAAGCTCATTAAGTTTTTAGAGTTGGCCTCTTTACCAGCCTCCATGTCCTCAAAACCCTAGAAATCGTACTTTAACCTTCATGATGGTATTTTGAGCTCATGGTGTCCATTTTTGATGTGTTTTGGTCCATATCCAAGAAGTAGAAGATTGGTGCATGGTTGAGGATCAAGGAAGAGCTTATTGATCTTGAACATGTGATTCATTTCCAGCTTGTTTGTGGTATAAAGCCATGAACTTGATCATTAATGTCTTAGATCTATCATTTATGAGTTTTGGTTCCTTTTTGGCCCCATAGATATGATCTAGTGGCTTGATGCCACTCCAGGAGCTTTGAGTTATCCCTCTTGGTGTTTCTGAGGTTCAAGGTCCATAAAGTTGGCACCTTTAGGGTTTAAAACCATCCATGCATGAGTTTGAGTCCTTTTCATGATGGTAGAATGCTATATTTTGAGGTTGGGTCTTCTTGGGGCATGCAAAGTCACCAAGTCAGTGACTTTATGGTCCTAGACATTTATTTGACTCAGATTGTGGTTTGGACTTATGGAATTATGCAGTAAGAGCTTAAGGGAAGGATTGGGCTTATTGGGTGAGTACGTTGGGCGTACAAGTCTGTACGTGCAGTGTACAAGCCAATCTGCGAGTACGCTTAGCGTACAGATGGGTTCGCCCCGAGTACTCAGCAAGGAAGGGATTTCACATGTTAGACTTTGGCTTGGGCCATCTTCTGGGCTTAGTGGTCTTGGGCCCTGTTGGGCCATCAGGTTTTGGGCTGATAATTATTTTCAGAAGGTCTGCAATGGGTTTGGGCCCAAATTGGAAAAATGGGCCATTGTTTGGACCTTGGGTAGTTTTTGGTATTTGGCCCTTTTGGATTATTAGGTTTGGGTCTAAGTCTTGGTCCAAACTAGGTAAGGGGTAAATTGGTCATTTACCCTAGTAATAGATTTATGGATATGGATTGGGACTTAAATATTGATTGGGTGTTGTTTTGATATTGTTAGTTCGGGGATCGGTCAGCCAGCAGCCAGCGATTTATCCGCGAGATTCAGCAGTGTGAGGTGAGTCTCCTCACTGTGTTTAGCGGGTCGAAGGCACGAATATCGGTCCATGGTTTGTTATGCTTAGTATGCTTGATGTCTTCGTGACTCTTGCATGTGTTATGTGTTTATGTTTACCGAGCGGGACTCAATGCCAGGCAGGGCCTGATGAGTATATTGTATGCTAGTGATGTGTATGTATTTTATGATTATAGTTGTTGTGTGATACTTGATGTGATTGGGTTGAAATACACCCCAAGGCGGGTCCCGATATGGCATGACAGTTGAAATATACCCCAGGGCGGGGGCCCACTACGATATGTTCGGGTTGAAATATACCCCATGGCGGGGCTCGTACTTGTTGTTTTGGGTTGGAATGAACCCCAGGGCTAGACCCACTTGTATGATTGGTATATGGTAGTTTAGGGGAACTCACTAATCTTTGTGCTTACGGTTTTCAGTTTATGTTTCAGGTACTTCAGTTTTCAAATGGAAGAGCTCGGGATAACTGCAGAGCATCCACCACATGTTTCTGCATTTTGTGATTTACTCTGATTCGATGATGTTTTTGCTAAGTCTCGATTAACTTGGTCTTATGGAAGTGCTTTGTATTAATGATTTATTAAATTAAAAACAAAAATTTTATGTCATTCTTTTTGGGACATTACAGCTTTAGAGTTGCTTCAAACTCCAAGGATTCATTTCCAAAAGCAAACAGGGACTTAATCACATCATTATCAACCCATATAATTAAAAGGTACAAACTTTATAGCTTTTGGAGCCTTAAGATTGTTGTAGAAGCAACCATCAACAGCAACCGGTCCTACTACAAACTTGGATCACCCTCTCCTTCTTCATGGGACCTTGAAATGCCAAGAATACACACTTTTACACCAAGAACACACACTCACATATTACGGTTTCTATTAAAGGGATGGAGGCTAGAGTTGAGAGCAAACCTGAAACATCCCAAAAATATGGTCCAAAAATTTGGTTTTAATTTATAAACAAAACCATAGTAATCCAAATCATCTCATAAAAACATAAGTGATAATATCTCAAAATATCATATCAAAACACTGTATCAAAATCACATGTCCAAATATCAGAGTAAATCATCCCAGGCTAAACGTTGTGGTGTGTGCGATGCAGTCATCCCAAGCTCTTCCTCTTACTAGCGGAAGTACCTGAAACCAAAACTGAAAACTATAAGCACGAAGCTTAGTGAGTCTCCCCAAACTTGTTGGGTTTTGAGCATTCTAACACTCCTAAGTGTACATGCAACCCTAAATACCTTGGATCTATGTTTTCTCTATTATACATGCAAATATTAATATTCCAAGGTATTACCCTATCTAGCATACAATCTTTGATACTTGGGTAATAAAACAAGTTAGAAGACATACCTTTTTATGTAGCTTGATTCCTTGATGCTTAAGAGCCGAGTGCCCCAAGTGTGACACCTCAAATGGTTCACACAACATCAAATGCACTTGGAATAACTTAGAGAGAAATGAACACTTCATGAAATCGGCTAGCCCTCACCATTTCTTCATAGTCTCACATGGTTGCCAATTTTGGGAAGAATAAGATGCTTATATAGTGTGTCACAATTAGGGTTACACCATGTAAACCCTAATTGTCATGGCCTTTCATTTCCATGATCCATGGGTACAAAAACACCATGGAGCATCCATGGAGCATCCTATGGGTTTTAGCCCAACTTGATAATCCATGGAGCATTAGCTCACTATATAAGTATGGATGATTTACACAATCAACCCATATATTTAATTAGTCTCCTTTTGATCACTTAATTAATTCCAAATTAATTCTTGATCAATACTAATTAAATAATCTTATTAATATATTAGAACTTATAATATATTACCAAACCTTAAGTGTTATTTCTCTCATTTTAGTCTATCCAAATGCATGATGCCATGCAACCCAAATGGACCATGTCGAGTCGGGTCAAGTACATACCAAATATAGTTATGGACTTAGACACTAATCCAACAGTCTCCCACTTGGATAAGTCTAAAACTATTATTGAGTATGACTTCAAGAACCGACTGGCAATCGTAGCTCTTTAAGCCGTTGTCGAACTCTGGCGTTGTAACTGAACTCTGATCTCGTCAATGACTTGTCCATTAGATAAGGGATCATATATTCCTCCATTCTAGACATCATATGGACTGAGACATGGATTATAAATCATTCTATCTGTCCATTTGTTGTTTCCTGATTTCCGATTTATGACGACTGACTAATTGAACAAATCAAATCAGTCCAGGCCCGGCCGAGCACTTACATTTGTCATCACTAAATCATCGAGGGGCCCACAAATATCACTTTTATCCCAAAGGTAAAAGGAATGGATAAACTTCGACTCATATGGCTTGTTCTACTACTTGTTGAATCATACACAAAGGCACGTTTTATAACATCGAGTTACCAATGCGTTTTCGCGCAATCAATGTACAACCAACTCATACTAACAAATCATATCTCTAGGTTTGAATAATATAAGAAATTATTGTCTCATGATCACTCGTGATAAAATCCATGAAGTGATTCAAATGAGCGCGGGTTGAATCCAATACTCAGAACTTATGAGCACTCATGAGTGTTGTAGCACCTCTTTGCTATGTCCAACATCTTAGACATCTACAAGCCAAATCATGACAGTCTTGATTCATATCTACTTCCAACATATGACCTACTGTGGATGGTTTGAATAACTTAGTCATTCGGGAAGAATGACGTAGTTTATTCTGGAAGTCAAAACATGCAAAATGAAACACAAGAATAATTGAATCTAGTATTGTATCAAAACCTATGAATATAAATAGAACACTTTTTATTTATCACCATACTGATTACTCATTATTCATTGTTTCAGTTTTTATCGACTTTATACTTGAATTAAAAACACTAGTTGTCCCATGCTCCAAGCATGTACACTATGTTCTTCTAAACAATAGCTTTGCCATACACCAAGTATGCACTCTATGTTTGTCTATGATCTTTACTTTGTGAACTATATCGATTGAACATAATTTCAATGATTCTCTTTTTCACACTCCCAAATCCTTATGGAAAATGTAAGAATTCCAAATTACTATCATTTACCGAAATCTATTAGATTTTAAACTTATATGCATTGACCCTCTTGTAATGATTATGCACAAAGTCACAAAGAATTTTCAACAGACATTACAGAGTATTCCAATGGAGATCAACTCCATGGAAACATCCATCTTGCATTTAGTTTTTCTAATCTTACACAGATTGAATAACTTCCAACTATGAAACATTTCCATATTCCCATTTTGACTATCACTTCTGAACAAGAGTTGCCTCCTTTAAGAGTATGTCAATATGGTCCTTCCAAAATTTAACACTATACTTCCAACTGTCCCTGAGCAACCAATCTTTGGTAAACCTTAGATTGTTCTCGACAATTGCTTAATCATTTTAGTCATATCCAATTCTAGATTTTTCCCCCTTAATGCCCAGAGCATTTGGAAAATTTAGAAAGGATGAATATTATAGCACATGCAATCGATCCTATATTCGAAGCTAATGGGACACGATTCATGATGTCTCACATAAAGACATGATACTAGACCAGTCTTTTGCTATAATATTTCTATGTCTATTTGCCAAGTTCTCATAATTCAGATTATGAAAAGGGATGTCGTAATCATAATCGAATTTTAGAACGCAAATAATGGACCCATATATAGAATTTCCTTATGTTGAGCCATTATAACACAAAATCCATATATATATATATATATATATATATATATATATATATATATATATATATATATATATATCCTTGACTAAAGATGATTAAAACCTCAATCTAAGCTTTTAGAATTGAAATGAAGTACAATTTCCTCTCCCTTAATTATAGCAAAACAACTTTTTCAACCCCAGCAACTTCATGAATTTAAACTTTTGTTTTCTATAATTAACATTGCTAACTTGCAATACTTATCATAATTATCATGCTCCCACTAACATGAAAATTATTAGCATAATACTTATGCTCCCACTAGCTTTGACATGTACTCAGAAATCAGCTGGACTTCTAGAAATCAATACTTTATTGACTTTCTTACCAAAGTTCAGATTTCTGATACAAGATTGCTTTGATAAGACTTTATCAAAATCATACACCTTATCTTAGATAGCTCACAGGTGTGTCTAAACAATTTTAGAACTATAAAAATGGATGTCGTAATCATAGTCTCGATTGTTTAGACTTTTGCCATTTCTCATAAGTCCATATTAGTGTGCCGGTTAACCACGCATGCTCCACTAAAGACTTTGAGATTGCAAAGCTCACAATTGCTATCTTACTTAAAAACTACTTGGTGGAAGTGTTTCCTCACCATCATTTTCATGAATCGGAGAGAAACCTTATGACCCTTAGATTTTATGGTGTATGTGTTCTTATCCATGTGAATTTGACAAAACCATAATCACAAGACTAGGTTAGTGACAAATCCAAACTCATATGGATTGAACTTGTGCAATCTTAACTTCTCGCCACCTGGCAGTACAGGGTCTGCCATTGCTTCCACGTAGTTACGCAAACAATTGAGAACATGTAGAACTCAAATGTATAGCCAACTTTAATGGAATAGGCACAGAAATGTCAACACAATAGGTTATAAGCCTCTAGTCGGGTGCTAGTGATGAACTGCAGGTTTTTATTCTTGATTAGTTCTTGAAACTATTTCAGGATCTTTTTGACTCCCATTATCTTCTTGACCTATAAGACTTTCTTGTCAAATATTCAAGAGATAGTGTGGATTCTAATCAAGACAAACACTTCACACAATTGGCCTTAGTTGGTATTTATTTTATCCAAAACATCACAACTTACCAATTTCAAATGTACAAGAGTAGGACACTTTTACTCTTACATTTGACAAGTGTTTTAAACCTTTCTTTAAGATATGTCACTCAACTTACAGTCTTGGAGTATGACTCTAAGACTTGTTTTGGAACGAAGTATGACTCATCTTCTTGATTTAACCATTTCAGCAATTCTTGATTCCCCTTCTTAGCCATAGGAATGCACTAAGATTTCCGTAGAGGACTAATTGTGATATGATTTCTAAATCATTAAGATGATCACAAAACCTGATACTAAAGTACTCTCCCACCTTTTCAGATTTGAGAAACTTTTATCTTTCTGCCTAATTTGATTCTTCTCATTCGTTCTGCCATACATCGAAACTTTTCCAATGCTACAGAATTATACTTAAACTTGTAAGTATAACCATATTTACTAAACTTTAGTAAATCATGACGAATAGTCTTATCGATATTTTGTGGTGGACTTGATCAGTGCACCAGAATGTGTACTCGATCCCGTAGTCCTTCACTTGACTCACATATACATGTGAACAAGGAATTAATCTTAATTTTCCAAAGATGAAAATTCTCATTCATCATACTATACAACTTGCATGATTTCCAAGTTTCTATCCAACTGAAACCTTGGGTGATGAGAATCATTCCTTGTTTGGTAAATTAGACATTACCACAAATGAAAGAAACAAATCCATTTTCCATTATTGCTATCAATGGAATCATATAAGCAACAATTTTTCCACAAATGCCATTGTAAGGATACTTAGAATAAATAAAATAAAAATTTTCCTTTAATTTTAAAACTTTGCGGAAAAACTTATCCTTACAGTGCAAAAGCATATGAAAAACTTATTGTTATCTATTCCTAAGCAATATATCATAACTCCTAAGCAACAGCTCAAAATTCTGATCACTGAACCATGCGATCGAGATCCATCTTCGCGATCAGAATCAGCATATACTTCCTTTAAGTTTCTTCATTTTTCTTTGATTCTTAATACATCAACATGTGACCCAGTCACATCATGTAATAAGAATCTCAGAATAGAAACTTAACAAAGTTAGATAGTGGACTTTACCTGAAGTTGAGTCAAACTTCTTGACTTGATCAACCTTATGATCTTTCAGGTAAATAGGCAGCTTCGCAATCAATGCCCCTTTCCTTTGACAATAGAAACATATGGACTCTTTGGTAATGATACATGGGACTATCTTAGACTTAGCCTTTCTCTTTACCATTTGGTCAACCGAGTTGACTATGGCCGATCCCTTTCCATTGGGAAGAGAAAGTTTTTACTGGGTATCCAATGTTACCATTGTCAATGTCCATTGAAGGTTTGGGATGTTGATCTACTAATCAAATTTGCTCTATCAGTGCTCCAAATCATTGCTGATTCAGTAGCACAAAGCAAATAGATAAGATCATTAAGGGTCATGTCATAGTCTGTTTCATAGTAGTCCCAAAGGAACTAACTATGTGACTTAGAAAGTGATTGAACATCTGACTTTCTTAAGACTTTGACACCTAACTCTCCCGGCTTGTCAATATGTGACTTCATCTCCAAGATGCGATCACACATAGACCTTGCTTGCCAATAGGGCTTGAGTGACCTTGAACTTGTGGGTTAGGGAGAATAACTGGAGGAGGTGGAGGAAGTAAAGTTCCAAGAGATTTGGGAAGATCATAGATGTCTGAGCTAGACATCTTTTGGGAGATATTCAAGATAGTTGATTTAAAGTCCTTAATATAACACCCAATATGAAATATTAAGGCTAGGACCAAACACAATATTTTATAACTTGGAAGAGGGATGTCGTAATCCAAGCTATAGAATATTTGAAGGTAGGTGAATGACGATTCACCAATTTCCACCATGAAAACGAAATAATTTATTAGATTTTAATTGGTTTTGAAACTCCTAGATTCTGGACTCCTAGATTCTTTTGAGATTCATTGAACTGTTCAATGGCATGTTTCAATCTCGATTGTCCCCGTTAGGTTTTGTGACTGGGATGCCGAGGATCACAAAACAAGGTGTGAAGTAACCATGCAAATTACTTGGTACTCTTAAATGTTTATCACTCAACCGATGTGCCGGTTAACCACACATGCTCCACCGGCCTATGATAAACTTTAAGAAACCCTTTGCCTACCTTGTTAAATCAAGCTAGTGTGTCGGTTAACCACGCGCGCTCCACTAACCGACTTAAGCAAAGTGTAAAGTGTAATTTCATGGGTTAGCACCTTATTCACATTTTCCTAAGTAACTAAGATTGGGTAATAATAAGAGTTTAGTTACTTAGTATTTATCATTAGTACTTTTAATGAAGGGAGAATTATAGTCCTATCAAACCCGTTTGGCTAACGACCCTCCACCAGTCAAGGAAGCGGTGGGTGAGAGTGGACACCCATTAAACTGCCATTTTATAGGCAGTAACCTTATACCCCCCTTATAAACCGGCTTCGTGAATGAGGCCTACTAACGGTAAGACTGACTTTGTTCTTATACATATATATAACTATTAACTATTAATATTATAATAGTATAAGGGTTGAATTTTAACTTTTAAAACTCTAAGGGCTTAACTTGGAATTAAAGTATTCATGGGGGGAAACTTTACAAATTCCAAAACTTGAGGGCAAGTTTTGAAACTATTAAAAACTATTCAATTCCATAACTTATGTGTTTAAAGTAGTTTTAATTCAAAAAACTCTTCAAGTTCCATAACTTGAGGACAAGTTATGGAAGACTTTAAACTATTAAAAGAATATGACTTTTCTTTATTCATAACCTATGGAAATATTTATGAGTTTTATGAATCTTAAATGTGACTTTTCATATAACTTGAGGACAAGTTACAAAAACACATTTTAGAATCAACTCTTAGATTCATTTGGATTGAAAACTACAATTTCACATAACATTCCTATTAATCTAAGCAACTCATAAGAACAAGATACTTCAATCAAACTTTTTCATGTAATTAGCCTATCCATTAAACTAATACAAAACACGAATCTAATGACAATTATCTTTGAAATTGGATTAGAATGAACATTACCACATCAAAAACAGGTTTATAGGTTCAAAAACAGCTTAGGGCAATGATTTTGGTCCAATTCCATCCTTAAAAGTCGAAAATATGCTGTCAGGGGGTCCTAATCGTCGAATGTATGAACCTACTCGACGAGTAGGATGAGTTTCCTCATGGACTCGGCGAGTCCAGTGCCCAGACAGCCCGAAAATCGATTTTTTTAGCATTTTTCAGCACTTTGCATCAAGTATAATTGAAAACAAACCAGTCTCTGATACCACTGTTGGGTTTTGAGCAGTCTAACACTCCTAAGTGTACATGCAACCCTAAATACTTTGGATCTATGTTTTCTCTATTATACATGCAAATATTAATATTCCAAGGTATTACCCTATCTAGCATACAATCTTTGATACTTGGGTAATAAAACAA
The DNA here is from genome assembly GCF_052849685.1 of Lactuca virosa. Classification (NCBI taxonomy): domain Eukaryota; kingdom Viridiplantae; phylum Streptophyta; class Magnoliopsida; order Asterales; family Asteraceae; genus Lactuca; species Lactuca virosa. The sequence continues at coordinate 38,621,794 of NC_136431.1, read as the reverse complement.
GTTAGAAGACATACCTTTTTATGTAGCTTGATTCCTTGATGCTTAAGAGCCGAGTGCCCCAAGTGACACCTCAAATGGTTCACACAACATCAAATGCACTTGGAATAACTTATAGAGAAATGAACACTTCATGAAATCGGCTAGCCCTCACCATTTCTTCATAGTCTCACATGGTTGCCAATTTTGGGAAGAATAAGATGATTATATAGTGTGTCACAATTAGGGTTACACCATGTAAACCCTAATTGGCATGGCCTTTCATTTCCATGATCCATGGGTACAAAAACACCATGGATCATCCATGGAGCATCCTATGGGTTTTAGCCCAACTTGATAATCCATGGAGCACTAGCCCACTATATAAGTATGGATGATTTACACAATCAACCCATATATTTAATTAGTCTCCTTTTGATCACTTAATTAATTCCAAATTAATTCTTGATCAATACTAATTAAATAATCTTATTAATATATTAGAACTTATAATATATTACCAAACCTTAAGTGTTATTTCTCTCATTTTAGTCTATCCAAATGCATGATGCCATGCAACCCAAATGGACCATGCCGAGTCGGGTCAAGTACATACCAAATATAGTTATGGACTTAGACACTAATCCAACAAAACTACCACATATCATACACATAATCACATAATAACATACATTGGGCCTTGCCCGCTACATCGGGCCTTGCCCGACATAGGACCGAAATCCGGCATCGGGCCCCGCCTGGCATCGGACCGAAATCCGACATCGAGCCCCGCCCGATATCGGACCGAAGTTCGGTATACATATAAACATATCAACAAAGCATATAACATAAACACATAACATAAGCATATAAACATTCCTCGGGCTTGCCCCGGCATCAGACCGAAGTCCGGAACATATAAACATAACTAATAAGCTAAACATTCCTCGAGCTTGCCCCGACATCAGACCGAAGCCCGACAGATATAAACAAACACATGCAAGAATCACAAAGACATCAAGCATACAAACGTTCATCGGGCTTTCCCCGACATCGGACTGAAGTCCGGAAACATATAACCTACATCAGGCTAACCCCGACATTGGACCTAAGTCCGGTATATGCTATCATACATAAATGGGTCGGCATTGGTGCCTTCGACCCGTTCCTACTGGAGGAAAACTCACCTCACAAAGCTGGCTGCTGAACCTCTCGGTAAGGAATCTCTATCGGCTGCTCCCGCGACTCCCCGACTATCATTATCAACAACACTTAGTCAAAATCCAATAATTCTTCTTAGGGTAAAATGACCATTTTACCCCCTGATCTAATTTGGACCATAACCTAGGCTCCATTTCCTTCTAATCTTTCCAAGCCCACTAATGGCCCAATTTTCTAAATTGGGCCCAACTCCTTAAATGGGCGTTCCCTTAAGCCCAAACATGTCCTTGGTCTGTTATCTGGCTTCTGATGGCCCATTAAGGCCCAATAACTGCTAAGTCCAAAGATTGGCCCAAACCGAGGCCCAACTGTCACAAAGCCAAAATCCTGAGAGTACGTTGGGCGTACTCCTCTGTTCGCTAAGCGTAATGCTACATGGCTTGTACGCTACGCGTACTAGCTTGTACGCCCATCATACTACCCTGTTAAGCCATCAACTTCAAAAATAATTATCCCATTAAGACCTTAAGCCTATATTACAGATTTGAGTCCCATAGCATGTCTTAACTCATAAAGTCGACTACTTGGTGGCTTACAACCCACCAAATAAACCCAAACTTGGAATATAGAAACTAACTTCCATGGAAATGGCTAGATCTCATGCATGGTCACAAATGGACCATAAAGATCGAAACTTTACTATTTATCGGGCTCATATATCACTAAGGGTGGCAACCCTATGCCTAGAAACGAATTTGAGTCATCAAGATCCATTCTTGGGACTAAAAAGGTCCAAAACATCACTACACTAGATCTAAGCATACTTGAGGAAAGTTGTGAACTTTATACCTTCAAAGAGTCCCAAATGATGATGTTATCCCGGATCTATGAGCTCAAGATACTTAAGTTCCTCTTCACTAGCTTCTCCTTCCTTCTTTTAAGCTTCTAAGCTCCAAAACAAGCTTCACAAGACCAAACACACACAAGAATGAGAAAAAGGGAGGCTATCTAGGGTTTCTGAGGTCGAGGGGATGGTAAGGAGGTTAGGGTTTGAGTCATAATGTTGTATTTATATGGCTTAAAACCTAAAAATTAGGGTTTGGAGTCTGCTCACGTATGTTGCACGTACGTGCATGCGCCCCCCGAATCCAAAGCTCCTCTATGCCCCACGTACGCCAAGCTTACGCCTAGTGTACGTCTTCTGGGCAGCCCAACTACTCGGCCCACTTGCTAATGGTCCACTCAATAATCCATCTATTAAATACTTAGCCCAACAATCAATTAATGAAATATTAAATAATTATTACCTCAAGTGACGGACATTACAATTCACCCCCACTTGAATCAGACTTTTTCCTCGAAGTCCGCTGCATCTGAAAATAACTCCAGGTAGTGCTCCCTCATTTCCTCCTCGGGCTCACAGGTCCACTCCGAGCCCTTGCGGTGTTTCCACTGCACCTTCACCAGCTCAACCCTCTTGTTCCTCAACTCCTTCGTCTTCTTGTCGAGAATAGCTACTGGTCTTTCGATGTAGTTCAGGTTGTCATCAACTTGTATATCCTCTAGAGGAACATCTACGGAGTCATCCACTAAGCACTTCCACAGCTGGGAAACATGAAAAGTGTTGTGGATCTGGCTGAGCTCTGCTGGAAGATCCAATCGATACGCCACCTTGCCCACCCGGGCCATAACCCTGAAAGAACCGATGTACCTGGGGCCCAGCTTGCCCCGCTTCCTGAACCGGATGACACCTTTCCAAGGTGACACCTTCAGGAGAACCAGGTCGCCCACATGAAACTCCAGGTCTGAACGGCGCATGTCGGCATAGCTTTTCTGCCGACTCTAAACAGTCTAAAGCCTGCTCCAGACCTGTTGGATCCTCTCAGTGGTCTTGAGTACCAACTCAGTACTCCCCATGACCCTCTAACTAACCTCACCCTAACAAATTGGGGTCCTACACTTTCTCACGTAGAGCATCTCATAGAGAGGTCGATCTATGCTAGTATAATAGTTGTTGTTATACAAAAATTCCACTAACAGAAGATAAGTATCCCAACTGCTACCGAAATCCAATACACATGCGTGTAGAATATCCTCGAGAGTCTGAATCATCCTCTCGCTCTGCCCATCCGTCTGAGGGTGGAAAGCGGCGCTGAAGTGGAAACGAGTACCCATCTCGTCGTGAAATCGCTTCCAAAATCTGGAAGAGAAACAAACATCTCGGTCTGACACCGCCAAAACGGGCACTCCATGACGTGCCACCACGCCGCGAACGTAGATCTCGGCTAGCTTCTCGGCCGATATGCTCTCCTGGATCGGGATAAAATGAGCACTCTTGGTCAACCGATCCACGATGACCCATATCGAATCTACTCCACGTGCGGACCTGGGAAGCTTGGTGATGAAATCCATAGTGATATCTTCCCATTTCCACAAGGGAATGTCTAACGGCTGCATCTTGTCGTGTGGTCTCTGGTGCTCGGCCTTGACCTTACTGCAGGTCAAGCACCGCTCTACATACCATGCTATGTCCCGGGATACATCACCGTCGCCCCGGGATGGATGGAGAACCTCGACTTGTGGGCCTCATCCATCAGAACCTGTCGTACTCTGCCCCAGTACGGAACCCAGACCCTCCCATGCAGGGTCAACAACCCACGGTTGTCATAATCAAATGAGACCACCTGGCCTACGATCCGCTCGCACTTCCGGCGCTCTTTCTTCAGGACGTCGACCTGCACCTCTCTAATCTGCTCCAGCAATGGAGTAATCACTTTCATCCTCAGACATATGTCTCGAATCGGAGCCGCCATTGCCTAGCGGCTCAGAGCATCGGCCACCACATTGGCCTTGCCCGGGTGGTAAATGTCACATCTAGCATTTTTGGCTAGGAAATTTTGTCCTCATGTACTCAACTTTTGTGTAATTCGTAACTTTAAGTTGATATTATGCACTATGCTCATTCAGAATCAACCATTTGAATCAAAACTCACTCGTGAAGTTCAAAACCTCATTCAATACATCTCATATACTCAACTGTGGGTTTGAAACCCTAATATCCCGGTTTAAGCTCAGAATGGACCATCATCCTTTTATTGGGCCTATTGGGCCAATAAACTTTCAAGTTAGGTATGTTGGACCAAGGAACCCTGTTTGGGCCCTAACTGGACCCACATTCATTAAACTATAACATTTTGGGCCATAATACTTTTATGGGCCTTATTGTGCCTAAAATGACTCACTTCATTTTCATGGGCCTTTATGGGCCGTGAACAACTCTCTTGAATATTATTGGGCCGTAAACCCCTTTCTTTATCATTTTTGGGCCATAAACCCTTATATAGGCCTAATGGGCCGAAAACTTTCATATTGGGCTTATAAATTTCGAATACATTCAAGAATGGCCCAAACAATTCTTTTCTCTTCCCCCTTACTCCATCCTCGGCTTTATAAAAAAAAGAGAAAAGAAAACAAATAAATGAATGGATTAAGGCTTGACACCTCCTTATTACATGGAGGATATCCATGTTAATTACATCACAAATATCCATGTTCAAAGTCTTAATCCTTCATGTAATGACCATCTATCAAATCCATTCCCTTCTCCTCTTAATTCTCGGCGAAAGTGCATTCCACCACCCTCATCTTCTTTCATTATAACTACATCAAAAACCTCTCTAGAACTTCAAAATACACCCATCCTATCTCTTAAATTTCGTGTGTGTCTTGTGTGAGATCAAGAACTCTTCATCAAAGATCATCATTTTTGTTAAGTTACTTTCTCATCAAAGTGCTTAACTTCGTTTTATGATAAGTCCTTCACTTCTTAACACTTCATTTCATGATCCATGTACATGAAATCTCCTAGAATTCGAAGATATCCTCAAAGAAGTAAGCTAGGCCGAAAACTCTTCCAAATCTCCTTCCAAAGCCGAAATCTCCTCCAAAATCTTCATCAAAACCGATTCATCAACCCCAATGTGAGTTCATACCCCCTATTTTCGGTTTTTACTATGTTTTGGGGGAGAATACAAGTTGTTGTGTGTAGATCTATGTGTATATGCATGATTTTGTGTGTTTTTCATGATATAAGTGTGATTATGTGTTATAAACTTCATGAACTCGAAAAGATAACAAAATATGATGATTTTTTTAGAACATAACAATTGATACAACTTATTATGCAAAGAAAAGGTTTGAAACATTTCAAGGTTGTTTAAAACTAAGAAAATTGCATAAAAGGGCCAAAAATGTCAAAATAATCAAAAAGTGAAGTTATTATGCATAACTCACGGTTTTGAAAAGATTTATTTGAATAAATATGGATCCTTATGGTATTTATGATTTTAGAAGGGCTAAAAGTGTAAGCTTTCACAAATGGGCCTCATATTGGGCTTTCACGGTTTTTGGGCTAAATTTGTAATTTTTCGGACTTTTGTGGGCTTAAGTGTCATTTTAAACAAAGTTGAGCCAAAAATGTTATTTTTCGGTTATAAGGGCTGAAATGATAATTTTATCAAACTTGGGCCAAAAAGGAATAATTTCTATGCTTTTGGGCCGAAAATTATCTTTTTGACAAAAGTGGGGTTAAAAATGTTATTTTACTCAAATCAAGCCCTTAAATGTAAACTTTTGGTTTTAAAGGACCTAAAGTGTCATTTTTACCCAAAATGTGCCTAAAATGTAAATTTTCGGTTTAAGGACCAAAAATGTCCTTCTACAAAAAGTGGGCCTTTTATGTTATTTTGGTGAACAATTAAGCTTAACCAATCAACGTAACAACAAACGGATTAATTACGTCATTTACACTTTAATTGGGCCTAGAATATATATTACATGTTTATTGGGCCTTAGTGGTCCATTTACATGCTTGTTGGGCCTAGAATATATTACATGTTTATTGGGACTTAGTGGTCCATTTAAATGCTTGTTGGGCCTAGAATATCGTTACATGTTTATTGGGCCTTAGTGGTCCATTTGCATGCTTGTTGGGCCTGAAATATCCATCTTCATACTCGTTGGGCCTTGAAAACTAAATACATTCATGGAAACAATATATATTGTGCAATTTCATATTCGAGTAAATTCAGTTAAGGATTGAGTGTACAACCGTAGCATGTAGTTATAACCAGAGTCTCCTGGAGGGAGAGGGGGAGTTTGTGTATAGATCTATACGGGGTTGACACCCCACATCTGAGCTGTTCGCTACAGTTAGACTAGGCCAGTCTATGGTGACAAACCTTACCTTAAACAAGTCGGCGTCTGAAAAACGTCATAACAGGCGGATTAGTCATTATCAAGTATGGTTATAACGACTCACTTAGAGGAATTAACTCCATTATAAAATTTATGGAATACCTTTACAGTTTGGTAACACAGAAACTTACACTGATAAGACTACAATGTTTTATAGACAAACAATATCGAATTGTATGGGATCATTCACTTCACACACTTTCAAACATTTACACACGTGCATTAATACAATATCGGACACAAACATTTCAAATCGTTTTACAGAAAATATCGGATTTTCTGGTGTTTACAAAGTAATACAAAACCTTTTACTCAAACATGCTTATGAACTCACCAACATTATGTGTTGACGTTTTCAAATTAACTTGTATTCTCAGGAAGTCGTTAAGCTGAAAGGTCGACAGGAACATGTGGAAATTTTCATATTTTATATCATCATACATTAACTATTTGGGCATGTAATATTTAATACAATACTTGATGTAAACAATGATGGTTGTATTTGGTATGTATGATGATGGTGTTTGTCATGTTTCATTTATATTAACTGTGATGATATTACAAGATGAAGTCACCCAACCCCCGGACGTTTCCGCCGTCTGGTTCGGGGTGTGACAAATTGGTATCAGAGCATTGTTTATAGTGAACTGGCATATCTAATCATACAAGATATGCAACTATAAATACAATGGGACTAAACTACTCTGAACAAAATAATTAAAATACATACCTAGGTGTACATTAACACAATAACACTAAAAGTCTCTGGAGGAAATTGAACACTGTGGTTAAACCCGGACAGTTATGTAGTCGTATTGGGGATAAATAGAGCCTGATCAACTATATTTATTCAAAATACGACCAACATGTGTTTGAGAGTGATCATGGTGGGCAATGAATCTAGAAACTTACCAACCTTGTATCCAAAAAGTTTTAAGGAACTCAAACATAAACAATTAAAATACTATAGGAGTATTTTGGAATGCTATCTACATACACTCCCCTTACACACTTCTCACCTCTCCGTTTCTCGCGCAGTCATCATGGAATAGTTCCAACTGGGTGTCCTTTACTATCAAGCCCTGGTGGCCAATGGGTTGATCGAAGGGGAACTTGGTATGAATCAAGGGGCAGATCCAGGTTTAGGACCTGAGGAGTATGTCGAGACAGACTATGAGTACGAGAAATCCGATGAGGAGATGGAAGAAGTAGGGGACATTGAGGAAGTCCCCAGCGAGCCTCACTCTTCAGAGATGATACAGGACCATCCCACAGCACCAGAGGATTCCACCGATCGGACGCGCTCCTTGGAGGAGGAGGTTGCCACCCTCAGACAACTGTTAGTAGCAGAAGCCCGAGCAGTGCGAGCAGAGCATGAGAGAGACGAGATCACGAGGGAAATGAGTGAGATGGATGACCTCGTGGCGCGACATTTTGGCATTTGATTACCCCACCAGACCCTTCCTGCCGCAACTAGGACCAGTTTCACCCACTACTGTTATGATTTCCTTTATGTACTACCGACTTCATGATTAAGTGATTACACTACTCATGGAGTCGTTACGCTGTCGGATTTTATTTCCTTCATGTATTGTATTCCTTATAAAGGCAAATTTTCATGTATTAAAAGGATTATTTCTAGTGAAAGCAGTTATATATTTTATCGTGATGTTGTTATCTGCTATGTGTTCTATTATTTTTATTTCATGTTGATTGTATGCATTCATTTACACGCACAACCGAACCACCGAAATTGTTCTATATTCAAAGAATCTCGAAAACAGAATGCGCTAAATACTCATCATCTTTCTGTTCTATGACAGAAAATGCATCAAAGACCAAATCGCGGAAACAACACGGCGCCACCACCACCGCCTCCACCGGAGGTAAACTCGTCTGCGTTCCAAGCAGCAGTGTCAGTTGCGGTCACCGCAGCACTGGCACAGATTCACAACGAGAATAACGGTAGAGGTAACGTGAAAGGAGCTGGAAGCTAGAACCAGGGGATGAACCAAGGACCTACAAAGGTCTGTACCTATAAAGATTTCACGAATGCTAAGCCTCGAACCTTCAATGGAATGGGAGGCGTGATAACTCTAAAGCGGTGGATAGAAAAAGTGGAGTCCGTTTTCGAGATCTACAGATGTCCTGAGGAATGCAAAGTGAAATTTGTAGCTTGCACATTTGTCGATCAAGCGCTTTCCTGGTGGAATGGTCATGTGGAGGCCATGACACTCCCAGTGGCGAATGCTATGCCATGGGAGGAGCTTAAGGAAATGTTAATGGCAGAGTACTGTCCAAGAGGAGAGATCCAGAATATGGAGCAGGAACTGTGGAATCTCACAGTTCAGAACTCAGACATCGATGCGTACATCTCTAGGTTTAGTGAATTGTCATTCCTATGTACAGGCATGATCACGTCTGAGCGGAAGAAGATTGAAAGATTCATTTGGGGATTAACCTCCCCAATCCAAGGAAACGTAATAACAACAAACCCTGAGACGTATGACAGTGCTAAAAGACTAGCCAAGAAGTTATACGACCATGGAAACAAGAAAGGAGCCAAAACCGCTGAGACCGAGACCAAAAAGGAAGGAGATAACAAGAAAAGCAAGGACAACAAACGAAAAGGGACACAAAACTAGGAGTCATCAAAAAAGCAACAAACTGTAGCAGTCCATGCTGCTACTGCTCAGGTTGCCTCAGCACCACATGCTCCAGCCTCATCTATGCAAACCACCACCAAACCCTACTCGGGAACCTTACCCAAGTGTAACAAATGCAACTTCCACCACCATGGAGAGTGCAGAGAATTACAGTGTACTAATTGCAACCGTAAGGGCCATACCGCTCGATATTGTAGATCTCAACCCCAACAGAACCAACAGCCAAACAACAACAACGACAACCGCAACAACAATAATGTTAGGGCTAGTCACACTTGTTATGGATATGGAGGAACTGGCCATTTCAGACGCAATTGCCCCAAAGCCAACAACCAAGAAGCAGGAGGATCAACGAGGGTCCTGACTTTGGGTCAAGGTGAGGCAGTCCAAACCAGACAGTTTTCACTGGTACGTTCCCACTTAACAACACTTACGCATGCATTTTATTCGATAGTGGAGCAGAGCGGAGCTTCGTTAGTAACAAATTCAAACACTTACTAAACCAACAACCCCAGAAGCTAAGCGAAGCCTTCACGATGGAGATGGCTAATGGGAAAACCGAAACAACCAAAGATGTTTACGTAGGATGCACATTAACACTAAACAACCATTCATTTCAAATAGATTTGATGCCAGTAAATATTAGGAGTTTTGATGTGATAATCGGCATGGATTGGTTAAGCCCCCACCGTGCTGATATTATGTGCCACGAGAAGGCCGTTCGTCTTCATCTCCCCAATCACGAAACCCTAATAATCTATGGTGATAAACCTGGCACCAATCTTTGTCTTATCTCGTGCATCAAGGCACAAAATTGCCTGCACAAGAAAAACTATGCCTTCCTCGCTCATGTTGTGGATAAAGCCAAGGAGGAAGTAAACATTAACGACATCCCAGTGGCATGCGACTTCCCGGATGTATTTCCTGAAGATCTTCCGGGAATACCCCCAGAAAGACAGGTTAAATTTCGAATCGACCTTATACCGGGAGCCACATCAATTGTCAAATCACCCTATAGGTTAGCTCCTACCGAAATGCAGGAGTTATCCAGTCAATTAAGCGAACTTCTGAGCAAGGGATTCATTAGGCCAAGCTTCTCACCCTGAGGAGCTCCGGTCTTATTTGTCAAGAAAAAGGACGGATCCTTCAGAATGTGCATCGACTATCGGGAGTTGAACAAACTCACTGTCAAAAATCGATATCCACTCCCTCGGATTGACGATCTATTTGACCAGCTTCAAGGAGCTAGTTACTTCTCCAAAATAGATCTAAGATCTGGTTATCATCAGCTCCGAGTCCGAGAAGAGGACATTCCAAAAACTGTTTTCCGAACTCGATACGACCATTACGAATTCGTTGTGATGCCCTTCGGTCTAACAAATTCCCCCGCAGCATTTATGGACCTCATGAATCGAGTCTGTCGTCCATTCCTTGATAATTTCGTAATCGTCTACATCGATGATATTCTCATATACTCCCGAAGTAAGGAGGAGCACGGTCAACATCTCCGTCAAATCTTGGAAACTCTAAGAGCTGAAAGGCTATATGCGAAACTCTCCAAATGCGAGTTCTGGATTCGCAGTGTAAACTTCTTGGGTCATGTAGTCAGTGAGGAGGGAATTCATGTGGATCCTTCCAAGATCAAGATCATCGAAGGCTGGGCGATTCCGAAAATACCAACAGAAATTCGACAATTCTTGGGTCTCGCAGGCTACTACCGAAGGTTTATTCAGAACTTCTCCAAGATAACCAAGCCCCTCACCGCTCTAACACAAAAGGCGTACCCTTCAACTAGACGGACAAGCAAGAAGCTTCCTTCCAAACCTTAAAGTGAGCCCTCTGTAGTGCTCCAATGCTATCCTTACCAGAGGGAACCGAAGACTTCGTAGTATATTGCGATGCTTCGAACCAAGGGTTAGGCTGTGTCCTCATGCAGTGTGGAAAGGTAATAGCTTACGCGTCCAGGAAATTGAAGACACATGAAGTGAATTACACCTCCCACGATCTCGAGCTGGGAGCCGTGGTCTTCGCCCTAAAGATTTGGAGGCACTACCTCTATGGTACAAAGTGCACCATCTTCACGGATCACAAAAGCCTCCAGCACATTCTAAATCAAAAGGAGCTGAAGATGAGGCAGCGAAGGTGGGTTGAGCTGCTAAATGATTATGAATACGAGGTCAAGTACCACCCAGGCAAGGCTAACATGGTAGCCGATGCCCTGAGTAGGAAAGAATACTCAGGTCGCCGAGTGAAAACATTATCGATAACCATTCACTCCCACCTAACCTCACAGCTCAAGGGAGCTCAATCAGAAGCATTGAAGCCGGAGAATGTCGCAAATGAATCGTTGTGTGGGATGGATAAAAAGCTTGAAGCTAAAGATGACGGAGCTTACTACTTCATGAATAGAATCTGGATTCAGAGAGATAGTCATGAACGAAGCTCATAAAACGCGGTATTCTGTCCGCCCAGGTTCAGACAAAATGTACCTGGACATCAAACAACATTATTGGTGGCCAAATATGAAGGCATAAATCGCCACTTACGTGGGCAAGTGTCTCACTTGTGCCAAAGTGAAAGTGGAGTATCATAAGCCCTCGGGGTTGTTACAACAGCCAGTGATACCCGAGTGGAAATGGGAAAGGATTACCATGGATTTCATAACCAAATTATCTAAGACAGCGGACGGATTGGATGCTATCTGGGTGATTGTCGATAGGTTAACCAAATCTACCCATTTCCTGCCAATAAAGGAATCATATAAGATGGAAAGATTAACACAAATCTATATAAAAGAGATTGTGATACTTCATGGGGTACCAGTATCTATTATCTCAGATCGGGATAGTAGATTTACTTCAAGATTTTGGCAGTCGCTCCAGAAAGCTATGGGGACACAACTAGACATGAGCACTGCCTACCATCCTCAAACCGACGGCTAAAGTGAGAGAACCATCCAAACACTTGAAGATATGCTCCGAGCCTGTGTGATCGATTTTGGCAAATCATGGGATACCCACTTGCCCTTAATTGAATTCTCGTACAACAACAGCTATCACACGAGCATAAAGGTTGCTCCTTTTGAGGCTTTGTATGGTCGCAAATGCAGATCGCCTCTCTGCTGGGCTGAGGTGGGTGACACCCAGCTGGAAAAAGGGCAAACACCAAATAGCACACTTACAGGACCCGAAATCATTCGGGAAACGACGGAGAAGATAATCCAAATCAAGGCATGACTCCAAGCATCACGTGACCGACAAAAGTGCAATGTTGATAAAAGGCGAAAGCCTCTGGAATTCCAAGTCGGAGATCGGGTGCTATTGAAGGTCTCTCCATGGAAAGGGATGATCCATTTTGGGAAGCGGGGAAAACTAAATCCATGATACATCGGGCCATTTGAGATTCTTGCCCGGATTGGTCCGGTAGCCTATAAGCTGCAGCTACCTGTGAAGCTCAGCAACGTACACCCTGTGTTCCACGTCTCGAATCTGAAAAAGTGCTTATTAGATGAAACCCTTGTCGTTCCTCTGGAAGAGATCGAAGTAAACTCACTCGTGAAGTTCAAAACCTCATTCAATACATCTCATATACTCAACTGTGGGTTTGAAGCTCTAATATCCTGGTTTAAGCTCAGAATGGACCAGGATCCTTTTATTGGGCCTATTGGGCCAATAAACTTTCAAGTTGGGTATGTTGGACCAAGGAACCCTGTTTGGGCCCTAATTCGACCCACATTCATTAAACTATAACATTTTGGGCCATAAGACTTGTATGGGCCTTATTGGGTCTAAAATGACTCACTTCATTTTCATGGGCCTTTATGGGTCGTGAACAACTCTCTTGAACATTATTAGGCTGTAAACCCCTTTCTTTATCATTGTTTGGCCGTAAACCCTTATATAGGTCTAATGGGCCGAAAACTTTCATATTGGGCTTATAAATTTCGAATACATTCAAGAATGGCCCAAACAATTCTTTTCTCTTCCCCCTTACTCCATCCTCGGCTTTATAAAAAAAAAGAGAAAAGAAAACAAATAAATGAATGGATTAAGGCTTGACACCTCCTTATTACATGGAGGATATCCATGTTAATTACATCACAAATATCCATGTTCAAAGTCTTAATCCTTCATGTAATGACCATCTATCAAATCCATTCCCTTCTCCTCTTAATTCACGGCCAAAGTGCATTCCACCACCCTCATCTTCTTTCATTATAACTACATCAAAAACCTCTCTAGAACTTCAAAAATACACCCATCCTATCTCTTAAATTTGGTGTGTGTCTTGTGTGAGATCAAGAACTCTTCATCAAAGATCATCATTTTTGGTAAGTTACTTTCTTATCAAAGTGTTTAACTTCATTTTATGATAAGTCCTTAAATGTAAACTTTTGGTTTTAAAGGACCTAAAGTGTCATTTTTACCCAAAATGTGCCTAAAATGTAAATTTTCGGTTTAAGGACCAAAAATGTCCTTCTACAAAAAGTGGGCCTTTTATGTTATTTTGGTGAGCAATTAAGCTTAACCAATCAACGTAACAACAAACGGATTAATTACGTCATTTACACTTTAATTGGGCCTAGAATATATATTACATGTTTATTGGGCCTTAGTGGTCCATTTACATGTTTGTTGGGCCTGGAATATATTACATGTTTATTGGGCCTTAGTGGTCCATTTAAATGCTTGTTGGGCCTGGAATATCGTTACATGTTTATTGGGCCTTAATGGTCCATTTACATGCTTGTTGGGCCTGGAATATCCATCTTCATACTCGTTGGGCCTTGAAAACTAAATACATTCATGGAAACAATATATACTGTGCAATTTCATATTCGAGTAAATTCAGTTAAGGATCTTGTGAGACACTTCGTTTGACACCTATCGAGTGTACAACCGTTAGGGGTGACCAAAAACCGCACCGCAACTAAAATTAACCGCAAAAACCGCATAAACCGCAACCGCAATAAAAACCGATGGTGAGGTTTTCTGTTTTTCAAACCGCAAATTTGCGGTGCGGTGCGGTTATTGGTTTTCAAAAACCGCAAAAAAAACCACACCGCACCGAATATATTATATACAATTTTTTTTATTAATTATTAATATATTAAATATATAAAATAAGACAAGTTTCATGGATGAAAGATGGATAAAATAATATAAGACAAAAGTGTTGGTTTTTTGTTATGTTTAACTTTGAAACATGGTGAAATTAGACAATTTTAAGATATTTATTGTTAATAACTATTGATTTGACGTTTTTAAGATATTAGTTGTTTGTGATTTAAGTTAATTGTCTTATACCTTATGATTTTTTTATTATTACAAGTAATATGTTTGAACTTTTAAAACCGTTGGAGCTCTAAACTGTGGTTAAAAACCACGCAAAATAATTGCACCAAATCCATGCGGTTAATAACCGCAACACAAAAAAAACAAAACCGCACCGCAAAAATAACCGTCTAACCGCACCGCAAAAATAACCGCACCAAGCGGTTTTGAAAATGGATTAACCGCATTTGCGGTTAGTGGTGAGGTTTTGGCTAATAACAGCACCGAACCGCACCGCGCTCACCCCTGACAACCGTAGCCTGTAATTATAACCAGAGTCTCCTGGAGGGAGAGCGGGAGTTTGTGTATAGATCTATACGGGGTTGACACCCCACACCTGAGCTGTTCGCTACAGTTAGACTAGGCCGGTCTAGGGTGACAAACCTTACCTTAAACAAGTCGGCGTCTGAAAAACGTCATGACAGGCGGATTAGTCATTATCAAGTATGGTTATAACGACTCACTTAGAGGAATTAACTCCATTATAAAATTTACGGAATACCTTTACAGTTTGGTAACACGGAAACTTACACTGATAAAACTATAATGTTTTATAGACAAACAATATCGGATTGTCTGGGATCATTCACTTCACACACTTTCAAACATTTACACACATGCATTAATACATGATCGGACACAAACATTTCAAATCGTTTTTCAGAAAATATCGGATTTTTTGGTGTTTACAAAGTAATACAAAACCTTTTACTCAAACATGCTTATGAACTCACCAACATTATGTGTTGATGTTTTCAAATTAACTTGTATTCTCAGGAAGTCCTTAAGCTGAAAGGTCAACAGGAACATGTGGAAATTTTCATATTTTGTATCATCATACATTTACTATTTGGGCATGTAATATTTAATACAATACTTGATGTAAACAATGATGGTTGTATTTGGTATGTATGATGATGGTGTTTGTCATGTTTCATTTATATTCACTGTGATGATATTACAAGATGAAGTCATCCAACCCCCAGACGTTTCCGCCGTCTGGTTCGGGGGTGTGACAGTAAAGGATCTCATAGTCATAGTCCTTCACCACATCTAACCACCGACGTCTGCCTCATGTTCTGATTCGGTTGATCCATGAGGTACCTCAAACTCTTGTGGTCCGTGTAAATGTTACAACGAACCCCATAGAGGTAATGCCGCCAAATCTTGTGGGCAAAAACCACAGCCCCCAGCTCTAAATCATGTGTCGGATAGTTTGCCTCGTGAGGCTTCAACTGCCTAGAAGGGTAAGCAATCACGTGACCCCGTTGCATCAATACCACACCCATGCCCATGATCGAAGCGTTACAATAAACCACGAAGTCGTCGACGCCCTCTAGCAAAGTCAGAATCGGTGCCTCGCATAACCGCTATCTGAGAGTCTCGAAGGCTGCCTACTGCTCAGGGCCCCAGCGGAATGTCACTGACTTCTTGGTCAGTCGGGTCAAAGGAACAACGATCTTGGAGAAATCCTGGATGAATCTCCGGTAATAACCCGCTAGACCAAGAAAACTCTGAATATCAGTTGGAGAACTCGGAACCTCCCACTGCATCATGGCCTCTATCTAGTCCGGAACGACCAGAATACTCTTCTGGTTGACAAGGTGCCCCAGAAACTGCACCTCGCTCAACCATAACTAACACTTGGAGAACTTTGCGAAAAGTCTCTGCCGCCTCAGTGTCTCCAGCACCTCCCTCAGGTGCTCCTCATGCTGCTCATGAGTCTTGGAATAAACCAAGATGTCATCAATGAAGACTATCACATAACGGTCCAGCATCGGCATGCACACGCGGTTCATGAGATCCATAAACACGGCTGGAGCATTGGTGAGCCCAAATGGCATCACCACGAACTTATAGTTACATAGCGAGTCCGAAAGGCTGTCTTCGGCACATTGTTGTCCCTGACTCGCATCTGGTGGTAACCCGATCGAATATCAATCTTGGAAAACCAAGATGCACCCTATAGCTGGTCAAACAAATCATCGATCCTCGGGAGAGGATAACGGTTCTTCACCGTTACCTTATTCAGCTCCCGGTAGTTTATGCACATCCGTTGTGACTCGTCCTTCTTCTTTACAAACAGGATCGGGGCTCCCCATGGCGAATTGCTCGGCCTGATAAATACCTTGTCTAATAGCTCTTGCAGCTATGTAGACAACTCCTACATCTCGGGAGGAGCCAACCGATATGGTGGCTTGGCTATCGGAGCCGCACCAGGGACTAGGTCAATCCTGAACTCAACCTGTCTTTCCGGAGGTATCCCAGGCAAATCCTCTGGGAATACATCCGAGTACACTCGCACGATCGGTACATCGTCCACTGTCGCTTTACCCTTATCTCGGGTATCCATAACATATGTGACATAACCCGCGCAACCCTGCTGAAGGTAGCGCCTCGCTCTCGCTGCTGAACATAGAGTCGGTCCACCCTGCGGCCTCTCGCCCTGAATCACTAATCCTCCCCCCACTAGGGTTCCGAACTCTCACTAGCTGCTGCTCGCAGTCGATCACTGCCCCATTGGGGCTCAACCAGTCCACACCAACTATAACCTTATTCCCTCGCAGGGGAATATGGACTAGATCCACAGAAAACTGCTCATCGAACAACTGCAGTGTACATCCTCGGTGAACCCTCGCGACCCTAACGGTCCTGTCATCTGCTATCTCCACGTCAAGTGGGCAATCCAGCTCCCCTGGAGCCCCTACGAATCACTTGTTGAGCGCGAGCAACACAAAAGATCGGGTAGCCCCCGAATCAAACAATACCATAGCAGATATATCGTTCACAAGGAACGATCCTATAATGAAACACATAAACATAAGCAATAATCAATATAAGTAAAGAGATAAGGAGAAGATACATAACCGTCACCATATCGGGAGCTGCACGTGCCTCGTCTGTTGTCAACTGAAAGGCTCTGCTCTTCGCCACAGGTGCCTCTGTCCGGCCCTGACGGCCGTCTGTAATCCTCAACGTAGAAGGAGCAGGTGCTGCCACCTGTCCTGCTGCTGCTAAACTCGGGCACTAGGACCGATTGATTCCCCTCTGATTGCACTGAAAGCAAATCAGATCTGATATTGTGGTGGTGGTGGTAGTAGTTGTACAATCTCTGCTCATATGACCAGTACAGCCACACTTGAAGCAGCCTGAACTCCCTGCCTTGCACGTCCCCTCGTGCAACTTGCCGCATTTGTCACAACGGTTGCGACCCTGCTGGCTCCTAGATCTGTGGTCTGATACCTTGGGCTTCTTGCCCGCACTCCCTAACTGAACCCCCTCGGGTTTCCTCTTCTTCTACATCTCCAAATCCAACTCTCTCTCTCTCTCTCTCTCTCTCTCTCTCTCTCTCTCTCATATCCTCCAGCGTCTTGTAACTGGATCGGCTCACAAACTGGTGGATATCACTCTACAACATCTCATGATATCTGACTTTTTCATCTCCTCGTCCGCCACGTACTGCGGAACGAGAAGGGCCCTCTCCCTGAACATAGCGGTGATCTCGGTCACCTTCTCAGTCGTCTGCTGGAGATCCTGGAACTCCCTAGCATGCTGCTGGACCTCAATCACAAGTGCAAACTCGGCCCTGAACCTGGCCGAAAAATCACTCCAGGTCATCGCATCTAGAGCTACATCATCTCCAATGGCATGTCCAACCTCCTCCCACCAGTCACGCGCTCGGTCCTTTAGAAGACAGGAAGCAAGTCAGACCTTGTCCCCCTCGGGACATCAGCTCGTACGGAAAGCGTTGGCGACATCAGCCAACCATCTGCTGCTAGCAATGGGGTCCCGAGCCCCATGATAGTCTGGAGCTTCGTAACCTCGGAACTCCCTGAACGTCATCGTGCGTGACACCATCATGGCCGCCACCTCGGTGCGGAATGCACTCGGTCTCTCATCCAAAAGCTCCAAGATGCCCTCCTTGATCGTACCGAAGATCATAGGAGTCTGGTCTAAAATGATGTGCGTAACCTCAGATGAAATGACCTCTCTCATCTGCTCATCTAGCTCCCCGGCTCCAGAGCCCGAG
This sequence comes from Lactuca virosa, assembly GCF_052849685.1. NCBI lineage: Eukaryota > Viridiplantae > Streptophyta > Magnoliopsida > Asterales > Asteraceae > Lactuca > Lactuca virosa. The sequence continues at coordinate 38,603,372 of NC_136431.1, read as the reverse complement.
CCTGATCCCTCACCGGCACCTGAACTACCGACTGGCCTAGTGTGTAGCGTCACCATACTGAAAATACACCATAACAAACATCAGTATACACATCATAACTCGAGGGATCTCACATACTACAATTTTCCTACGTTCATCTCAGCCTTCCTTGATTCGAGTACGGATCCTCTGCTTTCAGTAGTACGGGCCCATACTACCTTCCACATCTATCCGTACTTTCCTCAAGAACAACATTGACTCCACCAAGTCCCTTCTATTGCTACTATTGTTCTCACGCTAATATCATCCTAGGCTTGCCCTAGGGTAATCACCAACCCACTCTCCGCCATCAGCTGCATAAGAAGTCTCTGTTATCTCCCCCTAACTAGCTCGCGAATACCATTACATATCACTAAGACCAGATAATTCTTCGAATGAGAGGTCCTACCCTACAATGGTTAGACTCAAACGAGAGCTGCGAAATAGAGCTAAACCTAACCTTCTGAAATTATTTAGTCCTTGCAATATGTAACTTAACATATTCGTTTACTAGTTATTTAGAGATAACTAGGACTCCTAAAAGCACAAAGCAAACCGCATTCGAGCATTGAGTACACATAATCAAGCATATCCTAATCAGGTCATCATATCACTGTTGGATTAATGTCTAAGTCCATAACTATAATTGGTAAGACTTGACCCGACCCGACATGGTCCATTTGGGTTGCATGGCATCATGCATTTGGATAGACTATAATGAGAGAAATAACACTTAAGGTTGGTTAATATATTATAAGTTCTAATATATTAATAAGGTTATTTAATTAGTATTGGTCAAGAATTAATTTGGAATTAATTAAGTGATCAAAAGGAGACTAATTAAATATATGGGTTGATTGTGTAAATCATTCATTCTTATATATGTGGGCTTGTGATCCAAGATTCCTTATGTTGGACTAAGTCCATGGGGTGACCCATGGATACTCCATGAAGGTTAAAATCCATGGAGCATAAGGAATGGGTAAAGTTATGAGTTACGTGGTGTAACCCTAATAGCCACCATATAAAAGAATCTCATGGCTAAAGAAATCATGCACTAATGTGTGAGTGTGAGGGCTAGACGATTTCAAGGAGTGTTCAAGTTTCTCTCAAGTTATTCCAAGTGTATTTGGTGTTGTGTGAACCATTTGAGGTGTCACACTTGGGGCACTAGGCACTCAAGCTTCATGAAGACATTCTACATCAAAGAGGTATGTATTCTATCTTGTTATATTTATTATTTTGTATGCTAGATTAGGATAATACCTTGGATGTTCATAATTGTATGTATAATAGAGAAAACATAGATCCAAGGTATTTAGGGTTGCATGTACACTTAGGAGTGTTAGAATTCTCAAAACCCAACAATGGTATCAGAGCCTAGGCTTGTTTTCTTGTTATACTTGCAAAAGTAGCTGAAAAATCGAGTTTGATGCATATATTCGATTGTTTTGGCTGGAATTGGACTAGGAACATTAACCTAAGATGTTTTTGGACTTATAAACTTGTTTTTGATGTGGTAATGTTCATGCTAATCCAATTTCTAAGATAATTGTCATAATTTCAAGATTTGTATTAGTTTGTATGTTCATGCTAATTTCTTGAAGATTGATGATTTGAATTATCTTGTTCTTATGAGGTTCTTAGATTAATAGAAAAATTGTGTGAAATAGTTGTTTTCAATCCATTTTAATCTAAGAGTTGATTCCAAAGTGTGTTTTTGTAACTTGTCCTCAAGTTATATGAAAAGTCACTTTAAACTACTTTAAACTCATAAGTTATGGAATTAATTAGTTTTGAATAGTTTCAAAACTTGCCCTCAAGTTTTGGAATTTGAAAAGTTTTCACTTATGAATACTTTAATTCCAAGTTAGCCCTTAGAATTTTAAAAGTTAAAATTCAACCCTTATACTTTATAATATTATAAGTTAATAATATTTATATATATGTATAAGAGTAAAGTCAGTCTTACCGTTAGTAGGCCTCATTCACGAAGCCGGTCTATAAGGGGGGTATAAGGTTACTGCCTATAAAATTGCAGTTTAATGGGTGTCCACTCTCACCCACCGCTTCCTTGACTGGTGGAGGGTCGTTAGCCGAACGGGTAGGACAAGGACTATAATTCTCCTTTCATTAAAAGTATTAATGATAAATACTAAGTAACTAAACTCTTATTAATACCCAATCTTAGTTACTTAGGAAAATGTGAATTTGGTGCTAACCCATGAAATTACACTTTGCACTTTGCTTAAGTCGTTAGTGGAGCGTGTGTGGTTAACCGGCACACTAACCTGGACTTAACAAGGTAGGCAAAGGGTAACTTAATATTTATCATAGTATCGGTGGAGCGTGTGTGGTTAACCGGCACACTGATTAAGGGGTAAATATTAAGGGTACCAAGTATATTTGCATGGTTATTCACACCTTGTTTTGTGATCCTCGGCATCCCAGTCACAAAACCTGAAGGGCACACTCGAGATTGAAACATGCCTTTGAACAGTTCAATGAATCTCAAAGATCTAGGACTTTCAAATCCAATTAAAACCTAATAAATTATTTCGTTTTTCATGGTGGAAATTGGTGAATCGTCATTCACCTACCTTCAAATATTTTATAGCTTGGATTACGGCATCCCTCTTCTAAGTTATAAAATAGTTTGTTGGGTCCTAGCCTTAATATTTCATATTGGGTGTCATATTAAGGACTTTAAATCAACTATCTTGAATATCTCCCAAAAAGATGTCTGGTCTAGACATTTATGATCTTCCCAAATCTCTTGAAACAAGCTTTCGTAAATGAAGATGATGTCCCATGGATATCATACTTCTTTCACCTCCTCCAATTATTCTCCCTAACCCACAAGTTCCTAAAAAGTTTAAGGTCACTCAAGCCCTATTGGCAAGGCAAGGTCTAGGTGTGATCACATCTTGGAGATGTAGTCACATATTGACAAGCCGGGAGAGTTGGTTGTCAAAGTCTTGAGAAAGTTGGTGGCTCAACTACTTTCTAAGTCACATAGTGAGTTCTTTTGGGAATCCTATGAAACAGACTAAGACAAGACCCTTAATGATCTTATCTATTTGCTAAGATCAACTTCCTAAAACGCTATGGACATTGACAATGATGACATTGGATATCCAGTAAAGCTCTCTCTTCCCAATGGAAAGGGATCGACCATAGTCAACTCGGTTGACCCAATGGTAAAGAGAGAGGCAAAGTCTGAGATAGTCCCATTATCAAGGGTCCATAGGTAACTATTGCCAAAGGAATGGGCATTGGTTACGAAGCTGCCAAATTTACCTAAGGATGGTAAAGTCAATAAGTTTGGCTCTACTTCAGGTAAAGTCCATTGTCTAACTATATTAAGTACATGTTGATTCTGATCGCGAAGATGGATTTCAATCGCATGGTTCGGTGATCAGAATTTTGGGCTATTACTTAAGAGTTATGATATTTATATTTCTTAGGAATAGATAACAACAAGGTTTTCATATGGATTGTAAGTATAAGTTTTTCCGCAAAGTTTTAAAATAAAAGAAAAAGGTTTTGATTTTATTTATTTTAAGTATCCTTACAATGGCATTTGTGAAAAGTTGTTGCTTATAAGATTCCATTGATAGCAATATTGGAAAAATGGATTTGATTCTTTCGGTTGTTGTAGTGTCTAATATTACCAAATAAGGAAAGATTCTCATCACCCAAGGTTCAATTGGACCGAAACTTGGAATCATGCAAGTTGTATAGTATGATGAATGAGAACTTCCAGCTTGGAAAATTAAGACTAATTCCTTATGTGAATAAGGAAAGGACTAAGGGATCGAGTACACATTCTTGTGCACTGGTCAAGTCCACCACAAAAGATCAAGAAGACTATTCGTCATGATTTACTTAAGTTCAGTAAATATGGTTATACTTATAAGTTTAAGTATAAGTGTGTAGCATTGGAGAAGTTTCAATGTGAGACAGAACGAATAAGAAGAATCAAAGTATGGCAGAAAGATAAAAGTTTCTCAAATCTGAAAAGATGGGAGAGTACTTTAGTATCATGTTTATGATCATCTTAATGATTAAGATACCATATCACAATTGGTCCTCTAAAGTCATCTTAGTGCATTCTTATGACTAAGAAGAGGAGTCATGAATTGTTGAAATGGTTAAATCAAAAAGATGAGTCATACTTCGTTCCAAAACAAGTCTTAGAGTCATACTCCAAGACTATAAGTTGAGTGGCATATCTTAAAGAAAGGTTTATAACACTTGTCAAATGTAAGAGTAAAAGTGTCCTACTCTTGTACATTTGAAGTTGGTAAGTTGTGATGTTTTGGATTAAACAAAGACCAACTAAGGCCAATTGTGTGAAGTGTTTGTCTTGATAAAGAATCCGCACTATCTCTTGAATATTTGGCAAGATAGTCTTATATGTCAAGAGGACAGTGGGAGTCTTAAAGATCCTAAAAAGAATTTCAAGAACTAATCAAGAATAAAACCTGAGGTTCTTCACTAGCACACGACTTGAGGTTTATAACCTATCATGTTGACATATTCTGTGCCCATTCCAGTTAAAGTTGGCTTTGCATAGGAGTTCTGAAAGTTCTCAATTGGTTGCATAACAACTTGGAAGCAATGGCAGGCCCTGTACTGCCAGGTGGCAAGAAGTTAAGATTGCATAAGTTCAGTCCATATGAGTTTGGATTTGTCATTATCCTTGTCTTGTGACTATGGTTTTGACGATTCACATGGATAAGAACACATACACCATAAAATCTAAGGGTCATAAGGTTTCTCTCCGATTCATGAAAATGATGGTGAGGAAACACTTCCACCAAGTAGATTTGAAGCAGATGGCAAAAGGTCTAAACAATTGAGACTATGATTACGACATCCCTTTTCATAGTTCTGAAATTGTTTAGACACACATGCATGCTATCTAAGGGTCATATATTGCGTTCTCAAAATTCGATTATGATTACGGCATCCCTCTTCATAGTCAAATTTTGAAAACATGGCAAATAAAAATATTGTAGCAAAAGACTGGTCTAGAATCATGTGTTTTTGTGAGACATCATGAATCGTGTACCAATTGCTTTGGGTACAGGATCGATTGCATGTGCTATAATATTTGTCATTTCTAAATTTTTCCAAATGCCCAGAGGCATTAAGAAGGGAAAAGGTCTAGAATTGGATATGACTAAAATGATTAAGCAATTGTCGAGTACAATCTGAGGTTTACCAAAGATTGGTTGCTCAGGGACAGTTGGAAGTATAGTGCTAATTTTGGAAGGACCATATTGACATATTCTGAAAAAAGGCATCTCTTATTCAGAAGTGATAGTCAAAATGAGAATATGGAGTTGTCTCCATAGGTGGAAGTTATCTGTGTAAGATTAGAAAACTTAATGCAAGAAGCATGTCCAAAGCAATGTACTTTGAATATGAGACTTAGTTTCCATGGAGTTGATCTCCATTGGAATACCTTATAATGACTGTTGACAAGTCTTTGTGACTTTGTACATATTCATTACAGGAGGGTCAGTGCATATAAGTTTAAAATCTAAACAGATTTCGATAAATGATAGGAATTTGAAATTCTCACATTTTTCGATAAGGATTTGGGAGTGTGAAATTGGAATCATTGAAATTATGTTCAATTGGTTTATTTCACAAAGTAAGGATCATAGACAAACATAGAGTGCATACTTGGTGTATGGCAAAGCTATTGTTTAAGAAAAACATAGTGTACATGCTTGGAGCATGGGACAACTAGTGTTTTTAATTCAAGTATAAAGTTGATAAAACCGAAACAATGAATAATGAGTAATCAGTATGGTGATAAATAAAAGTGTTTATTTATATTCATAGGTTTTGATACCATATTTGATTCATTTATTCTTGTGTTTCACTTTGCATGTTTTGACTTCCAGAATAACTAAGTCGCTCTTCCTGAATGATTAAGTTATTCAAACCATCCACAGTCGGTCATATGTTGGAAGTAGATATGAATCAAGACTGTCATGGGTTGGTTTGTAGAGGTCCAAGTTGGTGGACAAAGTGGTGCTACAACACTCATGAGTGCTCATAAGTTCTGAGTATTGGATTCAACCCGCGCTCATTGAATCACTTCATGGATTTTATCACGAGTGATCATGAGACGATAATATCTTATATTCTTCAAACCTAGAGATATGAGTTGTTACTATGAGTTGGTTATACATTGATTGCACGAAAACGCATTGGTAACTCGATGTTATAAAACGTGCCTTTGTGTATGATTCAACAAGTAGTAGAACAAGCCATATGAGTCGAAGTTTATCCATTCCTTTTACCTTCGGGATAAAAGCGATATCTGTGGGCCCATCGATGATTTAAAGATGATACATGTGAGTGCTTGGCCAAGCCAGGACTGATTTGATTTGTTCAATCAGTCAGTCATCATGAATCGGAAATCGGGAAACAACAAATGGACAGAGAGAATGATTTATAATCCATGTCTCAGTCCATATGATATCTAGAATGGAGGAATATATGATCCCTTATCTAATGGACAAGTCATTAACAAAGGTCAGAGTTCATCGACAAGGTCAGAGTTCGACAGAAGCTTTTGAGAGCTATGATTGCTGATCGGTTCCTGAAGTCATACGCAATAATAGTTTTAGACTTATCCAAGTGGGAGACTGTTGGATTGATGTCTAAGTCCATAACTATAATTGGTAAGACTTGACCCGACCCGGCATGGTCCATTTGGGTTGCATGGCATCATGCATTTGGATAGACTATAATGAGAGAAATAACACTTAAGGTTGGTTAATATATTATAAGTTCTAATATATTAATAAGGTTATTTAATTAGTATTGGTCAAGAATTAATTTGGAATTAATTAAGTGATCAAAAGGAGACTAATTAAATATATGGGTTGATTGTGTAAATCATTCATTCTTATATATGTGGGCTTGTGATCCAAGATTCCTTATGTTGGACTAAGTCCATGGGGTGACCCATGGATACTCCATGGATGTTAAAATCCATGGAGCATAAGGAATGGGTAAAGTTATGAGTTACATGGTGTAACCCTAATAGCCACCATATAAAAGAATCTCATGGCTAAAGAAATCGTGCACTAATGTGTGAGTGTGAGGGCTAGACGATTTCAAGGAGTGTTCAAGTTTCTCTCAAGTTATTCCAAGTGTATTTGGTGTTGTGTGAACCATTTGAGGTGTCACACTTGGGGCACTAGGCACTCAAGCTTCATGAAGACATTCTACATCAAAGAGGTATGTATTCTATCTTGTTATATTTATTATTTTGTATGCTAGATTAGGATAATACCTTGGATGTTCATAATTGTATGTATAATAGAGAAAACATAGATCCAAGGTATTTAGGGTTGCATGTATACTTAGGAGTGTTAGAATGCTCAAAACCCAACAATCACTGACTAATCTGTACTAGCATGCAGTTCATAAAGCTGATACACATATAACAGACACATAAGGCATCCTTCCTAGATCCTTAGCCCTAATCTAGCATGCAGTTCTCATAAGCATATAATTACATAAACTTGTATGGGTAATTTGGGAGTACTTACTTGAGCTCGGATGATTGCATGCACCACACCCTTTTCTCTTTTCAAAATTCTTTTCTTTTTTCGAAATTATTTTCTCTTTTCAAAGTTCTTTTTATAAAAATGATTTTATTTTAAAAAATTTCATACCAAGTCCTCAGTTTTAGTTCAGACACACCCGAGAGTGTGCCCGAATCCCTCAAACCTCTGATACCAACTTGAAACATCCTAAAAATGCGGTCCAAAAATTTCGTTTTAATTTATAAATAAAACCATAGTAATCCAAATCATCTCATAAAAACATAAGTGATAATATCTCAAAATATCATATCAAAACACTGTATCAAAATCACATGTCCAAATATCAGAGTAAATCATCCCAGGCTAAACGATGTGGTGTGTGCGATGCAGTCATCCCGAGCTCTTCCACTTACTAGAGGAAGTACGTGAAACCAAAACTGAAAACTGTAAGAACGAAGCTTAGTGAGTCTCCCCAAACTATCACATACCATACACATAATCACATAAAAACATACATTGGGGCTTGCCCGCTACATCGGGACCCGCCCGACATCGGACCGAAATCCGGAACCGGGCCCGGCCCGGCCTCGGACTAAAGTTCGGCATCGGGCCCCGCCCGGTATCGTACCGAAGTCCGATATATATATAAACATATCAACAAAGCATATAGCATAAACACATAACATAATCATATAAACATTCCTCGGGCTTGCCCCGACATCAGACCGAAGCCCAGAACATATAAGCTAAACATTCATCGGGGTTTCCCCAGCATCGGACCGAAGCCCGTCACATATAAACAAACCCATGCAAGAATCACGAAGACATCAAGCATACAAACATTCCTCGGGCTGTCCCCGGCATCGGACCGAAGTCCGGAAACATATAACCTACATCGTGCTAACCCCGACATCGGGCCTAAGTCTGGCATATGCTAACATACATAAGCGGGCCGACATTGGTGCCTTTGACCCGTTCCTACTGGAGGAAAACTCACCTCACAAAGATGGTTGTTGAACCTCTCGTTAAGGAATCTCTATCGGCTGCTCCCGTGACTCCCCGACTATCATTATCAACAACACTTAGTCAAAATCCAATAATTCTTCTTAGGGTAAAATGACCATTTTACCCCCTGATCTAATTTGGACCATAACCTAGGCCCTATTTCCTTCTAATCTATCCAAGCCCACTAATGGCCCACTAATGGCCCAATTTTCTAAATTGGGCCCAACTCCTCAAATGCCTTCCCTTAAGCCCAAACATGTCCTTGGTCCGTTATATGACTTCTGATGGCCCATTAAGGCCCAATAACAGCTAAGTCCAAAGATTGGCCCAAACCGAGGCCCAACCATCACAAAGCCCAAATCCTAGGAGTACGTTGGGCGTACTCCTCTGTACGCTAAGCGTACTGCTGCATGGCTTGTATGCTGCGCGTACTAGCTTGTACGCCCAGCATACTACCTTGTTAAGCCATCAACTTCAAAAATGCTTATTCCATTAAGACCTTAAGCCTATATTATAGATCTGAGTCCCTTAGCATCTCTTAACTCATAAAGTCGACTACTTGGTGGCTTGCAACCAACCAAATAAACCCAAACTTGGAATATAGCAACTAACTTCCATGGAAATGGTTAGATCTCATGCATGGTCACAAATGGACCTTAAAGATCGAAACTTTACTGCTTATGGGGCTTATATATCACTAAGGCTGGCAACCCTAGGCCTAGAAACGAATTTGAGTCATAAAGATCCATTCTTGGGAGTAAAAAGGTCCAAAACATCACTACACTAGATCTAAGCATACTTGAGGAAAGTTGTGAACTTTATACCTTCAAAGAGTCCCAAATGATGATGCTATCCCGGATCTATGAGCTCAAGATACTCAAGTTCCTCTTCACTAGCTTCTCCTTCCTTCTTTCAAGCTTCTAAGCTCCAAAACAAGCTTCACAAGGCCAAACACACACAAGAATGAGAAAAAGGGAGGCTATCTAGGGTTTCTGAGGTTGAGGGGCTGGTAAGGAGGCTAGGGTTTGAGTCATAATGTTGTATTTATATGGATTAAACCCTAAAAATTAGGGTTTGGAGTCTGCTCACGTATGTTGCGCGTACTCCTTGATACGCTGCGCGTACGTGTATGCGCCCCCTGAATCCAAAGCTCCTTTACGCCCCGCTTACGCCAAGCTTACGCCCAGCATACGTCTTCTGGGCAGCCCAACTACTCGGCCCACTTATTAATGGTCTACTCAAAGATCCACTATTAAATACTTAGCCCAACAATTAATTAAAGAAATATTAAATAATTATTACCTCAAGTGATGGACGTTACAAAATCTTAAACATAAAATTGTTTAAATAGGGCTCAAGACCTGAATTTAGAGTTTGCATATCCATCGCCGCCATGTCATGGCCATTAAATGACCACACCATGGTGACTAAAAATTGTGTGTTTCTTTATGGAGCGCTACCACATCGTAGTGAGCTTGATCATCACGTTGTGGCAACCAAAAACCCTCAAAGTTAGAAAGGTAGAGTCTCAAGAGCAATACCTAAAAAATAGATGTTACAACTTAATTTTCATCTTCTTTTATATATAAATATGTTTAGGTTTGTAGAGGACATACACGTATGAAAAGCATATTGTTACTCTACAAATACTATGAAACAAAGCAATGTATTTTTGTGTGTTGGATCTCTGATTTGGCTTGAAATCGAGATTTCATTGTTCTTGGATTATCCAAAATCTGGTTTTGTCATACCTCATGCATTAGGCTCAAAATCATACGTTTTGGAAAGTGTTCGTGCATGACCCTAGAATTATCCGAGTGTTACTATTTATTGATATTCTGGCCTAAAATCTTATAGGGATCTAAACAATCTATTTGTCTTTGTTGTAGATGATTTTGAAGAAAAACACAACTGCTCACGAAGTGTAAATGAATCTTGAGATTTTTTTTGTGACAATAAAGACGCCAAACCCATTCAACTTAATGGTGAGCTTCGTAATATCGTTATTAGGGACTCTACAATCGCGAATTATTGCACTCATATCAAAATGATTGTTTACCTAGTTGATAGAATTGATCACAAATTACTGCATTCATATCAAAAATTTAGTAATAATTATAAATTTAAGAGCATAATTTGACCTTAAATAGATATTAAATAAATAGGGACTAAAATTGACAACTAGGACAAACCTATAGTGTGTACTTTGACTTGGTCAAATTACCATCTTGTTAGAATAATTATGAATGGGGGGCCTTAGTCATAGCTTTGAAAGTGTTTTTTAAATACAAGATCAAATGATGTCACAACTCGAAAATTAAAAACTAGAGGGAACATAGTTATCAATTGTCACATGACCAAATATTTTGAAATAAGTTAGCTATACTCTCCTCATTTTGGAGAAACAAATTTAAGGGAATAAAAGGAAGGTTTCCATTGTGATTTGAAGAGATTTATTGGCATATGAAGAATTTTAAGTTAAGAATTAGAAGGTAAATCTCTACCTTGATTTTCTCTTAATTTCGAGCTTAGGTTTGGGTTAATGCCCAAGTTCATATTCAATGCTCAATTACTAATTATGCGAGATTTGGAACTAGAAACATGCACTAGATCATCACTGGATCATCAAGCCATCATTGGAATGATTGATTCCACATCCAATGTTTGATTTTGTGGTAATTGGAATGCTAATTTGATGAGATGTTTTCTATGGTTCTAAATCTCCAATGCAGTTTTAATATAACTTAGATTAGTGGTACTTTAATCCAAGTCTATGATTCTACGCTTGGGGAAGTAAGATGCCTGTTTGTGATTTACTCCCTGTTGAATAGTGTTTAAAAATGAGTTTGAATCAATCGATTAATGAAAGCAGTAAAGAATATAGAGATATAAATAAGATCTAATTAGCTCAGTTTATGTCTGGAATAATACAAGGAGATTTCGAAAAGTATAAGAGTAATTCTGAGAAAGTTCTTACTCTAACCTCTAAGAACACAGACCAAAAAATACAAGGACTATTCATTACACACGAAACTCTAATATGCCTTGTAAATAGATAAGATAACGAAAGTCCTTAAACTTTCACTATTTACAGACTCAAACATAAAGACACTACTTTCGACTCTCACAACAACTTTCGACTCTACACTTGTAATGATTCCAATGTAGACTTTGATGTTGCGAGCTTAAGTGAGGATTACAATGGTGAATCACCACTGAATGGATTAAGATAACCTTAAATCATGTTTGGTCCACAAAACACTTTGAAATATTCAAATAAGTCAATGATTGAAAATACTTAAGTGTCTAAAAGTTTTGAAGTAACTAAACTATCATTTGAGCTCATAATTGTTAGTTATGGATTTAATCTCACATCCCCGTATTTGAAATTGGAATCATGTATCGAGGGATAAAATCAAGGATTAAGATTGGAACTGGATTTAATTAGATGCTTAATTCATGTGTAGAAAGATCATAGATAATCATTAGTCATGAGAAAACAATTTAAAAGCATCTATGAAGTGATTAGAGACTTACGTCTTAAAATGGAAGGTTGATTTCTTTATAATGGCTTTATTGAACTTATGAGCCATTAAGACCTTTAGTAATTAAGTCATATATATTGGGATGTAATTAAGTTTCAAATAATTTTCTTAGATTTATTACATATTGTAACGCTCGATTCCCAAGGTATTTATTTTTTTTATTTGTTGGTTGCTTTAATATTTCGTTTGGGTTTTGAAGTCTTTGGGATTTATATTTAATTTTGGGCTTAGGGGGGGTACCGTATGAGGGGCGTACCACCCTACGTACGTTGGGCATACTAATGGAGGTTGGGCGCGGGTGCCATGCACGTACGCGCTACGTACAAGCGCAACGTATGTGTCCAGATCCAAAGCCCTACATTTTAGGGTTTGAGCATTATTTAAAGAACATTATGCCTTAAGTACCTCCTTTATCAGCCTCCCTCTTCTCCCTTATCAGCCACCACGAAACCCTAACCCCATTGTTGTGTGTTCTTGATCTTAGAAGGTCCCTTGAGCGCATTTTTGGTGTTTTTGTTCAATTTTCAAGGAAGAGAAGGTTGGAGCAAGGTGGTGCTTCAAGGAGAAGCTTTTAGATCCGAGTTGTCTGCTTCATTTCAAGCTTGTGCAAGGTATAAAGTCTTGAACTTGATACTTTATAGCCTAGATCTCTTTTAGTTGAGTTTTGGACCCTTTTTTGTTTCATTAATGAGATCTTGTGAGTCCATGCCGTTTTTGAAGCTTTGAGTTGCCACTCTTGGTATTATTTTGGTCCTAAAGTCATAAAGTTGCCATCTTTGAGGCTTTAGATCATCCATGCATGAGTATTGATCATTTTTATGGAAGCTGATTGTCATATTTAGAGTTTAGGTTCATTTGGGGGCATGCAAGCCACCATGTTGTCGAATTTATGGTTTAAGAGGATGGATATGGCTCAGATCTGTGATTGGGACCATTGGACTTAAGTAGTTAAGAACTTAATTGAAGGAAGAGCTTAATGAGTGAGTATGTTGGGCGTACAAGCTCATACGCGCGTACAAGCTCATACGCGCGTACAAGCTCATACGCACAACGTACAGCTAAGTACGCCCCGCGTACTCAGGCAGTAGGCTTGGCATTGCTTTGGGCCTCGGTTTGGGCCATTTCTTGGACTTAGTTGTTGTGGGCCTTAATGGGCCATCTGAAAGCAGGTTTTGGGTCAAAGGAATGATTGGGCTTTAGGGTAAGGCCCACTGGAGGGATTTGGGCCAAATTTGGAAAATTGGGCCATGAGTGGACCATTTGGACCTTGGTTGATTAGTTAGGATTGGGCCTTTTATATTGTGGATTTGGGCCGTAATTTATGGATCAAATTAGGCCTGGATTAAAATGGTCATTTTACCCCAAGTATGGAATATTGGATATTTATTGGAACCCAAGTATTGATTGAGTGTTATTTTCATTCTGATAGCTCTGGGAGTCTTCAGGGCAGCAGTTATGGATTTCTTTCTATGAGATTCAGAATTTGAGGTGAGTTTTTCTCACCGGGTTTAGCGGGTCTAAGGCACCAAGGCCGACCCTTCATGATTATGTTGATATACTTGTTGTTTGGTGATACTTGTATGTGCTTGTATATGTATGCTCATTGGGCGGGGCCCGTATTGCGGGTGTGGGCGGGGACCGTATCTCATTAGGAGGGGCCCGTATTGTGAGTGTGGGCGGGGCCCGTATCTCTTTGGGCGGGGCCCATTATTTGATATGTTTAGTATGCGGTATCTTGTGGAACTCACTAAGCTTTGTGCTTATGGTTTTTAGTTTATGTTTCAGGTACTTTCGGTTCCAAGGGGAAGAGCTCGGGTTGACTGCATCGCACACACCATCGGGATTCTGCATATATGACATTTACTCTGATTTATAACATTTGATACATTGGTTTTGTTGGGATGTATGAATGATATTGAAAACTCTGTCTTATCTATTTTTAAAACAAAATTTTTGGGACTATATTTTTGGATGTTACAAGTTGGTATCAGAGCCTTAGTTTGAGGGATTCTGGCACACTCTCGAGTGTGTGTGAGCTCAAACTGAGGACTTGGTAAGATGTTCAAAAGAAAAATGTTTTATAAAAAGGATTTCTAAAAAGGAGATAAAGCGTGTGGTGCATGCAATCGACCGAGCTCAAGTAAGTTTTCCCAAAATACCCATACGTGTTTATGTTATGTTTGAATTGTGAATCTGCGAATTGCATGCTAGATTAGGGCTAAGGATCTAGGAGTGATGCCTTGTATGCTTGCTGTATGAGCTTATAGATTTTCATGCTAGTACTGATCAGTTAGTAATAGGATGGTCTGATTAGGGTATGCTTGGTTTTGATTACTTAATGCTCGAATGCTGCTTGCTTTATGCTTTTATGAGTTATAAATAGCTTCAGCTAACTAGTAAACGAATATGCTAAGTTACATATTATGGGGAATAAATAATTTTAGAGGGTTAGGTTTTAACTCTATTGCACAGCTCTTGTTTGAGTCCAACCGTTGTAGTGTGAGACCTCACATTCGATAAATTATCTAGCTTTTGTAATATGTAATTATATTTGTGGACTAGTTAGAGGAAGTTAGCGGAGGTTCCTTCTGCAGCTGATGGCGGAGAGTGGTGCGGAGTTTGCCCTAGGAAAACCTAGGATGAGATTTAGTGTTGGGAGCCTTATCTGTGAGGGAATTGGTGGATATAAAGTAACTTGGTTGAGTTAAGGCACTCCTTGAGGAAAGTACGGATAGATATAGAAGGTAGTATGGGCCCGTACTACTGGAAGCAGAGGATCCGTACTCGATCCAAGGAGGGTTGCGATGAAGCCAGGGAGTTGTGGAGTTGTGATTTCCCCGATGTATATATTTGATGCATATTCTGATGGTTTATATGGTCTGATTTCAGTATGATGGTGTTGCGAGGCAGGCCAGTGGGCAATTCCGGTGGTGGGGAGGGTTCAGGCTCAGGTTATGGAGTCGGGCAGCTTGATGATTAGACAATGAAGTTCATCTCACCTAAGATTATGCGTAGTGTCCTTGAGCAGACTCCTGTGATCTTTGGCACGGTCAAGGAGGGTATTTTAGAGATTCTTGACAAGCAATTGAGCGCCTTTCGCGCTAAGATTGTAGCTTTGGTCGAGGCGCGTTCCCTGACTTTCAGGGAGTTTCATGCATGTGGAGCGCCAGATTATCATGAGGCGAGGGACCCTATTATGAGCAGCAGGTGGTTAGCAGATGTTGCTAACGCCTTCCATACTAGCCGATGTCCCAAGGGGGACAAGGTCAGACTAGCTTCTTGCCTCCTGAAGGACAGGGGTCTTGATTGGTGGGAGGAGGTAGGGCATGCTATTGGGGATGATGTTTTTATTGATTCGAAGACCTGGAGTGATTTATCGACCAGGTTTCGAGTCGAGTTTGCACCGATGATTGAGGTGCAACAGCTGGCGCGAGAGTTCCAGGATCTCTGTCAGACTACTGAGAATGTGGCTGAGATCGTCATTATGTTCAGGGAGAGGTCACTTCTGGTTCCACGGTATGTGGCGGACGAGGAGATGAAGAAGGTACGGTACAATGAGATGTTGAGGAGTGATATTAGATAGTTTGTTAGCCGATCCAGCTGCAAGACACTAGAAGATATGATGGCGAGGGATAGAGAGAGGGATATTGATTTGGAGATGGAGAAGAAGAGGAAGCCAGATTCTGTGTCCAGTGTTGAGGGTTCGAGCAAGAGGCCCACGGTAGTTGATACGAGGGGAAGGCCAATAGGTCTGAGGTCGTTGTGGCAAGTATGGCAGGTCGCACGTGTGGACGTGTAGGGTGGGTGGTTTTGGTTGCTTCAAGTGTGGCCGGACGGGTCATGTCAGCATGGATTGTACTGCTACCACCACCATCACCTCGATATCTGATCTGATTTGATTTCAGTGCAATGAGAGGGGCCACAAGAAGGCCCATTGTCCGAGTTTGGCTACAGCAGGACCAGTGTTAGCACCCGCTCCTGCGACATTGAGGATTACTGACGGCCGGCAGGGCCGGGCAGATGCGCCTGCGACGAAGAGCAGGACTTTCCAGCTGACGGCAGAGGAGGCGCATGCAGCTCCCGATGTGGTGACGGGTATGTATCTTCTCCTTATCTTTTTATTTATATTGAATTGTTGCTTATGTCTATGTGTTTTTTTAGGATCGTTCCTTGTGAACGTCATCTCTGCTTTAGTATTATTTGATTCGGGGGCTACCTGATCATTTGTATCTCTTGCGCTTAGCAAGAGATTTGGTGGAGCTCCGAGGGGGCTGGATTGTCCTCTAGATGTTGAGATTGTTGATGATAGGTATATTCGGGTTACGAGGGTGCATCGAGGGTGTACTCTTCAGTTATTCAGCGTGTGGTATCCGGTGGATCTGGTTCCCATTCCATTGCGTGGGAACAAGGTTATTGTGGGCATGGATTGGTTGAGCCCTAATGGAGCAGTATTCGACTCTGAGCAGCAATTGGTTCGGCTTCGGACCCCAAGTGGGGGAGAGTTGGTGATTCAGGGTGAGAGACCGCAGCGTGGGCCGATTATGTGTTCAGCGGTGAGGGCCATACGCTATCATCATCAGGGATGTTCGGGTTTTGTCGCATATGCCATGGATACCCGGGATAAGGGTAAGGCGACCGTGAACGATGTGTCGATTGTGCGGGAGTATCCGAATGTGTTGTTAGAGGACTTGCCTGGGGTACCTACAGAGAGACAGGTGGAGTTCAGGATTGATTTGGTTCCGGGTGCGGATCCGATAGCCAAGGCACCGTATTGGTTGGCTCCTCCCGAAATGCAGGAGTTGTCTACACAGTTGCATGAGCTATTAGACAAGAGATTTATCAGGCCAAGCAGTTCGCCTTGGGGAGCCTCGATTGTGTTTGTGAGGAAGAAGGATGGGTCTCACTGGATGTGTATCGACTTCCGGGAGTTGAATAAGGTAACGATGAAGATGTGCAGAAGACGGGTTATCATCAAATGCGGGTCCGGGATGAGGATGTGCAGAAGACGGCTTTCCGGACTCGATATGGTCATTATAAATTCGTGGTGATGCCATTTGGGCTCACCAATGCTCCAGCCGCATTCATGGATCTCATGAACCGCGTGTGCAGACCGATGTTGGATCGGTCTGTGATAGTATTTATTGATGATATCTTGGTCTATTCCAAGAGTCAGGAGCGGCACGAGGAGAACTTGAGGGAAGTGCTTGAGACATTGAGGAGAGAGAGACATTTTGCAAAGTTCTCCAAGTGCGAGTTCTGGTTGCGCGAGGTGCAGTTTCTGGGGCACCTTTTCAACCAGAAGGGTATTCTGGTCGATCCGGCAAAGGTCGAGGCCGTGATGCAGTGGGAGGTTCCGAGGTCTCCATCTGAGATTCAAAGTTTTCTTGGTCTGGCGGGTTAATATCGGAAGAAACCCAAGAGATTCGACTCGAGGTCTAAGACTGGGCAGACAACTAGGGTTTCTGTGAAGAAACCCAAGGGATTCGAATCGAGGTCGAAGGGTCAGCAGGGCAGGAGCTGATGTGGGAAATGCGGCAAGACGCATGAGGGAATTTGCAGATTAGGGGGATCGGGCTGCTATAAGTGCGGCAAGTTGGGGCACTTTAGCAGGGATTGTATTGCCCCTACCCCAACCATCCAGACATCAGACATGCTTTGTTTTCACTGCAATCAGCGAGGCCATAAAAAGGCCAACTGCCCGAGATTTGTATCAGGAGCGCCAGTAGCGGCGCCAACTCCAGTGACCCTGCAGATCACAGATGGCCGCCAGGGAAAGACAGATGCTCCTGTGGTGAGTAGCCGAGCCTTCCAGCTAACCGCCGAGGAGGCGCGTGCCACACCGGATGTGGTGACGGGTATGTTTTCTTCTCCCTAACTTTTATTATATGTCAGTTTTGATATTTATATTCTATGTGTTTTGTTTAGGATCGTTCCATGTGAACGACATCCCAATACTCGTATTATTTGACTCGGGGGCTACCTGATCATTCGTATCTCTTGCACTCAGCAAGCGGTTTGCTGAGTCTTCAGGCACGTTGGATTGTCCTTTAGAAGTCAAGATTGTGGACGATTGATCCGTCCGAGCATCAGAGGTTTATAGAGATTGTGTCCTCAGCATGTATGACGAGCGTTACCTCGTGGATTTGGTTCCCATTCCTTTGCGTGGGAACAAGGTCATCATAGGCATGGATTGGTTGAGCCCTAATGGGGCGGTGATTGACTGTGAGCAGCAGTTGGTTCGGGTCAGGACCCCAAGTGGGGGAGAGCTAGTGATTCAGGGTGAGAGACCGCAGCTTGCACCGGTCATGTGTTCAGCAGCGAGAGCCAGACGCTACCTTCATCAGGGATGTACATGTTTTGTCGCCTACGTTATGGATACCCGGGAGGAGGGTAAGGCGACCGTGAGCGATGTGCCAGTTGTGTGGGAGTATCCGGATGTGTTCCCGAAGGATTTGCATGGGATACCTCCGGAGAGACAGGTGGAGTTCAGGATTGACCTAGTTCAGGGTGCGGCTCCGATAGCCAAGGCACCGTATCGGTTGGCTCCTCCCGAGATGCAGGAGTTGTCTACACAGCTGCAGGAGCTATTAGAAAAGGGATTTATCAGGACGAGCAGTTCACCTTGGGAATCCCCGATTTTGTTTGTGAAGAAGAAGGACGGGTCTCACCGGATGTGTATAGACTACCGAGAGTTGAATAAGGTAACGGTGAAGAACCGTTACCCACTCTCGTGGATTGACGATCTCTTCGACCAGCTTTAGGGGGAATCTTGGTTTTCCAAGATCGATTTGCATTCAGGCTATCACCAGATGAGAGTCAGAGACGAGGATGTACAGAAGACTGCCTTTCGGACTCGCTATGGTCACTATGAGTTCGTGGTAATGCCATTTGGGCTCACCAATGCTCCTGTTGCGTTCATGGATCTCATGAACCGCGTATGCAGACCGATCTTGGATCGGTCTATGATAGTCTTTATTGATGATATCTTGGTTTATTCCAAGACACAGGAGCAACATGAGGAGCACTTGAGGGAGGTGCTGGAGACACTGAGGAGGGAGAGACTTTTCGCAAAGTTCTCCAAGTGCGATTTTTGGTTGCGCGAGGTGCAATTTCTGGGGCACCTCTGTTGGATTAGTGTCTAAGTCCATAACTATTTTGGTATGTACTTGACCCGATTATGAGCATGGTCCTTTTGGGTTGCCTTCACCATAGCAATATGTAGGATGAATTAAGGAGAGAAATGTTTAATTATGATTTATTAATATATTATAAGAATAATATATTAAAGGAGAAATCATATTGTTTAATTAATATTAGTCAAGAATTAATTTTTTGACTAAAAGAGATTAATTAAACTTAAGGGACTAGAATTGTAATTATAGGATAATTGCAATTGGGCTATGGATCACCTTGGAATAATAGGTTGGACGAATTCTATGGGGAAGCCCATTAGAAATTGTCCAAGGCATGTTCCAGAAGGGGCCCATGGGTTGCTTAGGGCTTAAGCAGTCAAATTAGGGTTTCCTTGTTGGATAACCCTAATAGCCTAAGTATATAAGGAACCCTTGGGCACCAAAACGTGGCTAACACTTGGATTAGGGTTTCCAGCCGTTTTTGGTGCCTCCTCTCTCTTCTCTCCTTCATCCAATTGCTTAGTGGTGTTTGTGACTCCATTAGAGGTGAAACACTTGAGGTACTAAGCTTTCTGAAGCCAAGGATTGATTGTTATTGCTATATAACAATCAAAGGTAAGATCTAAAACCTTATTTTAGTTCTTATATGATAGATCTAGGGTTTATAGCTTTGGATATTCAATTGCATGTTCATTAGACAAACTAGATCCAAAAGCTATTAGGGTTTGCATGTACACCATAGGAATGATGTATTGCTCGAAACCCATCAGTGGTATCAGAGCCTAGGGCTGTTTGTTAGTGAATTTGATGCTTGATTGATCGATTTTTGCATGAAAAACGAAGTTTTTTGCACCCTGCCTCACTGACTCGGCGATTCGGTGGATGAACTCGGCGAGTCAGGCCGACTCGGCGAGTCCATGGATCTGGCAGCCTGTTTTTGCGATTTCCTTGCCTATTTTGCTGTGGGATAATTACCAAAACAGTTTTTATCAATAAAATCTGAATTTTATGTATATATGGTGATTATCCTTGCCAAAATAGAAGATAATTGTCAAAATTTAGATAATCTTTTGTTTTATTAGATAAAGATTGATTATTTGTAATTTAGATTTGAATTATATTGTGAAAAAGTTTCAATTTTCCCCTTTAGGTTTTATAGTTTAAATTTGAACTTAAAAGTTTTGTTTTTGAAATTTGAATAGTTGAACCCTAATGTTTTGAAAGGTTTCAAAACTTGTCCTCAAGTTTTGGAATTTAAATTTTTGATTAAAAGTTTAATTTTTGAAATATTTAAATTCTAAACCCTAATGTTTTGAAAAGTTCAAAACTTGCCCTCAAGTTTTGGAATTTAAAAGTTGATTAAAAGATTAATTTTGAAATGTTAAATTCTAAAAACCCTCGTATTTTTGAAAAAGTTCAAATTACACCCTTATGGTTTTATTAATTAATTAAGGTGTATAATTAAAAGAGTTTTAATAAACCCATATAGTTTTGATTTACATTTAATTAAATTAAAAGTATAATTTATTAAATTAGACCACCTAGTATTTTAAAAGTTTAAAATACACCCTTATACTATATGTAACATTAAAAGTCTAATATTATATATGTATGAGTAAAAAGTCAGTCTTACCGTTAGTAAGCCTCATTCACGAAGCTGGTCTATAAGGGGTGTTTAAGGAAATTGCCTATAAAATGGCGATTGAATGGGTATCCACTCTTACCCACCACACTCTTGACTAGTGGAGGGTCGTTAGCCAAACGGGTAGGATATGACGAAACCTTCCATTATAAGTATAATGAAGTACAAAGTAACTAAATGCTTTTATAAATTCCCAAATCATAGATACTTTAGGCAAAATGTGAAATTGTATGCTAATCCATGGAATTACACTTCACACCCTTGCCAAACGTTAGTGGAGCGTGCGTGGTTAACCGACACACTAATTTGGGGTTGACATTGGTAGTGAAGGGTGGCTAGATGTTAATCATAGATCAATGGAGCGTGTGTGGCTAACCGGCACATTGATTAGGTGATAGTATCATTGAGTGCATCACGTAGATTCGTATGGTTATTCACACCTTATTTGTGATCCTCGGCATCCCAGTCACAAATAGAAGGGCATAATCGAGATTAAACATGCCATTGAAAAGTTCAATGAATCTCAAAAGATCTAGGAGTTTCAATTCATTTAAAACTTAAACTTCCTTTTCGTTTTTCATGGTGGAAATTGGTAAATCGTCATTTACCTACCTTCAAATATTCTGCAACTAGATTACGGCATCCCTCTTCTAGGTTGTACAGTATTGTGTTGGATCTTAGCCTTGATGTTTCATTTGGGTGTTACATCAAGGATTTTTATCAACTAACTTGATTTTTCTCCCGTTTTGTAGATGTCTAAATCTTACAATGGTCTTCCTAAGTCCCTTGGAACAAGCTTTCCAAATGAAGATGACGTTCCACGATACGATCAAGGAAATGAGAGTCATGCTTCACTTCCTCCACCTCCTCCAATTAATCTCCCTAACCCACAAGTTCAAAGGCTTGAAAAGTTCAAGCTCACTCAAGCCCTTTTGGCAAGTAAACACGAAGATGGAAAACCTGTGTGTGCACACATCTTAGAGATGAAGTCACACATTGATAGGTTAAGGATGATGGGTGTCGATATCTCAGAAATGTTGGTTGTTGACTGGGTTCTTCAGTCACTTCCTGAATCATATAGTAAGTTCGTTAGAGAGTACTGTATGATGGACCATGACGTGACCCTCATTGATTTGACCTATTTGCTTATAGCTGCTGAATCAGAAATGATTTGGCGTGCTGATCGAGCAACTTTGTCTGGCAAATCAAACTCCCAAACTTCAATAGACATTGAAAATGGAGACATTGGAAATCCAAAAAAGGTAAATTCTGAGATAGTTCCTTGTGCCATTCCAAAAGAGTCCATCTGCTTCTACTGCCAAGAGAAGGGGCATTGGAGACGAAGCTGCCCTGTTTACCTGAGAGATCTAAGAGATGGGAGAGTCAAGACATATGGCTCTACTTCAGGTAAAATCTATTAACTAACTCTATAAGTTCCTATTCTTTGATTCTTAATACATGATGTGGTAAGATTACATTTTGATGTTTTTGCAGGATCGAAGAAAAGAGAGGAAGCTTAAGGAAGAAGCGTGCTGAATATGATCATGAAGAAATGGATTTCGATCGCATGGACTCGAGGATCAGATTTTTGAGCTGCTACTCTAGAGTTAGGATAGAATGATAAGAAATATGAAATAGCATAGTTTTTCAGTTGAATTGCATTGTAAGGACAAATTTTTCCGCAATAAAATAAATTTTGGTTTTGTCTTATTTTTTTATCCTTGCAATGGTGTGTATGAAAAATTGATGTTTGATTGTTTCTATTGTTAGCAATAATGGATTCTTTATTATGTTATTTGTGGAAATGTCGAGAATTTGCCAAATAAGGGAAGATTCTCATCGCCCAAGTTTCAGTTGGACAGAAACTTGGAGTCATGCAACTTGGTTGCATGATGAATGAGAAACTTCATATTTGGAAATTAGACTAATTCTTTGACAAAGTGTCAAGAGAGGGACTAGGAGATCGAGTACACTAGGTTGTGCATTGATCAAGTCCACCACAAGAGTGATAAAGATATTCGTCATGATTTACTAAAGTTTAGTAAATATGGTTATACTTATAAGATTAAGTATAATTCTAAGTTGATTGAAAGAGTTTCAATCAATAGCAGAACGAATAAGAAGAATCAAGTAGGCAGAAAGATAAAAGTTTCTCTATTCTAAGAAGAAGGGAGAGTACCTTTTATTGTGTTTTATGATAAGTCTTGATGATTAAGAACCATATCTCAATTGATCCTCCAAGTGAGTCTTAGTGCATTTGTATGTCTAAGAAGAGGAATCGAGAATTGTAGAAATGGTTAAAATCAAGAAGTCAATCATACTTCGTTCCAATATCAAGTCTTAGAGTTATATTCCAAGATTGAGAATTGAGTGACAAGTCTTAAGTAGGTTTATAACACTCATCAAATGTGGAGTTTGGAAAAGGTTTTCTTATTCTTGCACATTTGAAATTGGTAAGTTGTGCTGTCTTGGATAAGACAAAGACCAACTAGGACCAATTATGTGAAGTGTTTTGTCTTGATAAGAACTACACTAACTCTTGAATATTTGTTTTGTCTAGGAAAGGTTCCTGACAAGAAAATCTTATATGTCAAGGAGTCAGTGGGAGTCTTAATGGTCTTGAAAGGTTTCAAGAACAAATCAAGAGTTAAACCTAGTTGATCATCACTAGCACACGACTTGAGGTTTAAAGCCTATCGTGGATGGCATACTCTTTTTCTGTGCCATTCCAATTGAGTTAATATGCATGTGAGTTCTATGAGTTCTCATTTGAATACATAAAGACAAAGCACCTTGATCAATGGAAAGTACATTGATATGAAAGGGTGAGTTGCTTGGAAGACATGGTGGGCATTCATGTTACCATGAGGCAAGAAATCGAGATTGAGCACATTCGGTCCAAATGAGTTTGGATTTGTCGCAAAATTTGGTTTTGACAAATTCACATGGATAGGAACACATACACTTTAAAATATAAGTGTCATGAGGTTTCCCTCCTTCATGAAAATGATTGTAAGGAAATGCTTTCACTAAGAGAGATTTTAAGAAGATTTCAATTGTGAAAATTGTATTCTCAAATTCGATTATGATTACGGCATCCCTCTTCATAGTTCGAATTGTGAGATTTGGCAATTAGTCTGAACATTTGGGACTTAGTAACATAAGTTCTGAATTTCTTTAGACACACATGTGAGCTATCTAAGGCAAAGGTGTATAAGCTTACAAAGCTTAGATAAAGGCTTATCAAAGCATTAGGTATTAGAAATATGAACTTAAGAAATTCAATAAGCATTGTTTTCTGGAAGTTCAATTGTTTTCTGAATACATGTCAAAGCTAGTGGAAGCATAAGTGTTATGCTGGTAAGAAAATAATCATCATGTTAGTGGGAGCATGATTATTATGGTAAGTATTGCAAGTTAGCAATATTAATTATAGAAAACAAAGATTCACTTTGCAAAGTTGCAAGGGTTGAAAAATTGTTTTGCTATAATTAAGGGAGAGAATATTATACTTCGTTTCAAAATTCTAAAGCTTAGATCGAGAAACATTAATAAATTTAGTCAAGGATACATAGTGCATTCTCAAAATTCGATTATGATTACGGGATCCATCTTCATAGTTCGAATTATGGGAACATGGCACATAAAATATTATGGCAGAAGGCTGATAAAGTATCACGTCTTTATGTGAGACATTATGCATCGTGTCCAATACGCTTCGAGTATAGGATCGATTGCATATGCTATAATGTTTGACCATTCTAAAATTTTCCAAATGCCTAGGGCATTAAGAGGAAAAAAGGACTAGAATCGGTTTTGACTAAAATAATTAAACAACTATCAAAGGACGATCTGAGGTTCACTGAGGATTTGTCGCTTGTGAGTAGTTGGAAGTATAGTACTGGATGGACTATATTGACATTATTATGAATAGATAAGATTCTATTAAGAATGAGTTGTCATATGGCAAATATGGAAATGTTTCCATTAATGGGAGTTGGATATTAAGAAATATGTCTAGATTAGAAAATTTTATGCGAGAAGGATGTTCGAAGGAATGTACTTTGAATGTGAGACTTCACGTCTATGGAATTGTCTTGTAACAATTTCCGATAGAATACCTTGTAATTTCATTAGCCGGGTCTTGGTGACTTTTGTGCTATGACATTATGAAAGAATCATTGCATAAAATATTAGAATCTGACATATTCTAAAAGTGGCAAGAATTTGGTATTCTTATACTAATAATAAGAATTGGGGATTGTGAAATGAGTTTCATTGGAAAAGTTTTTCAATTGATCTATTTCACAAAGTATGGACCATAGGAAACCAAAGTGTGCATGCTTGGAGCATGGGACAATTGTGGTTATAATTCGAGTAATAAGTTGATTTTCTGAAACAGTAAGCAATGAATAATGAGTAATCAATATGGTGTTTAACTAAAAGTGTTTTTATTTACGCTCAAAAGTTTTGGGGCTATATAGGATTAATATTATTATTGCGTTTCACTTTGCATGTTTTGACTTCCAGAATAACTGGGTTATTCGAACCTCCACAGTCGATCATACGTTGGAAGTAGGTATGAAGGAAGACTGTCATGAATCTGTCTGTAGATTGCCTAAAGTGTTTAGACATAGCACAAGTTTGCTGCAGAGTTCATGAGTGCTTTGATAAGATTAGAGTATTGGATTAAACCCACACTCACTTGAATCACTTCATGGTTTTTATCACGAGTGATTGTGAGACGATAATATTGTATATTCTTGAAACCAAGACGTGTGAGTTGTTACTTGCTGATCGGTTGCACATTGATGATAAGTAAACGCACCAGTAACTTGGTGTTATAAAACTTATTGTTGTTTGTGATCCGATTAGTAGGTGCAAGCAAGCATTTGAGTCGAAGTTTATCCATTCCTTTTACCCAAAGTGGGATAAAAGCGATATATGTGGGCCCCTCGATGATTTAGTGATGACCCTAAGCGCTTGGCCAAGCCGGAACTAAGTTGATGTGTTCAACTGTAGTCTGTTGTCAGTCGTCATAAATCAGAAGTCGGGAAACAGTATAGAGAGAATGATCGAAATTCATGTCTTGTGTCTATACGATATCTTGAGAATGGAGGAATATATGATCCCTTATCTAAAGGACATGCGAATCTGATAAGATCATAGTTGACAGCGGCTTTTGAAAGCTACGATTGCTGATCAGGTTCTGAAGTTATGCAAAATAGTTATTAGACTTATCCAAGTGGGAGACTGTTGGATTAGTGTCTAAGTCCATAACTATTTTGGTATGTACTTGACCCGATTATGAGCATGGTCCTTTTGGGTTGCCTTCACCATAGCAATATGTAGGATGAATTAAGGAGAGAAAGGTTTAATTATGATTTATTAATATATTATAAGAATAATATATTAAAGGAGAAATCATATTGTTTAATTAATATTAGTCAAGAATTAATTAAGAACTAATTTTGTGACTAAAAGAGATTAATTAAACTTAGGGGACTGGAATTGTAATTATAAGATAATTGCAATTGGGCTATGGATCACCTTGGAATAATAGGTTGGACGAATTCTATGGGGAAGCCCATTAGAAATCGTCCAAGGCATGTTCCAGAAGGGGCCCATGGGCTGCTTAGGGCTTAAGCAGTCAAATTAGGGTTTCCTTGTTGGATAACCCTAATAGCCTAAGTATATAAGGAACCCTTGGGCACCAAAACATGGCTAACACTTGGATTAGGGTTTCCAGCCGTTTTTGGTGCCTCCTCTCTTTTCTCTCCTTCATCCAATTGCTTAGCGGTGTTTGTGACTCCATTAGAGGTGCAACACTTGAGGCACTAAGCTTTCTGAAGCCAAGGATTGATTGTTATTGCTATATAACAATCAAAGGTAAGATCTAAAACCTTATTTCAGTTCTTATATGATAGATCTAGGGTTTGTAGCTTTGGATATTCAATTGCATGTTCATTAGACAAACTAGATCCAAAAGCTATTAGGGTTTGCATGTACACCATAGGAATGATGTATTCCTCGAAACCCATCAACCTCGTCAACCAGAATGGTATACTGGTCGATCCGTCCAAGATGGAGGCCGTGATGAGATGGGAGGTTCCGAGGTCTCCATCCGAGACTCGGAGCTTCCTCGGTTTAGCAGGCTATTATCGGAGATTCATCCAGGATTTCTCCAAGATAGCGGTACCCCTGACCCGGCTGACGAAAAAGGTTGTTGTCTTTTGCTGGGGACCTGAGCCGCAGGTAACGTTCGAGACTTTGAGGCAGAGGTTGTGCGAGGCGCCGATCTTAGCCCTGCCAGAGGGCATTGAGGATTTCGTAGTGTATTGCGACGCGTCTATCTCGGTTTTGGGCGCAGTGTTGATGCAGAGAGGGCACGTCATCGCCTACGCCTCGAGGCAGTTGAAGCCTCACGAGGCGAATTACCCGAAGCACGATCTGGAGTTGGGGGCGGTTGTTTTTTCCCTCAAGATTTGGCGACACTACCTCTATGGGGTCCGTTGTACTATTTACACGGATCACAAGAGTCTGAGGTACTTTATGGACCAGCCAAATCTGAACATGAGACAGCGACAATGGTTGGACGTGGTGAAGGATTACGATTGCGAGATCCTCTACCACCCGGGGAAGGCCAATGTTATGGCCGATGCACTTAGCCGCAAGGCATTCGCAGCCCCGATCAGAGACATCTGCCTGAGGATTACAGTAGTGAATCCGCTTATGGAGCGGATTCGGGAGGGCTAGCAGGAGGTTATGAAGGAGGAACACCGGAAGAGTGAGCGTATCGTGGGTCAGATTTCCTCCATCGACTATGATAGTCGCAGACTGTTGACACTTCATCGTAGAGCGTGGGTTCCGTACGCGGGCGTTGTGCGCCAAATCCTGATGGAGGAGGCGGACAAATCCAGATTTTCCATCCATCCCGGGGCGAAGAAGATGTATAGAGATCTTCGTCCTGATTAGTGGTGGCCCTGCGTGAAGCAGGATGTAGTCTGGTACGTTGAGTAGTGCTTGACCTGCAGGAAGGTCAAGGCCAAGCACCAGAGACCTCACAATAAGACGCAGCCGTTGGATATTCCTGTGTGGAAATAGGAGGATATTACTATGGATTTCATCATGAAGCTTCCCAGGACCGCATGTGGAATGGATTCGATTTGGGTCATCGTGGATCGGTTGACCACAAGTGCTCATTTCATCATGATCCAGGAGAGTATATCGACTGAGAAGCTAGCCGAGATCTATGTACGTGAGGTGATGGCACGTCATGGAGTTCCGGTGTCGGTTGTGTCAAACCGATATGTTCGCTTCACTTCCAGGTTTTGGAAGCGGTTTCATGACGAGATGGGCGCACGTATTCACTTCAGTACAGCTTTTCACACTCAGACGGATGGGCAAAGTGAGAGGACAATTCAGACTCTAGAAGACATGTTGCGTGCGTGCGTATTAGATTTTGGAGGGAGTTGGGATATGTATCTTCTGTTAGCGGAATTTTCGTATAACAACAGCTATCACGCTAGCATTGATAGACCTCCCTTCGAGATGCTCTATGGGAGGAAGTGCAGGCCCCCAATCTGTTGGGGTGAGGTCGATTAGAGAGTCATGGGGAGTACTGAGGTGGTACTCAAGACCACGGAGAAGATCCAACAGGTCCGGAGCAGGCTCCAGACTGCTCAGAGCCGGCAGAAAAGCTATGCTGATAAGCGTCGATCAGACCTAGAGTTTCAGGTATGGGATATGGTCCTCCTGAAGGTGTCACCTTGGAAAGGTGTCATCCGGTTCAGGAAGCGGGGCAAGTTGGGCCCCGAATACAGTGGTTCGTTTAGGGTCTTGGCTTGGGTGGGCCGGGTTGCGTATCGACTGGATCTGCCAGCCGAGCTTAGTCAGATCCATAACGCTTTTCATATCTCCCAGTTGCGGAAGTGCTTAGTGGATGACTCCGCAGTTGTGCCTTTAGAGGATATTCAGGTGGATGATAGCCTGAACTACATCGAGAGACCAGTAGCCATTCTCGACAGGAAGACGAAGGATCTAAGGAACAAGAGGGTAGAGTTGGTGAAGGTGCAGTGGCAGCACCAGAAGGGCTCGGAATGGACGTGGGAACCAGAGGATGAGATGAGGGAGCACTACCATCAGCTATTTCCAGCCGCAACAGACATCGAGGACGAAGTCTGAGATAAGTGGGGGAGATTTGTAACGCCTGGTTTCTGGTATGTATTTAAAATCATAATTTATTCACTTTCATAGAGGAACTCGACGAGTTGGGAGCCCCAGACTCGTCGAGTAGGAATAATTTGGGACGCAGGTTAAGAAACCTACTCGATGAGTTGAGAGGCCTCAACTCGACGAGTAGGCTAACAGAAATGAAACCCCAATTTTCAGGGTTTTGCACCCTATTTAAAGGCCTTAATGTTTCATTGTGGCCTCCCTCATCGTCCCCTCAGTTCAGAGAAAACCCTAATCATGCCTTTTTCCCCATTTTGAGTGTGTGTGAGCCTAAAGAGTGTTCTTTGGTGCTTTTCTTGAAGGAGTGTGAACTTGGTGGTGCAAAGTTGAAGGGAGAAGCTTTAGATCTGGTACTTTCAGTGTTGTTGCAACCATTTGGAGGTATAAAGTCGATACATTGACTATTTATTTGCTAGATCTCTTCTTTGAGAAGTTTATGGCCTTTAGTAGCTTATATCGGTGTCATTCATGGATTTGAACATGTTATGAAGTCCTTCAAATCTAGACATTTCATGGCCTATTGAGACTTAAAGTTACCAGCTTTATCAAGTCTTGGCCTTCCTCCATTCCCTAGGTCCCTTATAAAGCTTAGTTTTAGTGTTTTTAGCTTCTTAATACCATGCATGGACGTAAAGTTAGCAAATTTACGTGGTATCTCAGCCCAAGGGGACCAAATCTATGTTTTGGAGGCATTAGATTCGCTTGGAAGTGACTAGATGAGTTAAGACTAAGGAAAACTCGACGAGTTGTTTACCCAACTCAGCGAGTTGGATCGTGGTCCCCCGACCTTTTTGATTATTGAGCAAACTCGGCGAGTTGAAGAGATGACTCAGCGAGTTGGCTAGGGTTTTCTCGGTTTTCTGAAGACAGAAGGAACTCAACGAGTCCACAAAGGGACTCGACGAGTTGTACTGAAAAGTCTCGATTCTGTTGAGAAGGAGGAACTCGGCGAATTGGAGGAAAATTCGACGAGTTGGATCGCTATTTCACGATTCTGTGATTTATGGGAACTCGACGAGTTGAGGGGTGAACTCGACGAGTTGAGTCAACTCGGAGTGTTGACTTTGACTTTGACTTTAACTTGGACCAAAGTTGACCCTTAAGGGGTTATAAGTATGAAAGGGTAATTAAGGAAATATTTTATGTATAGGAGCTTGAGTTGGGTTGATTTTCGGAGCCGAGGATTTTCAGCTACTTTCCAGTATTCGAGGTGAGTTACCTTCCCGGTATAAGTAGGTCGAAGGCACCAATTTCGGACCACTAGTAGTTGTTTACAGTAGAGATGATTGTCTTTGTGATAATTGTCTGGTATGCCACTATATGTTGAGATTTATGTGTTTGTATGCTATGTTATTTCGTGGTAGTGGTAGGGGTGAAATATTCTTCGTAATCGGTTGAAAGAGACGGAAGGGGTAGGCCAGCACCCAGATATGCTAGGTGGTTACCGATTGAAAGAGACCGAAGGGGTAGGCCAGCACCCTGATATGCTAGGCGGTTTCGGTTGAAAGAGACCGAATGGGTAGGCCAGCACCCAGATATGCTAGGTAGTATGTTTATTGTAGGGTATGTGGTATGATAGGGGAACTCACTAAGCTTTGTGCTTACAGTTTTCAATTTTGGTTTCAGGTACTTCTTCTTCGAAAGGAAATGAGCAGGCATGATTGCAGCGCATCACACCATGATTTCCGCACATGAGATCTTTGGGAGTTATACTTGGATGATGTTTTATTATGACATGTTTGATTTTTGACATATTGGTTTTGATATGGATGACACGGTGGATGTTTTTATACTAATGGTTTTATAATTTCTTAATTAAAAATGAAATTTTCGGTCTTAAATTTTGGGATGTTACAACTGAGTTGATTCAGCAGGTTCGGAGCAGGCTTCAGACAGCTCGGAGTCGGCAAAAGAGCTATACCGACAGGCTCCGATCAGACTTGGAGTTCCAGGTGGGAGATATGGTTCTCCTAAAGGTGTCACCTTGGAAAGGTGTTATCTGGTTCAGGAAGTGGGGCAAGTTGGGCCCCAGGTATATTGGTCCCTTCAGGGTTTGGCTCGGGTGGGCGGGGTAGCTTACCGTCTTGATATTCCAGCCGAGCTCAGTCAGATTCATAGCACTTTTCATGTCTCTCAGCTGCAGAAATGTTTAGTGGATGATTCCACAATTGTACCTTTGGAGGATATTCAGGTGGATGACCGCCTGAATTACATTGAGAGACCGGTGACGATTTTAGATCGGAAGACGAAAACCTTGAGGAACAAGGTTGTGGAGCTGGTAAAGGTATAGTGGATGCACCGCAAGGGGTCTGAGTGGACGTGGGAGCCTAAGGATGAGATGAGGGAGCATTAATCCGAGTTGTTCGAGATGGCAGACTTCGAGGACAAAGTCTGATCCAAGTGGGGGAGAATTGTAAAGCTCGATTCCCAAGGTATTTATTTTTTTATTTGTTTGTATCATAAATATTTCGTTTGGGCTTTGAAGTCTTTGGGCTTTATATTTCATTTTGGGCTTAGGGGGTGTCGTACGCTGGGCGTACTAATGGAGGTTGGGCGCGGGTGCCATGCACGTACGCGCAACGTACGTGTCCAGATCTAAAACCCTACATTTTAGGGTTTGAGCACTATTTAAAGAACATTATGCCTTAAGAACCTCCTTTATCAGCCTCCCTCTTGTCCCTTATTAGCCTCCACGAAACCCTAACCCCATTGTTGTGTGTTCTTGAGCTTGGAAGGTCCCTTGAGCGCATTTTTGGTGTTTTTGTTCAATTTTCAAGGAAGAGAAGGTTGGAGCAAGGTGGTGGTTCAAGGAGAAGCTTTTAGATCCGAGTTGTCTGCTTCATTTCAAGCTTGTGCAACGTATAAAGTCTTGAACTTGATACTTTATAGCCTAGATCTCTTTTAGTTGAGTTTTGGACCCTTTTTGGTCCCATTAATGAGATCTTGTGAGTCCATGTCGTTTCTGAAGCTTTGAGTTGCCACTCTTGGTATTATTTTGGTCCTAAAGTCATAAAGTTGTCATCTTTGAGGCTTTAGATCATCCATCATGAGTATCGGTCGTTTTTATGGAAGTTGATTGTCATATATCGAGTTTGGGTTCATTTGGGGGCATGCAAGCCACCAAGTTGTCGAATT
Source organism: Lactuca virosa (assembly GCF_052849685.1). Lineage (NCBI taxonomy): Eukaryota > Viridiplantae > Streptophyta > Magnoliopsida > Asterales > Asteraceae > Lactuca > Lactuca virosa. The sequence continues at coordinate 38,571,079 of NC_136431.1, read as the reverse complement.
TATGGTTTAAGAGGATGGATATGGCTCAGATCTGTGATTGGGACCATTGGACTTAAGTAGTTAAGAACTTAATTGGAGGAAGAACTTAATGAGTGAGTACGTTGGGCGTATGTTAGGTGCATTTTGTGCACCTTTTTGCACGACTTTTAGTCCCTTTTATGCATGTATTTAGCTTAGTTATATTTCATTATTATTGCATTATTATCATATTCGTGTTAGTCTCTAGAACAACCTTATTTGCACACTTTCATGTCTATTTCAGGTAAACCGGAGGTTGGAGCGCGCTTTTGGAGGTGCCGGGGTGCATTGGTGAAGATTGTGGGATGATCGGGCGTAGAACGGAAGAATTGAGAAAATCAAGTTTGGACTCGGCGTCAGAGGGCAACACGGGGCGTGTTGGGTTTGGCCTAGAAATCCAACACGGGGCGTGTTTGACCATTCCAGGCATTTTGACCTCACTGAACACGACCCGTGTTCATTTAGGCTATTTGCACACGGGGCGTGTTGCTCCAGATGAACATTTTTTAGCATCATACTTTAGAGTTGGAATCGAGGATTGAAGGGTGTGTTTTCACTTAACACGACCCATGTTGATTTACTCTATATCGACACGGGCCGTGTTCGACTTAAAAACTGCTTTTTTGCAGTTTTTCCTATTTTCCTTATGTCGAGAATGGGGTCATTTTGGGAGAGAATAGAACACACCAGAGCACTTTTGGAGAGGAGAATTCAAGGGTTTTAGCAAGGGTTTGTCCGTTAATCATTGGGAAACATTTTAATTTTTTCTTTGTAAGAACTTTAGCACTTAATTTCATCTTTTAAACTTGTTAATCTTGTTCTAGCCATGTGTAGCTAGAACCCTAACTTCTCCAATTTCATGTTTTGACTTTTTGGTTGTGAATCAAATCATATGACCTGATGTTTGTGTTTAATTTCTATCTAGTGAAACTGATTTTATTTCAATCGAATGTTTGATTCTAATAATGATTCTTATTGGCCATTTGAATTAGGGTTAGGTCATTCAAGTTATTCATTTTGCAAAATCCGTAATTGTTTTGTGAATTGAACTAAGTAACAAGCATTAAATTGATTTCTTATGAATGAATTTAGTGTAAATCTTTTCACACATTCTTACGCTCCCGAGCTTGTGAGGAGTATTGGGTGTTGTTGGGAACATTCACAATAAGCTTAATGCAATCTTTTAATCTAATTCTAAGAGCTTGTTTAGATTAGGTTAGCAAGGTTAGGATTAATCAAAGAGCTTGTTTTGATTGATTAATGTGGTGAATGGAAAGTGTTAGAGCTTGTTAACACTTTCAAGTACCAACTTAGATAGAATGAAACAAATGTCTTGTCATCTTTGATTCACATTGCTGGATTGTCATACATGAAGTTGGAGTCCTTACAAAAATCTGAACTTAATTCATTCGTTTAGCTGTTTACTCGTGTTTTAAATTTGTTTGTTTAATCATTGCATTCAAACCCCCCCCTCTTAATCTTTTGTGAACAAATACCTTACGCAAAACAGGTATAGACTGATTGTCCCGTGTCTCTGTGGATCGACCCTACTTGCCTTGTACTACCTTTCTAGTGCAATATAGTGGGATTATTTTGGAGTATATCGTACCCCTATTATTTGTTGGGTCTGACACGCCTAACAAATTGGCGCCGTTGCCGGGGACACGGTGTTACTAATTGTTTATGCCTATATCTTTTCGTACAGGTACACCACTGCCAATTGACTCGGAGATAGAAAGGATTGCAAAGAAGTTAAGGAAGCAAGCCAAGCTTCGTAAGAGGCAACTGGTTTCCGGTACTTCTTCATCATCTACTCCCCTAGTCATCAACATTTGGGAGGATATACCCCTCTCAAGTGTATCAGCCTCAGAAACAGAAAGTTCATCACTCTCACCACAACCATCCTCACCCATAAATACCACTCCACCCTCTTCACCTGTTCATAATATCCTAAACACTTGACCTACAGAAACTTCACCAACTTCTCAAGCCATGGCAGACAACCCTGAAGGGAATCGAGGTCCTCCAAACCCACCACCCGAACAAACTCTCCGTCAATGGTCAAGACAAGAGGTTACTCAACAACCTCTTTGCATCACATACCCAGCCGCCACCAACTTAGAACTAAAATCCGGCCTCATTCACTTACTCCCAACATTTAGGGGCCTGGAAAATGAAGATCCTCACAAGTTTCTCACATAGTTCCATGTAGTATGTGTGGGTATGAAACCACACAATGTCACAGAGGATCAGATCAAGCTTAGGGCATTCCCCTTTGCAGTGCAAGACGCAGCCAAAGACTGGCTCTATGATCTCCCACCGGGGACGGTGACTACTTGGGTAGACCTTGCACGGTTGTTCTTGGATAAGTACTTTCCCGAAATGAAAGCTTCAGCCCTATGGAGGGAAATTATCGGGATAAAGCAACACAAAAGAGAAGCTTTCCACACATATTGGGAAAGATTTAAGAAACTATGTGCCCGTTGTCCAAAGCACGGGATTACCGAGTATCAACTCCTACAGTACTTCATTGAAGGCATGACCCCCAATGAAAAGAAGACTTCTCAATGCTTCTAGTGGCGGATCTTTACCCGATAAGACTCCAACCGAAATCCGCAATCTAATCAAGAACATGGCTGAAGATTCCAAACATTCAAGCCATGATGAAGAATGGTACACGAATGCACCCCGAGGTGTAAAGGAGGTCCAAACTCCTCAAATTGAAGCTCAATTGTCCGAGCTCACAAAAGTAGTAATGATGCTGGCCAAAGACAAAGGTGTGCAGCCCACACCCCGCCCTTGCGGTATTTGCACTCAAGTGGGGCATCCGACCGATATGTACCCACAACTTCAAGAGGAAGATTATGAAGAAGCAAAAGTCGTGGGAGGCTATTCCGGGTCAAATCAGAGAGGTTATGAGCAACCACGAGGTGATCAGAGATGGAACAATAATCAGGGTTGGGGAGGAAATCAACAAGGAAATTATCAGTCAAATCAATCACATCAATGCCAGCAAAGACCACCATTTCCTCAAAATCAACAAAGACCACCCTTCTAACCTCACAATTACCAGCCAAGGCATCCACAACAACCACCTCCACAAGCAGGTTCTTCAAACATGTCACTAGAAGATATTGTCAAAAGCCTTGCCATAAGCACTCAAAGCTTCCAACAAGAAACCAAGGCAAGCATAAAAAGCTTGGAGCAACAAGTGTCACAACTTGCTCAATCCATAAGTAAGATGGAATCACAAGGCAAGCTACCATCTCAAACGGAGAAGAACCCGAAACACAATGCTTGTGCCATTACTTTAAGAGGTGGGAAAAGCTATGAAGGTCCAAGAATGCCGGATGAAGAAGAGGAAGAGAAAGAGATAGAGGTGGAAGAAGCTATCAAAGAAGAGGAAAGGAAAAGTACTTCCAAGTCAAAGAAGCCCATAGAGACCGAAGTGAAAGTCACACCAGCTCCATTTCCTTCAAGGTTGGCAAGCACCAAAAGAGAGCGGGAAGATGATGAAATCATGGCCATGTTTCGAAAGGTTGAAATCAATATCCCTCTTTTAGATGCTATTACACAGATTCCTAGATATGCTAAGTTCCTCAATGAGCTTTGCACATCTAAGAAAAAGCTTAAAGGAAATCAAACTGTGAAAGTTGGTGAAAATGTCTCAGCCGTGTTACAAAAGCGGCCACCAAAAAAATGCAAGGACCCGGGTGTTCTCACGGTTCCTTGTAAAATGGGTAACCTTTTTGTACCACGTGCCATGCTTGATCATGGAGCATCAATCAATGTTTTACCTTATTCAAGCTATAAGACAATGGGAATTGGTCTTTTATCAAAAACCGGAGTTGTCATTCAACTTGCCGACCGGTCTTTGGTACACCTGAAAGGTGTATTGGAGGACGTGTTAGTGCAAGTTAACGAACTTGTATTTCCCGCTGACTTTTATGTTTTGGATATGGGTGATGAAAACACCCCACAATCGAACTCCATCCTTTTGGGGAGACCTTTTATCAGTACCTCAAAAACAAAAATAGATGTAGCCAATGGTACTTTGTCTATAGAGTTCGATGGTGAGGTGATTAACTTTAATATCTTTGAAGCCATGCGTTATCCTAGTGATATTCATTCTTTAAACTTCATAGATGTTATTGATACATGTACTAATGATTTCTTTGAGATGTCAAGCCACGATGTGCTAACCACCATCTTGAGCAAACACTTTGATGAGACAGGGATTAAGAATTTGGCTGACAAGTACACATTGGAGGATGAATTGATTGAAGTAATCAATTCCTTGGAAAAAGCACAACCCATGAGAGTTGAACCGCCCCACATGAAGCTAAAAAGTTCCAATCCGAAACTTCTCCCATCCATAGTACAACCACCGACTCTTGAGTTGAAGGCTCTTCCCGACCATCTCAAGTATGCTTATCTTGGAGAGGAAGAGACATTACCGGTGATAATTTCAACCAAGCTAGCACGAGAAGAAGAAAAAGAGTTGGTTGGAATTTTAAAGAAATACAAGGAGGCTATTGGTTGGACCATTGCAGACATAAAAGGGTTGAGTCCATCATTATGCATGCACAAAATACTGATGGAAGAGGACTTCAAGCTAACCCGTGAAGCCCAAAGGAGGTTGAATCCACCTATGATGGAGGTAGTGAAAAAAGAGATCATGAAGCTCTTGAATGCAGGTGTAATCTATCCCATTTCTGATAGTAAGTGGGTAAGTCCCGTGCAAGTTGTCCCGAAAAAGGCCGGAGTCACTGTTGTTAAAAACTCCGAAGGGGAATTGGTACCCACCCGTGTGCCAAACGGGTGGAGGGTTTGTATCGATTATAGGAGGTTGAATGCTTCCACACGCAAAGACCACTTCCCTTTGCCATTTATTGATCAAATGCTCGAAAGATTAGCTGGGAAATCTCATTATTGCTGCCTTGATGGTTTTTCTGGTTTTCACCAAATTCCGGTTGCCCCGAAAGACCAAGAGAAAACCACATTTACATGTCCTTTTGGCACCTTTGCATATAGACGCATGCCTTTCGGCTTGTGCAATGCACCAGCGACTTTCCAAAGATGTATGGTGAGCATATTTTCAGAATATGTCGAAAATATCATAGAGGTTTTCATGGACGATTTTACTGTTTATGGAAATTCTTTTAAGGAATGTTTGCAAAATCTCACCAAAATCTTACAAAGGTGCATTGACACAAATTTAGTCCTCAATTATGAAAAATGTCATTTTATGGTTGACAAAGGCTTGATACTTGGACATGTGGTGTCCCAAAAAGGTTTAGAAGTTGACAAGGCCAAAATTGATGTTATTAAGAGCTTACCATACCCGACAAATGTTCGGGAAGTGCGTTCTTTTCTTGGTCATGCAGGTTTTTATCGGCGGTTTATTAAGGATTTTTCCAAAATCACGGTGCCGATGTGTCGACTTCTACAAAAGGAGGTTGATTTTGAGTTTGGTGATGAATGTAAGAAGGCATTTGATCGTTTGAAAGACTTGTTGACATCCGCCCCCATTATTCAACCGCCAAATTGGGATCTTTCGTTCGAGTTCATGTGCGATGCTAGCAATACCGCGATTGGGGCGGTTTTGGGACAAAAGGTTGACCGAGCACATCATGTCATCTACTATGCATCAAAGACCCTTGATAGTGCACAAGGCAACTACACCACAACAGAGAAAGAGTTGCTTGCTATTGTCTTTGCTTTAGAGAAGTTCCGACAGTACCTCCTTGGAACTAAAGTGATAATATTTTCGGACCATGCAGCCATAAAGCACTTACTTACAAAGAAAGATTTGAAGCCGAGGTTAATACGGTGGATGCTGCTTTTGCAAGCGTTCGATATTGAGATCAAAGACAAGAGTGGAAAGTAGAATTTAGTTGCGGATCATCTAAGCCGCACTGTATCACCCGAAGATGGTATACCAATCTGTGACACATTTCCAGACGAGCATCTATTTGCAGCCAAAGAAGCACCATGGTATGCAGATGTCGTCAATTATTTGGTCACAAGTCAATTTCCCCCAGATTCATCCCGTTGGCAAAAAGATAAAATCAAGAAGGAAGCCAAACGATACATATGGGACGAGCCGTACCTTTGGAAGTACTGTGCAGATCAAATGATCCGAAGGTGTGTCGAGCAAAAAGAGGTACAATATATCCTTAATTTTTGCCATTCTTATGCTTGTGGTGGTCACTTTGGACCCCAAAGGACAGCTAGGAAAGTTCTAGATAGCGGATTCTTTTGGCCTTCTATATTTCATGATTCTTATATGTTTTGTGCACATTGCGAAAAGTGCCAAAAATCCGGGTCTTTAAGCTCTAGGAATCAAATGCCCCTTACTCCCATTTTAGTGTGTGAGATATTTGATGTATGGGGTATTGACTTTATGGGACCATTTCCGCCCTCTTTTGGTTGTTCATACATTTTATTGGCGGTGGACTATGTGTCCAAATGGGTGGAGGCTAAGGCCACCCGTACTAATGATTCCAAAGTTGTGGTAGATTTTCTTAAGGTACAGATTTTCTCACGGTTTGGCACACCAAAGGCGCTCATAAGTGACCGCGGGACCCACTTCTGCAATAGGATGCTCGAAGCTTTTTTGAAGAAGTATGGGGTGACACACAAAGTCTCAACAGTTTTACACCCCCAAACCAATGGACAAGCCGAGATCTCAAACAGGCAAATCAAAAGCATCTTGGAGAAAACGGTCAACCCAAACCGCAAAGATTGGAGCATAAGGCTAGATGATGCCTTATGGGCATACCGTACTGCCTTTAAAACCCCCATTGGTATGTCCCCATATAGGTTGGTGTTTGGAAAAGCATGCCATCTTCCGGTTGAACTTGAACATAAAGCTTTTTGGGCTATAAAGAAATTCAATATGAATGAAGATGAAGTGGGAAACAAAAGGAAGCTAGACATTCAAGAGTTAGAGGAGATTCGGAATGATGCGTACGAAAGCAACATGATTTATAAAGAGAAGACAAAAGCGTACCATGACAAAATGATCTCCCGGAAGACTTTTGTGTAAGGACAAAAGGTGCTTCTTTACCACTCAAGGTTCAAGTTAATTCCAGGGAAGTTAAGATCAAGATGGGTTGGTCCTTTCGTGGTCACAAGGGTATTTGACCATGGTGCGGTAGAAATCACGAGCAAGAAAACCGGTAAAACATTCAAGGTTAATGGTCATAGATTGAAGCCGTTTTATGAAGGATTCGAGGTGAAGAATGAGGAGGTTGATGTGTTGGAGAACCCCACGTACCAAGACTGAAGCATATTCGGGGGCAAAGTCGAGCCAACGACTTAAAACAAGGGCAGCTAACCGGGAGGCAACCCGGGGGTATTTTCGTCATTTTTCTTTAAAACATTTCGTTCTTTGCATTTTTATGGTTTTTAATGTTCCAAATGTGTTTTGTCATTGTTTTCAAACCAAAAAACGGACCTTGGGATGCAAAAGCATTTCATTTTAATGAGAGGGAATTTTTAAGTTCAAAAAAGTGGGGAATAGCATCCAGAGCCCAACACGGGTCGTGTGCAACTTGGCCTAAATTGAACACGGGTCGTGTTCATGAAAAAATATACCATTTTTCATCCAGAGACCAACACGAGTCGTGTTGGATTTTGGCCCAAAGTGAACACGGGTCGTGTTCATAAAAAAAATGACCTTGACCCATACAGAGAGCAACACGGGTCATGTTGAGTTTTGCCTTATGCTCAACACGGGTCGTGTTTGTGCTTCAGTCAGCATAAAACCCCCCAACACGGGGCGTGTCAATTTGGCCTGTGGGAACACGGGTCGTGTTCGCGCAGCAGGCCTGGTGGTTTTTAATGAAAAAAATCGGGACTTTACCTCATTTACCCCCACAATCACTTCATAACAGCCCCTCTCTCCCAACAAAAACCCTAGGTCCGATTTTCATCAAAACCTTTTAATTTCTACAAGATTTTGGCTTGCATCTCCAAAAAGGTTTGATTTTTATCATCTATACTTCATCTTCTCCATCCTAAACATCATTTTCTTGCATTCTAATGGTGGATTTAGGGGTTTTGACAAATCCTAGGTCCGAAAATATCATATGATTTTGGTGTTTTTGTGTCTAAATCTTCAAAAGGGCAAGCTTGGGGAGGTTGAAGAAGGTCTTTCACATCAAGAACAACACAATCCCACACACGATTCGGTAAATTCCTTCCAACTCTTCACTTGTGAGATTTGTGTTCTTGAGTCAAATTGCTTGAAATTGTGGTCAAATTGGACTTGATTCTCAATAGGAAATCATTCAAAACCAAATTTCCCGCGAAATTTTGGTGGTTGAATTCGTGTTGACTGGACCCGTCAACAGTTGACTTCTTTTGACTTATTGACCGGTTGATTTTTAATTTGTCCCAAATTGACTATGGAAGGTGAACCTTCTAAAAGTCTTAGACGCACCAAATCATCCGCCCGCCGTAGTAGGCCTAGGTCCCCATCCCCATCACCTCCACCTAGGTCCCCATCACCACCACCCAACCCTGCTCATGGTGGTGTCGTGTGTCTTGGCCCAATTCATGAGGGCAAATTTGAGGCATTCCTTCAGCGGGGTCATGCCATCCAAAAGTTTGCGCATGTGCCATCCCTTAAAGAATTGCACATTTATAAACAAGTCCAAACCCTGTTTCGCAACATAGGATGGCACGGGTTATTGAGGGTCCACGAACTGAGTTACAAAGTCCCAACAACTGAGTTTCTATCCTCAGTTTATTTGGACCATGGGATCCTCTACTTCCGTCTCATGAATCAAGATTATGAGATTTCCTTAGATCAAATTAATGTCATTGTTGGGGCCCCAACTGAAAACACATTTGGCCCCACTGACCCAATTCAAGGATACTTTGATTTGACATGGTGGACCCAACTCACCCATTTACACCCATACGTCTCTAGCGCTGCTAAAGCCTCATCACTTATCCATCCCGTGATGAAGGTGGCCCATAGAATCATTGCTTCGCTCGTCGCCCCTAGAGAGGAGCAAAGCACCATCAACGCGCTAGAGCTCAAAATCCTTTATGCAATGGCTCATCCCGAGGACAACCTCGTTCCTCATTATGGTTAATTTTTTTGCCACAAACTCATCCGCCTGAGCACATCCCGATCGGGAAGGATTTATTGCGGGGGTATTGTCAGCATGCTCGCCAAGAGCGCCCAAGTCCGAGCCGCATACCCCGGTCCCCACCAGCCACTGCCGGGTGAGCCTTATCTCACCACTGCTGTCCTTGAGTCCATGCGACTATTCTGTTCGGCAGCGGATGGCACATACCACTGGACCGTGGGTCAAAATCATGATCCAAAGCTCCTCATCACACTAGAAAACAAAGGCATTCTTGATCTCCGAAACCCCATTCACATGACCGATTGGCAAATCATGCCATACATCTTACCTCACTTATACTCCACTGAGGTAGATGAGCAAAGTGAAGAAAACGAGGAAGGCGGTGATGATGATGATAAAGAGGAGGAGGAGCCCCACCATGCTCCTCCCACCGGTGGTGCCAGCTCATCCCATTATGCTGCGCCCCCGTCTTATCATCAACAGTATATGGATGAATTCCAGTCCATCCATACCCGCATCGACACCTACCAGCAAGATATTGCAAGCCTCACTCAGAGTTTCTCTTCCTTCACTACCAAGTACGCTCGGGATCAAGAGTGTCAACGCAAACATGAGGAAGATTTTTGGGCTTGGACCCGAAATTCCGGTTATTATCCTCCTCCTCCTCCTCCTCCGTTTTAGGTTGTTCCGCCCTCTTCAAGCATCGGGGACGATGCTTATCTTTAAGCTTGGGGAGGGGTAGAGTCACATTAGGTTCATATGCATCATTATATATATATATATATATATATATATATATATATATATATATATATATATATATATATATTCCTTTTTCTTTCATTCTGCATTTATAAAACCCAAAAACATTTTTATTTTTATTTTTATTTCAAGTTTTTGCATTTCATCATTTGCATGCATATTCATAAAAAAAAAGTGTACGAGATGATGACACTCTTTATATACAAGTGCTCCATGAAGTGGGAAAACGAAAAATCAAAATGAAAAAAAAATACCGAAGCAACCGGATAGTTACCGGAAGTGTAGAATCAGCTGTCATAACTAGGGGACCCAAACACCGTAATTCGAGACCCTAGCCTTAGATAATAAAAAGAATTTATATTGAAACGTTTTTTGGGCGGTAATAACAGTTTTAGGATGATTTGCTTCTGAATGTATAAAAAGAATCTTTATCGACAACTCTGGACCCACAGAACACGGACCTATTTGTTGACACGCGTTACCCCCGCGGTAACAGAGAGCTTAAGTATCAGATCCACACAGTCAAGAAAGAAGGAAGGGTACAACTGTCATATCTAGTACCCAAATCAGAATTTCAAGTGCCAAAACGAAGAAATCTCAAGAAATTCCAAAAATGAAGATTGAAGAATCCAAGTTCAAAACGAAGTATAAATCAAAGTTCAATCAAATCAAAAGTCAATTCAAAGTCAAATCTAGCGAATGAAGAACTGTGTGATATGATACTTGTGGCTCTCGAAAAAGTGAAAGCATAGGAGCTGGGCCCCTTCGGGTGGGCTCACTGTTTCAGCGAAAGCTGATTCGTCGTGACGGGTTCTTAAGGATGCGTCGATTCTGATTCTTGGCCATCTAGTCTTAAGGACATGAGATCCGAACTATGTTATTTTCGCCCATAAAGCTTAGTAAGGTATAAAGTTTTAATAAAACTAGGGTTGGATTATTGGGTTACACCGTTTCGGGTCTTCCTCACTTTGGGAGTCTGTGATATATGGAAGGAAGCAGGATGGTTTCCTAGGTATTAATGATTGGAGCCATATTGATGTAAAGTTTGATCGTACTTATATAGATTATTTACTTGTGCCTTAAATTTCTTTTTGATACATTTTGTTTCTTTAGTGCTTCTGTACATATTTTTCTTTTCCTTTTTCATGGTTTGCATTGTATGCATTCATTCCTAGTCCTTAGGACCTTCCCGTCCCTTTTTGTTCTAATTTTCTTTTTGTCATCTAGAAATCGTCCTGTTTTATCTGTTTCTTGTTCTTTCTTGAGGACAAGAAAGGTCTAAGCTTGGGGAGATTTGTTAGGTGCATTTTGTGCACCTTTTTGCACGACTTTTAGTCCTTTTTATGCATGTATTTAGCTTAGTTATATTTCATTATTCTTGCATTATTATCATATTCATGTTAGTCTCTAGAACAACCTTATTTGCACACTTTCATGTCTCTTTCAGGTAAACCGGAGGTTGGAGCGCGCTTTTGGAGGTGCCGGGGTGCATTGGTGAAGATTGCGGGATGATCGGGCGTAGAACAGAAGAATTGAGAAAATCAAGTTTGGACTCGAAGTCAGAGGGCAACACGGGGCGTGTTGGGTTTGGCCTAGAAATCTAACACGGGGCGTGTTTGACCATTCCAGGCATTTTGACCTCACTGAACACGACCCGTGTTCATCTAGGCTATTTGGACACGGGGTGTGTTGGTCCAGATGAACATTTGTTAGCATCATACTTTAGAGTTGGAATCGAGGATTAAAGGGTGTGTTTTCACTTAACACGACCCGTGTTGATTTACTCTATATCGACACGGGCCGTGTTCGACTTAAAAACTGTTTTTTGGCAGTTTTTCCTATTTTCCTTATGTCGAGAATGAGGTCATTTTGGGAGAGAACAGAACACACCAGAGCACTTTTGGAGAGGATAATTCAAGGGTTTTAGCAAGGGTTTGTCCGTTAATCATTGGGAACATTTTAATTTTTTCTTTGTAAGCACTTTAGCACTTAATTTCATCTTTTAAACTTGTTAATCTTGTTCTAGCCATGTGTGGCTAGAACCCTAACTTCTCCAATTTCATGTTTTGACTTTTTGGTTGTGAATCAAATCATATGACCTGATTTTTGTGTTTAATTTCTATCTAGTGAAACTGATTTTATTTCAATCGAATGTTTGATTCTAATAATGATTCTTATTGGCCATTTGAATTAGGGTTAGGTCATTCAAGTTATTCATTTTGCAAAATCCGTAATTGTTTTGTGAATTGAACTAAGTAACAAGCATTAAATTAATTTCTTATGAATGAATTTAGTGTAAATCTTTTCACACATTCTTACGCTCCCGAGCTTGTGAGGAGTATTGGGTGTTGTTGGGAACATTCACAATAAGCTTAATGCAATCTTTTAATCTAATTCTAAGAGCTTGTTTAGATTAGGTTAGCAAGGTTAGGATGAATCAAAGAGCTTGTTTTGATTGATTAATGTGGTGAATGGAAAGTGTTAGAGCTTGTTAACACTTTCAAGTACAAACTTAGATAGAATGAAACAAATGTCTTGTCATCTTTGATTCACATTGCTGGATTGTCATACATGAAGTTGGAGTCCTTACAAAAATCTGAACTTAATTCATTCGTTTAGCTGTTTACTCGTGTTTTAAATTTGTTTGTTTAATCATTGCATTCAAAACCCCCCCTCTTAATCTTTTGTGAACAAATACCTTACGCAAAACAGGTATAGACTGATTGTCTCGTGTCTCTGTGGATCGACCCTACTTGCCTTGTACTACCTTTCTAGTGCAATATAGTCGGATTATTTTGAAGTATATCGTACCCCTATTATTTGTTGGGTCTGACACGCCTAACAGCGTACAAGCCATGCAGCGTGTACGCTCAGCGTACAGCTGAGTACGCCCCGCGTACTCAGGCAGTGGGCTTAGTGTTGCTTTGGGCCTCAGTTTGGGCCATATCTTAGACTTCGTTGTTGTGGGACTTATTGGGCCTTCTGAAAGCAGGTTTTGGGCCAAAGGAATGATTGGGCTTTAGGGTAAGGCCCATTGGAGGGATTTGTGCCCAATTTGGAAAATTGGGACATGAGTAGGCCATTTGGACGTTGGTTGAATAGTTAGGATTGGGCCTTTTATATTGTGGATTTGGGCCTTAATTTATGGATCAAATTAGGCCATGGGTAAAATGGTCATTTTACCCCATGTATGGGATATTGGATATTGATTGGAACCCAAGTATTGATTGAGTGTTATTTTCGTTCTAATAGCTCGAGGAGTTGTCAGGGGTAAAATAGTCATTTTACTCATAGACATTTGCAGGTTCTATTTAAGTGGCATTTGATATATTTAATATTATTACGTAATTTAAGGTTTCATTTACTAATGCAAAATATGGTTTATTTACGATATGATTTGTTGAGCAGTTAATGCAAAATATGAAATAAATCTTTTAAAAAACATTTGGTATAGTGGATGTATGGATTAAATTTCAATGTTGTTAAACAAGAATTGCCAAAAAAAAGTCTTTTAAGTTTAAAAAATCAATTTTTTTAAGCTTCAATATTTTAGCAGTTTGCAGACCTTAAAAAAACAAATTGTCTTCCTGTTGCAGACGGTTTAATTCACCTCTTATTTTGTAGATGTGATCCACATAGTAAAGGCGTTTTACCTCTTAAAAACAAACAACGTTTAAAATAATGAAAAACATGGTTTTGGCATGCCTACGCTAAACCCGATAATACATTGTTAATTTAACTTTTTCAAATACGAAACAAAGATTACACCGTAAATATAATGTACTTTGAATTTATAAATGAAAATAATCCATTTCTAAGAACCTAGTTACAAAATCCACCATTAACAACCTATTTATACGTTTATAATCAATCAAACAAAAAAAATCCAGTTAACAAATAACCTCATTTTATATGCACTATACTATGAGAACCTTCATGCAACAATTTTCATTTGGAAACATATGAGTCAAAAACTACACTTTCAAAACTCCTACTTTCATAATTGCTTCATTTACTTGATTCTTGTTGCATTCCTCAACTTGAATGATATTAGGACCTTCACATGTAATTACATGTTCAAGAGGATAGCTTCTATTGATATGAAGCTTTTTAGCTTCATTGCATACTCCTTTTAGTACCAATGTTTTATGTATTCCACCACGTAAACATTCATAATCAGTATCCCCATATTCTCCCACAATAACTACTGTGTTTGACAAATTTACCCCCCATCTAACGTACAAATACCTGAAAACAAAATGACAATTATAAATTTATAATAACATTAACAAAGTTTATACTAAATTGTAAATCAAATATATACCTTAGGGCTTGGGCTCGAGAAGCAACTAAAGGTATGACGTTCAATTTGGTACCATTTTGGCAATAAATAGCCTGGCAACGAAGAACTTGCTTTCTTAAAAACTCACGTAAGTCTTTTATTGGTGGTAACTGTAAAAAAACAAAAAACAAAAAACAAAATAATAAAAATGACATAAAAATTTGTAATATCTGATGAGAGAATGATAACTTACGGGATCTGAATCTTTGATACTGAATGTAAAACAATGTATGGATCCTGAATCGCATGGGATAACCAGTTCTTTATCTTTCTTCCGTTCTCTAATGGCGGAAGCCCAGTGAAGTAAAGTGTTCATCAACTGTTCTCCTCCCCAACGATAATCAATATGCGAAGTGTATTCAGAATCCAACTCAAACGGAAGCTCCTTAGGACTCCCTTCAAATCCCGATGACGATAATGGATAGTAGATCTCGCTACCACTGTTGCAAATAAAAGCATCGAATTCCAATGGATCAATTTTACCAGATTGTAGAAACGAATGTATTTCAGATATCGATGCAGCTGTTGATAATATCAATCCTACGAATTCTCCCTTTTCCACTCTCGCAATCTCAATCATCATCTTTGTAATCTCCAGAAATTCTTTAGTCATTCCGGAATCTACAGCCACAACGATGAACGATTTCTTCCTTCTTAATCCTGGAAACTCGAATTTGTCTTGAGACGCGATTTTTGCTAGGGTTTCGGCTTTATGTGCAGCGGATTTCTCGAGTTTGGCTGATAATTTGGTCAAACTTTCTAGTTTTTTCCCGATGCTTAATTTTCGCTTGAATGTTGGGGAATTCACGTCGGCTTTCTGATAGATGTCGAGAATTCCTTGATCATTTATCACTCCATCTAATGAAATCTTCAAATCGTTTAGATCTCGTAGTGAATCTTCAGGTGATTGTGATTCTGAGTATTCGTATCCTACTGCGCAGCTTTCCCATTGTGGATGCCTTGGTCTGCAACAAGCGATGCGAGCTAGATAATTCTTGCAATGCTCCGGCCATGAGAAGAGATGAATGTTTTTGAGTCCGTTGTGTTTGCATCTCGCCCATAGATGTTTATCTGCTACAAGCTTCAAAAGCGCGTCTGCTATGGATTGCTGATTGTGTGGATCGATTAGCAATCCGTTATCAAGAACCTTCTGAATATCAACAGGACCTCCATTCTTAGTCGCTACCATTGGTAAACCATACGCTGCTGCCTCTATCAGAGTGAGACCAAATGGTTCGATGAACGCTGGATTGATGAACACACCCTAAAATCGAATACACAGAAGCTAACAATGTGAGGTACAAGTAGAAGTTTCATAATCATAGAAAGTAGAAACACAATACCTTGGTTCTTGCAGCTAGGCGATATATATCAGGAACTTCGGATTGCTTATGGTGTTTTGGGTATGAAACTTGACCATACATATCGTATTTGTCAATCAACTTCAAAATCGAAAGTAAAACCGCTGAATTTGTGGGAGACATTTCATCGATACCATCACGATTTCCCATTATCAATGTCTGCAAAGTAATCATAAAATAAATGAAAGTGAAACCAACGTCGTCATATAAACAGAGAGCTAAACAGAGAAAACATACGAGATTTGCAAGCTCCCTCAATGAACGATTCTCCCCAAAAGCTTTCACCAAAGTGGTCAAGTTCTTTTTCGGGTCTGGTCGGGCTAGAGCGAGGATAATCGGTTTGCGTGGATTACTAAAGAACCTCGTTATCTGTCAAATTGAAAACCAGACATTCATGTTTCATCATCTTCTTCACAAATCACAGTCGCATAAGAAATTGATTCCGACTATTAGCCATTAACAAACCTCCGACCAAACAGGTGGATCTGGAGTTCCATCTGGATCATCTTTGTGTGAAACAATATGCTTGAACTCCATTCCCGGAGGTATTACCTGTGACATTAATCAGCAAAATTCGAGCTAATCACGCAAAATTAATCAACAAAATTCGAGTGAGTTAATCAGAATCGTTTTGAGTAATAAGAAACTTACGACTGGACGAGGCATGAACCTCCCAAAACAGCTCACATTCCGTCTGTTCCTAGCTCTTAATTTTCTCTCCAAAACAGGGTCAAACCCATCGTACAAACCCCATTGTTCTTCAATCTCTTGTCTAGTGCTAGTAATAATCACTTCCGATGAATCAACAGCTATCTCCTCCGCTTCAATTCGTCTCATTATCCTATAAGTCGTATTGATATCATCCTTCGATTGTCGTCCTTGTTTCAAAATCTGTTCAAGTTTATCGCGACCAAGTGAATGACCAGTAAACAGCATCGGAACATTCAAAGTGCCTGATAAAAGAGCAGCAGCGTTTCCGGCGTCGGCATAATGACCGTGAATTGACGCCGGCCAGACTGGTTTTCCGTCGCCGATTTGGTCAGCTAAAACTTTTGACATCTGTAAGATGTAGGCTAAAGCGCCATCGACGAATTCGGGAATGTGGGGCCATAGGTGTTCTTTTGGGATGTATTTGTCTTTTGGACCGAAGGGTATTCGGATTATGTAGGCCCCACTGCTCTCGCCGGTTTCATAGTCGTCGGCGTTGAGTGGAGTTAACATTTCTGTTGGTTCGCCGTATGACCAGTCAACGCCTGGTGCTGACACTTGTCTTGTTAGTAAATCTACTCGATAAATCCCTTGCATTGCCCCTAATGCCCTTGCTAATTCTACTACATACTTAACCTAACAAATCAAAAATAACAATTAGTAAAAATAGTTGTTAACTGTTAAAAAATTTATTTGTATAAAAGTGTTCGGTAAAGTTTACCTGACCACCTGTATCAGAGTCACGACCAAGCTCCATGTTTTCACCGCGAATGAGACCGTGAAGACTGTAAAATTTTTGGTTATAGGTTAACAAAATAGATACAACAAACTAGAACGAAAAATATATGAGTTTTATATTTTAGAAAAGAAAATAATAAATACATGCCTTATTAATACAATGTAGAGTTTCTTTTCCTTTTGTTGAGTAGCAAAGTTTTTCAACACATCGACCGAATTAATCCTTTTCATTCCACCTTTAGTGCTAACGCCTTTTGGTGAAAGTTCGGTTATTGTATCTCCTTTCTCTCCTTCTGATAACTCTTCCGAAATATCAGCAAGCAACGGTTTGAGAATTACATTCGTTTGTCCCTTTTCTTGTTTCATTCTATTTTGAGATTCTTCACCTAGCTACACATAGAGAAAATAAAACAATCTTCTTTTAGAATATAGTTTTTAGGAGTTACAAGGAAATGTTGTGTTGCATATTTGTATATGCTACAGAACATTTCTTCGGATAGACATTGATCTAAATAACAGATAATGATTGATAAAGAAAACCTGTTTCTTCCTACGTGCTAAGTTCCAAATCCTCCAAGACATATTCTCTAATCTTGTGTTTCGTTCTTGTGAATCCCGAATGGACGAGGCCTATGAATATTTGGAACATAAGGTTATGATATTTGACAAAATAATATCGGGTTAAAATCAACAAAAGACGACTATCATCTCCATAATAAATAAACTTTGTCAATTGTGATTTTAAATAATATTTTTTGCAAAGAACTTAGCTGGTATTATTGTATTAAACCAAATTATTGATGATATGACTAAAGTTTATCAAATTGTTGTTTAGCAAAAGACATGATTAAGGTATTTATTGGAAATATATAAAAATAACTTATTTTATGACTTTATCCATTCATAAAGTGATAAAAGTATTGGGTTATTTATGTCAAATAGTTAATTAAATTTGGAGAAATTAAATATCAAAACTTTAGTAACATTACTATGCACTCGTATTATCAAAATTTATCAAACAGATAAGATCATCAAAGATAGATTATTAAAACTTCAAACGATAAAGGTGCCACTATTCATAGCAACATATTATTAGAGCTGATTATTAAAACTGATTGAATTGAGCATTACATAATCGCTTTAAAACAAACATCTTCAGTCAAGAAATCGCCTTTCTTTCTTTATATTAAAATTAGGATGATGATAAATTCTTCCAAGTTAGATTTTCAAATTGTTAAAAGAACAGTCTAGAAATATCTGGATTAATCTTAAGAATATCTACCCTTGATTAATACTGTATCAAGTTTGTGTGAAACCAGAGATTATATGCAAAATTGGATCAAATCGAGAAGATTAATCATTACGCAAACTTGAATTCCTGTCATGCGGAATTAAATGATGGAAGAAAAAAAAAATTAGGTTACATTACCACAGCCCAAGAACGACGAAGATCGGTCTCATCAAATTTCGTTATAACCTCTTCAACAAAGTACCGAGTGGGGCTGAATTTCCCTCTTTCCCTCAACATCAACGACGAATTCTTGTCTTCAAGCCCTGGACCTACATCCAGGATCGCTTCCAGGTAACTGTTGATCCAATCGTTTCCCGCCATTTTTAAATTTCAATCACCTGAATCCTCAATTACACATCGATTGATGTATATGAATTCGATGCGTTATGTTTTTCGTAAATTTCTTCTTCGTTTGAGGTTTGATGAGGAGAATTCGTTATGAAAATGTGTGAACCGAGACAATATTCAGATTTCGTTTTGTCTGTTTTTAGATGAATGACTAACGTTTAGCGAAGAATTGGGAGGAATCATGAGTAATGGAGCAGAGAGAGAGGGAGAAAGTTTCGCAGGTGTACGGAGAACTCGCCATGGGTAATCTTTTAATCATTTGTCAAAAATAACAAAAAAAAAAGTTAAAAATAATCCAAATAGCCATTGAAATTGTATATGCCCTTATTGAGTTGCAATTCTAGGCATGCGATTTCATCATGGCTCAAGTCTATGCACTCATTGTATTTAAGGCTGGAAAAAAATTATCCTCAATTTTACATTTTCAATTGAAAATCAAATAAAAATAATCTTCTGCATCAACAATGTTTATGTAATGGTGTTTAATGTTTATGAAACCATCTAATTTTAATCTCATATAAGTTAGAGGAAAGCATTTGTGATTTTTCTAAATTCTTTGATTTCCTCTGACTCATCCGAGATTTCCTCTACTTCATTCGTGATTTCTTCCAACTCATTCGAGATTTTCAGTATTAATACATAACCTTATGAGACACGTGTATAATCATAGATGAGGAGATTTCCTATAACTTTAAAGAAGAATGTATCAAACAAAATTTAACGCACATAATTGACACATAACTTATCTATGATTATCTTATATAAATATTAAAAAAAAATTACAAATTAAGAGTTTTTGTCCGCTATCATATGATTCTTTTTTTTGTTTGACTCTCAACTGAAAATGAAAAAAATGAGAATAATTTTTTTCCTACCTTAAATGTTATGGGTTGGGCCTGCGATAAAATTACAACTCATGAGTTTAAATCTCAACCCAATAAGGTTCATTTGCGATTTCACTGGTTGTTTGGGTCATTTTCTTTTTTTTCTTTTTTTTTTTGTTTTTTTTTTGGCTATTTGTTTGCACATGATTAGAAGATTATGCTAAAAAAAATTTCCTCTAAAAAAACATTTTCGGTCCAATATGAGTTCTCCAAGACCACTGTTTCCGTGTAGAAGCAAACTATCCAAATTTAAGGCTTCTTTTAGTAGTATTATATCGGAGAGTCTCTGATATTAAATGTTATGGTCTTAGCCCACGATAAAATCGCAACACATAAGCTGAAATCCAACCCAATAAGGGTCATCTGCAAGTTCAATGGTTATTTGGGTTGTTTCTTCTTTTTTGTTTTTGCTATTTTTTGGCAAATGATTTGAAGATTAGACTAATTTTTTATTTTCCTCTTAAAAATCGTTCTCGGGCCAATATAAGTTCTCGAAGATCTTCGTTTCCATGTAGAAGCAAACTCTCCTAATTTAGGACCTCCTTTTAGTAGTCTAACAAATAAGTTTCCACTGAAAATTTGAATGGAGCAATCAACAAATTTTGGAAAAATAAAAAAAGATGACTCAATTTTCCTGTTCAAAAGACCGTTGAAGCTCCGTTAGCACCTTAAGGTTGTCTTTACCCTGAGAACCCTCGGGAATATTCTGAGAGTCGGCTAATGCCTCTAGGCTCATTATCTCAGTATGATCTTAACTCAACTCAAAAGAAGAAGAATCCACTCCCACTCCCTACTGCTTACACTGTAATTCATCCCATAATTCCTTCTCAATTTTCGCACACCGTCGTTTCGTTTGGCTTCTACTCCAATTAACCTCTCTTGTTTCCTGAGCCCACAACATAAGTCTGACTTGCCTTGCCAGCCCTTAACTTATGTATGGCTTGCTCCCGAGCTTACAACATAAGTTTGGCTTGCCTTTCCGGCCTTGAACTTATGTCTGGCTTGCTCCCGATCCCACAACATAAGTTTGGCTTACCTTTTCGGCCCACATCTTATGTCTGGCTTGCTCCCAGGTTTGTTGGCTTCCGTACAGAGCATTATTGCCTCAACCCAACCGCATTATGTCGACATATGCAACAGATAAAACATATAACAAAAAACAGATAATCATGCAGATCTTAACATGTTACTACAACTTAGCAACATCCTAAACCAGGATACATAACCTAGGGGGCCGATATTGGTGTCTTTGACCCACAAGTACATTGAGGAAAACTCACCTCACAGTCTTAAAAATAGTTGAACAGATCATTAGTCCAAATGTTGTCTCTACAAATCACATATACAATAAACAAGGACGTACTCTCAAACTACTATTCAAATTATCAAAAAAACCCTTAAGTCAAACATGGTTAAATCCATGGTCAAAGGTCAAAGTCAAAAGTCAAATAGTCAACACAAGATGAGTACGCCATGTGTACTCAATCACTACGCATGGCGTAGTGAAGTCCTTTCCTGGTTACGAGACCTTCATCTAGTACGCGTTGTGTACCATTGGGTACGTCCTGCATACTCGACCAGCTCTCACTCTCCTCAATAATTGCTTATTCTATTAAGAACTCACGTCCATAACTCATATCTAGTCCCAAATAACCTCCCAAATCATAAAGTTTCCATCTTTATGACTTTGCATGACTAGAAGTGCTCAAAATCCAAACCCTAACTTTCTACCCAAAACCCAAGCTTTATAACTCTTGCATGAATGGGAGAAAGGGACCAAGATCACGTTTTTATGACCACAAACACTCAAAAACATCTAGAAATACAACTCATTTGGTCTAGACTAAACCAAACTCATATATACCAAGAATATGGGACCAAAAGGCACAAAAACTTAAGGACTAGCAAGATCATGTTTTTTTCTAAGAACAATGATGTCGGTTGTAGAAAAAATTAAATTCAGACTTTATGATTGGAAATTCAAGATGTTATCATTTGGAGGGAGACTTGATCTCATACAATCCTTCCTTGGGAGTCTCCCTTTGTACCATTTCTCTTTATTTAAAGCACCGTTGAAAGTCATAGACAAGCTAGAAGGAATAAGAATGAGCTTTTTATGGGATGGGAATGAAAAACATACAAAAATAAATTGGGTTGCATGGAACAAAATTATTTCACTAAAAGAGTTTGGAGGTCTTGGAGTCTATTGCTTACCGGCTTCAAACCTAGCATTATTTGCAAATAGAGTCGCACGTTGGCAGTCTTAGACTAGTCTCAGGTCTGTCTCGAAACGGTTCGATCTTTTTGGGGCTGGTCTTGGAACCGTTCGGTCCTTGACCGGTATCTTTTCGGTCCGATCTTTTTTACCGGTCTCGATCTTTTTCAGTCCGGTTTCGTGGTCTTTTCGTGCGTCTTTTAGGTTTAATTTCGTCATTTTATTAAAAATGATACACTTAAGTCTTAATAAAAGAAAAAAAAAGTTAGATAATTTGTGATTAAAAATTATGTAATTAACACAAAAATGGTATTTTTGTAAACTTTGGCTAGCGGGTTATTTTAGACTGGTCTTGTGTCGGTTTCGAAAAAGTCATGTCTTTTGTCTTTTTTGAGACTGGTCTCAAAATGGGCTTGTATTTTTCAGACCGATCTCGGGCCGGTCTTTTTTCGGTCCGGTCTTATTTTAAACCAGTTCATTCTCAATCTTTTTTCTCTGGTTCGGTTAGAAACTGATTTTTCGTACATTTTACAGTTGTAAAAGTAATGGCGGAGGTACAAAAAAAAAAAGACACCTACAATCATTTGGCCAACTCGTGAAATCCTTTCATCTTTCGAGCCGAAATCACAAATTCATTCCACTTAAACTTGGAATCTCGGGGGTTCATATGGAAGACCATCACTAACATCAATTTTGATTTTGTGGAGATTGGTGTGGATTTAAAAGTCTTGTTCCAAGTTAAAACCAGGCTATGGAAATGAAGCTGTTTTTTAGCATGGACTGAACCAACTGTGGCCCATTAAGATCACTTTGTTTGGACTTTTATGATATGTTGGAAGTTCGATGTAATTCGTATATATAGCTAAGTTTTCTTTTTCTCGAAAACAAAACTTCCTTCGTTCAGTCAAACATAAGGTAAATTTTTTTATATAAAATAATTTATGAGATTTTTATTATGTAGGTCGTCTGTTTATTTTCAGGGCAACAATATTAAATAAAAATTATGAAATAAACTTGAAAAAAAATTAAAATAAACCGATAAAAAGTTACATGTTTTTTCTCTACAATATCCCAAATAATTAACATATTTACTTTTTTTTTTTCAACTGGGTAGACCAGTTTAAACTACAAAGTACAAATACAGGCCTAAAGCCAAACTCCACTTTCTAAACCGTGGTATCTCCGCTCTCTCTTCGTCATGGCTGTTCCACGGAGATCCGAACTGAATTCATTCTCACTGCTATTACTTCTCGTGCAAGTCTGCTTTCTATGTCTTTCCTGTTCTTCTTCTTCAGTAGCAATCGCAACTGGGTACGTTGATTTTCCTTTTCTTACACTTTTTCTGTACGAGCCCTAATCTTCTAATTACTATTCTTGTTGTTATATACATGATCTAAGGACACTCTATAACCTCTAGTGCTTTAATCGTTACTCTCTATGCAACAATTAAATCATTGAATTCGTCTGTGTCGATACATCTCTAATTAGGTCGTCGGATTAGATGACAGTTCCATTATTATATTGTTAATGTTCATCTGATTTTAAGATCTGATTGTGTATAATTTCCATATTGTATCCTCTTGAATCGGGAGAAAATTATACGATAAACTAATCTGAATGGGAAGCTGGTTGCATTCTCATATCCTTCTGATATGCTTAACGATCTATTTAAGATATATTACAATGGAACTTTTAAGTTATTCAACCCCTGTCAATTTTATTGGTAAACTTCCTGTCACACAGTCATCTTGTTGCTTTTACCTGCATTTATCTCCCTTAATACTTTTAAACCAAAGTTGCATGCTCTTCAAGGTTTTTAGTACTCCATGAATTGTCTACCTCCTTGCTCATTGTTACATTATTTTTTTTTTCTACACCAGCATTGTAGAAATTATATATGGATTAGAATTTAGAAAGAGCGAAGGTGAAGCATGTTATGTATTCAGACAACGGTTTTATATACCATAAGTTTTCAGTGTAATAAATCATAGTTTAATACACACATACTATGAATTCTGTACATCTATTAAAATAAAGATATGTTTCTCTCCATCTATTTTCTGTAAATATTGTTTGTGAACAGGTTGTAAGATCATAGCTTCTTGGTGCTCATTGTCTAGTACTCTGTGTATATTGTTAGAAAAACCCATTTAAATAATATCTGCTCTAAAGTATAACTTTATTAATGGAGGTATCATGATCATAACTTTATTTATATTTTCTTATGTTGATTTACAGGAATGGAGGTGGTTATACCATTAATGGCAGAGTGAAAATCCCTGGTATGCAAATTTCCACAAATATTTTCTCACATTCATCTTAAGTTATTAGCTCTTCATCTCCACAAAAAACTCTTCTTTTTCTCCTTTTGATTCATTTATATTGAACATAAAATACAGTTTCCAATTAAATAAATTTTTATTTACAAATTTTAGGCAAATTTAATTCCACAGGTCTCATGGCAAAAGGCTTTGGTCTACCAGTAAAGGCTAACAATGCTAAAGTCATATTGAATGGTGGTCAACACGTTACCTTTCTAAAGCCTGATGGTTACTTCTCATTGTATCCTTTAATATTTAATTCCACAAAATTATTATAAATTTATAATAAAATTAAAATGTATCTTTAATTTATCACTACTGAAATTCCTTAATAATACACTCAAAAGCCATAACGTGCCAGCTGGAACCCACCTCATTGAAGTTGATGCCATCGGTTATTTATTTTCACCCGTTAGTCTTCTCTCCTTTCCCTTATGTTTTTTATTTAAATTACCATTTTACCCTTGTGGCTTAATGTTTTTTACTGATTTGAATTCAGGTGCGTGTAGATGTGAGTGCTAGAAACCCTGGTAAGGTTCAAGCAGCACTCACAGAGACCAGAAGAGGTCTGAATGAGCTGGTTTTTGAGCCACTGAGAGAGGAACATTATTATGAGGTCAGTTTGGTAAATTGCTAAAAAAATATCAACCAGCTTTATTTATTTATTTATTTATTTTTTTAAATGATGGTTGTATTGTATGTAGGTAAGGGAGCCTTTTAATGTAATGTCTATTGTGAAAAGTCCAATGGGTTTGATGATTGGATTTATGGTTGTGGTGGTGTTCTTGATGCCTAAATTAGTTGAGAACATGGGTAAGTATTCCATGTCTAATTTTGTCATTTTACTTATCTTGGAATATTATATTTAATATTGATATTTTAATTTAATTGGGGGGCAGATCCGGAAGAAATTAGAAAAGCTCAAGAAGAGATGAGAAACCAAGGAGTTCCTTCTATTGCAAATTTGATGCCTGGAAGTGGAAGGAGCAATTAGATCATTTATTCAAATAGATATTTTATTTGTGGGACCCACAAAACAATACGGAAGTACACTGTTATCTTTTATGTAGGATTGTTTTATTAGGGCTAAGGTGGTTTTTGTATGTTTAATCATAAATCTTGGATGATTGTTTATATGTTTAATCTTAAGAACTATGTCATTTTCATGTTTTGTTTTTTTTTTTTTTTAAAAAAAGATTTTATAAATTGTTATCTACCAAAGAAAGAAAGTGTTTGGTTAGGATACATGTTATTTACGTGTTGTGTTTGTTTTCTTGATTCCATATAGATATCATGTCAACATGCATCTTACATGTTGAAAGCTATAGTATCGTGTTTTGTAATCTAGGACACAACTTTTAGCAACATGTATAATGAGATGGATTTATTATTATTTTTTTTGTTTAAAATTTTGATTTTGCAAATCTGTCTAAAAATTGAAATGTAATTAAGTAAGAGTATAGAATTTGTCATAATTCTTGATTTTTCTTTGTTAGAAAATCTGTGTTTCACAACTAATTTCAATTTTGAAGAAGGAACAATGCAAAAGTATTTATATTTTGAAGTTGTTATGGTCATATTTGTATTTTGGGTTAATATTTATAACACATAAAGATCTATTTGTGTTTTTACAAAATCAAAAGAACAGAATTTTAGATAAAAAAAATGATTCTTCAGATATATAAAATGTAACTAAGTAAAATATGGAAATAAAAAAATAAGAAAAAAAACTATTGCTTTGTTTCATTGAGATGTTCAAATGGCACTTAACCAAATATTATAGAGGACAGTTTGAAAGTTGTAACTTGTAAGGATTAATAATAGACAATCAATAAATTTAAATTAAAAGCTTGTTAAAAAACAAGTATTCCATTTATTCTAAGCTAATTGAAAAATATGTTACACATACTTTAAAATATAGTAAAATACAATAATTAAAGAATGGCTTAATAATAAAATGCCAAGCATTTAATATGGTAGTTCCATTTTATTTCCGTTACAAGAACCATAAAAAGCATTTTATTAAAAAAATTAACATGATTTATAACAAAATTAAATAGTATCTCACAAATTGCACCCCACAATAAGATTTTCATACCTACCAATTGATATGTTTATTTTTCATACGTATTTTCCTCTTATCCTTGAAAAAGACACTTTATGGATAGAATAAATTCGAAAAGTCCTTATTTTATCATAAAAAAATAAATGGTTTAGTTATTGTTGTTGTACCAAAGTTTAAAATCATTTAAAAGAATTGTTGGATTTATATTAAAAAATTATTAAAATAGGGGATGGAGGACACTCTTTTCATAATGTTCAGAAAATGTTAAAATAGAATTTAATTTAATTTTTAGATTTGCTTTACGATTTTGAAATTATAATAATTAAATGATTTAATAGTTTCGTTTTCATAACAAGTAAGCGAAAAGAAAATATAAAAGGGCAATTTCAAATTCAGCCCAAACAGATCTCCATTGTTGTTCACCATCAGGTTGTTAAGCAGTCTCTTCCCTTAGAAGCAAGCTTTAGATTCTCTCTACAGAGACTTGATTGTGTGTGTGTGTGTTTTCTTTCACGAGTTCGATCGATTAAACAAACGAATTCGTAATTAATCATCGATACCACTAGTTTTCTCATTGTTCTTTCGTAATTCAATTGAAAATTTTGAATTCGTTCGTATAAACCAAGGATTTGGGAGGAAATTATGGATAGCGGCCCTCCGTTCCACAGGGAGGGCTTGCCAACGACAATATCTAAAGCTGAAAAGCAACGTTGGAGATCATCATCGTCATCATCAAAAAGTTCTTCTTCTAGACCTTCAATTCTATTGGCTTTCTTCTCTTGTCTCGCTTGGCTTTACATCGCCGGAAGGTATCCGCTCTGTTTAGTATTGTATGTGTTTGATCAATTTACGTTTTTGTGATTTGATAAATCAGTACGAGTTTTGTGCAAGTGTGTCTGTGTGTGCATTTATGACTGGACCTCCATGTTTTCTGCGATTTGATGATTTGTAATGAACTGAAACTACAGAACTCTAGGATTTTCTGACATGTTCCTTTTGTTTGCTTCTGAATTTTATGATGATCGTATTCTTTCCTGAAGGTGTGCTATAACTAATAACTGTGAGTGCAATTTTACCTTCGTCCACTGAAATTTGAATTTAGGGCTTGCTGATTGGATTCTACTTTCGTAAACGGACTTTTATGCTATCTGTGATTTGATGATTGAGATGAACTGAAACTACAGAATTTTATGATTTGTAGACAAGTTCCTTCTGTTTACTTCTGATAGTTTCTCTGATCATCTTATTTTCTGCCTATGTGTATGTAATTTTGCTTTTGTCAGCTGAAATCATAATTTAGGGCTTTGATGATTGGTATGAACTTATATAAATTACTCAGGATAGTTGTGGTAGATGTGTTTTCATTTTCCATCTCTTAAATCAAAGATTACTAATTACATCATAATTAGTAATTGACAATGGATTTGAGAAATGTTCATTATTGATCTTACCAGGTTGTGGCAAGATGCTGAGAACAGAACATTATTGGCTAATCTGCTCATTAAGAATTCTTCCCAGGTTTGTTTTTATAACTTATGACTCTTGATAATTCATCATTAACTCACAAAAATTATTAACAAAATACCCTCTATCCTTCTTTTACTTTCTTTATGTGTTTTTTCAATAATGGCAGAGACCAAAGATTCTTACTGTTGAAGACAAGCTAATGGTCCTAGGATGCAAGTAAATTTTTGGTCTTCCTATTTCTCTTTTGCATTATGTTCTAGAATTAATTTGATGAGTTATAGTTAAACTATCTTGTGGGCACAATCGTCTTTCTCAGGGATTTAGAGAGAAGAATTGTGGAAACTGAGATGGAAATAACACTAGCAAAAAGTCAAGGTTTTCTTAGTAACCAATTGAAGTCATCTTCTAACAAAAAGTTTCTTGCTGTGATTGGCATTTACACTGGATTTGGTAACAAATTAAGAAGAAATGCTTTCAGAGGATCATGGATGCCTGAAGGTGTCATGACAAAATAATATTCTAAATTTCTTTCTAATGTTACTCTATGTTTAACTTATATATACTAAAAATACAATCTTTATATTATAATAATGAGAAATTAACTTACAAAGCCACTTGAATTTAACAGGTGATTCTTTAAAGAAGCTTGAAGAAAGAGGAATAGTCATACGTTTTATCATTGGCAGAAGGTTTTCCAATTCACTCCTGTTCTTATATTCATTCTCCTTTTATATCCTTTTTTTTTTATACTTTTTGACAATGTTAAACTTAATATTTAATATTTATTATTAAAATTAATATCTTAACAAGGAACTTTTTAAAATTTCAGTCCTAATCGTGGTGATAGCTTGGATCGCAACATTGATGAAGAAAATCACACAACAAAAGATTTCTTGATTCTTGTAAGTTTATAAAATTTTTATTTTAATTCTAATTAAGTATTTCATGAAAAATATTTAATTACATAATTTTCAGGATGCTCATGAGGAGGCTGAGGAAGAATCACCTAAAAAAGCAAAATTGTTCTTCAGTACAGCTGTCCAAAATTGGGATGCTGAGTTTTATGTAAAAGTTGATAACAATATTAACCTTGATCTTGGTAAGAAAAATACAATATATATTTAATATTTTCATTCTAAAATATACATTTTATATAATCATTTTTTTTTTGGTTTTCAGAGGGTTTAATTGAGCTTCTAGAAAGTCGTCAGGGGCAAGATAGTCTTTACATTGGATGCATGAAATCCGGTGAAGTAGTTTCTGAAGAGTAAGTACCCTTTATTGTTTACTTTAATATAAATAACTTCTATTTTAAAAAATAAAAAATAAAATCTTTTTCTTTTTTCTCAATTCAGAGGAAAGCAATGGTATGAACCTGATTGGTGGAAGTTTGGTGATGCAAAATCGTAAGTAATTTCCTCTTTTTTTTTTTTTTTTTTTAAAATCATGTAAAATAACATATCAACAACATACATACATACATACATACATACATACATAATATTTTTATAAAAATGTTTATTGGGCAGGTACTTTAGGCATGCAGGTGGCTCACTTTATATTCTATCAAGAAATTTTGCTCAGTATATTAACATTAACAGGTTAATTATTTATTACTTAGTAGTATGATTAAAAAAGTTACATTTATGTTTTAATTCGACTCATAAAAGAATAATATATATATATATATATTTTTAAATTCTTTTAGTGCATCTTTGAAGACATATGCTCATGAAGATACATCAGTTGGTTCATGGATGATGGGGATACAAGCAACATACATAGATGACACCCGTGTATGTTGTGGCACTTCACGACAAGGTATACTCATGCTTAATTTTTATTATTTTTTATAATTTTTTTGCGTAGTGTTATAGTAATGTATTTTGGTGGTTCGTTTTTTAACCAGATAAAGTATGCTCTTTGGCTTGATAAGAGAAGGGTTATGACTTATGAAGAATATTGCTCAAATTGGTATGTGTTTTTAGGATTTTTGTCACATAGTTAGATGTAGAGAAAAGGTTTAGCAAATCATTTTTGGATGTAGGTTTTGACTACATCTTTTTAGAAAAAAAGTTGTTCCTTTTTTAATATGGTAAAACTTTTATAACTTTCTTGATAGTTTTAGTGCATTGAAATCATGATTCATGAGCTTATTCATCATCTCTCTAAAAAGTCATTCATTTTCTTATTATGATGTCTCTCTAGATAAAGTTATATATAAAGTTTGTATCTTTTGTAGACCGAATAAAACGTTTGGTATTAGAGGAGTTGGGAGGAAATAACAATGACAGATAGGTAAACGGTTAGTGTCTTAATACATTAATTTAGGTTTTTTGGCTTAATCTATTAAGTAATTTTGTTCGGATTAAGTAAAAAAGAAACAATCATATATAACTGTTGAGATTAAGTACTTAACCGATTAAGATCATTAAGTAAAAAAGAAATAGACACCAAGCTTTGCTTTGATGTATATATAAATACACATGTATGAAACTAGATTAGATGAATATATAATCAATCATACACGTTCCACCTTATCTGCAAGCTGGAACGTGTATGTTAGGTATATGTACAAATACAATGGAGAAAGGAGCAACCATGATCGGACTTCCAAGCTTTACTTGTATCGGATCGAGAGATGGAATAACCCCAGTTGTTGAATTTACAGATAATTCTTTCCCATTTAGAAGTACCGTGTTACTGTTTAATTTCCCATTTTTTGCAGTTAGGTGATACTCCTCTCTTCTAAACAACTCTCCTTCGGGATTCCGTGAGGATTTTGTCTCTTGTGTTGGTTTTAAATGTGGTGTTGACGCCATTATAATCGTCACATTTTCAATCAAAACGCCAATTTCAGCTTTTATAGATCCGTCAAGATTGATCAATAACAAAGTCAACCCATCCCGCTAAATATTATACAGATACATAAATAATCATAAATAATCAGATACTAGTAATACAAGGTGAAAGTAAAAAGGTAACAATATAGTAAAGTAAAAAAGAAGAATCCAGTAAAAGACTACTCTTATACTACCTAGTTGCTTTGATTTACTTTAAAGGGAAAATTTCACAGTAGTTTGATTTTTTGGGTTTAACCACCGAAATAATTTTTTCTATGTTAACCACTAAAAGTTTTCTTTTATTTTCAAAAAAAAAAATAAATAATATTGCTTAAAACTTTGAATTCTATAAAAACCATGAGAGTTTGAATATTATTTGATTTAACCGTTTGAAGAAAATTTTACTTCCGACGATAGTTTGAACTTTTTTTTTAACAAAAGCATCATTAACCAAAAATAATAATTTTCTGTTTGTTATTTGCAACTCGCTAATGGAAAAAATGTGGATTGTTTTTTTTGAAAAAAAAAACTCTCAATGGTTAAACTAGAAAAAAATCATTAACCAAAAATAATATTTTTCTTGTTTGTTATTTGCAACTCGCTAATGGAAAAAATGTGGATTGGTTTTTTTGAAAAAAAAAAAAACTCTCAAATGGTTAAACTAGCAAAAAATCTGATGGTTAAATAAAAAAAATAATCAAACTATTGTAGTTTTTATAGAATTTGACCAATTTTAAATATCAACATAATTTAGGGTAAACTACAAAAGAGACGTTTTAGCTTATTTTATATGGATTTATCCGAAAAGGAAGTACATGCTTACCGAATGTTTAGCGCAATGAGCATAAGAGCGTATCTTCTTTATGCCATTAAAACTTGCCGAAAGAACACGTCTCCCCATAAGTCGATGCCAAAGCAATGCACTATAGTAATCAGGATTTGGCATAAAAGTAGCGGTATTAAGAAGTCCATAATTTCCTCCTATTAATGTTTGTCTACAATAAGTTTTTGTATCATATAATGATGCCATTCCCATTTGATCCAAATACCAAAAGCTAAACACGAAAGCATTTGACACTCGATTACGACCACTATTATAAGCACCTCCTGCTTCACCTACCCAAGCAACCGTTTGACTTCCCGATTCCTTCAAAATATTTTGAACATCTTTAAATGATTGTGATCCTCCATCTAGATACCACGGGTTTAGTATTTTCTTAACCAAGTGAGTATCAACTCCTGATAGACATAATTGTATTAATTATATTCATCAATATATAACTTAAAGTATATTGTAATTTATGATCATGTATAATAATACCTGGTCCAAGATTATAGATGTGTTGAGTGAGAACTTGAAGTGAATTGTTTGATTTCGATACATATTCGGTGAACCAGTTTCCATCAAAGAATCCTCCTGGTCCAAGAACTATCGGTTTAACTACAAAATTCTTGTACATTTTTTGCACTAAATTTTGGAGAGATATCGTATCCGATGCGTATTGATCCGCTTTGATACTTGCTCCAATTGCATTAAACCCGCTTAATTCATTTCCTATTCGTACATAATTATTAAAAAGTAAGAGTAAATTATACACTTTGGATAGTCCACGTTGACTTTTTGAACGTGTCAGGTTTTGAACCCTGAAGATTCATATATTTTACAACATCTCAACCACTAGGTTTCCATTAGAGGACAAAAGAAATATATATAAATGATACAACTTTTGTCTATATGATTGTTCTTACCAAGTTCCCAACCATGAATGGTGAAACCTTTCTCGATGGTGTATTTCATGAGGGCTTCTGCATTTGTCGAGTTCCATGGTCCTATGACTGAACCATCCATGTTTGTATTTCTATGACTTAATGCATTCAGCCCGAATATAACCTTTGCTCTTTGAAAATTAAGAGAAACAAAAAATCAAAACCCTGTTACAAAAAATGTCAATATGGTAATGGAAAATACAAAAATAAGATGAAGTTATGATGGTTTAATAAAAAATGTTGTTACCCTGATTTTCGAAAGAAAATGTTAAGTTCATCCCATCTTGACATGGGTAAGCAACCTTGGGTGTAGCCAAGAAATTCGCTAGTGCTTATGGTGAATTGGGAACATGGTTCTTGGTCGCCTTGAGTTTGATACATAACCTTGTTTTGAAGAGTGCCTCCCAATCGAAGTTTCAAAGGAGAAAAGGCTACAAAAGACCAAATTATCCCTTGTGAGAGAAAGTTATTTATCCGATATAAATTGTGTTCGACAGACTATCTGAAAAATTAATTAGTAGTTGATAAGCTAATATTAAATTAATAGCGTTTAGTAAAAACTAGCTGATAAACTAGATAAGAAATATACTGACACAAAATAATATGTTTAGAAAACTTATGGAATGATATATTTGAAAAAACTTGTGGAAAAAAACTTTATGAGCTTATCTATAAGATATCTCAAACAACTTTTTAAAAAACTATTTGAAATATCTTATTGAGTAGTTTTCTAAAAAACGATTTGAGATATGTTATTGATAAGATCATAAAAAAAATTTCTATAAGTTTTTCAATGAATTTATCAATAAGATATTTCAAATAGTTTATTAAAAAACTATCTTATAAATTAAAACAAATGAAGAACTTTATTGCAATAAGCTCAAAATTTAAGTTAGTTTATGTACAAACAAATCCATAAATTTTAATTAAAGCGTTTGGTAAACTTTGGCCTTTCGGTTAGCCTTAAAAAAGCATTTCATGTACATGAACATGTATTTTGCATTATAAATATTTTCAATCTGTTCATTTTCTCGTACGCACCTTTGATTGCATTAAACAGGATTTTGTTGTTAAGATCCTGTCAAGAAATTTAAAAACCAAATAAGATTGTAATCAATATACTAATAATGTAACTAAAGATTGTATTATTATGAACGAAATATTAAAGCCTTTTGCAAATAACACAAATAAAAAAAGTAAAATACTAAAATAGATGATTATGTTCTCATGTTTTTGAACCGTTGGTGGATGCAAGATTTTAAATTACTATCCTAACAAAAGTTTATAAGTGATATGCTAAAATAAATATTTTCTTACTTTAGATTTTATTCCTCTATTAAATTAAAGGATTGTAACCTTAGATTAGTATATTATTTTATTTGTAACAAATAATAATTAAATGACATTTGCATTATTAAAATAGAATAGACGTTAAAGTCAATGTTCATGTTTCTGAATTTGAATTCTGTTCTCTTTCTTCTTTTATTTAATAAAAGGAATACTTAAATACTTAAATAACAGTCGACGCCTTTAGGAATGAGTGGACCATGTAAGTGCGCCACTAGTTAACACCTTTAGATTTTTGGTATTTGTCATCCTTGACGGTTAGATACTGCCATTTTAATGGCAACCAAAATATTATCATATTTTTAACATCTTCTTACATATCTAAAAGAAAACAATTAATTCATCAATCACATATTTATTATTTATATTTAATATTAATATAAATTATTTGTTTTCGTTCATATTTAAACAAACAATATAATATGAATGTTCAAATTAGAAGATCATATACATAAATAAAAATTGTTTAATAGTTACTGATTAAATCAGATTTGAGATTTGATCGAGTTAAGGTTCAATTCACTAGACTCAGTATCAAACAGATATTAATATTTTTAATATAATATAATGATTATAAAAAAAAAATTATTTACCCTCACTATGTGATATTAATTAGAATGTTGGAATTTTGTTTTTGAAGGTCACTGTGTCTAGGAAAAAATCAAAGAAACAACGACTTGAATTTTCTAAGTCAACTCTAATGTCAAACAAAAGGTTACATTGAGTTTTTCCTTTTGGTGGCAGACATAGAATTGTTGATAACTGGTCTATTAGTTAATATAGTCCCTGATAACTCCAATAGATACTTTTCTAGAAAAGAAAAAGATGGAAAAAATCATTCCTAAATTTGTATTTAATACTTACAATTAACTTGTTACTACTTGCTATATATAGTTATTTAATTGGTAAGAACATAGTCAAAATGTTATTTAAATTCCGAGTTCGAATTTTTTGTTTATTACTGCCCAATAAATACTCAATGGAATATCTCAATATCTCCCCACTTGGTACTATCCAATGAATAGTTAACGAAAGATGACAAATAATTTACGTCATATAATCTTCTTTCATCATGTAAATGGCTTACATGTTTAAAAAATCAATGATGAAAGTATTTTATTTGATAATATAAACAATACCCATAAACTAAAGAGCAATGAAAAGTGAAAAAAAGGAAACAAAAAATGACTAACCAAATTGAGAAGAGAAGAGTCTCCCCAACTACAAGTTCCATAATCGCATTTTTGAGGTGGCCACCAATCCAAAGTTGCACAGACGAAGTCTTCATCGATGTAAGCAACGGATGTTGTTCCATTTACATACACGCTCCCCACAGCGAATCCTATCTTTTCTGAGAATAAACTCGTTTTGATTAATATGATCATCACCACACACAACCCAAATATGCCGATAAGTAGACCCATCTCAGCTGCAAACAACTTTGGTCTGAGCTCATCGTTTCGCAACTTGATGATCATCTAAATATCTAATGCTCTAAAAGTTGGCAAAGAGAGAGAGAGAGACAGAGAGAGAGAGAGAGAGAGAGAGAGGACAAGAGACTTTGTAAAGACTTTGTAAAGCTATTGTTTCTTGGGCCACTCGTCATATTGTATACAAGGTTTATATAGAAAATCATATAGCTTTGAATGAATCGAATAGATTATCCAAGATTTTAGATAGAGCTATTCACTAAAATCTAAAGTCTAAAATGATCATAAATGGTGAGAGTGTGACATTTATTTGGCATATAACAAATGACCATTAAATTAAAATCGTGAACCATACGTCCTAGTTAACTTTTTTTGAACGTACATGCGAGGTTGAATCGGTGCATTCGCGAGTTAATTTTTTTAGACATAAAATGAACCCACATGCAAATATTTGCTTAGGACTACATATTGAATCATTGGTCATCCACATGTAACCGTTTTAGGGTACGATACTAAGAGCATCCATAATAAACAAAATCTTTTTAATGAAAAAAACTTAAATGAAAAAGTTCTTTGTGATCTTATGAAAGGTGTTTAATTTGATTATCTATGTTTTATCATGTAAAGTTGTATATTTATTATTTGTTGAAAATATATAAGCCCCACCGCATCATTGAAAAAAATCAAGAGAAGAGCTTGCTAATTAGCAAGCTTCTTAAAAGCCTCTAGTTTGAAAAAGCTTCTCCGATAGCCTTTTCATTTTGAAGTGTTTTTTTGGCTTTTATTGTCGATGCTCTAAATAAATTACTTGTATGGCAATGTATATTTATCTACTTAATTAAGGTGTTGGATTTCTACCACATGGACCACACTACTTATAATAATATTCATGTCGATATATATGTTTACGGTTTATTAAATGATGCATACATTTCAAACTTTTTTTTTAAGCAGCAAATGAAATATATATTAAATAAAAAGGGGCTACACTTAGCAAGATGCTAAGGAGCAAAATGCAGAGTACACATCGATTCAAAATGACAATTACATAATAGAATTACAGAGAGAAATGGTGATATGCTCCATTCCACCTAGTTCCCACATCCAAACTTACTTCTATGCTTGCACCATAAGTAGGAAATAGAAATAACATTGTCTGCCACCTTTGTGTGAGATGATTTCAATTCCTTGAATACTTTGTCGTTTCTTGCCTTCCAGATGTTCCAAAGTAGACAGTACACAATGGAGTTGAAGAGTATTCGTTTCTTTGGACAGTTCCCCCAGGATGCTGCAAAGTCAATGACCTCCTTAATATGAGAGAAATCTTGTGTATTGATGCCACACCATTTGAAGATCCACTCCCGAGTCCCTTTTGCAAACTCACATTTAACGAAGAGATGATCGACAGATTTAGGCTCATTGTAACATAGCTGACACAATTGGTTGGGGATTAACACGCCTCTTTCAGCTAGTGTCATTGCTACAGGAATTCTAGATAATGAAGCTCTCCATATGAAGCATCGAACTTTCAATGGTACCATCTTGTCCCAAAAGATAGGTGAACCATGTTGGGGGTTGATCTTTGCATCTATGAATCTTCGCATGATGTTGACAGAATAAGATCCATCCGAATTTAGCATAAATCTGAAATCAAAGGGGGATTGAGGTGGGACTTCCATAGAGCCGATACATAGGTATAACTGCCAAAGCTCAGTTAAGGTTGCAGCGTCATTTGGGACCTGGTTCCAGTTCCAGTTGAATCCCGAGACTGATAGTCTCTCCTCTAACCTGCAAGATTTTACCTTTTCTCTCTTGTATAGGCCCGGGAACCGATCTTGAAAGGGGAATTACCACACCAAGTGTCCTTCCAGAAGAGGGTGTTGGAACCATATCTAGGAATTAGCTTGAATAATGATTTCCAGTCAATGCTAAACTCATCTAAGTGACGAATCGCCTTGTATATGTTGCACCATGCCCCTGTCGATGTTTTCCTTGCAATATACGTTGCAGGTTTCTTTTTTAGGTTATGAATACTTGTTATCGCCTCTCTCCAGAGTTGATCTTGATCGTTTCGTAGCCTCCACCACCACTTTGTGAGAAGAGATATATTCTGAGCTTTTAGCGACCCAACCCCGAGGCCTCCAACCTTTTTTTCTGCAATTACCTTGGACCAGTCGACCCAGTGTAATTTGTTTTTGTCTTGCCCCCCTCCTCATAAGAATCTGCGCCTTAATTTTTCAAGAAGGTCGAGAATGCCCTGTGGCGCTTTAAACAAGGACATATAGTAGGTTGGAAGGCTGTTTAGAACTGATTTTATTAGGGTAAAGCGCCCACCAAATGAAAGAGATTTGGCTTTCCAGATTGATAACTTTGACTTAAACTTATCTACAATAGGCTGCCAATTTTTCTTTAGTGCCATATTCGCCCCAAATGGAACCCCCAAGTAGGTGAATGGGAATGTGCCTTCTGTGCACCCCAGGAATCTTGCCATTCGTTGAACCTCCTGAGAAGATACTCCTATGCCAAAAAGTCTGGATTTAAGGAAGTTAACTTTGAGCCCAGATGATATATGAAAACATTTGAGAATCCGTGATAAGTTCTTTATGCTTTCGCTGCACCATTCACCCGCAAAAATAACGTCATCTGCATAGAACAGATGAGATAGTAATGGAACGCCATTTGGTAGTTTGATACCTTTGATTAACATTTTGCTACAGGCATGGTTGATTGCTATGTTCAAGCCTTCCATTGCTATTATGAAAAGAAAAGGCGATAAGGGATCACCCTGCCGGACACCTCGTGAGATGGGAAATTTTGTTGTTGGGGACCCGTTGACGAGGACTGAAGCCATTGATGATGCAAGACATCCCCTGATCCAAGTTCTCCATTTAGATCCAAATCCCATTTGCATCATAATTGAATCTAAATAATTCCAGTTTATACAATCAAAGGCCTTTTCAAAATCGATTTTGAGGAGGAATAATTTTTTCTTGAACTGTTTGGCCCACGAGAAGATTTCGTTGATTACAAGGGGAGCATCAAGAATGTTCCTACCAGGAACAAAAGCCGATTCAATATCACTGATTACGGATCCAATTACTGATTTTAACCTTATGGCAAGAACTTTGGCGATGATTTTGTACATACACCCGATAAGACTGATAGGTCTATAATCCGCAAGAGAAATTGGGTCACCAACTTTGGGGATCAAAGTTATAAAAGACGGGTTGCATCCTTTTGCCAATGATGCGTTTTGCTCAAAGTATTTAACAAAATTGATGATGTCACCAGACATTAATTCCCAATTTTCTTTTATGATTTTGAAGGTAATTCCATCGGGCCCCGGAGCCTTATCACCACCGCAGCTCCACACTTCATTCTTTATTTCCTCAGGGGTAATATCAATTTCCAGTGACTGGTGTTGGTCCATAGATGGTTGCTTGAAGAGCGGGCTAATTAATAGGGGTTGAATTGGCCAATTTTCTTTGAACTTACTGGAAAAGAACTGGAAAGTTTCATGTTTTATTAGTTCGGGGTTCACCTCCCAAGACCCATTGATCAAGAGTCCGTGGATTTTATTTTTCCTGTTCGTGTTTGCTAGCGAGCCGTGAAAGAAGCGGGAGTTCTCGTCCCTGTCAGTCAACCATTTGATTTTCGCCCTCTGCTGAAGGTCGAGTTTGGCAATGTGTTCTAGTTCCAACAGCTTAGCTTTATCCTCCCGCCATGTTATTCTTTCAGATTCTGTAATGCAC
Organism: Lactuca virosa; assembly: GCF_052849685.1. NCBI lineage: Eukaryota > Viridiplantae > Streptophyta > Magnoliopsida > Asterales > Asteraceae > Lactuca > Lactuca virosa. The sequence goes on along the minus strand of NC_136431.1, from coordinate 38,532,313 downwards.
CTGGTCTCTGCTGTTCTTTCCATGCCATTCACCTTGGACCTTATTGCGGTTAATGAACCATAACCATTTTTGGAGCCATCCTTCTTCCATTTTCGAATTTGGTTCTTTACATGTTTTAGTTTTGCTCTGAGGAGAATATCAGGTGTGCCATATCCATGAAAGCTATTCCATGCTTTAGTAAACTCTTTACAAAATTCATCATTAAGGATCCACGAATTAAAGAACCGAAATGGTGGGGGCCCAAAATATGCTATGGATGGTTTTAAAACAATTGGGGAGTGATCAGAATGTAACCTGGGCACAGCCGTGACACTAGAAGATGGTTGGGAACAAATGAAATTTGAGCAAACAAGGAATTGGTCAATTTTACTGAATTTATGCCCTTCCTCCCTGTAATAAGTGTATTTTAAGCCACCCATTTTAAGTTCCCTTAACCCAGCGTTGGCAATGAACTGGTTAAAATCTGATGCAGTGTATTTGTAGAAGGCTGAGTTGAACCTTTCGTCCCTCCTGCGAACTGCATTGAAGTCGCCAAAAAACACCCAAATCCTGCCACTGTTCTTGATATTTAGGAGTTCCCCCCATAGTTTTCTCTTGTCAGTGATTGATTGTGGGGCGTATACATTAACAAGAGTGGTGTTTCCTGGGATTCCCCTTCATTTACCTGATATTGCTAGGAAGTACCTGGAGGAGATGACATTTGATTTGAGGAAAGACTTTGGATCCCACATACAAAGTAGACCACCGGATTTCCCTTGTGGAGGTACAATTTCATACTCCACATCGGTGTTACCCTAACAACCTGTGACATCGTCTCTTGATAAGTTAGCGACGTGAGTTTCTTGTACCCCAAAGAAATCAATTTTTTGTTTAATTCGCAGTTCCTTGATCCATTTAATTTTCCGAGACTCACTCAACCCCCTAATATTGATGCTTAGTAAATTCATTTGGATATGTGAATACCACCTTCGCCATTAGCATCCATCTCCAAAACATCTTCCAAGATTCCAGTGTTATCCTCCCCAATCTGAAATCCGGCTTAGTAAATTCATTTGGATATGTGAATACCACCTTCACCATTAGCATCCATCTCCAAAACATCTTCCAAGATTCCAGTGTTATCCTCCCCAATCTGAAATCCGACTTCGTTCCCAATTTTAATAATGCTTGAAATTTCGTTTGAGGAAGAACATATATCCACGGGATCGTCGTTGTTACTTGCAGCCGGGATTGCAACATTTAGATCAATTGATTTATTAGGAACTGAAGTGAGATGGTTACTTGGCTGGAATTCAAGGTCGAGATTACGAGAGACTGATGTATTGAGATCAGAGTTGGGGATAAAATGGATAAGTTTCCCTTTTTGGATTGGGATTTAATGTATCCGGTGTTGGTATACATCATATGGGCTACCGAATTGGTGTGAGAATTGTTATCCATTGGACTGCAGAAATTACCTGGAGATGGTGGGTCATAAGGCCCGATATAAAAATCAGAGTACCTCTTTTAATAAAAATGGTGCGGAATTTGTTCCCAGAAAAACATGATAAATACGTTTGTTGGGGTCGAAATGTTGTAATAGTCGAAGTTTGTATTTAGGGTCTTCGAACATTTTTGTAATGTATTTTACTAGGGCATAATATTCGAAGCTTCATGTTTAGTCCTTAGTATATTTTTTGTACGCTTTTCTCTTCTATAAATAGGGTGGTTACTAGTGTCTTAGTAACGAAGTCTTTACAGAATATTCATTGTACTCTGTAAAATTTGCAAAAGCGTAATAGAGCCAAACAGATCATATTTACATCGGTGTTCAAATCTTTCAATTCTACTTTGAATTTACACTCTAATTCGTTCAATACTTGATTCATTGTCTCATCAATTGGTATCAGAGCAGGAATCATATCTCTGATCTGATTTTCACTTTGTTCAAAAGGTTTTTGAGTCAACTTTTTGATTCAAAAGTTTCCGCACTTTTTGAAAGTGAAAAATTGTTTAGATCTAAGTCTGTGATTCGATTCTGCACTTAATTCATTGAATCGAGTGTTCTAAGAGTGATTGTGATTTTAATCATACAGTTTGTTGTCAAATTCTCAAAGTTTCTTCAAAAATTCTCAAGGATCTATTCCGTACAACAATGGTGCCATTCAATCTGAATTCCATGACTTCATTTTCTCATCTTCTAGGATCATCCACCAAAATTCCTATGTTCATCCCTGAGTATTACGATCAGTGGGCTGATCGTATGTAGGATTATCTCAATGGATTGGATGAAGAACTGTGGAATTGCATTTCTGGCAATCTCAATCCACCATCGAATGTTCAACCAATTGGTTCTTCCTCTGGAAACTCTGAAGTTGAAAATCAATCTGATCATCTGAAAAAGCTGGAGAAAAGGTGTGTAAGAGAGCTAAGAGGAGCTTTGCCTCCAGTTGTTTACAACTACGTGAGGAGTTGTACAACTGCAAAGGAAATCTGGAACAATCTCAAGGAAAAATTTCAGGGAAGTGAGAAGACGAAAGTTAATTCTGTAAAGCAATGTTTAGTGGAGCTGAAGGACTTCAGACAGAAAGATGGTGAAACAATTGAAGTTTATTACGATCGTCTTAATGAATTGATATATCGATGCAATCGATATGGTATCACCAGATCAGCCATGGAATTCAATCTGATATTTGTTATGGGACTTCGAAAGGAATGGCGTAGTGTGAGCATGATGGTGAAGAATCAACAGAGCTTTGATACGTCAACATTGAATGACTTGTACAACCAACTTAAGACTCATGAAAGCGAAGTGAACGAAATAGCTGAAGAATCGAAGGCTATGCTGGCAGGTCCACTAGCTTTGGTTTCGAAGATCTCTGAAAAAGATGCTGAGAAAGATGCTCCGGATGAAGATGAAGGGTTCATCATGAACTCAGATGATGAGGCAGTTGCCTTTTATTCAAACAATCGTGTGAAAAAGTTCTTCAAAAAGCCTTTCAATCCGAAGGCAAAGTCGTCTGAGACAAAAGGGAACTTTCTGAGTAAAAGTGCTGGGGAAGAGAAAAAGAAAGATGAGATGAAAGATTCGAAGCCTGTTGAGGGAAAGTCTGAGAAGAAGCTAAAGGGAGATGTTGGGATTGATTGTCATTATTGCAATGGTGCTAATCACCTTGCTAATGACTGTATGCTTCGAAAGAAGGATGAGAGAAAGAATAAGGTCAAGGATGAGGCGTACTATGCTGAAAAGTTGGAGGAGGTTCGTGCGAAAGCCAAGAATTTGTCTCTGGTTGCAAAGGGTGCGAATGAGGATGAAGTTGGTACTTATTAAATCTGGTCATCTGGATCAGATGATGAGGAAATGCGAAATCCAACCCATGGAGCTATGTTTGCAAAAATGGAGGAAGAATCAGAGGAGGAAACATACGAAGTGCATGGAAGATGCTTCGTATCAAAAGCTGCTGACAAATCACCAATGACCACAAAGGTACGAAACATTCTTGAATCTTTTAATATTCCAATACATGCTTATAATTCTGAATTAGTATCTTTTGATGAAACTGTTACTTATTTTGATTCGATTGTGATATCTGCTAGCAATGAGGCTAAGAAGCTGTCAATACAATTGCTAGAGACACAGAAGAAATTAGATTCGAAAATCACTAAGATAGATTGTCTAGAACTTCAAATAACGAATATCATGGTTGATAGGGACAATTTATCTAGTGATAATAAACTGTTGTTAGCACAAAGAAACATTTACTGTAATGCTGCTAAAAGATTATATGGGAAAATAACTGAACTTCATCATTCATGCGAAATCAGTAAAGAACAACATAGAAAATTGCTGCCATTTTTAGCTTATGAAAGTGCTAAGGTAGATAACATTTCGTATGACTGTGAAAAAGAAATAGCTGATTTTGACAAAGTTCCGAATGACAAGTATAGATATGGAATTGTCAAAGTTGATAAATGTCTTGATTCGAATGATTTAGTTAACATTGTAAATGATACTTTGACTAAATCTGAACAAATTCACATTTTGAAAAAGACTGAGAATTCGTCATCTGATTCTCAATCTAATTTTGCTGATATTGAAGATAATTCTGACAATATTAGTGAAATTAGTGAGCTTGAAGATGTTGATTGTTCTCAGTTGTCTATTGTTAATGTTGCTTCGAATTCTAAAGGGAAAGAAAAAGTTAAGGATTTGATAGTTGAGAAAGAAACTGATATTCCCTCAACTTCGAAAGTTAGTGAAATGAACTTCGTGGATCTCAAAGATTACCAAACTGATGATAGTGATGATGAAGATGTAGAGAAAGTTTCGAAAGAAAAGAAATCTTCAAAGAAAGAAGTAATTCCACGAATAGTTGTTGACCAAGTGTATGGTGATACACAAAAGTTCGAAAAAGTGATGAATGAAAAAGGTGAACATTATCTTGAAACAAACACGGTGGTTTTTCCAAATTTCAAATGCACAGATGATGTCATTTTTCCAAATCAAGTTTTCGTAACTACCGGAAATGTTGAAAATATCAAACCAGAGTTCAAGAAGATGGTTGAGGAGGATAATTCAAAAACAACTGAGGAAGGTTTTTTCGCAAATCAAAACACAGTTGAAAACAACTTAACAAAGAATTCATATATTTTTCAACGACAAAAACCACAAAAACAATGGGTTGAAAAATCAAAAGTTGAAAAAGAGAAAGTAATTCGTGTTGAAAATGAAAATGAAAAAGTTGTCAAATTAAACTCTAAGGAATTTAAAGATCAAATTGACAAATTTTCGAAGGAAAACAACATTTCAAAAAGACAAGCACGAAAGAAAATATTTTGGCAAAATATTGAGTCTCAAAAGATGTCTGAATCACAATCCATCAAAAAGGTTTTCAACGTTAAAAATGATTCTTTTTCAAAAACTCAACAATCATCTCAAACAAGGTCTGAAGTACATAAGCAAACAAAGTTTTCGAAAGTTTCTGAAACTAACAAAACAAGAAATTTTTCAGAAAGATCCAATTCAAATCAAAAAGTTTTTCAACGTCAACATTTTAAATCAAAAATTGATACATCCTATGTTTACTCTTATGTTACCAAACCCGAAGTTGATTTTGTACCTCAAAAGTCAAATTTTCCTAATTACACAAAGAAAGAAACTATGAGGACGTCACGGGAAAAAGGAATGACTTCAAGGAAGAACATTGATCATTGGCTTGACGGGAGAGGAAAAATGTATCAGTCAAATAAATATTCAAAAGAGCAAATTCATGAAGCATACGAAAAGTATGTCAATACTTCTTCGAATGGCAGCTCATCATCTAAGGATTCGAATATCTCAGTCAAAACATGGAGACCTGTCACAAAAGCGAAGACTGTTCAATCACAAACTCAAGATGCGAAGGGAAAAGTCAGTGAACATTCGAAACTATCAAACACTTATGTTTCAGTTCCTTTAGATGATGAAGTGAACTTAATTGATAGTCTCAAAACCAAAGTTTGTGATTGGGTTAAAAGTTCTTCATTTCATTCGAAATTGAAATCTAATTTCCAAGGACCCAAAAAGCCTTGGGTACCTAAAATTTTTCATTGATTGCAGGTATTGTGTGACGAGCAATATGATAACAAATGGTACATTGATAGTGGTTGCTCTCGTCACATGACTGGAAAGAAGGAGAATTTAAGAGATTTTCGAAGTCTCAAAAATGCTGGAGTAGTAAAGTTTGGGAACAATCAAAAGTGTCAAGTCAGGGGATATGGAAAAATCACAAATGGACAATTCACAGTGAATCGTGTTGCATATGTTGAAGGTCTTCAACATAACTTGATTAGTGTTTCTCAACTTGTTGTGGGCACTGGCAATCAAGTTCTTTTCAACGAAGAAGGAAGTGTTATTTCGAATGTTAACACAAACGAAATATTACTGAAATGTAAAAGGAAAGGTGACATGTTCACTTTGGACATCAATCCAATTGTAGGCAAACCAGCAGTATGTCTTCTTTCGAAAGCTACATCTGATTTAAGCTGGTTATGGCATCGAAGACTTTCATATCTCAACTTTCGAAACATAAATAAACTTGTGGTACAAGATCTGGTAAGAGGTTTACCTGTACTTAAATTTGACAATGATTCTTTATGTGCAGCTTGTGAAGTTGGCAAGCAACATAAACAAGGTCATCCAATCACAATTGATTCGAAAATTGTTGCACCTCTTGAGTTGATACATATTGATTTGTGTGGTCCTTCGACTGTTTCAACTCTCAACAATAAACGGTACATTTTAGTTATTGTTGACGATTTTTCCAGATTTACGTGAGTTTATTTTCTCAGGCTCAAATCCGAAGTTGCACAAATTATGATTAACTTTATCAAAAAGATGGAAACCACGTTGAAGAAGACTGTTAGAAAAATCAAGAGTGATCATAGAACTGAATTTAAGAACAAAGTTCTTGATTCATTTTTGGTGGACAAAGGAATTTCGCATAATTTTTCATCTCCATATACACCACAACAAAATGGTGTTGTAGAACGAAGGAATCGCTCATTATGCGAAGCAGCAAGAACCATGTTGGCATATGCGAATTTACCTCAATATCTATGGGCTGAAGCTGTTTCAACTGCATGTTTTACTCAAAACAGATCGTTCATTCATCGTCGATTTAATATTACACCATACGAAATTCTGAATAATCGTAAACCTAATGTGAAGTTTTTTCATGTTTTCGGATGTAGGTGTTTTATTATGAATCTCAATGATCATCTTTCGAAGTTTCAAGCAAAAGCTGATGAAGGAATTTTTCTTGGATATTCGCACAATTCAGTGGCATATCGAGTGTTGAATAAGCGAACACGAAAAGTGGAAGAAACGTTCAATCTCACATTCGATGATTATTATGTTAAATCAAATGAGCATAGATTTACGAATCATCCAATTTTACAAGAAACACAAGTTGAAACTGAATCTATACAAATGGATGATACTGATTATGATTTGATTTTTGGAATTTCAGATCATGCAGTTGATGTTGAAGTTCATGCTCCTGATAATCACATACCAGAATTTTCAAAACTTACTGATGATTCACCATCGACTCCTCAAGAAGGCGAAACTATGAGTGATAGTCCACTGGAGGGGGAGCAATTGGATTCGAATACTTTAGATGATGAAGAGCATTCTTTCGAGGGGGTGAAAGAACAATTGAATGTTGAAATTGAGGGGGAGCATGTTGTTGAGGGGGAGCATAATGTTGATGATGCTTGTTCGAATGCAGGCTCAGAAAATGATGAAATATACGAAGATGCCCCTTTGGAATTTGATCCAGCATATCCACCCATGGAAAAATGGACAAGAGACCATCCGAAGGATCAAGTTATTGGGAATCCACAAGAGGGAGTTCTGACAAGAGCTCAAATTCGTGCAAAGAATGAGGTATTGAATACTCATCAAGAATTTTGCATGTTTAATGTTTTCATCTCTAAAATTGAACCAAAAACAATTAAGAATGCAATGGAACACTCAGATTGGGTTGTTGCAATGCAATCGGAGTTGTCTGAATTCGAACGAAACAAGGTTTGGAGATTAATTCCTAAACCTGAAAATGTTTCGATTGTCGGGTTAAAATGGATTTTTAAAAATAAAACCGACAAAGATGGAAACATTATTCAAAATAAAGCCAGACTTGTTGTAAAAGGATATTCACAACAAGAAGGAATCGACTATGAAGAAACTTTTGCCCCTGTCGCAAGACTCGAGGCGGTTCGAATATTTTTGGCTTATGCAGCTCACAAAGATTTTGATGTTTATCAAATGGACGTGAAATGCGCATTTCTCAATGGAGAGCTTGAAGAAACAGTTTATGTGGAACAACCCCCAGGTTTTATTAACGAAGAATATCCTAATCATGTTTATATTTTAGATAAGGCAGTTTATGGTCTGAAACAAGCACCAAGAGCATGGTATGCAACACTTACATCATTTTTGAAACAATCTAAATTTAAACAAGGATCAGTTGATCCCACATTATTTCGAAAGAAAGTGGGGAATCATCTAATGCTTGATCAAATTTATGTTGATGATATTATTTTTGGCTCGACTGACCCTGCTTTGTCTAGAGAATTCGAAGAATTGATGAAAAGCAAATTTGAAATGAGCATGATGGGAAAAATCAATAATTTCCTTGGATTGAATATTCGTCAAAACAGAGAAGGGATTTTCATTAATCAGGAAAAATATACGAAAAATCTGTTAGAAAAGTTTGGATTGACGAATAGCACAAAGCTTCGTGTACCAATGGCAACAGGCATAAAGCTAACACCATCGTTGGACAAACCTGCTGTTGATATAACGTTGTATAGGAGCATGATTGGTTCATTACTTTATCTAACAGCAAGTAGACCTGATATCATGTTTTCTGTGTGTAATTGTGCTAGGTATCAGTCTAATCCACGCGAACCACATCTTACTGCAGTAAAGAATATTTTTCGTTACCTTAAAGGCACAATTTCGTTAGGATTGTGGTATCCTTCGAAAACTGGATTCTTTGTTCAAGCATACTTAGATGCAGACTTGGGTTTTTGTAATCTTGATCGAAAAAGCACAAGTGGAGGATGTCAATTTCTTGATGGCAAATTAGTCAGCTGGCAGTCGAAAAAGCAAACGTGTGTGTCAATTTCCACAGCTGAAGCAGAATATGTGGCTGCTGCTGCTTGCACTTCGCAAATAATATGGATCCAAAGTCAATTGCGTGATTATGCAATTAATATGAAAAAGATTTCATTATATTGTGATTCTCAAAGTGCAATAAGAATTTGTCATAATTCTGTGCAGCATTCGAAGACTAAACACATAGCTCTTCGTTATCATTTCATTAAAGATCACGTGGAGGATGGAAACATTGAAGTACATTTTGTGAAAACAACTGATCAGTTAGCTGATATATTCACGAAAGCTTTGGATGAAAAATCTCTAATGCGAATAATAGAAGGTCTTGGAATGATCGATGGCAATTCTATTCCATGCGAAAAAGAAGAATGATAGGCGAAAAAGAATGAATCAGAGGCGCTGAATAAAAGATAACACAAAGTCATTCAGCATTCAGAGGTTACTGTTCATGGTCAACGCTTCGACCGCTTCGAATTCGCATGATTGTCACTTATTTTCAGTGTTGAGTTAGTGGTTACTGTTCATAGTCAACGCTTCGACCGCTTCGAATTCGCATGATTGTCACTTATTTTCAGCGTTGAGTTAATGGTTACTGTTCATAGTCAACGCTTCGAATTCGTACATTTGTGACTCTTCAAGGAATGCCAAATATTCGTCTGTTTGCAACAAATTCAAAAAGATTTTCTTTTGTTTTGTCTTTAAATTTTCGAAAAATCAAAAATTCAAAAAGATTTTCTTTTGTTTTGTCCTTAAATTTTCGAAAAATCAAAAATCCAAAAAGATTTTCGTTTGTTCGGTCTTTATTTTAATTAAAAAAAAAATTCAAAACAACAAAAATATTTTTATTTTTAGACTTTTGTTGCAGATTATGATGATGATTCAGAGGGGACAATGCAGGCAGTTTTAGGGTCAGGTAAAATTTTTCGTATGAATTGATATGTTTCTCATTATTCGAATTAGTTAGGTTGTCCCTAGAAGCATGCTGCTGCATGTTGTCCAAAGCCTCCATGACTCAATGTGTGTGTACGAAAGCCTTAATGAAATGTTTCGTACGAAAATTTCTTCCCAATCAGGCTTATATTCACATTAGTCTCTGAGCTACCTTACTCTTCTCACAATGAGTTAAGAGTTTCCTGTTTGGTCCAAAACATAACAGAGGTACTTTTCGTGTCTTACACCAATCTTTTTCATCCAAAACATTCTTACACGATCACACACAAAGACGTATATCCGAGAGGTCTCTGATCAAACCCATCGAGACTTAGATATATAAAAAATCTGTGTTTATGATCTGACATCATGAGTCCGTGATGGAAGTGAAACCCAAAAATCTTACAAATTAAGGAATTGACGGGGAACATTGTTCTAGATATATACGAAACTTTTGTTTCTGTACCAATGTTCGAAACTCCAAATCATATTCATTTCGAATGAGTGGTCTTGATCAAGCATTCGAAACCCACGATGTTTGTTACCCAACAAGATCCAGTATACAAATTTTTTATGAATATGATTTCCGTGTGAGTTTCATTCGAATGTCCTAGTCATGTTAAAATTTTTCAAAGCCGACTTGTCACTGACTACACTGGTCATACAAGTAATTTATGTTACACTTTATCACCTTATGTTTAGGTTGACATGTAACGAAATTTTGAACCTACCCACGAAGCATTCTTAAAAGAAGCCCTTTGATACTTATCAAAAAGTATTCGATTGTAATTCACGGGAACATACACAAGCTGTTGATCATCTCTCTTGATGATTAACGAAGCAACCTTTGCCCGGGGTTTAACTGCCTTCGTGTCAAATTAAATTTTTGACATCACAAAATTCAAAAAAAAAAAAAAATTTGTTGTTTCTTGTCTAAACTTTCTTTGGCACACTACACACACGAAATCCTTGAGGTTCTGAGTAATACCAACTCAGGCTGATGATCTCGAACATCTGGCAAATGACTTCGCTTTTTATCCCAAAAGTGAAAGAGCCTTGCCTCCATTCGAAGGGTTCTAACTGTTACAATTCTATTAAGGGGATAATGACAGGCTGTGTATACGTGACGTATGGTATTCTGCCCGGTTTTCTAGGTGATGTGACAGACACTTTTTGACGCATGGCTACCTTTCCAGGTGATGGCATACTTAACAAGCAACTTGCTCCACTATTTCGCATATCCAGTCTTCTTCCCACAACTACTGCCCCTCCTGTTTTCACAGGGGTGCAAGGGGGAGAAAGGAAGTCAACAGAAGAAGAAGCGAAAGTGGTGGGCAAGGTATTTCCATCTAGCATCCCTTCAACAAAACCTGTAATTGTGTCTGCTCAACCAGTGACCTCAACAATCGTAACAACATTACCAATTACAAGAACAATTTCGAAAGGAATTGTAATTGGTAAACCTTTGGAATCTGGTGGAAGTGGTTCGAAGCTAAAAGACGTAACTGAAAAATCTGCTTCGAAAGACAAAGGAAAATCAATTCTGGTTGAAATATCTAAAGAAGAAAAGAAGGCTGAAGCTGAAGCTGAACTCAAGAAAATGAGGCTTATTCAAAGCATCATGACTCAGAGGGCTGGTGATCCGAAGGGCATGAATAAAGGTGATCCAGCAAAACATTATAACTATGAAACAATCGAAGCCTTGGTTGCCTTTAATCACATGTACTCATTTGATAAGAAGCCAAAACAGAGTTATGTGGTTACAAACACTGATGCATGCCAGTTGGATTTCCCTATAAATGAGATGATGTTCATCATGCCTCAGTTCAAAGCTGAAGGGAATTTCAAAGAAAAAGATGAAGGGACTCATATGAAAATTCGTTTTCATGCAGTACTTGGCAAAGCCCCTGAGGATGTTTGGTCACTGATCAAGATCAAGAAGGTGATAAGCATGAAAAAGGATGTGGTCTTTGAAAACATTGTTCAAAATGTTAAATATGTTGTGGCCAGGGCAAATGGAAAAACATGCGAATTCACTATTGCAGATTTTCCTCTGATGAACTTGTATGACTTTATACAAGTGACATTGCTTCTGAAAGACAAATCCTTTTCTTTTCTGCAAAACACAGATCCAGAGGAATTCAAACTTGGAGTCGCTCACATCAAAATCTTCATTGAGAATTATTATGAGTGCCTAGCACTGACTGATGTGGAGTTGGCTACTGCAAAGGGAATGGAAGTAAAAGTTCCAATGGCTCCTTCGTTGACTCAGACTGAGTTAAAGAAATATGCTGATGGAGAAATATGTTTAAAGCCATTTGGAATAGTTTTTGCTGGAAAGGATAAAGCTGTAAAAGCGAAGCGGTTTTTGTTCCAAGCTAGCGAAGTGGAGAGATATTCTACATCTCACTATACGAACTTGATTGTTCGTATGAACCACTGCAAAAAGAACAATGAAGGAGACAAGAAGGAATTGAAGAAAATTATTTCTTGGTATACTCAGGTTCGAAGAGTTTTGCTGTACTCCATTACTCTATTTACAAACTGAATACTTCGACTTTGATTACAAAGGGGGAGATTGTTACGGTCGAAATGTTGTAATAGTCGAAGTTTGGATTTAGGGTCTTCGAACATTTTTGTAATGTATTTTACTAGGGCATAATATTCGAAGCTTCATGTTTAGTCCTTAGTATATTTTTTGTACGCTTTTCTCTTCTATAAATAGGAGTGGTTACTAGTGTCTTAGTAACGAAGTCTTTACAGAATATTCATTGTACTCTGTAAAATTTGCAAAAGCGTAATAGAGCCAAACAGATCATATTTACATCGGTGTTCAAATCTTTCAATTCTACTTTGAATTTACACTCTAATTCGTTCAATACTTGATTCATTGTCTCATCAACGTTATCAAAGCATTTCCGAAGAAATGTATTTTTACTCATTTTAAAACATTAGGATGTCATCGTCAATACATAAACATAAGCATAAATAGAACTTACATTCATTATCACAAGTGATTTATATCTCCTTAATCTCTCAGTGTATTGTAACTTCATATCGACACCTGTGATTCAAATAAACTGAGTGGGTCAGGTTGGGAAACCTGGTGAGTACATAGGGTTTTCAACCCACAATAATATAATTATTATGCTTAAACATCAAACAATCAACCCAATTACCCATCCTCATTATCTTCTTTACTCTTAAGGATCTACCCTAAGAATCATCTATTCCTCGTTCATTCATTCCTAAGGATTATCCTAAGAATAGGCACGAAGTCCATCGTTGCCATGGTTTACTCAATAGGCACTAAGTCTCATAGTCGCCAGGGTTATTCTCTTTTATCGACAGTAACGATTCCGAGACTCCTCTCACAACACATGTCAAGGGGTTTAGGCACTATGTTGCATAGTCGCCAGGGTTAATCTCGTCTATCGACAGTGTCGTTTCCGAGAATCCTCTCTCAACACATGTCAAGGGATTTTTTTTAGAGTACAGCTAGTGAGCACACAGTTCAAAACACCTACAGGTTGCGAGCCTGCTAGTGTCCACTGGACTGTCTACAATAGTCTGTGGTTGTCATCCATACTCTGCTGAATGATGGGGCCAACACATGGGTAAAAGGCTTCTCTCATGGTTTACCTCTCACCCTTATCTCACGGTCTATATCACCTCTCATTTCATCATCCAACTCATATTTCATCTACCCATGTTTTACCCAACATATTTTGTAGATATAAAATACATATACAGTTTAAATCATTTAGAACTTGTATAAAATCGTTCATCCAGCATAGATAGCAAGTATACAGATAATATGCATTCATAGCACGTAGTTGTTGGATTAATGTCTAAGTCCATAACTATAATTGGTAAGACTTGACCCGACCCGACATGGTCCATTTGGGTTGCATGGCATCATGCATTTGGATAGACTATAATGAGAGAAATAACACTTAAGGTTGGTTAATATATTATAAGTTCTAATATATTAATAAGGTTATTTAATTAGTATTGATCAAGAATTAATTTGGAATTAATTAAGTGATCAAAAGGAGACTAATTAAATATATGGGTTGATTGTGTAAATCATTCATTCTTATATATGTGGGTTTGTGATCCAAGATTTCTTATGTTGGACTAAGTCCATGGGGTGACCCATGGATACTCCATGGAGGTTAAAATCCATGGAGCATAAGGAATGGGTAAAGTTATGAGTTACATGGTGTAACCCTAATAGCCACCATATAAAAGAATCCTATGGCTCAAGAAATCGTGCACTAATGTGTGAATATGAGGGCTAGACGATTTCAAGGAGTGTTCCATTTTCTCTCAAGTCATTCCATGTGCATTTGGTGTTGTGTGAACCATTTGAGGTGTCACACTTGGGGCACTAGGCACTCAAGCTTCATGGAGACAAGCTACATCAAACAAATGTATGTATTCTATCCATTTGATTACCCAAGTATCAAGTATTGTATGCTAGATAGGGTAATACCTTGGAAAGTTCATAATTGCATGTATAATAGAGAAAACATAGATCCAAGGTATTTAGGGTTGCATGTACACTTAGGAGTGTTAGAATGCGCAAAACCCATCAGTGGTATCAGAGCCAAGGCTTGTTTTCTTGTTATACTTGCAAAATTAGCTGAAAAATCGAATTGTATTAGTTTAAAAGTTATGCTAATTACTTGAAAAAAAAATTGATGTGAATTATCTTTGTTCATATGAGTTTATTAGATTGATGTGAATTATCTTTGTTCATATAAGTTTATTAGATTAATAGAAAAGTTAATTGATTATGTGTTTTCAATCCATTTTAATCTAAGAGTTGATTCTAAATTGTGTTTTTGTAACTTGTCCTCAAGTTATATGAAAAGTCACATTTAAGTTTCATAAAACTCATAAAAAGTTGGCAATGGTTACAAAAATGAAGAGTCTTGTCCTCATTAAATGGTTTTATGACTCCATAACTTTTCCTCAAGTTATGGAGGTTCAAGAGTCACTTCATTAAATGATAAAATGTGTAACCTTAATTAGTTCCATAAGTTACAAAAATAAAGAAAAGTTACATTCTTTTATTAGTTTAAAGTCTTCCATAACTTGTCCTCAAGTTATGGAACTTGAAGAGTTTTTTTTAATTAAAACTACTTTAAACACATAAGTTATGGAATTAATTAGTTTTGAATATTTTTCAAAACTTGCCCTCAAGTTTTGGAATTTGTAAAGTTTTCCCCATGAATACTTTAATTCCAAGTTAGCCCTTAGAATTTTAAAAGTTAAAATTCAACCCTTATACTTTATAGTATTATAAGTTAATAATAAATATATGTATAAGAGCAAGTCAGTCTTACCGTTAGTAGGCCTCATTCACGAAGCCGGTCTATAAGGGGGGTATAAGGTTACTGCCTATAAAATGGCAGTTTAATGCGTGTCCACTCTCACCCACCGCTTCCTTGACTGGTGGAGGGTCGTTAGCCGAACGGGTAGGACAAGGACTATAATTCTCCCTTCATTAAAAGTATTAATGATAAATACTAAGTAACTAAACTTTTTATAAATTCCCAATCTTAGTTACTTAGGAAAATGTGAATAAGGTGCTAATCCATGAAATTACACTTTGCACTTTGTTTAAACCGTTAGTGGAGCGTGTGTGGTTAACCGGCACACTAACCTGGATTTAACAAAGTAGGCAAAGGGTAACTTAATATTTATCATAGTATCGGTGGAGCTCGTGTGGTTAACCGGCACATCGATTGAGGGGTAAATATTAAGGGTACCAAGTATATTTGCATGGTTACTTCACACCTTGTTTTGTGATCCTCGGCATCCCAGTCACAAAACCTGAAGGGCACACTTGAGATTGAAACATGCCATTGAAAAATTCAATGAATCTCAAAAGATCTAGGAGTTTCAAATCCAATTAAAAACCTAATTACATTATTTCGTTTTTCATGGTGGAAATTGGTAAATCGTCATTTACCTACCTTCAACTATTTTATAACTCGGATTACGGCATCCCTCTTCCAGTTATAAATAGGTTGTTGGATCCTAGCCTTAATATTTCATATTGGGTGTTATATTAAGGACTTTAGATCAACTATCTTGAATATCTCCCAAAAGATGTCTAGTTCAGACATCTATGATCTTCCCAAATCTCTTGGAACTTTACTTCCTCCACCTCCTCCAATTATTCTCCCTAACCCACAAGTTCAAGGTCACTCAAGCCCTAATGGCAAGCAAGGTCTATGTGTGATCACATCTTAGAGATGAAGTCACATATTGACAAGCTGGGAGAGTTGGGTGTCAAAGTCTTGAGAAAGTTGGATGTTCAATCACTTTCTAAGTCACATAGTGAGTTCCTTTGGGACTACTATGAAACAGACTATGACATGAACCTTAATGATCATATCTATTTGCTTGGTGTTGCTGAATCAGCAATGATTTGGAACGATAGTAAAGCAAATTTGATTAGAAGATCAACTTCCCAAAAACTTTATGGACAGTGACAATTGTGACACTGGAAATCCAGAAAAAGCATTCTCTTCCCAGTGGAAAGGGATTGGCCATAGTCAACTCGGTTGACCAAATGGTAAGGAGAAAGGCTAAGTCTGAGATAGTCCCATTACCAAAGGGTCCATATGTTTATTTTGCCAAAGGAAGGGGCGTTGATTGCAAAGCTGCCAAGTTTACCTAAGGATGTTAAAGTCAATAAATCTGACTCTACTTCAGGTAGAGCCCATTATCTAACTCCGTTAAGTTTCTATTCTAAGATCCTCATTACATGATGTGACTGGGTCACATGTTGATGTTTTAAGAATCAAAGAATAGAGAGAAAGCTTAAAGGAAGTATATGCTGATTCTGATCGCGTAGGTGGATTTCGATCGCATCAGAATTTTGAAGTTGTTACTTAGGAGTTATGATATATTGCTTAGGAATAGATAACAACAAGTTTTTCCGTATGCATTTGCACTATAAGGATAAGTTTTTGCGCAAAGTTTTGAAATAAAATAAAAGTTTTTAATTTTATATTTATTTTAAATATCCTTACAAGTGGCATTTGTGAAAAATGGTTGTTTATATGATTCCATTGATAGCAATATTTGGAAAAAAAATGGACTTGATTCTTTCGTTTGTGGTAGTGTCATAATTTACCAAATAAGGAAAGATTCTCATTCCCAAGGCTTCAGTTGGATAGAAACTTGGAATCATGCAAGTTGAATAGTATGATGAATGAGAACTTTCAAGCATTGGAAAATTAAGACTTGTTCACATGGATGTGTGAGTCAAGTTAAGGACTAAAGGGATCGAGTACACATTCTTGTGCACTGGTCAAGTCCACCACAAAGCTCGTTAAGACTATTCGTCATGATTTACTAAATTTTAGTAAATATGGTTATACTTACAAGTTTAAGTATAATTCTGAAACATTGGAAAAGTCTCAATGTATGGCAGAACGAATGGGAAGAATCAAATTAGGCAGACAGATAAAAGTTTCTCAAATCTGAAAAGATGGGAGAGTACTTTAGTATCATGTTTTGTGATCATCTTAATGATTAAAGAACCACGTCACAATTGGTCTTCTAAGGACATCTTAGTGCATTGTTATGACTAAGAAGAGGAGTCATGAATTGTTGAAATGGTTAAATCAAGAAGATGAGTCATACTTCGTTTCAAAACAAGTCTTAGAGTCATACTCCAAGACTATAAGTTGAGTGATATATCTTAAAGAAAGGTTTATAACACTTGTCAAATGTAAGAGTAAAAGTGTCCTACTCTTGTACATTTGAAGTTGGTAAGTTGTGATGTTTTGGATTAAACAAAGACCAACTAAGGCCAATTGTGTGAAGTGTTTGTCTTGATAAAGAATCTGCACTATCTCTTGAATATTTGGCAAGATAGTCTTATATGTCAAGAGGACAGTGGGAGTCTTAAAGATCCTAAAAAGAATTTCAAGAACTAATCAAGAATAAAACCTGAGGTTCTTCACTAGCACACGACTTGAGGTTTATAACCTATCATGTTGACATATTCTGTGCCCATTCCAGTTAAAGTTGGCTTTGCATAGGAGTTCTGAAAGTTCTCAATTGGTTGCATAACAACTTGGAAGCAATGGCAGGCCCTGTACTGCCAGGTGGCAAGAAGTTAAGATTGCATAAGTTCAGTTCATATGAGTTTGGATTTGTCATTATCCTTGTCTTGTGACTATGGTTTTGACGATTCACATGGATAAGAACACATACACCATAAAATCTAAGGGTCATAAGGTTTCTCTCCGATTCATGAAAATGATGGTGAGGAAACACTTCCACCAAGTAGATTTGAAGCAGATGGCAAAAGGTCTAAACAATTGAGACTATGATTACGGCATCCCTTTTCATAGTTCTGAAATTGTTTAGACACACATGCATGCTATCTAAGGAAAGGTGTATGATTTTGATAAAGTTTTATCAAAGCATCTCGTATCAGAAATCTGAACTTAGGTAAAGAAGTCAATAAAGTATTGATTTCTAGAAGTCCAGCTGATTTCTGAGTACATGTCAAAGCTAGTGGGAGCATAAGTGTTATGTTAATAATCATCATGTTAGTGGGAGCATGATAATTATTGTTAGTGTTGCAAGTTAGCAATGTTAATTATAGAAAACAAAAGTTTCAATTCGTGAGGCTGCAGGGATTGAAAAAGTTGTTTTGCTATAATTAAGGGAGAGGATATACTTCATTTCAGTTCTAAAGGCTTAGATTGAGACCTTAATCATCTTTAGTCAAGAATATATATATGAATTTCATGTTGGATTGGTTCAACTTAAGGAAATTCTATATATTGCGTTCTCAAAATTCGATTATGATTACGGCATCCCTCTTCATAGTCAAATTTTGAAAACATGGCAAATAAAAATATTGTAGCAAAAGACTGGTCTAGAATCATGTCTTTATGTGAGACATCATGAATCGTGTACCATTTGCTTTGGGTACAGGATCGATTGCATGTGCTATAATATTTGTCATTTCTAAATTTTTCCAAATGCCCAGAGGCATTAAGAAGGGAAAAGGTCTAGAATTGGATATGACTAAAATGATTAAGCAATTGTCGAGGACAATCTGAGGTTTACCAAAGATTGGTTGCTCAGGGACAGTTGGAAGTATAGTGCTAATTTTGGAAGGACCATATTGACATATTCTGAAAAGAGGCATCTCTTATTCAGAAGTGATAGTCAAAATGAGAATATGGAGTTGTCTCCATAGGTGGAAGTTATCTGTGTAAGATTAGAAAACTTAATGCAAGAAGCATGTCCAAAGCAATGTACTTTGAATATGAGACTTAGTTTCCATGGAGTTGATCTCCATTGGAATACCTTATAATGACTGTTGACAAGTCTTTGTGACTTTGTACATATTCATTACAGGAGGGTCAGTGCATATAAGTTTAAAATCTAAACAGATTTCGATAAATGATAGGAATTTGAAATTCTCACATTTTTCGATAAGGATTTGGGAGTGTGAAATTAGAATCATTGAAATTATGTTTAATTGGTTTATTTCACAAAGTAAGGATCATAGACAAACATAGAGTGCATACTTGGTGTATGGCAAAGCTATTGTTTAAGAAAAACATAGTGTACATGCTTGGAGCATGGGAAAACTAGTGTTTTTAATTCAAGTATAAAGTTGATAAAACCGAAACAATGAATAATGAGTAATCAGTATGGTGATAAATAAAAGTGTTTATTTATATTCACAGGGTTTGATACCATATTTGATTCATTTATTCTTGTGTTTCACTTTGCATGTTTTGACTTCCAGAATAACTAAGTCGCTCTTCCTGAATGATTAAGTTATTCAAACCATCCACAGTCGGTCATATGTTGGAAGTAGATATGAATCAAGACTGTCATGGGTTGGTTTGTAGAGGTCCAAGTTGGTGGACAAAGTGGTGCTACAACACTCATGAGTGCTCATAAGTTCTGAGTATTGGATTCAACCCGCGCTCATTTGAATCACTTCATGGATTTTATCACGAGTGATCATGAGACGATAATATCTTATATTCTTCAAACCTAGAGATATGAGTTGTTACTATGAGTTGGTTGTACATTGATTGCACGAAAATGCATTCGGTAACTCGATGTTATAAAACATGCATTTGTGTATGATTCAACAAGTAGTAGAATAAGCCATATGAGTCGAAGTTTATCCATTCCTTTTACCTTCGGGATAAAAGCGATATCTGTGGGCCCCTCGATGATTTAAAGATGATACATGTGAGTGCTTGGCCAAGCCAGGACTGATTTGATTTGTTCAATCAGTCAGTCATCATGAATCGGAAATCGGGAAACAACAAATGGACAGAGAGAATGATTGATAATCCATGTCTCAGTCCATATGATATCTAGAATGGAGGAATATATGATCCCTTATCTAATGGACAAGTCATTGACAAAGGTCAGAGTTCATCGACAAGGTCAGAGTTCGACAGAAGCTTTTGAGAGCTACGATTGCTGATCGGTTCCTGAAGTCATACGCAATAATAGTTTTAGACTTATCCAAGTGGGAGACTGTTGGATTAATATCTAAGTCCATAACTATAATTGGTAAGACTTGACCCGACCCGGCATGGTCCATTTGGGTTGTATGACATCATGCATTTGGATAGACTATAATGAGAGAAATAACACTTAAGGTTGGTTAATATATTATAAGTTCTAATATATTAATAAGGTTATTTAATTAGTATTGATCAAGAATTAATTTGGAATTAATTAAGTGATCAAAAGGAGACTAATTAAATATATGGGTTGATTGTGTAAATCATTCATTCTTATATATGTGGGCTTGTGATCCAAGATTTCTTATGTTGGACTAAGTCCATGGGGTGACCCATGGATACTCCATGGAGGTTAAAATCCATGGAGCATAAGGAATGGGTAAAGTTATGAGTTACATGGTGTAACCCTAATAGCCACCATATAAAAGAATCCCATGGCTCAAGAAATCATGCACTAATGTGTGAATATGAGGGCTAGACGATTTCAAGGAGTGTTCCATTTTCTCTCAAGTCATTCCATGTGCATTTGGTGTTGTGTGAACCATTTGAGGTGTCACACTTGGGGCACTAGGCACTCAAGCTTCATGGAGACAAGCTACATCAAACAAAGGTATGTATTCTATCCATTTGATTACCCAAGTATCAAGTATTGTATGCTAGATAGGGTAATACCTTGGAAAGTTCATAATTGCATGTATAATAGAGAAAACATAGATCGAAGGTATTTAGGGTTGCATGTACACTTAGGAGTGTTAGAATGCGCAAAACCCATCAGTAGTTTATATAAAATATTTCATATATATGTGTAAGATGAAAGTAACTATGCGCTCACTTGATAAGGTGGTGACTCGGTACTCGGACAACACTTCGTTATCTCAAAACAATTTTCTCTTGACAAAACCTAGTATCAATACCACTAGGGTTTAGTCTAATATTTACCGAGACTAATTAATAGTCTAGCCATTATTACTATTATATAAGTGTTAAGAAACACTCTTATATAACTCATAATAATAGCCCAAATAATTATTTTAAGGTCCTAATAATGTTACTATATTGAAACATAAGTTATACTAAAGATAGGTTAGGCGTAGCTCACTTACAGCGGGTTTTTCTTAAAACCGGGCTCCGCCGAAGCAGAGTTTCTGAGCCAAAGGCTCTTCTTTTAGGAGCCTTCAGGTGCTCCAGGGCTTCCGCTTCATGCTAGGGAGTTACCCTAGGCTTTGAGGGGTTAGGGAGGCTTAGAGAGAGTTTCTAGAGAGAGAAAGTAGAAGTGGGAGGTGTGAGGAGAAGGTTTCACCCGACACCCTTATTTATAGGCTGGGAAACAGCCCAACTCATCGAGTAGGAGGACCTACTCGTCGAGTCCATGCCACATGTCACCCTCTGGTGGCTAGCCTTGGGGAGGAAGCAACGGCCAGGATTTCGTCACGTCACCCGATTTCGCACAGCAGCCTCCCTACTTAGAAAAATCATAACTCTCGCATACGAGCTCCGTTTTCGACGTTCTTTATATCTACGCATAGGTAAAAACAAGATCTACAACTTTCATTTAGACTCCATCGTCTAATTCTCGACCGATCATAAATTTAACAGTATGAGGAGATTAGACTGTTAAATAACCGCGAAAAATTCGTAACTCTTTCATACGGACTCCGTTTTCGTCTGTCTTTTTACCGTTGAGTTCCTATTAATGAGATATTCAACTCTCATTTAGGTCGCGTAAGCCAAAAACCGCTCGAACTAAAATTCGAGTTTCGGGTCGTGCACTGCTATGCCAAATCTTAGAAAATTCATAACTTCCTCATACGAAGTCAGATTTGGGCGTTCTTTTTTTGTATGTTCTCGGTTTAACGTATTCTACAACTTTTGTTTAGATCAATAAGGCTAAAATTCGATCTATCGTAAATTCACTATTTACGCTTCCCGGTGTCGTGCCGTTTTGCTGTAAAACTTCGACGAGCCATAACTTCTTCGTTATAACTCGGATTTCGGCGTTCTTTATATGTACGTAACCCTTGAGACATATTATACAACTTGGTTAAGATTATTTATTCTAAATAATTTTTTGTTGAAAAGTCATTTTCGACCCCTATTATCTCTAAATTGACTAGCCCGGATCTACGGGCGTTACAATTATCTCCCCCTTAAGATGATTACGTCACGGAATCATCAACGAAACAGGGCTGTATAATGACTCTGTACGTTATCTCTTTATCCTAGGTAATAATCGTAACTTCTATATTCTTTCGAATGAGTATCTAACTCTTGGACTCCTTGACTGCAGGCGGTGCTCGATCCTGCACCTGCTCCGTTAGACTCCAAATTATGACCTTCAAGTCACAATCTCGATCCTTACTGGAGACTCCTTCTTCTTCTTAACAAACTTAAGATAAGTTCTTTTATTACTACAATGGATCGATGTGTCATATTCTAATGACCTATCATCGTATGTTGCAACGCTCAGACTCAGGTCTCTTAGAGTCAAATTCCAGAATGGTATATACTTTCCTTCATGTTCTGATCACATCTTAAAAGGTAGCATTTCTAGCTACAAGCAATTATCGCGATACCTCTACTGATCGCTTTGATTTCAATCTTCTGGCTTAGGTCAGATGTGACATCGAACTTAGTTCTCTGAACCACGTAACATACTCATCGTAGTCGGACTCAATTTGATATGACCACTAGGGTCGGAATAACAATCATCTTCTTAGTCATTACCGAAACGATGGTAACGACATACTTTGAATAAAACAGAATCAATTACTAGCGTCTTTGTAACCTTGTGACTTTCCATGATCCAAGTGTGAGTCATGTGCTTCCGGTAGTATAGGCCTCTACTACCATTCACACCTACTCATACTCGTCCCAAGTATTGTCTCGCAGTTCTCCAAGTCATTATCACGAAAACAATTTTAACACATACAAATGTGTCCAAACAATCATATAATTTTCCCTAGACTCTACTACGACTTCTTCCATGCGTATCTTCAATCATCAATTCTGCTTCAACTCGGTTGGTGATGGAAATGTCAGATGATGGGATAACTTCATGGATAATCTTTCTTTCTGCTAATCGAAAGTGTGCTTCTCCCGTACTAGACGTATTATTTATTAAACTCATTCTAAAGGCATGATATCACTCTTACGATATCTTCTGATAGGTACCATTCAATATCGTAAGCCTTCTCGTTTCCTCAATTTACTCAATTCACTACGAGTCTTCACCAAGACGTTATGTTCACGGAAGCATGCGTTCAGCGTATCGAGACGAGAATATAGATAGAGAAGATTTAGACGCGTATTCCTCCTTATTACTCCGAAAATTTACATGCCGGTTCTAATATCGTAATTAAACATTTAGAAATCTGAACACATAAAATTTCTAGATTCGGTCGGCAACAGACCATAGATCCAATCAAACGATAGAATCATAAAGCATCACAAATCATTTAGCACATAAAAGCAATTTAGGCATCTTCCCTAAATGAGCTAGTGCTCGTGTCTATTCAGGTGCACTTCCTAAAATATATTAGACACACTCGTCACGATCACCGCTTAGCATTCTAAGTTTAAGTCTAGAAATAAATCATGATTCCTAGTTCGCATAAACTAATGCTCTGATACCAACTGTGACATCCCCATTTTCACGGCCAGAAAAGACTGATTTTGTTTATGCTTTATAAAAATCAGAGTACCTCTTTTAATAAAAATGTTGCGGAATTTGTTCCCAGAAAAACATGATAAATACGTTATCAAAGCATTTCCGAAGAAATGTATTTTTATTCATTTTAAAACATTGGGATGTCATCGTCAATACAGAAACATAAGCATAAACAGAACTTACATTCATTATCACTAGGGATTTATATCTCCTTAATCTCTTAGTGTAATGTAACTTCATATTGACACCTGTGATTCAAATAAACTGAGTGGGTCAGGTTGGTAAACCTGGTGAGTACATAGGGTTTTCAACCCACAATAATATAATTATTATGTTTAAACATCAAACAATCAACCCAATTACCCATCCCCATTATCTTCTTTACTCTTAAGGATCTACCCTAAGAATCATCTATTCCTCGTTCATTCATTCCTAAGGAATCGGCACGAAGACCATCGTTGCCATGGTTTACTCAATAGGCACTAAGTCTCATAGTCGCCAAGGTTATTCTCTTTTATCGACAGTAACGATTCCGAGACTCCTCTCACAACACATGTCAAGGGGTTTAGGCACTACGTTGCATAGTCGCAAGGGTTAATATCGTCTATCGACAGTGTCGTTTCCGAGACTCCTCTCACAACACATGTCAAGGGGTTTTTTTTAGAGTACAGTTGGTGAGCACACAGTTCAAAACACCTACATGTTGCGAGTCTGCTAGTGTGCACTAGACTGTCTAGAATAGTATGTGGTTGTCATACATACTCTGCTGAATGACGGGGCCAACACATGGGTAAAAGGCTTCTCTCATGGTTTACCTCTCACCCTTATCTTACGGTCTATATCACCTCTCATTTCATCATCCAACTCATATTTCATCTACCCATGTTATACCCAACATATTTTGTAGATATAAAATACATATACAGTTTAAATCATTTAAAATTTGTATAAAATCGTTCATCCAGCATAGATAGCAAGTATACAGATAATATGCACACATAGCACGTAGTTTATATAAAATACTTCATATCTATGTGTAAGATGAAAGTAACTATGCACTCACTTGATAAGGTGGTGACTCGGTACTCGGACCGCACTTC
This sequence comes from Lactuca virosa, assembly GCF_052849685.1. Lineage (NCBI taxonomy): Eukaryota > Viridiplantae > Streptophyta > Magnoliopsida > Asterales > Asteraceae > Lactuca > Lactuca virosa. The sequence continues at coordinate 38,507,431 of NC_136431.1, read as the reverse complement.
CTTATCTCAAAACAATTTTCTCTTGACAAAACCTAGTATCAATACCACTAGGGTTTAGTCTAATATTTGCCGAGACTAATTAATAGTCTAGTCATTATTACTATTATATAAGTGTGAAGCAACACTCTTATATAACTCATAATAATAGCCCAGATAATTATTTTAATGTCATAATAATGTTACTATATTGAAACATAAGTTATACTAAAGATAAGGTAGGCGTAGCTCACTTACAGTGGGTTTTTCTCAAAACCGGGCTCCGCAGAAGTAGAGTTTCTGAGCCGAAGGCTCCTCTTTTCGGAGCCGTCAGGTGCTTCGGGGCTTCCGCCTCGTGCTAGGGAGTTACCCTAGGCTTGGGGGGGGGGGGGGGTTAGGGAGGCTTAGAGAGAGTTTCTAGAGAGAGAAAGTAGAAGTGGGAGGTGTGAGGAGAAGGTTTCACCCGACACCCTTATTTATAAGCTGGGAAATAGCCTAAATCATCGAGTAAAAGGACCTACTCGTCGAGTCCATGCCACATGTCACCCTATGGTGGCTAGCCTTGGGGAGGAAGCAACGGCCAGGATTTCACCACGTCACCCGATTTCGCATAGCAGCCTCCCGACTTAGAAAAATCATAACTCTCACATACAAGCTCCGTTTTTGACGTTCTTTATATCCACGCGTAGGTAAAAACAAGATCTACAACTCTCATTTAGACTCCATCGGCTAATTCTTAACCGATCCTAAATTTAATAGTAGGAGGAGATTAGACTGTTAAATGACCGCGAAAAATTCGTAACTCCTTCATACGGACTCCGTTTTCGTCTGTCTTTTTACCGTTGAGTTCCTATTAATGAGATTCAAATCTCATTTAGGTCGCGTAAGCCGAAAACCGCTCGAACTAAAAGTTGAGTTTCGGGTCGTGCACTGCTATGCCAAATCTTAGAAAATTCATAACTTCCTCATACGAAGTCAGATTTGGCGTTCTTTCTTTTATATGTTCTCGGTTTAACGTATTCTACAACTTTTGTTTAGATCAATAAGGCTAAAATTCGATCTATCGTAAATTCACTATTTACGCTTCCCGGTGCCGTACCGGTTTTGCCGTAAAACTTCGACGGGCCATAACTTCTTCGTTATAACTCGGATTTCGGCGTTCTTTATATGTACGGAACCCTTGATACATATTCTACAACTTGGTTAAGATTATTTATTCTAAATAATCTTTTGTCGAAAAGTCGTTTTCGACCCCTATTATCTCTAAAATGACTAGCCCGGATTTACACCTGTTATTTGGTTAGGAGGACTTTGACCGACCCGGACTTGGGACTGCCCCTTCCTCAGACCAATTAAATTATGCATTTAATTCTTCTCTCTCATCACGACCTTTCGAAGACTCTCCTTCTTCCGCCAACTGGTTACCGTCTCCAGTGGCTATTCCGGTGGCTATTCCATGAGCCTCAGATCCTTTCATGTTAATCTCACCGTCTTCGAGCCCTTCCATCATGTCTCGGTTAATCCACGTTTCTGAGATGCCTTCGTCGTCTGAATCTTCCCCAGAGTTGTCACCTTGTTCGTTCATGGCATCATCATCCTCAGAATCACTGACTTCCGACAAAGGGGCTTCTGGAAAACTTCTATCGAGGAATGGTTCCCACTTGTTTTCACACTCACTGACGCCTACTTGGAACCGATTCCCGTTGAAGGTTGTGACCACTTCTTCGTTTACAAGCTTCCACGAGTTTGTAAGGATGGTTGCCTAACATGGGGAAAGATCCACCGAGTGCCAATTATGACCTTCTACTTCAAGAACCTTCCCAAACTTACATGCGACTGCAGTGATATTCTCATCAGATCTCAGATAAAGCGGTATCCCCAATATTCTAATTCTGGCCAGCCTACCGTTAGTTTGGTCATCCACAAATCCAATTTTGAGCCATCTAATCCAACTGCACCATTTTTGAGAATCAGCCATGAAAGACTCCGCTTTTCCCTGTTGGAAAAATCTTAATATGATCTTCAGTCCCCCTGCGTAGTGCACTCTTGATGGGATACTCTCTTCAGCATTTAGGAGGGCATGTATGTTGTTAAGGAGCCTCAATTCCTTGACTTCTCCGATTAGACAGCTGCTATCACAAGAATCAATCATGGGAGCCCGCTTCAGTTGAATCTCTTGGGTTCTCACAGTATCGTGTTTCCCTAGACTCCCGGTGACAGCATCGACAAAAGTTTTCCCGGTACTAATGTTGTTGTGTTTAGCGATTGGGACCGACACCCGTCTAGGGTGGTAAGAATTTGGAGGGGGCATTTGTCTGGGGGGCGGCTTCTTCTCGTACCTTGCAATATTGACATTTGCTATACTATGCCCACATCTGACTTGGTTTAATGTTGTCACAAGAGAGTTGATATCTTTGATTCCTGCGTATCTGATGAAAGCGAAAAACGTACCTCCTTTGTCCTTCCTCCCCGGAATGTAAACGTCTACCAGTTTCCCAAAGGACTGAAAGGACTTCCTTATCATTTCCACCGTTACATCAGCCTGTAGATTTGTAACGTAAAAGGTTGTGACATCCTTCGATTTATCACCTGGATATTGCTTCCGGCGAACCTCAGTCCACCCATCTCCGACCCCGACGTGTTTAGAATACTTGCGACCGTCCATCTCCTTATACCCAGTTCATCCCACCTCCAAAGCTAATCCTATATATTCAAAAACAATATTTCAGGTATAATTTCAATTAGTTAACCAACCTCCCGCATAGAAAACATGAATATGATGCATACATTTCGAACAATTAAGAAATCTACATGACTACATACCATCCTATTTTATCTCACATACCACTAACCACTCTAGTTTTAACTATTTCCAATGAGGTTAGCAAATAGAACTTTATCACAGATTCCCGTAAATGTCCACGTGTATAGACTTTGTAATTTCATTTATAATTTTTTTTGTTTGTTCATCACTATTTGCCCTTCTACTTTTATTCAAATGACAAAAAATACCCACAGTTTTTATTTATTTATTTATTTTCCCTGTTTTTATGATAATGCTATAAGTATCCCTTTCTTTTCCAATTTCACCCTCTTGATGTGACTTTTTATTTTTTTGTTTTTTTTTTGTTTTTTTTTTCTTATTTTGTTTTTTTGTTGTTTTAATTTTTAAATTTTTTTAATCTTATTATTATTATTATTATTATTATTATTATTATTATTATAAATTTCGATAACCGTATAAAATTTGGACAACATTTTAAAATTCAGATGAAATTTTAAAATTCGGACGACATTATAAATTTGGACGGCATAATAAAATTCGAACGACTATATAAAACGGAACAAAAACAAAGTTTGTCTTTATTTATCACGGATATATCAATTGGTTCGGTATTACATTTTTGTAGTGCGTTATGCGGATTGAAAACAAACTTTACTTTTGTTCCATTTTATATAGGCGTTCGAATTTTATAATATCGTCATAATTTATAATGTTGTTGAATTTTAAAATGTTGTCCGAATTTTATATGGTTATCGAAATTTATAATAATAATATTATTATTATTATTATTATTATTAAAATATAAAATAAAAGAAAAAACAAAAAAAAAAGAAAAAAAGAAAAACATGATGTCAAATCAAAATTAAAGGTTTATTAAATTGATGTTAAAGGTGTAAAATTAGTTAAGGAGTATAACATAACTTTTTTTATTCTTTTAAGATGTGCCCCTTTTTGTTGCTCAGGTTCGCATGTTTTTTTTTTCACTCGATGCATGTGCTTTTTTTTTTTCACTTATGAATTTGTCTTTCTTTTTTCTTCATGTAATATCTAAAATTTAAATAAATATGAAATTTTGTTCGGAATTTATTTTTTTATAATATTATTATATATTTTTTTACAATCAATTATATATATTTTTTACAATCATTGATATTACGTTTACGGAAATGGAAAAAAATGTATTAATTTTGTGGGTTTACGACTAAAAAGGATAAAAAGTGGATGAAAACTTATTTGGAATTTTAATTTTTAATACTGTTTATATTATATATAAAAGAATAATTGTTGTTTTTTTATCTTAATAAAAAATAAGTTTACAATTATTAATATTAATAAAATTAGTAATAAAAATGTAATTATTAAATGGGTTATAATGAAGTACTGTATAAAAATTAATAATAAAGCCAATAATAATTAAGTTGTAATGAAATAAAATATAAAAGTTAGTTAAATTACAATAATATGGTAATAATGACCTAAAAAGTAAAACTACAACAATATAAGGCTGGAGGGAGTCGTGTTACACTCCCTCATGAAACCGTAGTGTCACATAGGCGTCACCTTACCATTTACCACAAAAGTGTGGTTTCATAACACACCCAAAGAGTGGTATCACACTTGGGTTTTTTTTTTAATAAATAAAAATTTTCATTGGTTGTGTTCTAAAAGGTAAGAAAGCCATTCAATTACAATCACCCGAGGAGTGCTCCCGTCTGTTGCCGTAGTGCGGCCCTAGCCGCACCCAAACTGCGGTGGGGTGGGGGCAGTGACAGATGCTCTTAGGGGTCAGGATGGGTCATTGCCTCCTTGGTTTTGACGTTCATAATACATGTATACATGTATATGAGTTAAGAAATATCACCAAAAAGACTAATTATGCCCCCTTGTTTTATACAGTTTTACATATACTGGTTATTAACTATGAGACTATATAAACAATCAACTTAAATTCCGAAAATCACTGCAAAAAATCAAATCTAACCTTGTTTGTTTAGGAAACCAAATCAATCAAAAAACTACTCTTAAAACTCTATAAACACCCACCAATCTATAATCTAATAAGTTTTACGTTTAAGGAAACGATAAATCACGGAAAATAAATCTCAAATCTGACCGAAAACGTCACCTCCGCCTCGAGCCTCCTCACCGGTTATCGGATTGCTCTCTATTCCAGTACACACACTCTCTCTATGTTGGTCGCCGGACTACTCGCCGCTTCCGTATGATCTCTCTACTCTTTATGCCATTAGTTACTATGTCAAAACAGATTGTGTATATCTATCTAAAAGATATGAAAAGGCGTAAGTCTAAAAGCTGCAAAAAAAAAAAAAAAAAAAAAAAAACCAATCTTTACTTTATTGAATAATCACATTTATTTCTTCCTTCTTACTTCTTATTACTTATTTGTTATTTCACTGAAATGTAAATGAAAAAGAATAAACATAGTCACTAAGATTCATATATGTAAAACATAATATGAATAATTACAATCGTATGGTAAGTAATATGTAAAATATAAAACAAACAAAGTAAAGATATTCCTTAGTATGGTTAGAATTTTATAACATAAATGTATCTATTAATTACCAAATTTTATTTTATATTGTTAGATCAATTAGTATTTTTGTTAAAATTATTGTTTGTTAGAATATATAGTTGTTTCTTAGTAGATATTTGCCTTCGTTATGTTGGATTATTATGTAAATGTAGTTATTTGCTAATTTTTATGTAGCGTATATCATTATGAAAATCAATCTATCTTTAAAAGGTTATTTGTCGTTTCTAATAAAATGTCTATCTTTAAATGGTTCGTTTTGAAATTTTGTTATCGGCCCCTCTAGTTTTCGTGCTCGTGTTCCGCCCCTGGGTTGGGGGGGGGGGGGGGGGGGGTTCCGGCCTAAATGGCACCGGAGGTGCGGTCTGTACCGCGTCCACTCCCATCGGTCTAAGATATTATAGAGTGATGTGTAGTTAATATGAAACAATTTGTTATGTATCATCGATTATCATATTGTAGTTCAAAGTTTGGATGGATTCTTACCCAAAGTATAAAGTTGAGGTGACACAATCTCATAGATTTTCTTTGTTTTCGCGTTTTCGCAAATTATTTGCATTTTCGCATGAACCTTCCCCTATATATATATATATATATATATATATATATATATATATATATATATATATATATATATATATATATATATATATATATATCAGTTTTGGTTGATGAAAAATATCATTTTTTTTCAAGAGTCCTTACAATTCTGCTTTCATCATCTTTATATTCTATTTTTCTTGAATGGATGATAAATCTACAAAACGGTAATATTGTAGTACTTCTTTGTAGCAAATGGGGGTGAGATATTGTTACTTGGTGGTGAAAAAAATTGCATGTACACATATAGGTGAATTGACGTGTGTATCACCGCATCTCTTACGACTTCACAAGTCATGGATCTCTTGTGCTATTGCACTTGGTTAAGGTCTTTGGATGAATCTCGAGCTTTGTGTAGCACATTACAATGCATGATGATACTCTCACATCATTTGTGTTTCATATATGATTAAAAACAAAATCACAATGATTCATTGTATTGGAAAGAAAAGAGTAGTATTATCTTTTTATACAATTTACTTAACTAAATTTTAATTTGACACATGAAGAGGTTCAATAGGAAAATAATCATTAAGATAAGTAAGCAACCGAGTATATTGAATAAAATTAGTCGTTGACTTGAATGAGGTCTATGAAGTATGAACTAGATGAGAAGCGGAATTCTTCCAAAGCTTAGTCTCTAATGTGTTGCTTGATTGGGGGATTTATTATTAATTTTTTTGGTTATTATTATTTTTTAAGATCACTTGTGGTTTATTATATAGTATTAGTCAATGGTTATGGTTCTAAGACATATAATGACTGTTTCTCAAGGCTTAATTTATTGGTTGGTATAGTTGGATATCATGGAATGTCTCCTCTCTCTTGTGTTACATATATTTTAAATAAAATTGTAAAAATGGTCCATTCGATTTGTATTTTTTCAGAAAATACGTTTCAAACCTTGAAAAAATTAGGATAAATAGTCCTTTTGACTATAGTATTTGGTCTTTTGAAAAACTGAAAAGACTAATATACGTTTCATATATTTATTTTTCATTTTTTAAAGTTATTATTGATAAATATAAAAGTGGGACCCACATACTCTCTCTCTCTCTCTCTCTCTCTCTCTCTCTCTCTCTCTCTCTCTCTCTCTCTCTCCATACAAAATCGACGTCAATCTCAATCTCCTTCTACCTACAGTAAGGCAAAAATCAACTCAACCAGAACCCAACCCAAAATTAGTAGGTTGGGTTGAGTTTTTCAACCCATTTAGGATAAATGAGTCAACCCATCTAACTCATTTAATTAAATAGGATGGGTTGAGTAAATATTATCAACCCGTTTTCAATCCATCAACCCATTTAACTTTAATATATATTTAATTTAATAATTATTTAAATATTATCATGTATTAATCTAAGTATTAATTTATAAGTTACAATCTTGTATTATTATTTATGTTTTAAAAATAAAAAATGCAATCCTAATTGCTATCTTTGTTTTTTGTGCCGACAACACTAGTCATTCTTTAAAATTACATATTTTTAATGTTATTTGAATAATTTTTTTATATTTATGAATTAGGATTGTGTTTTTATTATACTTTGAAAGTTTATTTAAGCTTTAAACTAGTTTAAGTGGTGTAATATTTAGTTAATTTATTTACTTTTTTATTTTAAATGGGTTAACCCAGGTTTAACTCATTTATTTAATAGGTTGGGTTGGGAATTACATAAATAGGTCAACTCGGTGACAACCCATTTATCTAAAAGGTTTGGTTGGGTTGGAAATATCTATTCATTTAAATAAAAAGGTTGGGTTTGGTTGAAATCAAATTTCAATCCAATTAATAAATGGGTTGAACCCGAACCCAACACAGGTCGACCCATTGTCAGCTCTACTCCTACCCCGGATCTCGTTGTTCTTTAGGGTTAAAATCGATTTGACTCATTTAAGTTAGGGTTGATTTTGTGTAAGATAACTAAGAGATCTAAAGAGGGCAAAACGGTCTACCGAACTGAGTCCTGTGACTCGGTATTGTGAAACGCATCAACCTCCCTTCTTCCTCGCTCAAATACCTTTGATACAGAAACACTTTCGAAAACTCATCTCCACCACCCTATCAACATCTTGCACAAAAACCTATGTCTCCGCCTCCTCCCTGTTCCACCCTATAACCATGTCGTGTATATCGCCTTCATCCTCCCTGGAGCTTTGAGGCAGTGTTTTTCTCCCTGCTCAACTAATATTAAACTCAATTTGATTATAAATAATAATAATAATAATAATAATAATAATAATAATAATAATAATAATAAATAAATAAATAAATAACGAGACTCATAAATAAACTTTATAAAAAGAGCTTCCCTATTATGAAAAGAAGTGAGCTTTTTCATTTGTTACAAAAAAAACTTAGGGTGCGTTTGGTTGTGGAAAACTGTTTTCATTTTCTAAAAAAATGTTTTCAGAAAATAGAGTTGAGTTTTCGTTTTCAATTTTCAATGAAAATTTTAGAGAACGCGTTTGGTTGAAAACGGGAGAGTTTTCATTTTCCATCTTAGAAATTTAGAAAACTTTGGAAAACTGTAAAAATCACTTTTCTAATTTACATACAATTTGGAAAACTGAAAATTTTCATTTTCTTGGAAAATTTTGAAAAAATAAACGAACCAAACGCGTTTTCAAAATTTCCGTTTTTCTTGGAAAATTTTCCACAACCAAACGCACCCTTAGTAAACGGAATTCCTTATTGTGAGGCTCTTAAATAAACGAAAAGGAAATTTGGTGGATTCAAAAGAAAAGGATATTGTATCCTAGTGGCATGAATGTCATTCAACTAAATTTTAAAATAACACATGAGGAGGAGGAAGTTCAAATTAAGATAAATAAGCAACTGAGAATATTGAAGATAAATTAATTGTTGACTAGGATGAGGTCTATGAACTAGATGAGAAAAAAAAAAACCATATTAATGGAATTCATTCGAAGCTTAGAGTGTAATGCGTTGCTTGATTGGGGGATTTAATATATTTATTATTATCTTGTGTGTTATTTGATTATTTTCTAAGATCAATTATGTTTTATTATATTATACTAGTATTAGTGAAAGGTTATGGTTCTACTTCATAAATAATAATGATTGTTTCTCTCTCAAGGCTTTATTTAATTGGTTGGTGTATGTAGTTGTATATCATGGAATGTCTCATCTCTCTTGTGTTACATATATTTTATTTGTTATACAAATAAGCTAAAATGAACAACATAAATCATGCTTTAGTTATGGTGAATACAAGTGACTTTTTAAGAAGCAATTTGATTAAATATATCTAAACCTAAAACATGATGCTTCATGATATATCAATTATCAATTGACAAGTCTAATTTTCTAGTTAGCTTTACAAAGATTAAACACACAGAAATATAAAAAATAACATAACAACTTTTTCAACCTCATTTGCTCACCATGAGCAAGACAAACTATTACAATGAATGTTTATATAACTATATAACAAAAATGATGTATACTCCTTTGAGATTTATACCCTTGTAGGGGAAAAAAAATATAGTAGAAGCCTTGATCACACTAAATATAACAAAATCCAAGAAAAAACCACTTCTTTCACTTCCATTAGCAAAAGAAACAAAGTTAAACTACCAACAAAAAAATTCCTGCAAAACAAAATTCAGGATGAATTTATTCATTTATTGTTTTGTTTCTTGATTATACATTCATACAAAAACGAAAAAAAATATTAATAATATAAAATATTACCTTTCTTTTACTTTAAAATTAAAAATTCTCAAGAAGCGAATGTAGTTTGGGGACCCGCCTCCTAAACAACGGCTCCAACCGAAACGAAGGAATTCCAGTCTGCCATCTTTTCGTATCAAACATCTCATTCCATGCCTGAACTATTTCATCAATCTTGAAACTCAATCCTACAAATTACAAATCCAAATCCATAAAACATTTACAATTTTTATTAAAAAAAAAAAAAAAAAAAATTTCTCCGATTTATTTACCTTGCAAAGCTGTTCCATTTGAGCAGTGATTCTTTATAATGACAGTAATATCAGTAGGAGAAGCACCCGCAAGTTCAAATTTCTCAATCGAAACCTCCAAACATTCTTCCCATGATCCCAAACACATCTTCCATTCAACAACAGATCTCTCATAAAGCAACGTCCCCCATAAGATATAGATCTGAGATCTTATATTCACAGCTTGTTCCAAATCTTCATCATTTGATCCATCTTTAACATCGACAATCCCTTCCAGACCTAATTTCTCCAATTCAGTCTTATGTTCTTCGCATAGACTCAATCCATTCAGTCTCCTTTCTTCCGATTCTTCCCACATCTGCATTCCCTTTTCCATGTTTTCTTCAGCTCTGTTGTATAGCTCCAGGATTCTTGAAGAAGATGTTGGGTTTAGTGAATCGGTTTTGGATCCGAGTGCGTAACACCATGAGAGCTTTGCTTCTTCGAATTGTTGTTGTCCGAGTGCCAGGTGTCCTTCGTAGAAATCAGGTTTGACTTGTGTTGACTGTTCGTATCTTTCCCCTGCTTTTTCGTATTCTTTTTGGGAGAATTCGAATCCGATTTGCACTTGTTCTGATACTGATTCTTTGGTTGTTGTGTTGTTATCTTCTGAAATGACAATCGATTTTCTTGCTTTGTTCATGTGGACGTTGCCTAGGTTGAACAAAGCTAAAGCGGACATTTCTTGGAATTTTGATCCAGCTATGTCGAAAAGGTTCTGGGAGCTTTCTGTTGTGATTGTATCTTCCATTGCTTCTGAGTAAATCTCCATTCCGAGTTCATGAAGATCCAAATATGGATCTGTGTCGAATCCCACATGGCTCTTGAAGAGTCTTGAGAACTGGACAATCCATTCCTCTTTGGAATTCGTGATTCCTTCTTCTGATTTTCCCTCAGAAACAATGGGGAGTTGTTCGTTTTGGAAGAGCTCGTATGATGGTTCTTTATCTGGAGTAACTTCCACTAGGTAGAGTTTGAACGTACCTTGAGGATCACTTGAAGTTTCTGCAGATCTCAGCTCAGGTGTTGTTATAATGGTGATTAGATCTCCTTCTCGATCTTTGTACTTGATAAGAACACCATGTAAGGAAGGAAATCTGTCGCGAATTATCTGCCTCACGAATCCAATGCTACAATCAACAGGTAGCTGTGCCCACCTTATATCATCTCCAAACACCAGTTTCACTGCCTTCGTCATCACTTTTTCTTCTTTAACGATCTTCTTATCATCCTCCATCGCCACCTTCTTATCTATTCTCTTCTTTTTACCTCGGTTTACCTTGTTGTCCTTAGGTTTCTCCATGTTTTTTCCCCTGTCGATTTCTTCAACCTTCTTATTCTCAAAACCATTGGCGTCATTATTTTGTGTCGGAGTTCGATCAGATCCTGATGCTTTCTTGTGTTTCGTTACTTTTTCAGCCGCAGCCTGTAACTTCTTCTTACCGGAAGGTTTCCCCATTTCTACTCCAAATAATTAGCTCGAAAGTCGAAACCCCAAAATCTGAATTCCCTCGTTCCACCGCAAAACACAGAAACCCTAAGCTTGATAATTGCAACAACCCTGCCTCACACACGTATAATTGAACTATTAATCAACTCGATGCAAAGCCTTTCAAGCATAAAATTCAAAAAACACCGATAACAACAAGGAAAAAAATTACAGGATGAAGACGAAGAAGAAGAAAAACGGGGGGAAATAAATCAACACGAATGTGTTTCCCTCTCAATCCTTATATATCTGAAACCCTAATCGATTTAAAAGAGGCGGGTTTTTGGAAGAATGTTTTGGATTGAGGAGACGAAGAAACAGGGGAATTTTTGGCATAAAGAAATGATTATAATTAATTAATGGAGGAAACTGGCAAAGATGCGATGCTTGATGGAAACGACAATGCGCGCCTGAAGGGCCCACTTTTACCGACCGATCCTAAAACATATACAATTTTGTATTAGATAATCCAATATATATCATCAATTTCTATTATGCTCAAAATATATTATCAACTAATTACTTTAAAATTTATTTATGTAATGATTGTATTTGTTGTTTTAAGTAAATAGAAAAATCAATTATTTTTTGTCTATTTAAATGTTTAGTGTCGATTTTTAAATCAAAGTGTGCAACAATTAAAGACTTAAATGACTTAAAGTTATTAGTTCTTTTATGTAAAGTGATATATTAGAAAATGTTTGTGTTTAAATTGTATCAAGAATTAAACACTTAAAGTTGTTAGTTTTGGTAGGAGTTAATGCGTCGTATTACGTCTAACAAAGTGTTTTTAATAAGGATGTCATGAGTTTAATCTCAAACATATATTAAACATATTACGTCTAACAAAGTGTTTTTAATAAGGATGTCATGAGTTTAATCTCAAACATATATTAAACATATACTAACTCATCGTTCTAAAAAAATAGAAAACCAAATGGCTTTTGGAAAAATGTTAATGCACTAACTAATCTCACTAATGCCATGTGTCATGCTCCTAAGGAATTTTGTGGTAACATCCTTAAATTTTGAGATGTAATTGTGATATATGAAAATTTATTTATGGTTTATATTGCATATCTTATAATACAACTAACACAACATATTACATAAGGGAACCTAAATTATATATATTGTTACCCAAAAAAAACTATATTTAACACATCCTCTCGGTCTAAACGAGAGGTTCACAATACTAATTGTTGAATTGTGGATCTATTTAGATCAAACAATAAACATGTTAAGTGCGGAACTAAAAAACATTATGTAAAGAAACAATAATCAAGAAATATATGTAACACAATGAAATAAACAAAGAAAGACTTTGTATCGAGATAACTTCTGAAAAGATACAACTAGGATACTTGTACACCATACAATTATGCCTCTATTTATAGGGAAAACATGATAAAGATTGGGGCACATAACCGTGTTAAAAGACATGGTACATATTAATTAGTTCCAGTATCATACACTGACAAAAAGATATGTACAAATTATGTTCTTTTTACACAAGTTAACTAATTACAACCTTCGTCATAAAACACACTAGGATCTTCTGAATGACAGGTTGGCTTGCTTCGTAGGCCGTTGTGTCATTTTGTTGTGTGATCACTTCTTGTATCAACAAGATTATATAACATTTGAAATGTACTGATTGCTCTTTAAAATTGATTTTTTACAGCGTTTTGTATATTATCTAAGATCTTATGATGTGTCTTTGAATATGGGATTTTCCATCCAGATTGAATAACCATTAAGTTTTTTAAGATCTTGAAAAAAATTTCAAGTACGTTTTGTAGACATTTTAATTTAATTGTATTATATGGATCGTTAGGTACTTATAATCAATGCACGAGAGTCGGTTGTAAATCTAAAACCAGTACATATAACACATTTTATATCTCCTAATTATATTTGTCATTTTTCCATGAGTAGATGAGATTTTTAAATTGATTCTTATAATACATTTAAATTTCTTCGACTGCATTTTACATCTAAAACCGATTTGTATGATATATTTTAAGTATACCTAGATATATGGGGTTGACTAAAAAGACACCCCATTTTTTCATTTAGACACCCTATTTGATTTTTAAGGTTTTTTTTATTGATTGAATTTGTATTGTTTTTATTGATTGAATTTGTATTGTTTTTTCATTTATAACTCATTCCTTGATAATGACTTATTATTATGAACATGTAGAATTTGTGTCCATTTTTTACTTGATGTGTATATCTCTGACATATGTGTGTCATTCATCAATTATTTTACTAACTAACGAGTGAATATAAAATGTTGGTTGATGAACTCGAAGTAATCATTTTTTTGTATCATGTTAGATGCATTTTAATGCATCTTTTAGGAAATTTATTCCATACATTTACACCATACTTAGGTATTAAACCTCATGCATTTTGAATATTTTAAGACTTCTATGTAATTTTGTGAACCTTTGATTTGAATGTTTTTTTATATAATTTTCAGGTGGTTTGAAGTTGACTTCTTTTTATCTTTGTTGTGCCCACTACTCTAACATTCAACATTCAACATATACCATAAGGGTTTTAGTCATTCAATTAAAAGTGTGTCAACATCTAATCATTCACTTGATTATAACAACCTTATTAGTACATGTCTATTGCTCTAAAATAGATATACAAACTAAAAGAAATTCAAGAGAGAGAAAACATCTCAACGTGTTAAGGGCTGTGGAAGGCCCTTATGCATTTTGAAAAACCCATTTTTCCATTAAGGTTTTAGACTAGATTGTATAAAGACCCTCAATAGATAACACACCCATCATTTCAACAATAAATGAAATATTTGACAATCTAACAAGTAACTAACATATACTACACTAGTCAAATTTGTAGTTAGGTCAGATAACACTTAAACTTGCTTGACTAATCCAAAAATAAGCAATTAGGTCAAGCGGCTTACTTGACACAAAATTTAAGTCAAGTTGAGAGATACGATTATTTTGACTGATAATTCACTTTAAAGTTGAAGCATGTGAGACTTGAACCTAAGTTAACTCCATTTGTAAGTGTTTCATATCAAATGATCATCGTTAAGCACCTTTAAGTCAAGTTGAAGTCAAGTTGAGAGATACGATTATTTTGACTGATAATTCACTTTAAAGTTGAAGCATGTGAGACTTGAACCTAAGTTAACTCCATTTGTAAGTGTTTCATATCAAATGATCATCGTTAAGCACCTTGATGGTGAAAAGAAATATATAAAAACATTCAGATGTTGTCCGCATCTTGCTTCTCTCATATGCACCGATACAAACTCATAATTCACAAATACATAACAAGGACACTGAGATGTCTTATTGTCACATTTCGCCTCTCTGCCTTAATCAGTTAATTGTCCGATGCTTCTTTATATGTTGATCTCTTTGCGACTCTACACTCACTTCTCTACTTCTCTGCCACTCCGTCTCTTACATAGAATTAAATATTTTGTTTCGGTAAGTTTGTTTCTCTTAATTTCTTATTGTTGGATTAGTCCAGCTAGTTTAAGTGTTATTTAACCTAACTACTTGTTCAATTAGTCTAGTATATGTCTTCATTGTTATTTGTCAACTGTTTAAAAAAATTCTTATCATGTGGGTTTAGATCATTTTGATCTAAGTCAATCCAGTTTTTAATCGTTCTGACATGACTCATCAATCATCAACTTACTAAATAATAAACTTAGGAATGAGCATTTGGACCGGGGAGCTGACCGGAACCGGAACCGGATAGAACTGATCGGGTCGGGACCGGGACGATATTCTTGTGGATTTTTGGATCTGGGAACCGGTAAAACCGGAAAAAACCGAAACCGTATGTTGTTATTTCTCGAAGATCGGTTCCAACATTGTAGACACGTTAAAAACCGGAACCAATGGAACCGGAACCGGTAAAACCGACAGTCCTGTTCGGTTTCTATTTCCCACCAAGTTCATTTCCCAAACCGGTTCCGGTTCAGGCCGGACCGGTTCCGATGTTAATCCCTAGATAAACTCTTCTAACAAAAATTCTTAGATCCCCGTTACCCCATACATATTATATATCCCTCTAGAAAATACAACAATTATAGTTTTAGTCCTTATAATTTTTAATTTGTTTGAATTACATATTTGATCATTATAGTTCAAGATTTAAGAAATGATTATACTACACATTTGGTCCTTGTAGGCCGTTGTGTCATTTTGTTGTGTGATTACTTCTTGTATCAACAAGATTATATAACATTTGAAGTGTACCGAGGACTCTTTGAAATGGATTTTTTTTTCAGCCTATTGTATACTATCTAAGATCTTATGATGTGTCTTTGAATATGGAAATTTCCATCCATATTGAATAACCATTATGTTTTTAAGATCTTGAAAAAAAAATTAAGTACATTTTGTAGACATTTTAATTGAATTGTATTATATGGATTGTTCGGTACTTATAATCAATACACGAGAGTCAGTTGTAAATCTAAAATCGTTACATATAACACATTTTATATCTCCTAATTATATTTGTCATTTTTTCATGAGTAGATGAGATCTCTAAACTGATTCTTATAATACATTTAAATTTCTTCAACTGTATTTTATATCTAAAACTGATTCGTATAATATATTTTAAGTATACCTAGATATATTTGTAAGCAAATTGTAGACTATATGGGTTGTGTTTGGCATGTCACAGTTAGCTCATAAACTAGCTTATTTTTCGAGTTTTTTTAAGTTGTCATCTTTGGTAAGCCAAAAAGTAGTTTTTAAGCTAGCTTTTTAAAAAAGCTACATAGACTAGCTTTTATGTCATTTTATATATTTCAACTAGTTTTTCAACTAGTTTTACCAAACATTATTTTTTATTAGCTAATTTTTAAGCTATCAGCTAGCTTTTTATTTAACAGCTAGCTTTTTATTTAACAGCTAGCTTTTCAGCTATCAGCTAACTTTTTAGCTAGTACGTCAAACATAGCCTTAAGTGGAATATTTAAATTATCATTGCCCCATATTTATTAGTTTTCTAGGAAAATTAAATACCCCATGCTAGTAATTATTATCTCCGATGAATAAGATGTATTTCTCCTTAAAAGTTGCCTTTAATAATGTTTAACCCTTTTTTTAAACGGCGGAATATTATTAAAAAACCACTGCCTAAAAGACGAAGGCAGGGCAAAGGAAAAACAGATAAAAATTACATAATGTTGAATAGACAAACACACCAAGTAGCCCAATTACAATTCCTGTAATTTTCTCTATGTTTTACCCAACTAAAAACCATGGTGATGATATTATCCGCCAATGCCGAAGAAGAGACACACATTTTGTTGAAATTTTTTTCATTTCGAGCCCTCCAAACACCCCATAAATAACCGTAAATGATGGCTAAAAACAACTTCCTTTTTTAGGGCAATTCCCCCATTGGGTTGCACAATTAACCAACCCAACAACCGAAGAAGCAAGATAGGAAGAGATACCACACCAATCAAGAATCTTGTCTAAAGTGTGAAGAGCAAAAGGACAGCCAAGCAAAATGTGATCTGTCTCATCAACACCTGAGATGCAGCTAACACAGGAAGTGACAGAAGCATTTATACCTCTCCGAGAGAGCGCAATCACAAAAGGGATGTGATCCATGCAGGCACGCCAAGTAAAACAAGTGACTTTTGAGGGAACCAGATTGATCCAAACCTTGGGGTTGTCCACCGGCACAGTAAGCCTTGAATCGATCAAAGCATGAAGATCACGAACGTAAAAAATCCCATCCATAAAAAGTTTCGATCTCCAAGTATCGCTGCCCCTAGAAACAATAGCCGACTCCAAGCAGTTTTTTAAATCAATTAGTTCTTCTGCTTCAATTTGATTACACAGAGCCCTTTTCCAAGCCCAATTAAACGAAGTGGTATCCAATCTCTCAAAAACAAAACAAGATTTTTTTCTTATCCAACTCAAATAAAGAAAGGAACATAGATGCAAGATTGTCAGACCCGATCCAATTATCAAGCCAAAAGAGAGTATCCGAACCCGATTTGAAATGAATGTTAAAAAGAGAGTAGAAATCAATACCTATGTTCTCTAATTCATGAATTACTCTCGAAATATTATACCAAACGCCGGGGAGAGTTTTCTTAGCCATGGATTTCACTGGTTTTCTAACAAGATTATGAATTCCACAAATGACTCGTCTCCATAACGATTTATGATAGACCTTATACCTCCAAATCCATTTAATGAGAAGGGACCAATTTAGAGAACATAAAGATCCAACTCCCAAACCTCCTTTATTTTTATCACCTAAAATAGTTTTCCAAGCAACCAAGTTTATCTTATTCTTCTCATCACTACCTCCCCATATAAATCGTCTTCTCAGCTTTTCTAAAAGATCAATGATCGATCTAGGAGCCTTGAACAACGAGAAGAAATACAAAGGAAGGTTGCTCATCACTGATTTCACAAGCGTTAGTCTCCCACCAAAAGAAAGATTATTTGCCTTCCAAGAAAAAAGACGGTTATGAACTCTATCAACAATAGGCGCCCAATTTCTCTTAAGAGTCATGTTAGCACCAACTGGGACCCTTAAATACTTGAAAGGGAGAGAACCCACGTCGCAACCAAGGATCCGAGCACAATCCGAGACATCATTTCCCGAAACACCAATGCCAAACACATTGGACTTATGAAAGTTAACTATTAAACCGGAGGCAGCATGAAAACACCTTAAAATACGAGCCAAATTTGCAAAATTAGAGCAAGACCAATTACCTAAAAAGAGGGCATCGTCAGCATAAAAGAGATGCGACAGTGAGAGACCACCATTGGGGATTTGAATACCGTGAAAGAGAGACTTAACACAAGCAGATTTTAAAGCGACATTCAGACCTTCCATGGCAATAATGAACAAGAACGGTGAGAGGGGATCACCTTGACGAACACCTTTTGTAATAGGGAATTCTTTGGTAGCCGAACCATTTATTAAAACCGAGGCTCTAGAAGATGCGAAACACTCCTTAATCCAAAATCGCCATTTAACACTAAAGCCCATTTGAGACATAACCGAATCCAAAAACGACCAATTGATGGAGTCAAAAGCTTTGTCAAAATCAACTTTCAACAAGAACATTTTGTTTTTGGACTTCTTACCCCAAGACACCACCTCGTTAATTATCATAGGTCCGTCGATAATATTTCTCCCATCAACATAGGCCGACTGGACTTCAAGGATCACAGAGCTAATCACCTTTTTCAAACTGGACGCAAGAACCTTCACGATAATTTTATAAACACATCTGATGAGGCTAATATGTCTATAGTCGTTTAACAATAGAGGATCCTTGACTTTGGGCAATAAAGTAATAAAAAAAAGAGTTGCTCCCCCTGGAAAGACATCCACCCGCTTCAAAATGCTTAACGAATCGCATGCTATCATCTTGCATGACATGTCAATAATGCTTGATGAATTTGAAAGAGAAACCATCTGGACTTGGTGCATTCTCATTGCCACAATTCCAAATGGCATCTTTTACCTCCATAAGCTCAAAAGGCGACTCCAACCAATTCTTATTGACATCTGATAACTTCTTAAAATTCTCATTGATAAAGGAAGGCTTGCACAACTGTGTTTCATGGAATTTGGCCTCAAAAAATTATAGACTTCCCCCTTAATAGACCCGACGTCAGTAACCCAATTAACATTGATCATCAGCCCATTCATATAGGTTTTCATGTTTTTCATTTTGAGAGAATTATAAAAAAAAATTAGAGTTTTCGTCCCCAGGTGGGTTTTAAGAAGATAACAAAGGAAAAATACAGAAAAGAAACAGGATAACCTATATGAATGTAACAAAGAGTTTATTATGATTTTTAATCATTTTCTCAAATAAGAAGATAACAAAGGAAAAATACAGAGAAGAAACTACCAAGACAATCTTGAAAGGAAGGTATTCATTTTTATGTTTTATGATTGGGTAGGATTTAAATTGTTTTTTTTTTTTTTGTATTCATGAATCATGACATGTATAACACTTTCATGATTCGAAGAAAAACTACTAAGGCAATCTTGAAAGGAATAAAACTTTTTTAAACATGGCTTGATAATTTTATTTGCGTGCATATACTTTATATTTATAACTCATTCCTTGATAATGACTTATTATTATGAACATGTAGAATTTGCGTCCATTTTTTACTTGATGTGTATATCTCTGACATATGTGTCCATTTTTTACTTGATGTGTATATCTCTGACATATGTGTGTCATTCATCAGTTATTTGACTAACTAACGAGTGAATATAAAATGTTGGTTGATGAACTTGGAATAATCATTTTTTTGTGTCATGTTAGATGCATTTTAATGCATCTTTTAGGAAATTTATTTCATACATTTACACCATACTTAGGTATTAAATCTCATGCATTTTGCATATTTTAAGACTTCTATGTAATTTCATGAACATTTGATTTGCATGTTTTTTTATATAATTTTCAGGTGGTTTGAAGTTGACTTCTTTTTATCTTTGTTGTGCCCACTACTCTAACATTCAACATATACCATAAGGGTTTTAGTCATTCAATTGAAAGTGTGTCAACATCTAATCATTCACTTGATTATAACCAATGTTTTAAAAACCGGTTTTTTTTAACCGGTATGGTGACCGGTTCCCGGTTTAACCGGTTCGACCGCCGGGTCAATCGGTTTTATATTTTTCATGCTTTTTCTTATTTTCCTACACACATATACATATATAAATCATGAATTTGATGTTTACAAGTTCAAATATTAAAAATACACATAAAAATAAGTTGTAGATAAATCCAAATACATTAAAATAACACATAACCATAAGTTTTAGTGTGTTACATCAATCCATATACGTCAAAAAGAAAATAAAATATAATACCGAAACAAAATAATAGTTTTAGATGAATACAAACACATCAAAAAACTTTATAACATTTACTATATGTTTTTATTTAAAGAAAACTAAATAGATTTGAAAAAAAAATCACCAAAGTTTATTATGTAAATGGTTCTTTTTCATTTGTTTTTATTTGGTTTAACCGGTTTATTTTGACCGGTTGTACCGGTTTTTTCTAAAAACCGGCCGGTTCAATCCGGTTCAAAAATCAATGTAAAACCAGTGATAGTTGAACCGCTCCCTCCCCCGGATCCCGGTCCAACCGGTTCGACCGGCCGGTTCAAACCGGTTTTTAAAACATTGATTATAACAACCTTATTGGTATATGTCTATTGCTCTAAATTAGATATACAAATACTAAAAGAAATTCAAGAGAGAGAAAACGTCTCAACGCGTTAAGGGTTGTGGAAGACCCTTATGCGTTTTGAAGAACTCATTTTTCCATTAAGATTTTAGACCAGATTGTATAAAGACCTTGAATAGATATCACATCCATCATTGCAACAATAAATGAAATATTTAACAGTCCAACAAGTAACTAACATATACATACATATACTACACTAGTCAAATTTGTAGTTAGGTCAAATAACACTTAAACTTGCTTGACTAATCCAAAAATAAGCAATTAGGTCAAGCGGCTTACTTGACATAAAATTTAAGTCAAGTTGAGAGACACGATTACATAGTGGTGAATGCAAAGTCACAGAGATAATTTTTTTTGACTGATAATTCACTTTAAAGTTGAAGAATGTGAGACTTGAACCTAAGTCAACTCCATTTGTAAGTGTTTCATATCAAATGATCACCATTAAGCATTGATGGTGAAAAGAAATATATAAAAACGTTCACATTTTGTCCGCATCTTGCTTCTCTCATATGCACCAATACACATTCATAATTCACAAATACATAACAAGGATACTGATATGTCTTATTGTCACCTTTCGCTTCTCTGCCTTAATTGTCCAATGCCTCTTTATATGTTGATCTCTTTGCGACTCTACACTCATCTCTGTGCTACTCCATCTCTTACATTGACCTAAATATTTTGTTTCGGTAAGTTGTTTCTCTTAATTGCTTATTTTTTGATTAGTCTAGCTAGTTTAAGTGTTATTTGACATGACTCATCAATCATCATCTTACTAAATGATAAACCCTTCTAACAAAAATTCTTAGATCCCCATACATATTATATATCCCTCTAGAAAATACAATAATTACAGTTTTAGTCCTTATAATTTTTAATTTATTTGAATTACATAATTTTGATCATTATAGTTTAAAATTTAAGAAGTTACTATACTACACATTTGGTCCTTGTAGTATTTATGCATTATTTACAATTTCAGTCCATGTAGCTTTTAATTTGCATTAATTATAATTTTGGTTCATGTTTTTAATTGAGAAAATGATTAAATTGTATTTTAATACCTATAGTTTAATTATAATTTTGGTCCTTACAGTTTTTAACTTATAATTTTGGTCCTTATAGTTTTTAACTTGCATCAATTAAAGTTTTTGTCCCCAAAAAATGATTGCAATTATATTTTTAGTCCCTATAGTTTTTATACGTTAATTACAATTTTAGTCCAAATAATTTTTAACCCGCCACAATACTGTCCATCACCACTATGGTTTTACATGAACAAGGGCATTTTCAATAAAGATATTGACCAAAATCTAACCAATTTGACTTGAATGAAATTTTTTATGTTTTCATGATCTTTGCATTCATGTTTTTTTTTCTTATGTAATCAAGAATTGAGAAATCTTTAACTACTACATCTTTTTAAAAATATGAACAATAATTGATTAAAAAAGTGGGCAAGCCATTTCTTTGTAAAACATAGATTTATTAAAACCAACATTTTTTCATATATATCCAATGAAAATCATTTATGTTTTATATTATTATTATATGTATTCATATTGAATTATAATATTTTATGTTTTAAAATTTAGTCGACGGATTCCTCTTTATTTATGAAGGGCCATTATTTGTCTATCAACCCAACCCAAAGACATCTTTCCAGTTAGGTATTCGGTGTCTTTAGCGTGTGGAATAATTCAAAGTCCCAACTGTTTTAACTTCTCCAAAAAGATATGGGAAATTAGGAAGCCACTTCTTCAATTTTCAATTTTCCACATTTCCAGCGTCAAGGTCAAAAACTTCTAAACCACATTTATACGATCATTCCTGTTGCGTGACTTAAATAAGAGATTATCAAATCTTTTTATAAAAAATTTAAATTAAATAAATGAATAAATAAAAAAAATAAAGTACATATTACCTTACACGAAACGCACATACCACCAAATGCACCTCAGAAATAACGGCGAACAAGACGGCAAACGGTGATCGATGACGGAACGGCACGGCACGTAACGGAACATAACACGGCACAGGACGTAACACGGAA
The DNA here is from genome assembly GCF_052849685.1 of Lactuca virosa. Taxonomy (NCBI): domain Eukaryota; kingdom Viridiplantae; phylum Streptophyta; class Magnoliopsida; order Asterales; family Asteraceae; genus Lactuca; species Lactuca virosa. The sequence continues at coordinate 38,484,701 of NC_136431.1, read as the reverse complement.
TCTGATGCTGCGAAAACGAATGGATCAATCAATCAAACAGATGATTCAACACAAATCAACAGAACACACGAAAAGCATAACGAAATTATGATCTGATGTTCTTGTGTTAGGTTAATACTGAACTAATTAAGATTTCAAGTTGTTTAGAAGTGTTTTTGATCTGTTGAATGGAAGTGGAAAGTTCAATTCAAAATGTCCTTCAATTTTGCAATCACAATGGCTGCAAGCATATACTATCATCTATGTACAAAAGAGGATCGGTTTCTTTTCGTTTCGTTTAGATTCCATAAATGGATAAAGCTTCATCCTTGTGTCAAAATGTAAGGAATGATTTTCATGTCGGCGAATTACAAAAACAGCAATCTTCATCAGAATCCAAGCATCATCGCGGGAGAGATCTGTAATGGAAAAGGTAAGAGGTAAAATCATCAAACCTGTAACCGTACAACCAGAGGATTTTTGTGGAAAATCATAAGTCGTCGGCCTTGGACATGATGGAGAGACGGCTTGGTCGAGGCTCAAACGCCGATCTCCGCCGCTGTTGGTGCGACGACGGTCGGATCAAAGCAGCTAAAGCTCTCTTCACCAGATCTCCACCTTCGACTGTAGCGATTCGCACTAATGAATTCGTCATCGCAGATCTACGAGCATTCAACCGGTTTGGAGAGTACGTCATCGCTTGTGTGCTATTATAATTCTTGTGGAGACTACACCGAAACGATCCTGGATGCGTCGTAGGCGAACACATACACGTCTTCTTCGGTAAATTCTTCAGTGGATTTCCAGCGTTCTGTTTTCGAACAACCTGATCTCGAGAACTCATCGCCATCGACCGATTCGGAGATCCGGATCTGCTTGCCAACGAGAATCTCACCGCCGACGAAGTCACCGGAGCGAATCCGTGGAGGTTCACGCGCGTCGGCGAAGTCGGTCGACTGTAAACATGACTCGAAGACGGAGACGAATAGAAGCTGGAACTCGTTGATGACGCAAAGGGCGATGAGACCTCAGCTGCAAACGCCGATGAGCGACTTCCGAATCTTCCAGACGGAGAACCTGAACGGTGGAACTTCGATGTCAACGGCAAAACCGGTGCATTTGATTTTCTAGAAGATGTCGCCATTCTTTTCCCTTTGAGGAAAGCTTAAAGCAAGTACGATTTATTGGTGTTTGTGTATGGGAAAAGGTTTGGGAGGAATAGAAAGAGGGAGGAGAGGGGAGGGTAGTTTTACTGAAGGGCCCTTGGCTCTTCAGTTGGGCAAACCTAGCTCTGGTTCGAGGCTGAATTTATAGGAAGAGGTTATGCGTGGCATAAGTGGTAATTAAATGGAACTTTAGAGGTTAGTTTGCGAAGAATGTATTGGTTTTGGTTGGTTAAGTTAACCTTCATGATTAACCATGGTTGGGTTAGGGTTTTCTGGCTGTTCGCTTGGAAAATGATCGAACGGTTCTAAAATAGCGGGCGGCACAACACCGCAATGTTCGATCGGTAACCATTTTCAAATTAATTTGCAATTGAATTCCTCATACCCTGGAATGGTTCAAAATATTTGAATTTGGGACCCGGATTTAAATTTTCATGTGAAATTTTGGGTTTTGCATTTTTTTTTATAAATGAATATTTGGATTCTCAAAATAAATTATGTATTTATATTTTTATATGGTTTTTAAGGATGTATTTGGTATAGAAAAATGAAATTGAAGTGGATAATAAAAATGGAGAAAAAGATAACTGATTAAGTATTTTGTATGACAAAAAAATATACCAATCTATTTTATTATTCGGTATAACAGAAAATTTATTAGATAAATATAACTAAAAATCTATTACAATCATTAAATTTTCAACTTTTTTTTCTAAACATAAAGAATAGCAATGTACTTTTGGTTTTTTTCTTTCCATTACGAAGTTTCAGTTTTTTTCTTTCCATTACTACATTCAAGTTTCAATTATTATTTTTTTTACTATATAACATTAAACATCAAATTGTGAGAAAATTGATGGTTAGGAAACCTAATTTACGTTTGATTTGGTAAATAAACATAACTTCATTGTATAAATAAGTGGTATATTTTTCGTCATTCTCTAATCAAACTTCCAAATTAAATTGGTTTTTTTATAAAACTTTCAACTTCTAGATACAGCTTTTCTGTTTAAAATTTTAGGTATGGTTTCATGGGTTTTCGGGTTCAAACCCACAAACCATGGGTTTTCGGGTTTGAACCCTCAAACCATGAGTTTGTGGGTTCATGGTTTTGCATATTTAGTTCATTTATGCTCCCTTTTGGGTTCAAGGTTTTTATAGGTAAATGGTTCATGGACCCTACTTGGCATGTACATTTACCCTAATTCTATATAAAAATTTGATATAGTCAACTTTTCACTCTTTGGATCATAACTAGAAACAATTGAATAACAATACTGAAATAGGATAATATACTTTAGGTGGACATGTTTCATGTTATCATCTCAAACAACCGTCTTACGTTTGTTTCCCTTTATCATAAATGTAATGTTGCAAATCCACTAGATATAGTTATGCTTAAAGTCTTGTTGCCCACTCCATCAGATTTGGATCTCTAAAACATGAACAACCAGGTCTTCTACATGTAAAACATGTGCCCCTTCCCGATGGCTCTTTATCGTAAGTCACAATAGTTTCATTTTATGTATTTTTTTTTTTGTAGATAAAATAATTATTGATACAAATCGATCTATTATCTGTGTTAAAGTAAGAAGCACAAATACAATTAAACCTCCATCTTCTTCTATCAAAAACATCATATGCAGCAACAACAACAACAAACAATATGGTAATTATTAGCCAACAACAATAGGGGTCTTTTATAAAATTAAGTAATTAACCATATAATGATATAATAATAATTAAACATATATTACTTTAAAACTTTTGTATATCAGTTGAGTTTGTTCTTGTAATAAAAGTATAATAATTTAAAATGTTTATTTCAATTACAACTTAAAGTCATCCAATCGTGCGTAGAAACTAAAAATAGATTTTGTCACTTATATTAATCTTATTTTCTCAAAATGTTACTTAAAATATGTAATTTATTTTTCAATATCACCATTATATTAAAAAAAATATCACCATTATATTTATAAAAATAAATAAATAAACATTATATAACTTTTGTTGCTTGCTTCAACTTTACTTGGCCACGTTTATGAATGAATAACGATCATAGGAAAGTGTTAGTCACTTTTCTTTACGTGTAGTCCATAAGAAAATATTGTTCTTTATCTTTTTGACATATACATTCACTTTTCTCTTCTCGATACGTCCATGAAGAATTGCATCGTTTTTGTCCTTTTAATTGAATTAACATATTGTTGTGTATTTTAGTGACTCAAGTACATTACTATTTATAAACCTTTTTTGTACACATTACAGGTGTATCATTCCTATGGATCCTAACCAAAAGATATTCCGACGTTACGTAGCGATATATCGTACACTCGCGGCCTCAGCTTAAAAGCCACATGTTTTGTACACTCGCAACCTCAGCTTAAGAGCCACATGTTGTAACACTTTCAGGCACACTTACCAAGATATTGTTTTTTTGGAGCACTCAACACGAGAACTTATAAGAGGGTCGCATATCCAATGAGAACTTTGCGGTTAAGCGTGGTCGGGTGATATCAAATTTCAAGATGAATGACTTCTTGGGAAGTTCTCATATCAGGTGCTCCAAAATCGCATATCTGGTGTAACTTTGTGGTTAAACATGTTTGGGTGAGATCAATTTTTAAGATGAATGATCATCGTGGGAAATTCTCATGACGGGTGCTTCTGTTGGGTTTTTATTCAAAAACATAATATTTAGCAACGGAAGACTTGATGATTTGAATAACATAAAACAAGTTTATAACCCACCAATGATATTCTTACAAAGTTTGGAAAGAAAATAAAAACAATCAAAGAAGAAGATGAATAAATAACAACCTTTGTAGTTCTTTGGACCTTCTTAGGATGTTTGGAAGTTGATGAAGAATGATGAACTTTAGAGAGACCAACAATGGCTCAAATTGATGTAGATGCTAGTCTAAAACTCTTAACTCTTAAGCTTGAAGTTCATAACCAAAGTATGAACTTCAAGAGAGTAAAAATGCAAGTAACTTGAACTCTTGATCTTCAAAAGCAAGAGAGAATGAGAGAGATAAAGAGGATTTCAAAATTATGCTTGCCAAAATGAAATTTTTATCGCTTCATAAAGTTAATTCTTTATCCTTAGGTCCTTAGCACTTTAAGCATATTCCCCCATGCTTTTAGACATGTCTTACTTTCCATTTGTTTAATCAAAAGCTCATAACTAGTCTAGCATATAGGAAGTCATGGGTTTGACTAAAACAATAAATAGAAAGTTTGTGAAATTTATAAACTCTTTTATAAAATATAAACCTTAACTTTTTGGTAAAAGACAAAAGAGTCTTTATAGTCCAAAATGTTGTACATGACTTGATAAATCATATCATATGATATATATTATGTTACTTGCTAATGAAAATTAATATTTCCATAAATTAAATATTTTCCAGTTAAAATCAATTTCTAATAAATGGTCAACTGTATCAAGTTGTTGTTAGTGTAACTCATTAGTATCATATGTTAATTAGCAATATCATTTTAATATGATTCTTGAGCATACTGGCTCTTTCAATCTCCCACTTGTGCAAAACTTATATTAGACTGATATAGGCAATGGTGAACATCTAGCAACATTTCACAACCCTCATCAACATATGACTTTGTGCCATTTTATCAACGCCCAGTTCCCAAAAAGCTCAAATCTACAATTGGTGTATAAGGTAATTTTATCAGTTATCCACTTGTCACAAACATCATGTTAAACATGAGATATAGATCACAATCAATCTCATATGGTCTTCAACTTTTGGTAAGGCGCCTTAGATGTCTAACTCTCAACACATAAGAGGAACAAATCTCATATTGACTACATAAGCCTCTTGCATAGTTCATACCATACCTAAAAATGGCTTTTATAACTGCCCGATTAAGGACCATCGTTTGACTATATCTAAGCACAATACTCCCTACATTTAAGTCTCACTATGTATCTCAGGTGTTATGGATACAAAGATAGTACCTTTGAAACTAAGTATCACTCATGATAATGATCCATGAGATGATCTTGATGCGGGTTAGTTCAATACCAGTTCTCTGACAAGTACCTATGAAACTTGGTTACGACCCATTGCCTACCTTCATCCGGTGAAATTCAACAAATTCAATTCATATTAGTCTTACTTTATAATTTCTCCTACAATTATAATCGACTATGAACCTTTAGAATAATAAGATTATTCATGGATTAAACATGTTAATATAGAACACAACAAGTATTGATGTTATGATCATATCCCAGTATATCAAAACATTATATAATAGTTGTTGTTACAATGTTCCAATATCCAAATATTAAATCCAAATCAAAATCGTATTTCTTGAATAATAAAGTCTTATAGATGAAGTGTGACCATTCATACTTAGCTTAAAAGAATGACTTTATTAATAGGTCTGCGAATACTATCATCTCCATATTTGACTTTACTCTAGGTATAGTTTAATATCTTGGAGTATATGATTGGTGTTCTTTTGTGACATGGAGTCTCTTAGCTCGATTAAGTATACTCTCGAAGTCACAAATATTTCTATGTGATCCTTGAATGGCAGAGATCAACATAGTTTTTCAACGAACTCATTCATCCAATCATATTATATTTAAACTTCTAAAGTAATTGTACTCTTATTTCGTAGTATATTATGTCATTTTATTTTGGTTGGACCTCATTCCAACAAAACTTACTCTTCATCTCACAATGAAGTCATGATCCAATTATAATTCATAACTATATATATATATATATATATATATATATATATATATATATTTGTTTAGAAATCAAAATCTTATGTAGCTCTTTACATAAAGATCTTATACTAAATTAATTGTCTCATATACATTCTCTTAGTTCTTCTAAAGTACTCTTAGAATGTTCTTATAGTCATCTGGTGAATTAAACATGTATTCAATTGATATATTATGATATGCTCATAGCATGATCATATACCAGGTCTTATGCATAATATGATGTAAATGATGGATTCATTTGCCAATAAAATCGATGTAACGCCCGCAGATTCGGGCTAGTCAATTTAGAGACAATAAGCGTCAAAAATGACTTTTTGATAGAAGATCATTTAGAATAAATAATCTTAACTAAGTTATAGTATATGTCACAAGGGTTCCGTACATATAAAGAACGCCGAAATCCGAGTTATAACGAAGAAGTTATGACCCGTCGAAGTTTTACGGCTAAACCGGCACGACACCGCGTAACGTAAAAAGTGAACTTTATAAATTACTTTTTAGCCTTAGGAATCTAAACGAAAGTCGTATTATATGTTAAACCTATAATGTACATAAAAAGAATGTCCAAATCTGACTTCGTATGAGGAAGTTATGATTTTTCTAAGATTTAGCATATTAGTGCACAACCTAGAATTCGAATTTTAGATCGATCGATTTTTAGCCGACACAACCTAAATGAGAATTTAAGATCTCATTAATAGGAGTTCAACAATAAAAAGACAGTCAAAAACGGAGTCCGTATGTAGAAGTTATGAATTTTACACGGTCGTTAAACAGTATAATCTTCTCATACTTTTAAATTTAAAACCAGTCGATAATTAACCGATGGAGTCAAAAAGAGAGTTGTAGATCTTGTCAATACCTACATGTGGATATAAATAATGTCGAAAACGGAGCTTGTATGCAAAAGTTACAGAATTTAAAAGTCGGAAGGGTGTTGTTGCGAAAGGGGTGATGTGGCTTAATCTACACCATTACTTCCTCCCCACGCCTTGCCACCAGATGGTGACACTTGGCACTCAACTCAACGATATGGAGGCTCAAACTCACTGAGTTGGGCCATTTTTCAGCCTATAAATACCATGTGAAGCTCACCCTTTTTCCTCACACCATAACTCCCCCTCTCTCTCTCTCTCTAACTTCTCTCTAAACTTCTCCCAAAGCCCTAGTAACTCCTAATTGCTAAAGGAAAGCCCCGGAGTGCCAGAAAGCTCCGAAAAGAAGAGCTTTCGGCTTGGAAGTTCTGCCCCGCAGAGCCCGGTTCCTAGCCAAACCTCCCGGTAAGTGAGTTATGCTTACCCTACTTCAAGTATAGCTTATGTTTAAGTTCAATATCGTTATTATGAACTTATAAAAATTAAATATATCATAAAATATAATATAAAAAGTGTTATTGTAATATCTTTCAAATAGTCGTGGTACGGAGAACCTTTTTAAGGGTCGCGTAGGGTTGTTGGATTTCAGAAGTGCTATAATGCCAAAATGGTTCTGCCCTCCGGTGTTTCATGTCTGGCCCTTGTCTGTACATAGTGGTTGAAAAGTATTGTTTAACACTTTTAAAACAAGATCGCTCGTAAATAGTCGCTATAAATATTAGACTAAAATCTAGCGGTAATGATACTAGGATTCGCCGAAGGAACATGGAATTGTTAGAAGCGAAGCGCTGCCCGAGTTTGGAATCATCACTTTAACAGGTGAGTGCATAGTTACTTTCATCTTACACATAGATATGAATTATTTAATATAAATTACGTGCTATGTGTGCATATTATCTGTGTTCTTGATATCTATGTTGGATGAACAAATTATACATGTTTTATTCGATTTAAACTGTATACGTATTTTATACCTATAATTATGATGGGTAAAGATGGGCAGATTAGAGATGAGTTGAGATGAGAGATGAAAGATGAGATGAATGATGAGAGATAAAAGATGATATAGATGATGAGAGGTGAAAGATGGTGAGAAGCGATGACCCAAGTGATGACCCAAGCGATGACCCAAGCGAAGGCCCAATCATCTACCAGAGTATAGATGACAACCACATACTATTCTAGACAGTCCAGTAGAACGCTAGCAGGCTCATAGCCTGTAGGTGTTTTTGAACTACATGTTCACCATATGTACTCTAAATATCCTGGCAGCTGCGCCTAAAGGATAATATTGGCAGTTGTGTCTAACCTTTGAACTACATGTTCACCAGTTGTAATTTAAAAACCCTAGCAGCTATGGACTTAGTGCCTTATGAATGGACATTGGTAGCTATGGACTTAGTACCTAAAGGATAGTTCTGGCAACTGTTCCTAACAGATAACATTGGCAACTATGGACTTAGTGCCTGTTAGATAAACCTTGACAATGATGGATTTTGTGCCTATTCCTTAGGAAGATCCTTAGGAATGAATGAATGAAGGATAAATGATTCTTAGGGTAGAACCTTAAAAATAAAGAAGATAATGGGGATGGGTAATTGGGTTGATTGTTTGATGATTAAACATAATGATTGTATTATTATAGGTTGAAAACCCTATGTACTCACCAGGTTTCCCAACCAAACCCACTCAGTTTACTTGTATCATATGTATCGATACGAAGCTACATCACACTAAGAGATTAAAGGAGATGTAAATCACTAGTGTAAATGAATGTAAGGTCTGTTTATGCTTATGTTTCTGTATTGACAATGGCATCCCAAAGTTTTAATATAAACAAAATACATTTCTTCGGAAATGCTTTGATAATATATTTATCATGTTTTTTGGGAACAAATTCCGTAATATTATTCTTTAAAATGGATACTCTGATTTTCAAATAAGCATAAATAAAATTTTTAAAATGACCGTGAATTTGGGGATGTTAGAATCGAATATAAATCATTTCAGCTAGTTCAAACCTGTGAGCTAAGTTACTTTTGAGGATGGCTCAAATTCAGTGCCATGTGACAATGTTAAGGTTCATCCAAAGGAATCTTCCATCTTGATCTCTTTCAATATATTGTCAATATATGCATAAAGAGATCAAACTTTTAACATTCATTTGATCTATCTTTATAGATTTTACATTCCAAGAATATACCTTGTCCTTCCTAAGTCTTTCATTTTAGAAACAGATTCCGAGTCAAGGTGAAAAGGTCTGGCATGGTCAGAATGTAAATTCTCATGATTCAGTATGTCTCATTCATACAAGATTAGGAATGTCACTATGCTCCTACTAGTTCTTAGTAAACACATACTTTCTATTCATTTTTATATAAAAGCACACCTTGTGGTTTTATATTAAAATGATGATTGCAATATTGAGATGTTTGCTTTATATCCACAAGTGGATCTCAAGCTCTACACATTTTGTTAGGATAATATAGATTAAGAAAACCTCCAGACTAATCTATATATATATATATATATATATATATATATATATATATATATATATATATATATATTCTAGTAGATGTTTATTAATAAAAGCGGTCTTTCTTGAAATATATTTGCTATATCTCATATTGAGAATATGAATTTGTAGTAAACAATATCATTGTTGATCTAATCATAGCTACTTGTGAAAATATCATTAGGAATCTTTTATATATAAATAAGATTTATATATGTCAAATAAACTACATTATTTTCCCTCAAGGATCACTTTCTTGAATTTGGAATATGTTGGATTAGGTTTATAAGCCCATAACTATATTTGGTATGTACTTGACCCGGTTGTAGCATGGTCCTTTTGGGTTGCCTTCACCAGAGCAACTTGACTGGATGATTAATGGAGAAAGAGGTTATTATGGTTTATTAATATATTATATGAATAATATATTAAAAGAGAAATCATATTGGTTAATTAACATTGGTCAAGAATTAATTAAGAATTAATTTTGTGGTCAAAAGATATTAATTGAACTTAGGGGACTAGAATTGCAATTATAAGATAATTGAATTTTGGGCTGTGGATCCTTTAGGAAGGGGTGGACGAAATCAAGGGGTAAGCCCACATTGATTTCGTCCAAGGCCTTGTTTCTGGAAGGTTCCTATGAACGACTTAAGGCCTAAGCAATCCAATTAGGGTTTTGACTGAAACCCTAGCAGCTCATCTATATAAAGGACCCTAGGCTTTGCATTTTCGGCTACAAGAAGAACCCTAAAGATCTAAGAGCCGATTTTGAGCCTCCTTCCCCTCTTTACAATATCATCCAACTTGCCTTGATGTTTGTGATCGATTAGAGGTATTACACGTGTGATACTAAAGCTCTCAAAGGTTGAAGATTCTTGCTACAATTGAAAGGTAATCATCTAAACTTGTTTTAGTTATTGTTTTCGAATTTTGTATGCTAGAATTAGGGTTTATAAGCTTTGGATGATTTGCATGTACAATTAGAGAAACCTAGATCCAAAGCTTTAGGGTTTGCATGTGCACCATAGGATTGATGTAATGCTCCTAACCCATCATAATATGTGAAAGTCATTTATATATAAAGATAACAATGTCAAAGATGAGTTTGATTTAAAACAACTTTAATTCAAAAGTATTCTGCATATAGAACTTGTTATTTATAAAATATTGATATTTACTTTATAATTCTTATTAAGAGGTCTAGTTTCATAAAAAGAGAATTCTAATCATTTATGAATATGAAGGTGATCGTTATGAAAAAAAAAACGATTTAAGTCAATAGTCAGTCATTCATAAATTAAACTGAGACATATATTTATGTAAGCTACATTAAAACATGCATTGTTCCAAAACAAACATTGTTTCATATACAAGTACATTATGTTCTTAGCATAATTAATAAACTAAACTCCAAGAGTGTAGTTCCTACTTGATTGTGCTCAGCTAGTTACTCTTCTGTAAATATCTGCAATCCATTTACAAATATTAGATTAACATTTAAGTACCTAAGTGTTATATGAAAAATATGAGTTCTATCTAGTAGATACCTGAAATACTAGTCTCTTCCAGGCTTTCTTTCCAGATAAGAGGAGCAGATCCTCTTCCAGTGTCCAGTTTCCCCACAAAAGAAGCAAGATCCATCTATGTGGGCCTTATTGGATTTCTTGGGCTTAGAGGTGTTCAGTCCATAAAACATGAGCCTCCTGGATCACACAAGACGATTCCTTTTGGGCTTTAACTTATTCCTAGTTTGATGTTAGAAACATCTTTAGCATCACAATGATGCCTTTACTAGGTATCATGTTCATGCTTATTGCTCACAACAAATAGTTTAGGACTACGACCTTTAAGTGTATACAATTTCATATCTCTTACGAGATTGTTTCTTAATATTTGAACACATTCATTAAAATTGTATCTAGTAAATGTTATTGTTTCATTAAGTCATTAAAGAAAAAGACAATTCATGGTAATGAGAATGGATTATTTAACTAAAATTTTTTAACAAAATTCATTTAGTATTTTCAACATTTAAACTCTTTAATAATTAATACCCTTTTAATTTACAAAAACATTAATTATTAAAGTTTAGGATCCAAGTTGCAAAACAAATAAATGGTTAGGTATCCTTTATCTCATCCACTTGAATTCAACCCGGTAGATATCGATTATCAGTTATATCTTACTATATAACTCCTAGATTTATGGGACTGCTAATAACAAATTTAATTAGACATGTTTGATCACATCTATGCCTCATAACTCTCTTGCTTAGGTATCCTTTATCACAAAAGATTTCCGATCAAATCATCAAATTTGAAAAACATGTGTAATCGGCCTATAACTTGGTTATAGAAATCACAAAGACACCCCGACCATCAAAAGATAACACTAAGCAGTTAGGTATCATTTATCCCACTAGTGCATACAAGAGATGTGCTTCAAAATAAATTGCATAGATTTGAGGTTTGTAAAAGGGTCTTTTATATGTTTTATAATTCTAGTTTTAAAAACATATGATATTATGGTTATTACATACATATAATAAACCATGACATCAATTTTCAAAAGAAAATCACCTTTTAAAGGTTCTATATAAAAACTAGTTTTTTATATAATTCAACGCGATTCAATTTTAATAACTGATATTAAGTTTGAGTGCATTTGAACATTTTATATCTTTAATAAAACTTTCTTTTATTACCTATATATTTCGAGTTTGTATAAGTTATAAGATCACCATTTCAAAAATTATATTTAAGTATTTCAAAATTTGATGTTATTAACGTTTTTATAAAACCAGATTTTTTTTTTGAAACAATAACTTGTTACATCTTATGTCCACATTATAAATTGGAAAACCAAATTCCATGTGATGTTTACTTTGTCCAAAAAAAATTTAGCATGTGAAAAACTAATTTATCAACCACACATAATAATTACATAAAATAAACAACACAAACATGCATAAAATTATATGTGCATAAACATAACCAACTAATAACATGTTTTGAGCCAACACAAAAAATGTCAAGTCCATTTCTGAAGGGACATTTTAAGGGACCAAAAATCTTCTTGTAATGTTGTTGTAGAAGTTCCCACTTGAGTAAACACCATTTGTTTGCAAAAGATTTGAAGAACTTCTTGAAAGCTAAAATTCAGAAACTGACGCTAAAAGTCCAACATCCTTTTGTAAACAACATTAGTGATACTTTTCAAAAACTGTCACTGAAAATCCTGCACACCTTTTAGACTCGAAAATTGGTCTTTGGTCTTCAAAAAATGGTTCCAACATCATTTCTTGTTATATTTTTGTACAAATAAATTATTTCTAACAACTAATCTATTACTTACAAAAATAAACCAAAAAAACTAATATATTTAATTTATTACATACCATATGAATAAATAAATTATTACAACCATTTTTATAAAACAACCAACGCAACAACACAACCAACACAATGGTCATTGGCTAGTTTATGCACATCATACATATCGACATATACAGTAAAACAACCTTTGTTTTTCTAAGACAACTTTAAAATGACAAAAGATGCATGAAAACTTTTGTCACATAAAATAACAATTATAAAGTTGTCATAGAAAATATGTATGAACTTGTTTTTATACAAAACCAAGTTATCCATATTCTCCAAAAACTAAGATTTCCAAAAATTAAAAAATCTAACCAAACTTGCAAGGTGACTCTTGATACCAATTGTTGGGTTTTTATTTAAAAACTAGTTTCAAAAACATAATATTTAGCAACGGAAGACTTGATGATTTGAATAACATAAAACAAGTTTATAACCCACCAAAGATCTTCTTGCAAATTTTGGAAAGAAGACAAACACAACCAAAGAAGAATATGAAGAAATAACAACCTTTGTAGTTTTTTGGATCCTCTTAGGAGGCTTAGAAGTTGATGAAGAATGATGAACTTTAGAGAGACCAACAATGTCTCAACTTGATGTGGAAGCTAGTGTAAAACTCTTAACTCTTAAGCTTGAAGTTCAAAACCAAAATATGAACTTCAAGAGAATAAAAATGCAAGTAACTTGAACTCTTGATCTTCAAAAGCAAGAGAGATTGAGAGAGATAAAGAGGATTTTGAAATTATGCTTGTCAAAATGAAAATTTTATCTCTTCATAAATCTAATTCTTTATCCTTAGGTTCTTAGCACTTTAAGCATGTCCAGAGCCGGTCCATTGGTTTTTGATACCTGGTGCGAGATAATAATTTTATGCCCTTATATATATGTACTGTGCGATAGACAAAAATGTATATATAAAAAATTATAAAAATGTCAAACAAATAATACAAATAAAAACATACAAAATTCACCTAAAACGTTGTCTTTGTATTTTTTTGATATAAAAACATCTTTTATTTTACATTCATCAATATTTTATAAAAAAAACACTTTTGATACTTAAAATTACTAATTCATTCAATATTTCTTTAAGTCATGATACTTCTAAGATAAAACTTTTAGAGCTTCAAAGACCCTTGTAAATGATTAGCCTATTCTTGTTGTCTTTTTTTCCGTTTTGTATTTTGAGCACTGGGAAACATATTTAAAAGTCAAAAAATATAGATATTAAAGCTAAGCAAAAAGATATACAACCCAACCAAAGTCTATGTTTATGCTTTCTCTTTCAATATGTAAAATTATCTCATAAATCAATCTTAGAATCTGAAATAAGAAATTCATTTCTAAAAAACTATTGTCTAATAGCAACAATGAAGTAATTATATACCTTTTGATGTTCTAGAGAAATCAAACTCGCCCAAATTATATGTTATGCCTTCTGAAACAAACAACAAAAATGAACATAAATCAACAATTAGAATGAGAAAAATGATATCAGAAATACAAAAAGTAAGAATCCAAAAATCAAACTCACTCAATCCAGAAATCGAAAATCTCAAAAATCTTCACATTTTTGGTGGTTCTTTCAGAAAAGAAAATAGAACGTAGAATACAGTGACATTAATCAGAAATTGGAATGAAAAAAAGGGAATCGGAACACGAGAAAAAAGAATTTAGTAATCGAACTAACCCAATCTAGAAATTGAATACCTCAAAAATAGTTTTCGGTGTTTGCTTTAGAAAAAAATATAGAACTCAGAATATAGTGAACAAAAATCTGAACTTGGAATATGATAAAAAGGAACCAGAATAAGAGAAAAAAGAACTTACAAATAGAACTCACCCAATCCACAAATCCAAAACCTCACAAATCTTTAGGATTTCGGTGTTTGCTTCAGAAAAAAAAATCGAAATCAGAATACAATTAAGAAGTTGGAATGAGAAAAGGGAATCAGAGATAAATAAGAACCCATAATTAATCTCATCCAATCCAAAAATCGAAAACCTCATAAATCTTCATATTTTTGGTGTTTGCTTAATAAAAATCGAACTTAGAATACAAGAATTCAAGAAGGTTTTCAGCAATCAAGTTTACGATAACCAACACAAAGGCACAAACACTTAATTAATACAAATCGGAACTTGGATTATTGGATGTAGAAAAAATGTGTAGTATGTTTAAGAGGCAAGTAGAGAAACTAGAATGAGAATGAAATAGATATCCATCAGAATAAAAATTTGAAAATGTATTCAGGCGATCGAGGCTCCTCGATCTCTACAGCTTGTGTTTTTCTAGACCATCCATTGGTTTGGCTATTGCTATTCTCAAGATTCTTGGATTCTTTGACGCCCACACTCTTAGCTGTGAAATGTTGCCTCCCAAATGCACGTAGACGTTGGTATCAAACCATGTATTGGACTAAACTTTGGCCCAAACTCAATATATATATTGTAACGACCCAAATTTTCAAATAAAATTTTCATTTTTAATTAATCAAACCATTTCCATAAACCATGAAATCCCAAAACAATTGTTTTCAAATCCACATTCATTACAACTTTATTTAAAAAAAACATCAGAGTGTCCCATAACATGTCGGTGAGGGAGTGCACGCCGCGCCATCAAGCCTTGCCCTTGCCCTTGTGCTCAGATGTACCTGAAACAAATCCACAAACTTTAAGCTAATGCTTAGTGAGTCCCCCAAAGCATACCCCACACACAATCCACATTACACATGCCATAATAGCTATTAAGCTACACATATCACATAAGCCATGCATACTAACATATCAGGATGTCGTGGGCTCCTCCTAAGGTCTTATACCATCATGCCATGGGCTCCCCCACATGTTCTTTACCTAGGAATGCCATGGGCTCCCCCACATGGTCTGACATCCAACTGCCACGGGCTCCCCTCGGGGTCTTCCATGCAATAACATACATAATCAATTATCATATCATATATCACAAAGTATCTATCATCCTAAACAACATATACATAGACATATCAGGATGTCGTGGGCTCCCCCCCAGGGTCTTATACCATCATGTCATGGGCTCCCCACATGGTCTTTACCTAGGAATGTCATGGGCTCCCCCACATGGTCTGACATCCAACTGCCACGGGCTCCTCCCGGGGTCTTCCATGCAAATATCATATAATCACCAGCATACCACTTAGCATAAAGCTAACTATCATACCACATATCTCTACTACGACTAGTGCACCACATAACATAAAATGGGTCGGCCTTTGGTGCCTTAGATCCATTGGTATGGTGAGAAGACTCACCTCTCGAATGCTGAACTGGTAAGCTGAAGTCAAATATATCCCACACGTTGCTCCTTCTCAACTGCCTATAATCATCAAGTGATTAACTTAACACCATCCCATAAATGCGCTCAGATCAATCCTGGTCAAAATCAAGGTCAAGGTCAAAGTTTACAGTCAAGGTCAACAGTCCATGTTGACCTCGACTCGTCGAGCATAACCAGCCACCCGTCGAGTTCCTTACTTAACTCGTCAATTCGTCGAGTCACTTGAGTGACTCGTCGAGTTCCTTAATGTTCACGGATTCAAACTCTCAACCGCAAACCCCTGGCCGTAAACTCGTTGGCCAACTCATCGAGTCGATTAAAGGACTCGGCGAGTTCCTTTAGTCATTCTCGTTTTCAGCCTTTTCTAGTGGGATCCAGGGTCCCAAACTTCAGATCTAGCCTTCCCTAGTGTAGATGTCACGTAAAGTTGCAAACTTTACGTGCATGCAAGGCCTCATATGGCCATAACACCAAAACTAGTCTTCATACAAGGTTCTTGTGCATGGAAAGAGGCTGAATTGCATAAAGGGAGCAACTTTATGCTATTGGGGACCTAAAGAGGTCCAGATCTGGGACCATAAGTCCAGATTCAAGCTTGACTCCATTTTTTCCAATAATGGTCATTCACTTCCAAGAAATGAGATCTAAACTACTAGAGGTCAAGGTCATGACTTTTTACCTTAGAATGGTGACCAATACAGTGTAGATGTCGGATCCACTGCCTCCCTTCTTGTTCCTTCTTCTAAATCCCTTCTTCAACACTCCAAGTTTGCTAAACCAAGCTCTTCTTCTCACTCAAGGGGGTTTTAAGGTCGAAAACTACTTTCTGTAGGGAGATAAGGTGCTAAGGGAGGCCATAAGGGTAGTTAATGATCTTTATATATGGGGCAAACCCTGAAATTAGGGTTTTCTCTTTACAGCTCCTACTCGCCGAGTCGGGCCTTCCGAATCGCCGAGTTGGTCCCGATCTGTGTCCATGATTAAATGCCCCTACTCGACGAGTTGGACTCCCAACTCGTCGAGTCCATGCACCAAAAACCCTGAAATTAACTAAATCAAATAATACCTGGAACAAGTGTTACAAAGTCTCCCCCACTTGAACTAGACTTCGTCCTCGAAGTCTGCTGACCTAAACAAATCCGGATAGTGCTCTCGCATTTCCTCTTCCGGCTCCCAAGTCCATTCGGAGCCCCTTCGATGCTGCCATTGCACCTTTATTAGCCTTACTTCCTTATTCTGAAGAACATTGGTCTTCTTATCAAGGATCACAACGGGCTTCTCGATATAGTTCAGGCTCTCATCCACCTGAATATCGCCCAATGAAATGACTGCGGACTCGTCAGTGACACACTTCTGAAGCTGTGACACATGGAATGTGTTGTGAATCTGGCTAAGCTCGTCCGGTAGCTCCAAGCGATAAGCTACTTTGCCCACCCGGGCCGTAATCCTGAAAGGGACTACATATCGGGGCCCTAGCTTGCTCCTCTTCCTAAACCTGATGACTCCCTTCCATGGCGACACCTTTTGTAATACAAAGTCCCCCACCTGGAACTCAAGATCCGATCTCCACCGGTCAGCATAACTTTTCTGACGGCTCTGCACGATCCGCGGTCGGTCGCGTACTTGTTGAATCAACCCAGTAGTCCTGAGCACTATCTCAGTGCTCCCCATGACACCATGCCCAACCTCGTCCCAACAAACCGGATTCCTGCACCTCCGACCGTATAACATCTCGAATGGAGCTCGATCGATAATGGCATGATAACTGTTATTGTACGAAAACTCTGCCAATGGGAGGTATGTGTCCCAACTCCCTCCAAAATCCAACACGCATGCTCGAAGCATGTCTTCCAGCGTTTGGATCGTCCTCTCGCTCTGGCCATCAGTCTGGGGGTGATTCGTCGTACTAAAATGCAGCTGAGTGCCCAGTTCCTCGTGGAACTTCTTCCAGAATCTGGATGTAAACCGAACATCCCTGTCCGAGATGACCGACACTGGCACCCCGTGTCTAGCCACCACCTTTCGCACATAAATATCTGCCAAATTCTCTGCGGATATGCTCTCAGGAATCAGAATAAAGTGAGCACTCTTCGTTAGTCTGTCTACGATCACCCATATGGCGTCCACACCCCTTACCGTCCTAGGTAACTTCGTAATGAAGTCCATAGTGATCTCTTCCCACTTCCACATGGGAATTGGTAGCGGTTGAACCTTACCATGAGGCCGCTGATGCTCGGCCTTGACATTCCTGCAGGTCAAACACCGCTCCACAAACCAGACGATCTCCCGCTTCATGCAGGGCCACCAATAATTCAGTCTCAAGTCTCTATACATTTTCATAGCCCCTGGATGTATCGAGAACTTGGACTTGTGTGTGTCCTCCAATATTTTCTGCCTCACTACCCCAGTCGCCGGTACCCATACTCGGCCACACTACGTCAAAAGGCCACAACTATCCTTAAGAAACAAAGGATACTGCCCCCGAATCCGTTCTATTTTCCAATTCTCCTTCTTCACCCCTCAGCCTGAGCCTCCTTGATCATATCCAACAATGTAGAGATCACAGTCAATTCTCATGTTGGGATTTGAGCATTCTAACACTCCTAAGTGTACATGCAACCCTAAATACCTTGGATCTATGTTTTCTCTATTATACATGCAAATATGAATATTCCAAGGTATTACCCTATCTAGCATACAATCCTTGATACTTGGGTAATATAACAAGTTAGAATACATACCTTTTAATGAAGCTTGAAATCTTGAACTTTAAGAGCTTAGCCCCAATAGTGTGGAAGCCTCAAGTGGAATCACAAATCACCAAAACACCTTGGAAGACTTTAGAGAATATGGATACTTGGCTCACACTTATGAAATCGGTTATTGCCCTCTTTAGTGTATCCACACTATCCACTAGCCTAATTTCATGAACCATAAGACCCTTTATATAGTGTGGAGGATTAGGGTTAAACCCTAATACCCATGACCTTTCATTTCCTAGGATCCATGGGTTAAAGCTCCATGGACTATCCATGAAGACTTAGCCCAACCTAAATGAACTTGGCCCACTACACATATATATCTAAGAGTCCATATTTAATTAGTTCCTTTTGATCACTTAATTAATTATAAATTAATTCTTGATCAATACTAATTAAATAATATGATTATATATTAATATATTAGAACTTATAATATATTAATATAAATCATAAGCATGCTATTCTCAAAGGATTATCCATATAAATTGTTTCGGTGAAGTGCAACCCAAATGGACCATGCCAAGTTGGGTCAAGTACATACCAATTATAGTTATGGACTTAGACATTAATCCAACAGTCTCCCACTTGGATAAGTCTAAAACTATTATTGAGTATCACTTCAAAACCTAACTGGCAATCGTAGCTCTTAAAGCCGTTGTCGAACTCTGACCTTGTCAATGAACTCTGACCTTTGTCAATGACTAGTCCATTAGATAAGGGATCATATATTCCTCCATTCTAGATATCATATGGACTGAGACATGGATTATAATCATTCTCTCTGTCCATTTGTTGTTTCCCGATTTCCGATTTATGATGACTGACTGATTGAACAAATCAAATCAGTCCTGGCTTGGCCAAGCACTTAGGGTGTCATCGCTAAATCATCGAGGGGTCCACAGATATCGCTTTTATCCCGAAGGTAAAAGGAATGGATAAACTTCGACTCATATGGCTTGTTCTACTACTTGTTGAATTATACACAAAGGCACGTTTTATAACATCGAGTTACCAAATGCGTTTTCGTGCAATCAATGTATAACCAACTCATAGTAACAACTCATATCTCTAGGTTTGAAGAATATAAGATATTATCGTCTCATGATCACTCGTGATAAAATCCATGAAGTGATTCAAATGAGCGCGGGTTGAATCCAATACTCAGAACTTATGAGCACTCATGAGTGTTGTAGCATAACTTTGTCCACCAACTTGGACCTCTACAAGCCAACCCATGACAGTCTTGATTCATATCTACTTCCAACATATGACCGACTGTGGATGGTTTGAATAACTTAGTCAATCCGGAAGAATAACCTAGTTATTATGGAAGTTAAAACATGCAAAGTGAAACACAAGAATAAATTAATCAAATATGATATCAAACCCTATGAATATAAATAGACCACTTTTATTTATCACCATACTGATTACTCATTATTCATTGTTTCGGTTTTATCAACTTTATACTTGAATTAAAAACACTAGTTGTCCCATGCTCCAAGCATGTACACTATGTTTTTCTAAACAATAGCTTTGCCATACACCAAGTATGCACTCTATGTTTATCTATGATCCTTACTTTGTGAACTAGATCGATTGAACATAATTTCAATGATTTTCTTTTCACACTTCCAAATCCTCGTCGTAAATGTAAGAATTCCTAACATTTATCGAAATATGTTTAGATTTTAAACTTATATGCACTGTTCCTCTTGTAATGATTATGCACAAAGCCACAAAGACTTGGCAACAATCATTACAGAGTATTCCAATGGAGAGAAATTCCATGAAAACGATGTCTCAAATTCAAAGGGCATTGCTTTGAACATGCTTCTTGCATTAAGTTTCTTTAACCTTACACAGATTGCTTCCACCTATGAAGACAACTCTATATTCCCATTTTGACTACCACTTCTGAACAAGAGTTGCCTCTTTTCAGACTATGTCAATATGGTCCTTCCAATATTAACAGTATACTTCCAACTGTCCTTGAGCAACCAATCTTTGGTAAACTTTAGATTGTCCTCGACAATTGCTTAATCACTTTAGTCATATCCAATTCTAGACATTGTTCCCCTTAATGCCCCAAGGCATTTGGAAAATTCAAAAAGGATAAATATTATAGCACATGTAATCGATCTTGTACCCAAAGTAAATGGGACACGATTCATGATGTTTCACATAAAGACATGGTTCTAGACCAGTCTTTTGCCATAATAATTTTTTGTTTGCCATATTCTCAAAATTTGACTATGAAAAGGGATGTCGTAATCATAATCGAATTTTGAGAACGCAATATATAGAATTTTCTTAAGTTGAACCAATCCAACATGAAATTCATATATATATTTTTGACTAAAGGTGATTAAAATCTCAATATAAGCTCTTTAGAATGATTATAAACTCAATCTAAGCTTTTTAGAATTGAAATGAAGTATAATTTCCTCTCCCCTAATTATAGCAAAACAACTTTTACAACCCCTGCAACCTCACGAATTGAAACTTTTGTTTTCTATAATTAACATTGCTAACTTGCAATACTAATCATAATTATCATGCTCCCACTAACATGATGATTATTAGCATAACACTTATGCTCCCACTAGCTTTGACATGTATCCATAAAACAGTTGGACCTCTAGAAGTCAATACTTTATTGACATTCTTACGAAAGTTCAGATTTCTGATACTAGATTGCTTTGATAAGACTTTATCAAAATCATACACCTTATCTTAGATGGATCACAGGTGTGTCTAAACAATTTCAGAACTATGAAAAGGGATGCCATAATCATAGTCTCAATTGTTTAGACCTTTTGCCATTTCTCATAAGTCAATGTTAGTGTGCCGGTTAACCACGCACGCTCCACTAACGACTTTGAGAACTGCAAATATCACAATTGCTATCTACTTAAAATCTACTTAGTGAAAGAATTTCCTCACCATCATTTTCATGAATCGGAGAGAAACCTTATGACACTTAGATTTTATGGTGTATGTGTTCTTATCCATGTGAATTTGTCAAACCATAATCACAAGACTAGGTTAGTGACAAATCCTAACTCATATGGATTGAACTTGTGCAATCTTAACTTCTTGCCACCTGGCAGCTCAAGGGCCTGCCATTGCTTCCAAGTAGCTATGCAAACAATTGAGAACATGTAGATCTCAAATGTATAGCCAACTTAACTGGAATGGGCACAGAAATGTCAACACGATAGGTTATAAACCTCTAGTTGCGTGCTAGTGATGAAATACAGGTTTTATTCTTGATTACTTCTTGAAACCCTTTCAGGATCTTTTAGACTCCCACTGTCTCCCTGACCTATAAGACTTTCTTGCCAAATATTCAAGAGATAGTGTTGATTCTAATCAAGACAAACACTTAATACAATTGGCCTAAGTTGGTCTCTGTTTTATCCAAAACATCACAACTTACCAAACTCAAATGTACAAGAGTAGAAAACCTTTTACTCTTACATTTCACTAGTGTTAATAAACCTTCTCTAAGATGTGTCACTCAAGTTACATTTGTGGTGGGCTTGATCAGTGCACAAGAATGTGTACTTGATCCCTTAGTCCTTTACTTGACTCACACATCCATGTGAACAAGTAATTAGTCTTAATTTTCCAATGCTTGAAAGTTCTCATTCATCATACTATACAACTTGCATGATTCTAAGTTTCTATCCAACTGAAACTTGGGTGATGAGAATCTTTCCTTATTTGGAAATTTTTGACACTACTACAAATGAAAGAATCAAATTCATATTTCCACTCTTGCTATTAATGGAATCATATAAGCAACAATTTTTTTTCCTTTTCACAAATGCCATTGTAAAGATATTTTAAAATAAATAAAATCAAATTTTTTTTTCCTTTTATTTTAAAAACTTTGCGGAAAAACTATCCTTACAGTGCAAAAGCACATGAAAAACTTTGTTGTTATGTATTCCTAAGCAATATATCATAACTCCTAAGCAACAACTCAAAATTCTGATCACAGAACCATGCGATCGAGATCCATCTTCGCGATCAGAATCAGCATATACTTCCTTTAAGTTTCTTCACTTTCTTTTATTCTTAAAACATCAACATGTGACCCAGTCACATCATGTAACAAGAATCTCAAAATTGAAACTTAACAGAGTTAGATAGTGGACTTTACCTGAAGTAGAGTCAATCTTCTTGACTTGATCAACCTTATGATCTTTCAGGTAAATAGGCTGCTTCGCAATCAATGCCCCTTCCTTTGGCAAGAGAAACATAGGGACTCTTTGGGAATGGTACATGGGACTATCGCAGACTTAGCCTTTCTCTTTACCATTTGGTCAACCTAGTTGACTATGGTCAATCCCTTTCCTTGGGAAGAGAAGGCTTTTCTAGATATCCAATGTTACCATTGTCAATGTCCATGGTAGTTTGGGAAGTTGATCTACTAATCAAATTTTCTCTCCCAGTGCTCCAAATTATTGCTGATTCAGCAGCACCAAGCAAATAGACAAGATCATTAAGGGTCATGTCATAGTCTGTTTCATAGTAGTCCCAAAGGAATTCACTATGTGATTTATAAAGTGATTGAACCACCAACTTTCTCAAGTGTTTGACACCCAACTCTCCCGGCTTGTCAATATGTGACTTCATCTCCAAGATGCGATCACACATAGACCTTGCTTTCCAATAGGGCTTGAGTGACGTTGAACTTGTGGGTTAGGGAGAATAATTGGAGGAGGTGGAGGAAGTGAAGTTCCAAGAGATTTGGGAGGATCATAGATGTCTGAACCAGACATCTTTTTGGGAGATATTCAAGATAATTGATCTAAAGTCCTTAATATAACACCCAATATGAAATATTAAGGCTAGGACCCAGCAAACTATTTTATAACTTGGAAGAGGGATGCCGTAATCCAAGCTATAAAATATTTGAAGGTAGGTGAATGACGATTCACCAATTTCCACCAAGATAAACGAAATGTATTATTAGGTTTTAATTGGTTTTGAAACTCCTAGATTCTTTTGAGATTCATTGAACTTTTCAAAGGCATGTTTCAATCTCGAGTGTGCCCTTCAGGTTTTGTGACTGGGATGCCGATGATCACAAAACAAGGTGTGAATAACCATGCAAATATACTTGGTACCCTTAATATTTACCCCTCAATCGATGTGCCGGTTAACCACACACGTGTGACAACCGTCAAAATTCGAGTCGGTTCTAGATTTGACTAGACTTAGTTGCACATATAGGCACTACACATACTAGACTTAGTAACTAGAAGCTAAGTTATAACCTACTAGAAACTTGGAAACACTTAGAATCAATGGATAGTGTACATAGATTTCACATTGATATGTGAATTCTACAACTACTTAACTGTAGTGACTATCCATATTCGGGTCGCTCCTTGACTAGAACACCTTTTCATGAATCATATACACGCATCATGCACTTGACCTAGTGGTAGAAATGAGGTCCTAGTCTCGTTGGAACTTAAGTTAGAGTTAAAAACTAGGACTAGTATACTTGATTCCTCAATTTCGCTTGAATCTCGAAACCACTACATAGAATGCCAATAAATCGATAAAAATAAATTACAAACATTATTTTTAACTAGAAAAGAGTTATGAAACTCTAACATAAATTGAAATCTCAAATAATTCAATTTATTTTGATATCCAAATATTTATTAAATCTCAAGACCCTAAAAACCCTAAAAGCCCTAAAAACTCACATTTATAAACTTTAACCTTAAAAATTCTATAAAATAATTATGAAGCTTCTAATATTATCTTATAATAATCAAAATTATGAAAATGAATTCAAGGAAAATAAATTTTAAACTATCAACATTTATTCCTAATTAACAAGTTAAATCAATAATTTAATAAAACAAATCATGGCTTAATTCACACTTTATAAAAAAATGGGAAAATTTATAAAAATTGAGGCAAATTTATATAAAGTAAATGGAAGAGGTGGGGAGTCTCTCTCCTCATTGAAAATTCGGATCTCCCTCCCCATATCACTCCATCTTCCCTCATTCTCTCTCATTTCTCTGTCACACTCACACACATTTTCTCTCTTCCTCCCTCTATGAACCACGAAATTTTACAGCAAACAAGTCCAAGAACACTTATGATGCTCAAAATCTTCATCATCTAGTGGTGTTCATTAAGGTAGAACACGATTTCCTTTCATTTTCCTCCATGTTTTCAAGGTTTTTCTTGCATTTCCTTATTCTTCTACACCTTTCTACTAGAAAATATGTGTGCATGTTCATTCACTTCAGTTTTGATGATGATGGTGGTAGGATTTCACCCAAAAACAACATGCATGTTGTAAATGGTGAAATCCAAGGACCTAAACCTAAGTCAAGATCATGAAAATGCACTTTTCTACAAGTTTTGGTGGAAAATCACCACATGCACTCTAAGTTTTCTTTCAAAAACGATTTTTGAACATTTCAAACTCATGAATGGTCTTCAAACAAACATGCATGTGATGATCTTCAAGCTTAGATGCTAGACCATCAAAGTATGTTGTTAAAAGCTTTCAAATATGTTCATGAAGGATTTATTTCCAAATAAATATCTAAAACTCCTTTTCTGAACAAATCCGATTTTTACCAGATTCCCATCAACAAAATGAGATGTTCAACAAATTTTCAGAAAATAATTAATTTTTATCGAATTATTATAATTATTGAAATAAAATAGGGCAATAAATCATATAAAATACTTTCTGAGGTCTATAAATCCTAGGTAAATTCGTGGATGACCCCTATGCTAAATAATGACCCCACATTAAATTTCATCGGTTTTTGTTACTGTTTAATATGGTTTTGAATTTTCTTTTTGTTTAGCCCCAATAAATCATAAAACCGCTTTAGATAATTTGAAAAGGGTATATAATAATTTTCGTAGCTTATACTCTCTGTGGAAGACTTAGAAAAATAGTTTCAGAATTTTTCATAATGTATTCCTATTTTTCTCTGATTTTTGTATTTATAATGGACTAAAAACAGGAAAAATCGTTTTACTCATCCAAAAATTATGCAAATTTACCAGAACACCTTGTAGTACATTAGGAGGCTACATAAAATTTGTGATGATTTTTCTCTTCTTTATACTATTTTTCTCCTATTTTCTAAGATTAAATACACTTAAATACACAAAATCGGATTCCAGTAGATAAAAACCACATTTGGGATTTTTCCCAGATTATTTACACTGTAAATGAACTTTACAAAAATTTTGGTAATTTACTTTAACTGTTTAATAATTATTCTCCAATTAATGATTATTTAAGAGGATAAAACAAAGAAAAATAGAAAGACTAATTGAAAAATATCTTTTATATTTTTCACAGCTTCTACATGCATAATAAAAGTGTCACAAAAATTTTGGGCAATTTTGGAAAGTGTTTCCTATTTATTTCAATTTTTATTAGAATAAATGCTCAAAAATCATAAAGTTTGGTTAAACAGTTTAGAAATCAATTTTTATATTTTTCCCAGTTTAATAATGTTTAATAACAGTAATACAAAAAGTTTGGGTAATTTTGGAAACTGATTTCTATTTTTCATGAATTTGTATCTATTTAGAGAATTAAATATATGAAAAATGGTTATACATATTCATAATCCATGGAAATTTATCTAGAAGTCTTTTAGTACATTTAGAACCAAAATCTGAAGTTTGGTAATTTTTATTAACTGTTTAGTATTTTTCATGATTTTATGGTTATTCAAGAAACTAAAATCGTGAAAAATAGTCAGACAAATAAAAAATTCAAGAAAATTTATCTTGAGGTCTTTGACTTCAATTAAAACTAAAATGAAAACTTTGGGAAATTTTAGAACTAAATTAATTTAGTTTTTGAATATTTAATCATTGGAACACCTCTTAAAATGTTAAATATTAGCATTTCAATAATGAGAAATTTCCACTTAAATTGTTATATAACAATTGATTCATTGAAATTAAATTTTCACAGAAAAATGTTTGTAACTTGTCAATATTAAATTTTAACACATTATTGGCATAATTCTATTGTAGTAGTAAGTATACTAGTGTTAGATTTCGATTAGAGACTCACTAGCGAATACCATTATTGTAGGAATCGATAGTGGTACGTGTGGAGCGTAGTCAAGGCACCAATGCATCATCTCAATGCATATTGTGAGTATTCACGCACTCCCCTATTTTCAGTTGGTTTTTATGTTTTGGGGTGGAAAAGCATGTCCCGAAAAACTATTATTTGAATGTTGTATTTAAATTGGTTTGTATCAAACATGATTGCTATTTTATTGCTATGTCTCTCTATGTATGTCTATGCAACACGGAACATGAGAACTTATCGTATTAAGGCCCTTCCCTTATCTCTAACCATTAACTCTTTGAGCCAATGGTCATTGTGGATAACGCTATTAGGAATTGACAACTCCTCACTCGCCCTATTGCTGGAGTGCATGATACCATATTCATCTATGGAACGATAAGCATAGATCTTGATAGGGCTTCAGTCATAGGTTTGGTTGAGACTCATTGTTTGCTCATACACATACAAACTCGTTTCTCGTTATAGCAATAAACTTGTTATTAATTATAGCAATGAACTTTGTTTCTCATTACAACAACGGACTTTTATTACTGAAAACTTATATACATGTTTTAGCAATGAAATTGTTTGCTCATTGTAGTAACGAAATTGATTGCTCATTTTAAGCAATGAAACTTGTTTACTCGTTACACTTTATCTTCCATGAGAATATGAATGTTGCATCTTATTTGGGCAACATACTTTATCTCTCATGATGACAAAGAACTTTGTTTTTACAAACTTATTTACTCATTTTAACAATATACTTTTATTATTGGAAACTTTTATCAAAACTTTGATTTCAATTCATGGAACCAATATTATTTTGTTTATCTGTGAGTACTCACCAACTATTTTTATAGTTGACGCTCGTTTTACATGCTTTTTCAGGAATCATCGAGTAAGTGGCACTTAGGGACACTTCACTTTTAGGAGCATTCGCATGTGTTGTATTTCAATTTACATTGTAATTTCTTTTAAAAGTTGTTCAAACTCATTGTAAAATTATAATGATTTTTAATACTATGGTTGGTGTTGTCTTTTAACTTTTGCTATGAAAACCTTTATACTGCCACGCCTCGTGTTTCCGCTTTAGCGGGGTGTGACAGAAAATGGTATCAGAGCCGAAGGTTATAGAGAATACCGGTTTTCCTTTGGAGAACCACAACTATAGCCAAAAATTTTCTAAGCGTTTTTAAAATACTGAACATACTACTGGTATAACTAATTCGAGTACGCATTATCAGACTTTAATTAAGTATAGCCTGGCCAACTATGCTTAATTAAGGAAACTTAATGTGAGGCTTGAAACGGTTATAGTAGAATTATGTTCAAAACGATTTTCAACTTAAACTTTTGAAAAACAAAATTTTCCGGTGTGCGTACGGGCATTGCATATTATAGGCATTCATCTAGATACACTTAGAAACTAAGTGCACTTTTATAACAATGCCTTTATTTAGAAATATTCTTGTCCCTTATCAAGTGCTAGGTTAACCACTTAGGTTATATCACTAGCCACTTTAGGAGCAATGCACTTAGTACTAAGAATGGGTATTCCTCGGTAGCTATTGAATTTAGATGTAAGATTAGTAGCTAGATATACACTAGTAATTATCTTAAGTCGAAACATATACCAATTATTCCTCAATACCTCTTCATCGTCTTCAAGAGTTACAACAATGAAAAAGTGTTTCGATATCGACACGAATGATAATTGGAGCATCGCGTAAGGAGGTAGATGAGTTGCCACTAAGTAATCACTTGTATACCATTGGTGGGCATTCCTGATTCGACTCACGAGGAGACACGAAAGTTTAACCCATACGTGAGACCTTATTACTACGCTACGATTTAGCTCTACGTTGTTTCCACCTTGAGCTTAAAACTTAACATATGATGTCCCTTTGACCTCTATAAAAGGTCGTAAACTACATTGACACCATAAAACGTTTTTCAAACAATTTTTCTTGTCCTTTATCTTTGGGAAAAAGACATCGGTACTCGTCTTATACTCGCCTTAGTATTTAGGTACGATCAGCTATACTAACATACTTATTCCTTACTTCTTAACCTTTCATCGAAAAATTATTTCGCTTCATCGGTTTTATTTATCATCAATAAAATATTTCATAACCACTTCAATCAACTTAGTAGACATTTCTTAACAATGTAAGCCATATTCTCGCTAAAAATCTTCTGACAACTTGCTTTAACTTAACACTTTTCTTCAAAACTCAATTTAACCATTATTGGTTTTAACCTTGCTATTTCAATTTTATTTCAAATCCATTTCAAATCCATTTCAATGGATAGATGTGTTTTTAAGGGCATATAAACCTTGCTTACCATTTTGACACGTTTTCGAAAAACTTAGAAATATTTTCTTTTATAAAAGTGTTTAAACTCTATGCTATAAAACTTAAACATATAACATTGAAGTCCTATTATATGTAAAAGCATCCTCGGATTTTCCAAACCACTTTTGCTTTGACACATTTAACCGCTTTCTCATTTAGACATTGTAATTTACTTTAATGTGTTTTCTCGAAAACACAACATGATATTTATGCAAATGTCTACTTCAAACATGTTTATAAGACATATCTAACGCTTGTAATTCAAAACATACCTTATTTGTGTACTTTGCTTCAATATAGTTTTATAATCTATAAAGATTCTAAAATATAAAGCATTGCAAAACTTAGTGTTCACTTTTAAAGTTCCAGTGGCGCACTTTCGACAATGCACAATTATTCATCTAAATATGTTAAGTCTTTACCTTATCCGTTTTTAAGCATTGTTGGACTCCGGTCAAAAAGGTCAAAACTGTCAGATTTTCAATTACAAGTTTTAGTGTTTCTTCTTTTTCACAAATGGAGTTTAACTTAATAGATAACTCGTGAATTTTTAGCAATCCTTAGCAAACACTTTAAAACTCCCACATGTCTATGTAACCATCAACATACATCAAATATTGAAGTTTGAAATATATCTCAACCTGGTTTTAAATCTGCCTATATGTATTGTTCTTAAAACTTTAACAATAACAACCATTGTCGCCACTACCTTCCTTTTTCTTTCCTCCGAACTTGATTTCTCGTTCTCCTTCTGATTTTAGATCTCGCACGCCCATGATAGTAACATAATACATTGTCTAACTTTGTTTCTTTCTATTTTGCTTCTCGTGGTATCATGTTTGTACACATAAAGACTAGAAGTCTACACTTTCGTTTTGAGTGATTAATACGTGTATAGTCGTGAGACATAATTTTGATTTAGTCAACTTTGCTATATTCAATTACGCATTTTATCATATACATCTTGCTTTTATTTTGAAATCTGCTATAAACAAGTGATCCTTATTTACATTTTCTCTTTCGTTCTAAATTCGGAAACTTGATTTAAAATGCAAGTTTCATTGTATTTTCCCTTATAAGTAATACACAATATGAATACCCTTATGCTTATAATTTTTCTATATCCGAAAAATATATGTGAAGGATATGTATCCTTATGTTTCTTCTTTTCTTTAAATACATCAAAAGTTTTGAATTTTACGATTATCTATTTTCTAAATGATTGTTTTTGTAGAAACACTAAACTAAGAATGCGCTATTTTCAATGATCGGTATTTTTACTCATTTCTTAAACATAGCATTCTACTTTGCAATTTTCAGTGAGTTCCTAAACTCTCAAACTTGTTTTCATAAATATTCTGACTCCTCTTAAACTTGTATTTGTCTTGACTTAGACAATTAGTCAATTTTACAAAAAGCGTAATATCAATATTTCTATAAAAAAAATTCCCTTAATGACGACTTAAACATTTAACTTTAATTTATCTTTTTATTATTTTACTACTTCGTTTGATCGCCACACATGTATCTTTATTATCTTAGAATTATTAAACATTTTGATAATAGTGAGATTACTTATCATTTCTAATCACTCAAATTGTTATCTAGACAATGTGATTTAATTTATCATAAACTTGCATCGCATCCATTTGCGACAATAACTCTCTAAATATATATATCCTTCGAATATTGTTTTATTGTAGTAAGAGTAACCGTGGTAGTAAATATTGCTTCGGAAATCCTCGATCGTTTCGTAACTTATTTTATAGACGACACTTAAATAGCCTTTACATTCGAGAGGTACCAAAACATCGTTGCTTACCCTTAATGCGTATCTTTAGGAACTTACCCTCGATCGCTCCTTTTTCATTCGTGCTACCCCTTCTTCTTTCAGAATATATCTTTTCCAGATGTAATAGCCAACCCGGAAGTGAACAAATTGTTCCTAATCTCTTCTTTATTAAGCGGCGAATTTACACGTAGTGTTAATTTAGAACACGACTTAAGGATCAATGCAGACTTAACACTGAATGCAGTTGGTGCTTCAGCAAAAATTATAGCGCTCTTTTAAGTCAGATAATATCTAACTAGATGATTTTTTCTACTAGGTCGCCATGGTTGGATCATGATTTCCATAATCCTAATTTCCCACAATCTAGACTGTAGAACTCGAATTAGAGAAACATTAATTTAATTATAGCTAAAGATTTGGGCTCTTCCCTTGAGGAATTAACTCAAAATAATCAAGAGCTCTTCAAGTCACCATCTCTCCAAATATACAATTGTGTTCGGCTAATTTTTAATAGAATGCATCACGAATTGAATTTCGGGACGAAATTCTTTCAACCGGGGGAGACTGTGACAACCGTCAAAATTCGAGTCGGTTCTAGATTTGACTAGACTTAGTTGCACATATAGGCACTACACATACTAGACTTAGTAACTAGAAGCTAAGTTATAACCTACTAGAAACTTGGAAACACTTAGAATCAATGGATAGTGTACATAGATTTCACATTGATATGTGAATTCTACAACTACTTAACTGTAGTGACTATCCATATTTGGGTCGCTCCTTGACTAGAACACCTTTTCATGAATCATATACACGCATCATGCACTTGACCTAGTGGTAGAAATGAGGTCCTAGTCTCGTTGGAACTTAAGTTAGAGTTAAAAACTAGGACTAGTATACTTGATTCCTCAATTTCGCTTGAATCTCGAAACCACTACATAGAATGCCAATAAATCGATAAAAATAAATTACAAACATTATTTTTAACTAGAAAAGAGTTATGAAACTCTAACATAAATTGAAATCTCAAATAATTCAATTTATTTTGATATCCAAATATTTATTAAATCTCAAGACCCTAAAAACCCTAAAAGCCCTAAAAACTCACATTTATAAACTTTAACCTTAAAAATTCTATAAAATAATTATGAAGCTTCTAATATTATCTTATAATAATCAAAATTATGAAAATGAATTCAAGGAAAATAAATTTTAAACTATCAACATTTATTCCTAATTAACAAGTTAAATCAATAATTTAATAAAACAAATCATGGCTTAATTCACACTTTATAAAAAAATGGGAAAATTTATAAAAATTGAGGCAAATTTATATAAAGTAAATGGAAGAGGTGGGGAGTCTCTCTCCTCATTGAAAATTCGGATCTCCCTCCCCATATCACTCCATCTTCCCTCATTCTCTCTCATTTCTCTGTCACACTCACACACATTTTCTCTCTTCCTCCCTCTATGAACCACGAAATTTTACAGCAAACAAGTCCAAGAACACTTATGATGCTCAAAATCTTCATCATCTAGTGGTGTTCATTAAGGTAGAACACGATTTCCTTTCATTTTCCTCCATGTTTTCAAGGTTTTTCTTGCATTTCCTTATTCTTCTACACCTTTCTACTAGAAAATATGTGTGCATGTTCATTCACTTCAGTTTTGATGATGATGGTGGTAGGATTTCACCCAAAAACAACATGCATGTTGTAAATGGTGAAATCCAAGGACCTAAACCTAAGTCAAGATCATGAAAATGCACTTTTCTACAAGTTTTGGTGGAAAATCACCACATGCACTCTAAGTTTTCTTTCAAAAACGATTTTTGAACATTTCAAACTCATGAATGGTCTTCAAACAAACATGCATGTGATGATCTTCAAGCTTAGATGCTAGACCATCAAAGTATGTTGTTAAAAGCTTTCAAATATGTTCATGAAGGATTTATTTCCAAATAAATATCTAAAACTCCTTTTCTGAACAAATCCGATTTTTACCAGATTCCCATCAACAAAATGAGATGTTCAACAAATTTTCAGAAAATAATTAATTTTTATCGAATTATTATAATTATTGAAATAAAATAGGGCAATAAATCATATAAAATACTTTCTGAGGTCTATAAATCCTAGGTAAATTCGTGGATGACCCCTATGCTAAATAATGACCCCACATTAAATTTCATCGGTTTTTGTTACTGTTTAATATGGTTTTGAATTTTCTTTTTGTTTAGCCCCAATAAATCATAAAACCGCTTTAGATAATTTGAAAAGGGTATATAATAATTTTCGTAGCTTATACTCTCTGTGGAAGACTTAGAAAAATAGTTTCAGAATTTTTCATAATGTATTCCTATTTTTCTCTGATTTTTGTATTTATAATGGACTAAAAACAGGAAAAATCGTTTTACTCATCCAAAAATTATGCAAATTTACCAGAACACCTTGTAGTACATTAGGAGGCTACATAAAATTTGTGATGATTTTTCTCTTCTTTATACTATTTTTCTCCTATTTTCTAAGATTAAATACACTTAAATACACAAAATCGGATTCCAGTAGATAAAAACCACATTTGGGATTTTTCCCAGATTATTTACACTGTAAATGAACTTTACAAAAATTTTGGTAATTTACTTTAACTGTTTAATAATTATTCTCCAATTAATGATTATTTAAGAGGATAAAACAAAGAAAAATAGAAAGACTAATTGAAAAATATCTTTTATATTTTTCACAGCTTCTACATGCATAATAAAAGTGTCACAAAAATTTTGGGCAATTTTGGAAAGTGTTTCCTATTTATTTCAATTTTTATTAGAATAAATGCTCAAAAATCATAAAGTTTGGTTAAACAGTTTAGAAATCAATTTTTATATTTTTCCCAGTTTAATAATGTTTAATAACAGTAATACAAAAAGTTTGGGTAATTTTGGAAACTGATTTCTATTTTTCATGAATTTGTATCTATTTAGAGAATTAAATATATGAAAAATGGTTATACATATTCATAATCCATGGAAATTTATCTAGAAGTCTTTTAGTACATTTAGAACCAAAATCTGAAGTTTGGTAATTTTTATTAACTGTTTAGTATTTTTCATGATTTTATGGTTATTCAAGAAACTAAAATCGTGAAAAATAGTCAGACAAATAAAAAATTCAAGAAAATTTATCTTGAGGTCTTTGACTTCAATTAAAACTAAAATGAAAACTTTGGGAAATTTTAGAACTAAATTAATTTAGTTTTTGAATATTTAATCATTGGAACACCTCTTAAAATGTTAAATATTAGCATTTCAATAATGAGAAATTTCCACTTAAATTGTTATATAACAATTGATTCATTGAAATTAAATTTTCACAGAAAAATGTTTGTAACTTGTCAATATTAAATTTTAACACATTATTGGCATAATTCTATTGTAGTAGTAAGTATACTAGTGTTAGATTTCGATTAGAGACTCACTAGCGAATACCATTATTGTAGGAATCGATAGTGGTACGTGTGGAGCGTAGTCAAGGCACCAATGCATCATCTCAATGCATATTGTGAGTATTCACGCACTCCCCTATTTTCAGTTGGTTTTTATGTTTTGGGGTGGAAAAGCATGTCCCGAAAAACTATTATTTGAATGTTGTATTTAAATTGGTTTGTATCAAACATGATTGCTATTTTATTGCTATGTCTCTCTATGTATGTCTATGCAACACGGAACATGAGAACTTATCGTATTAAGGCCCTTCCCTTATCTCTAACCATTAACTCTTTGAGCCAATGGTCATTGTGGATAACGCTATTAGGAATTGACAACTCCTCACTCGCCCTATTGCTGGAGTGCATGATACCATATTCATCTATGGAACGATAAGCATAGATCTTGATAGGGCTTCAGTCATAGGTTTGGTTGAGACTCATTGTTTGCTCATACACATACAAACTCGTTTCTCGTTATAGCAATAAACTTGTTATTAATTATAGCAATGAACTTTGTTTCTCATTACAACAACGGACTTTTATTACTGAAAACTTATATACATGTTTTAGCAATGAAATTGTTTGCTCATTGTAGCAACGAAATTGATTGCTCATTTTAAGCAATGAAACTTGTTTACTCGTTTGAGTAACGAACTTTATCTTCCATGAGAATATGAATGTTGCATCTTATTTGGGCAACATACTTTATCTCTCATGATGACAAAGAACTTTGTTTTTACAAACTTATTTACTCATTTTAACAATATACTTTTATTATTGGAAACTTTTATCAAAACTTTGATTTCAATTCATGGAACCAATATTATTTTGTTTATCTGTGAGTACTCACCAACTATTTTTATAGTTGACGCTCGTTTTACATGCTTTTTCAGGAATCATCGAGTAAGTGGCACTTAGGGACACTTCACTTTTAGGAGCATTCGCATGTGTTGTATTTCAATTTACATTGTAATTTCTTTTAAAAGTTGTTCAAACCCATTGTAAAATTGTAATGATTTTTAATACTATGGTTGGTGTTGTCTTTTAACTTTTGCTATGAAACCCTTTATACTGCCACGCCTCGTGTTCCCGCTTTAGCGGGGTGTGACAACACGCTCCACCGATACTATGATAAACATTAAGTTACCCTTTGCCTACCTTGTTAAATCAAGCTAGTGTGCCGGTTAACCACACACGCTCCACTAACGGACTTAAGCAAAGTGCAAAGTGTAATTTCATGGGTAAGCACCAAATTCACATTTTCCTAAGTAACTAAGATTGGGTATTAATAAGAGTTTAGTTAATTAGTATTTATCATTAATACTTTTAATGAAGGGAGAATTATAGTCCTTGTCCTACCCGTTCGGCTAACGACCCTCCACCGGTCAAGGAAGCGGTGGGTGAGAGTGGACACCCATTAAACTGCCATTTTAGAGGTAGTAACCTTATACCCCCCCTTATAGACCGGCTTCGTGAATGAGGCCTACTAATGGTAAGAAGACTTTACTCTTATACATATATATAAATATTATTAACTTATAATATTATAAAGTATAAGGGTTGAATTTTAACTTTTAAAATTCTAAGGGCTTAACTTGGAATTAAAATATTCATAAGTGAAAACTTTACAAATTCCAAAACTTGAGGGCAAGTTTTTGAAACTATTCAAAACTTTTCATTTCATAACTTATGAGTTTAATGGTTCATTAAAATGAAGACTCTTCGTTTTTTATGTAACCTCTTATTCTTTAATAACACTTTTAAAGAAGTGACTCTTAAACATCCATAACTTGAGGACAAGTTATCGATTCATAATACTATTTAATGAAAAAGACTCTTCATTTTTTTATGTAACCTATGGCACTTTTATGAGTTTTAAGATTCATAAATGTGACCTTTTATGTAACTTGAGGACAAGTTAAAAAAACACATTTTATGAACTACCTCTAGATTAATTAGGATTGAAAACAACTAAAACACAATTTTTTTTTCAATTAATCTAAACTAACTCATAAATCAAGGAAACATAAAACTTTTGGTAATCCATAGCTTATGGAGTTAAATGCTTGTTTTTTGATGAAACTTTTCATGTTCCATAACTTAAGAATAAGTTATGGAATTCTTTAAAACATTAACACCAAATTTTTTAACTCCATAAAAACTTTGAATCAATTTTTTTTTAAAACCTTTTCATATCCATAACTTATGGAGGTTTCAAAACACTTAAGATCACAACTTAAAAAAAAACTTTTGAGCTCCAAAATTTTATGAAAAAATTTGTAACTCCTTAAAACATTTAGATCAAACTTTTAAAACTAATAAAATAATCATATCATTTTATCTTTTACTAAATTTGACCTAATTCAACTCATATAGCAAATGATTCAAATTTTACAAAAAATTAGTTTTTCACAAAACAAGTAATTATCTTAATATTTGACAAACTTCATGTTTTTTTTTCTTTTTTTTTTTCAACTTTGAAAATCAAACATTTGCATGAATATAACAGAAAACAACCCATGTCTCTGATACCACTGTTGGGATTTGAGCATTCTAACACTCCTAAGTGTACATGCAACCCTAAATACCTTGGATCTATGTTTTCTCTATTATACATGCAAATATGAATATTCCAAGGTATTACCCTATCTAGCATACAATCCTTGATACTTGGGTAATATAACAAGTTAGAATACATACCTTTTAATGAAGCTTGAAATCTTGAACTTTAAGAGCTTAGCCCCAATAGTGTGGAAGCCTCAAGTGGAATCACAAATCACCAAAACACCTTGGAAGACTTTAGAGAATATGGATACTTGGCTCACACTTATGAAATCGGTTATTGCCCTCTTTAGTGTATCCACACTAGCCACTAGCCTAATTTCATGAACCATAAGACCCTTTATATAGTGTGGAGGATTAGGGTTAAACCCTAATACCCATGACCTTTCATTTCCTAGGATCCATGGGTTAAAGCTCCATGGACTATCCATGAAGACTTAGCCCAACCTAAATGAACTTGGCCCACTACACATATATATCTAAGAGTCCATATTTAATTAGTTCCTTTTGATCACTTAATTAATTATAAATTAATTCTTGATCAATACTAATTAAATAATATGATTATATATTAATATATTAGAACTTATAATATATTAATATAAATCATAAGAATGCTATTCTCAAAGGATTATCCATATAAATTGTTTCGGTGAAGTGCAACCCAAATGGACCATGCCAAGTTGGGTCAAGTACATACCAATTATAGTTATGGACTTAGACATTAATCCAACAGTCTCCCACTTGAATAAGTCTAAAACTATTATTGAGTATCACTTCAAAACCTAACTGGCAATCGTAGCTCTTAAAGCCGCTGTCGAACTCTGACCTTGTCAATGAACTCTGACCTTTGTCAATGACTTGTCCATTAGATAAGGGATCATATATTTCTCCATTCTAGATATCATATGGACTGAGACATGGATTATAATCATTCTCTCTGTCCATTTGTTGTTTCCCGATTTCCGATTTATGATGACTGACTGATTGAACAAATCAAATCAGTCCTGGCTTGGCCAAGCACTTAGGGTGTCATCGCTAAATCATCGAGGGGTCCACAGATATCGCTTTTATCCCGAAGGTAAAAGGAATGGATAAACTTCGACTCATATGGCTTGTTCTACTACTTGTTGAATTATACACAAAGGCACGTTTTATAACATCGAGTTACCAAATGCGTTTTCGTGCAATCAATGTATAACCCACTCATAGTAACAACTCATATCTCTAGGTTTGAAGAATATAAGATATTATCGTCTCATGATCACTCGTGATAAAATCCATGAAGTGATTCAAATGAGCGCGGGTTGAATCCAATACTCAGAACTTATGAGCACTCATGAGTGTTGTAGCACAACTTTGTCCACCAACTTGGACCTCTACAAGCCAACCCATGACAGTCTTGATTCATATATACTTCCAACATATGACCGACTGTGGATGGTTTGAATAACTTAGTCAATCCGGAAGAATAACCTAGTTATTATGGAAGTTAAAACATGCAAAGTGAAACACAAGAATAAATTAATCAAATATGATATCAAACCCTATGAATATAAATAAACCACTTTTATTTATCACCATACTGATTACTCATTATTCATTGTTTCGGTTTTATCAACTTTATACTTGAATTAAAAACACTAGTTGTCCCATGCTCCAAGCATGTACACTATGTTTTTCTAAACAATAGCTTTGCCATACACCAAGTATGCACTCTATGTTTATCTATGATCCTTACTTTGTGAACTAGATCGATTGAACATAATTTCAATCATTTTCTTTTCACACTTCCAAATCCTCGTCGTAAATGTAAGAATTCCTAACATTTATCGAAATCTGTTTAGATTTTAAACTTATATGCACTGTTCCTCTTGTAATGATTATGCACAAAGCCACAAAGACTTGGCAACAATCATTACAGAGTATTCCAATGGAGAGAAATTCCATGAAAACGATGTCTCAAATTCAAAGGGCATTACTTTGAACATGCTTCTTGCATTAAGTTTCTTTAACCTTACACAGATTACTTCCACCTATGAAGACAACTCTATATTCCCATTTTGACTATCACTTCTGAACAAGAGTTGCCTCTTTTCAGACTATGTCAATATGGTCCTTCCAATATTAACATTATACTTCCAACTGTCCTTGAGCAACCAATCTTTGGTAAACTTTAGATTGTCCTCGACAATTGCTTAATCACTTTAGTCATATCCAATTCTAGACATTGTTCCCCTTAATGCCCCAAGGCATTTGGAAAATTCAAAAAGGATAAATATTATAGCACATGTAATCGATCTTGTACCCAAAGTAAATGGGACACGATTCATGATGTTTCACATAAAGACATGGTTCTAGACCAGTCTTTTGCCATAATAATTTTTTGTTTGCCATATTCTCAAAATTTGACTATGAAAAGGGATGTCGTAATCATAATCGAATTTTGAGAACGCAATATATAGAATTTTCTTAAGTTGAACCAATCCAACATGAAATTCATATATATATTTTTGACTAAAGGTGATTAAAATCTCAATATAAGCTCTTTAGAATGATTATAAACTCAATCTAAGCTTTTTAGAATTGAAATGAAGTATAATTTCCTCTCCTCTAATTATAGCAAAACAACTTTTTCAACCCCTGCAACCTCACGAATTGAAACTTTTGTTTTCTATAATTAACATTGCTAACTTGCAATACTTATCATAATTATCATGCTCCCACTAACATGATGATTATTAGCATAACACTTATGCTCCCACTAGCTTTGACATGTATCCATAAAACAGCTGGACCTCTAGAAGTCAATACTTTATTGACATTCTTACGAAAGTTCAGATTTCTGATACTAGATTGCTTTGATAAGACTTTATCAAAATCATACACCTTATCTTAGATGGATCACAGGTGTGTCTAAACAATTTCAGAACTATGAAAAGGGATGCCATAATCATAGTCTCAATTGTTTAGACCTTTTGCCATTTCTCATAAGTCAATGTTAGTGTGCCGGTTAACCACGCACGCTCCACTAACGACTTTGAGAACTGCAAATATCACAATTGCTATCTACTTAAAATCTACTTAGTGAAAGAATTTCCTCACCATCATTTTCATGAATCGGAGAGAAACCTTATGACACTTAGATTTTATGGTGTATGTGTTCTTATCCATGTGAATTTGTCAAACCATAATCACAAGACTAGGTTAGTGACAAATCCTAACTCATATGGATTGAACTTGTGCAATCTTAAACGACGAAAACCCTTGGAGTTCCAGGTTGGAGACTGTGTCCTGCTAAAAGTCTCACCCTGGAAAGGCATGATACGCTTTGGTAAGCGTGGAAAGCTAAATCCAAGATACATAGGACCCTTCGAGATCCTCGCTAGGATCGGTCCCGTAGCCTACAAACTTCGTTTACCTCAAGAACTTAGCAACATTCATCCTGTCTTCCACGTCTCGAACCTAAAGAAGTCTGTCCGATGAGACATTTGCGATTCCTCTCTACGAGATTGAAATCAACGAGAATCTGAACTTCGTGGAAGAAACAGTCGAAATCATGGATAGAGAGATCAAACGAACGAAACAAAGTCGCATCCCGATAGTGAAGGTTCGCTGGAATGCCAAACGGGGACCTGAATTCACTTGGGAGTGCGAAGATCAGATGAAACAGAAGTATCCGCATCTTTTTTCAAATCCATGATTTGTATTTTATGTTCGAATTTCGGGACGAAATCCCCTCTAACGGGGGGATGATGTGACAACCCGAAACTTTTTCCGTTATCCTTACCCAGTTTCCGTTAATAAAATTTGGGTTTTTATTTACTTCCTTCAAATTTCTTAGTTTGGGAAGGACTTTACGTTTTAAATAAATCAATTCGGATTTATTTCCGTTCACGTTAGTATTATTTTTGGTCTAACGGAATATTCTAAGCTCAGTTCAATCGAGTTTTGGAATTCGAAAACGAGGTTTTCAAAGTCAAAGCATAGCATGCGAGCCAAACACCCCTTCGAGAGGAGTTTACGGCCGCAAACTCGAGTTTACGGCCGTAAACCCCCCACCCCACCCCTTGGCCGTAAACTCACCTCTATATAAGGGATGAGTGGCCTTCATTTCACACTTTACACATCTCAGGAGCTTTCTCTCTCTATTCTCTCTCTCTCTCTCTCTACAATTTTCGAAATTGCTCAAGGACCCTCAAGAATGTAAGTGATTCTTCACTTTGATTGTGTTTCTATCTCACTTCTAGTGGTAAATCTATGTTCCTATCTCATGAATCTCATATTTTTCTAGATTTTCTCTCTCACCAAGAACACCAAGAACACAAACTAGTTCTTTGTGGCTAAAAACCTCATTCCAAGCTCCTTAACAGTAAGTAACTACCATCTATACTTGATATCTACTAGAAACCATCGATTTTCGCCTAAAAATCGACCCAAATCACGAACACGAAATGGGTTTACGGCCGTACTCCCTTCAATGGCCGTAAACTCCATTTTTGGTCGATTATTGGCCTTTAATCTCTTCCTTGAACTGGGCACGAGGCTTAAGACACTTCCAAAAGGCTAGAAAGGACCTTGAAACACCGAAAATCGCACCTTTCACCAAGTGTTTACGGCCGTAAACCCATGGGCCGTAAACCCATGGACCGCAAACACTTGGGCCGTAAACATATGGGCCGTAAACCCTGTTGGGCCGCAAACCCTTAACCGTACACTCCTTTTACGACCGCAAACTCCCCATTTTCAAATCATATGCGATTCTAACACTTAGTTTCAAGTGTTTCCTGGTCCCTAGGATGATTTACTTCCATAACAAATAGTGTTATGCCCTCACCTAATGCATATATGTACTTTTAAATGCTAAATAGGATCCGTTTGTGCCCGAGGCTTTATTTGACACTCAACAATTCCTAGCAACTTACACTCGAATCCCACGTCAAACAGTGAGTTCATACCCGTACGCTTTTCCGAGTTTTTCATGTTTTTAGGAGGGGAATACAAGCAAAAGTACAAGGAGACTTGTGCTCAAAGTATATTATTTTGTATAAAATAATTGTATGTTCAGTATGCTTTTAACACAGAAAACAGTTTTACCAAACGATTAAGAAATCAACACGTAGAAACAGTTTTCAAAACTAAAGCAATGAACTTGTGAATCTTGTCATAAAATGTGATATTTTATAAAGGATTCATACACATCATAAACAGGATTTTCGGTATTATTACATGCAAATTGTTAGTCTAAAGTTGGAGACACGTCCTTGGTAACACTCCCACCGAATTCGAGAGTGTAGGACTAGCACTTGTAAGCAGAATCTCTTGTAGGGAGAGCGTGACTGTTGTGTATAGATCTATACGGGAATGACTATCCCGCACCTCGCTGCTAGCTACAGTGGGACCGTCAGGTCTACGGGTGACAAAGTCATAAAAAGATATTGGCCCCGTTACGTGCCATATCAAGTCTAAGTACGGTTATGACACTCGCAACCTAGATAACATAATTTACTTTTGTAATAATGAAACAAGTGAGCTAACCTCAAAGTAATAACCGATTCGATTACTAGAGGGTATTGTTAATACC
Source organism: Lactuca virosa (assembly GCF_052849685.1). Taxonomy (NCBI): domain Eukaryota; kingdom Viridiplantae; phylum Streptophyta; class Magnoliopsida; order Asterales; family Asteraceae; genus Lactuca; species Lactuca virosa. Next base: position 38,442,046 of record NC_136431.1, on the reverse strand, counting down.
CTTAGGATTTAGTTCACCACTTATTTATTAGTTTTATTTATGAATTAAGGCTAATACACCTCACAGATAGCAAACAGGGTTTTTCAAAGGAAACTACATCTAACGATACAAGTATGGTAGATACTTGTACACCTCAAACAAGAACAAATAACCAACTGTCAGCTTTTAAGGAAAATATAGGATTTTCCTGGGATAACTCAACCTTACATAAACAGGCTGTTTAACAAATAACTAATGGATAATCAAACATATTTCATAAGAAAATATAGGATTTTCTTGGGAAACACTTTTCAAAGGATCAAAGAAACATTTCTTTCACCAGAACTAAATACTTATGAACTCACCAGCTTTATGCTGATATTTTAAAACTGCTTGTATTCTCAGGGCAACCTTAGACAGGTACTCTTGCCAACTTTTGGAGAAGACGGAGCATTTTGGAGTCACGTCTTTTACTTTTGTTATATACTGATATCAACAAACTATGTTTTCAAACAAATGTAAATATTCATATTATAATGTAACGGTTGTGTTTACTTTGATTGCTATGATACGATTGTTGTGATACTACGCATGACGTCACCCGCCCCCGGACGTTTCCGCCGTCCGTTCCGACGGTTCGGGGGTGTGACAGATTGGTATCAGAGCTATTGTTTATAGTGAACTAAGTATACCGAACCTTACATGGTATACAACTATAAACACTAAGGGGCCGAAGTGCTCTGAACTAAAAGTATACTTTTAAAATACAAGTATTTTTGAAAAAAGTATACAAGTAAACCTACATACCAGAAACAATATCATGAGTAGAACAAAACAAAAGTATTTGGATGTTGAACATTGCGGTTAAACCTGGGCAGTTATTTAATCATGTCTAGGGTCAATATAGTCTGATCAACTATATTTATTCGAGACATGACCAACATGTGCTTGGGAGTGACTGTGGTGTTGCAACAGGCCTAAAACTTACCTAGTATCCATACAACAAGGTATCAAAAGAACAAAACATACAACTTAAATTACTGTAGGAGTATTTTAGCCAGAGCCGAATACATTGTAGAAATTCATTCCTAGTGTTGCTACCTATTCGTTTCTTAGCGATAACTTACTTGCATTAGTAACCTTTCTTTGCTTATCGCTTGGTAGAACACTTTATTATGAGGATGGGATATATTTTGTTTCATATATCTTGAGGACTTACCATCCTCTTCTTCCTGGTTGTTTCTAGAACAAGATGCCTCCCCGAAGAAGACCCATAAGAAGAAATGACGACACTCCACCACCACCACCCCCTCAGTTCGATCCCGTTATGTTCCAGGCAGCTGTTACTGCTGCTGTGGCTGCCGCGATGTCACAGATTAATCCTGGAGGATCTGGCGGGCAGGGAGGTGGTACTCATCCCCAAAATCAAGAAGGTGGTTAGGGACACGAGAAGGAGTGCTCTTATAAGGACTTCATGAACGCGAAACCCACATCTTTTGATGACAAAGGAGGGGTTATTGCCCTGACCCAATGGTTCGAGAAGATCGAGTCCATTTTCGAAATCTGTTCCTGTTCTGAAGCCAACAAAGTAAAATTCGCCGCTTGCACTTTCACCAACAGAGCACTGACTTGGTGGAATGGTCGAGTCAAATCCCTAACCCTGCCAGTGGCGAATGCTATGGGTTGGGAGAGCTTGAAAGAGCTCATGCTTGCTGAATAATGCCCACGGGGCGAGATGCAGAAACTGGAGCACGAGATATGGAACTTGAAGATGAAAAGTTCCGACATTGCTGCCTACACTTCTAGGTTTGAAGATCTAGCACTTCTTTGCCCGGGAATGGTCACCCTGGAAAGCAAAAAGATTGAGAGATACATTTGGGGACTGACACAACCCACCAAAGGAAATGTCTTGGCTGCTAGGCCAAACACCTTTGACAGCACTAAGTGTCTGGCGCAGACTCTCATAGATCACGGAGTTGATCTTGATAATGTAACGGCCGATCCTGAACCAGCAAAGGTGAGCGGTGGGAAAAGAAAATTCTGGAAGAAGCGAAAGGGCCAGCCTTCAAAGAAACAGCAAACGGTGGCAGTCCACGCTGCTACTACTCCTGCCGCTACTCCTGCCACTCAAGCACCTACCAGTAGATATGCTGGTACCCTTCCTCAGTGCGACAAGTGTAACTATCATCATAATCCCGGCCCATGCCGAGAAATGTCATGCACCAGCTGTGGCAAAAAGGGGCACACAGCTCGAGTTTGCAAGGCATCAGTCCAACCAACCAATCAGGCATCTGGAGCAGGCGTCGGTCAAGCCTGTTATGGTTGTGGAGAAGTCAGGCACTACAAGAGAAACTGCCCCAAGGCAGCAACAACTGGTAGCACGGGGAGAGTGCTAGCGATGGGCCAAGAAGAGGCAGTTGCAGATCCCACCGTTGTTTCGGGTACGTTCCTCCTCGACAACTCTTATGCATGCATTCTTTTCGATTCTGGTGCGGAGAGAAGTTTTATTAGCCATGCATTCAAACATCTCCTCAAACATAAACCTCAACCACTAACCAAAACATTTACCGTCGAGATGGCTAACGGTGAGAAAGAGAGCACTAATGATATATACGTAGGCTGTACCCTTACCTTAAACGATCATTCTTTTCCCATCGACTTTATGCCAGTTTCCATAAAAAGCTTCGATGTCATCATCGGCATGGATTGGTTGAGCCCCAATCATGCTGATATCCTTTGTTACGAAAAAGATATCTGTCTCAATCTTTCCTCTGATGAAACTCTCATGATTTACGGCGATAAACTCAGTTCAAACCTCCGTATCGTTTCGTGCATCAAAGCCCAGAAACTTCTGCGAAAGGAGTGTCATGCATTCCTAGCCCATGTCATTAACGAGAAGCAGGAAGTTAAAGACCTCGAGAGCATCCCCGAAGTCTGCAACTTTCCCGAAGATCTCCCGGGAATCCCTCCCGAGCGCCAAGTCGAGTTTCACATCGACTTAGTCCCCGGAGCTACCCCCGTAGCTTAATCCCCATACCGATTAGCGCCGGCAGAAATGCAGGAGTTATCCAGTCAGCTCAATGAGCTGCTCAGCAAAGGATTCATCAGACCGAGTTCCTCACCCTGGGGAGCCCCGATCTTATTTGTGAAAAAGAAGGATGGATCCTTTCGGATGTGCATTGATTATCGAGAACTGAACAAGCTCACTGTCAAAAACCGTTACCCTCTTCCTCGAATCGACGACCTCTTCGATCAACTTCAGGGAGCCAGTTACTTCTCCAGAATAGACCTAAGATCAGGGTACCATCAGCTGCGAGTCCATGAGAGTTATGTTCCTAAGACAGCATTTCGGACTCGGTATGGTCACTACGAATTTGTCGTGATGCCCTTCGGTCTAACCAACGCACCGGCGGTATTCATGGACCTGATGAATCGGGTGTGCCGTTCTTTCCTGGACAAGTTCGTAATCGTGTTCATCGACGTTATACTTGTCTATTCCAGAAGTGCGGAAGTTCATCGACAACACTTGAGATCGGTGTTGGAAACCCTAAGGACGGAGAAGTTGTACGCGAAATTCTCCAAGTGCGAATTCTGGATTCGAAAAGTAACCTTCATGGGTCACGTAGTAAGCGAGGAAGGCATACACGTGGACCCCTCCAAAATCAAAGCGATAGAGAACTGGTCAGCACTGAAGACGCCCACAGAAATCCGTCAATTCTTGGGTCTCGCTGGCTATTATCGCAGATTTATTCAGAATTTTTCCAGAATTGCCAAACCCTTAACCACTCTGACTCAGAAAAACGTACCCTTTTGTTGGAGTGAAAAGCAAGACACTGCGTTCCAAACGTTGAAGTAGGCCCTGTGCAACGCGCCTATCTTGTCTCTGCCCGAAGGGACGGAGGACTTGGTTGTCTACTGTGATGCATCCAATCAGGGCCTAGGCTGTGTGCTCATGCAACGGGGGAAAGACATTGCTTATTCCTCAAGACAGTTGAAAGCACACGAAGTCAACTACACAACGCACGACCTGGAATTGGGAGCAGTGGTCTTCGCATTGAAGATATGGAGACATTATCTTTACAGAACCAAGTGCGCTATATTCACTGACCATAAAAGTCTGCAACATATTTTCGACCAGAAGGAGTTGAACATGAGGCAACGGCAATGGTTTGAGCTACTCAGCGATTACGAGTGCGAAATCCGCTACCATCCCGGCAAGGCCAATGTGGTGGCAGATGCCCTCAGCCGGAAGGAGTACTCAGGTCGTAGAGTGAAGGCACTGACCATGACTATCCATTCCCATTTATCCACGCAAATCAAGGAGGCTCAGCTGGAAGCCTTAAAACCAGAGAACATGACGGGGGAAGCCTTGAGAGGAATTGAAAAGAACCTAGAGATCAAGGGAGATGGAGTCTATTATTTCATGGACCGGATCTGGACCCCAAAGTTCGGTGGTTACAGAGAGGTTGTAATGAACGAAGCTCACAAGACTAGATACTCCGTTCATCCAGGTTCGGACAAGATGTACCTCGATCTCAAGAAACTGTATTGGTGGCCGAACATGAAAGCAGAGATCGCTACCTTCGTGGGCAAGTGCCTGACTTGCGCCAAGGTGAAGGTCGAATATCAGAAGCCCTCAGGTCTACTCCACTAGCCGGAGATACCTGAGTGGAAGTGGGAGAGAATTACTATGGATTTTATCACCAAATTACCCAAGTCTCCGAGTGGGCACGACGCCATTTGGGTAATTGTCGACCGACTGACTAAATCCGCCCACTTCCTGTCGATCAAGGAAAACTTCAAAATGGAGAGACTCATACGAATCTACATCTGAGAGATAGTTCGACTGCATGGTGTGCCAGTGTCCATTATCTCCGATCGAGATAGCAGGTTCACTTCGAGGTTCTGGCAGTCACTGCAGAAGGCTCTTGGAACTAAGCTGGATATGAGCATAGTGTACCATCCTCAGACAGATGGGCAGAGTGAGAGAACCATCCAAACCTTGGAAGACATGTTGAGAGCATGTGTCATTGACTTCGGTGAGTCGTGGGACACCCATTTGACCTTGGTCGAGTTTTCCTACAACAACAGTTACCACACCAGCATCAAGGCTGCGCCTTTCGAAGCCCTCTATGGTCGCAAGTGCAGATCCCCTCTGTGCTGGGATGAGGTGGGCGACACCCGGCTAGCCAAGGGGCAAGTCCCTGACAGCACTCTCACTGGCCCAGAAATCATCCGCGAAACCACCGAAAAGATCGTACAAATCCGGGAACGACTCAAAGCCTCACGAGATAGACAAAAGAGCTACGCCGATAAACGACGAAAACCCTTGGAGTTCAAGGTTGGAGACCGTGTCCTGCTAAAAGTCTCACCCTGGAAAGGCATGATACGCTTTGGTAAGCGTGGAAAGCTAAATCCAAGATACATAGGACCCTTCGAGATCCTCGCTAGGATCGGTCCCGTAGCCTACAAACTTCGTTTACCTCAAGAACTTAGCAACATTTATCCTGTCTTCCACGTCTCGAACCTAAAGAAGTGTCTGTCCGATGAGACATTTGTGATTCCTCTCTACGAGATTGAAATCAACGAGAATCTGAACTTCGTGGAAGAACCAGTCGAAATCATGGATAGAGAGATCAAACGAACGAAACAAAGTCGCATCCCGATAGTGAAGGTTCGCTGGAATGCCAAGCGGGGACCTGAATTCACTTGGGAGCGCGAAGATCAGATGAAACAGAAGTATCCGCATCTTTTTTCAAATCCATGATTTGTATTTTATGTTCGAATTTCGGGACGAAATCCCCTCTAACGGGGGGATGATGTGACAACCCGAAACTTTTTCCATTATCCTTACCCAGTTTCCGTTAATAAAATTTGGGTTTTTATTTACTTCCTTCAAATTTCTTAGTTTGGGAAGGACTTTACGTTTTAAATAAATCAATTCGGATTTATTTCCGTTCACGTTAGTATTATTTTTGGTCTAACGGAATATTCTAAGCTCAGTTCAATCGAGTTTTGGAATTCGAAAACGAGGTTTTCAAATTCAAAGCATAGCATGCGAGCCAAACACCCCTTCGAGAGGAGTTTACGGCCGCAAACTCGAGTTTACGGCCGTAAACCCCCCACCCCACCCCTTGGCCGTAAACTCACCCCTATATAAGGGATGAGTGGCCTTCATTTCACACTTTACACATCTCAGGAGCTTTCTCTCTCTATTCTCTCTCTCTCTCTCTACAATTTTCGAAATTGCTCAAGGACCCTCAAGAATGTAAGTGATTCTTCACTTTGATTGTGTTTCTATCTCACTTCTAGTGGTAAATCCATGTTCCTATCTCATGAATCTCATATTTTTCTAGATTTTCTCTCTCACCAAGAACACCAAGAACACACACTAGTTCTTGGTGGCTAAAAACCTCATTCCAAGCTCCTTAACAGTAAGTAACTACCATCTATACTTGATATCTACTAGAAACCATCGATTTTCGCCTAAAAATCGACCCAAATCACGAACACGAAATGGGTTTACGGCCGTACTCCCTTCAATGGCCGTAAACTCCATTTTTGGTCGATTATTGGCCTTTAAACTCTTCCTTGAACTGGGCACGAGGCTTAAGACACTTCCAAAAGGCTAGAAAGGACCTTGAAACACCGAAAATTGCACCTTTCACCAAGTGTTTACGGCCGTAAACCCATGGGCCGTAAACCCATGGACCGCAAACACTTGGGCTGTAAACATATGGGTCGTAAACCCTGTTGGGCCGCAAACCCTTGACCGTACACTCCTTTTACGACCGCAAACTCCCCATTTTCAAATCATATGCGATTCTAACACTTAGTTTAAAGTGTTTCCTGGTCCCTAGGATGATTTCCTTCCATAACAAATAGTGTTATGCCCTCACCTAATGCATATATGTACTTTTACATGCTAAATAGGATCCGTTTGTGCCCGAGGCTTTATTTGACACTCAGCAATTCCTAGCAACTTACACTCGAATCCCACATCAAACAGTGAGTTCATACCCCTATGCTTTTCCGAGTTTTTCATGTTTTCAGGAGGGGAATACAAGCAAAAGTACAAGGAGACTTGTGCTCAAAGTATATTATTTTGTATAAAATAATTGTATGTTCAGTATGCTTTTAACACAGAAAACAGCTTTACCAAACGATTAAGAAATCAACACGTAGAAACAGTTTTCAAAACTAAAGCAATGAACTTGTGAATCTTGTCATAAAATGTGATATTTTATAAAGGATTCATGCACATCATAAACAGGATTTTCGGTATTATTACATGCAAATTGTTAGTCTAAGTTGGAGACACGTCCTTGGTAACACTCCCACCGAATTTGAGAGTGTAGGACTAACACTTGTAAGCAGAATCTCTTGTAGGGAGAGCGTGACTGTTGTGTATAGATCTATACGGGAATGACTATCCCGCACCTCGCTGCTAGCTACAGTGGGACCGTCAGGTCTACGGGTGACAAAGTCCTAAAAAGATATTGGCCCCGTTACGTGCCATATCAAGTCTAAGTACGGTTATGACACTCACAATCTAGATAACAAAATTTACTTTTGTAATAATGAAACAAGTGAGCTAACCTCAAAGTAATAACCGATTCGATTACTAGAGGGTATTGTTAATACCCTTAGGATTTAGTTCACCACTTATTTATTAGTTTTATTTATGAATTAAGGCTAATACACCTCACAGAGAGCAAACAGGGTTTTTCAAAGGAAACTACATCTAACGCTACAAGTATGGTAGATACTTGTACACCTCAGACAAGAACAGATAACCAACTGTCAGCTTTTAAGGAAAATATAGGATTTTCCTGGGATAACTCAACCTTACATAAACAGGCTGTTTAACAAATAACTAATGGATAATCAAACATATTTCATAAGAAAATATAGGATTTTCTTGGGAAACACTTTTCAAAGGATCAAAGAAACATTTCTTTCACCATAACTAAATACTTATGAACTCACCAGCTTTATGCTGATATTTTAAAACTGCTTGTATTCTCAGGGCAACCTTAGACAGGTACTCTTGCCAACTTTTGGAGAAAACGGAGCATTTTGGAGTCACACCTTTTACTTTTGTTATATACTGATATGAACAAACTATGTTTTCAAACAGATGTAAATATTCATATTATAATGTAACGGTTGTGTTTACTTTGATTGCTATGATACGATTGTTGTGATACTACGCATGACGTCACCCGCCCCCGGACGTTTTCTGCCGTCCGTTCCAACGGTTCGGGGGTGTGACAGCGTGGCTCTTCACCCCTGGAGCATCCGCCTTAGCAGGGCGGCCATCCGTAATCCTCATCGTGGTGGGCGCAGGTGCCGCCACCGTTCCTCCCCCTCCCTGCAACCTCGGACAATCAGCCTTTTTATGGCCAGTTTGGTTACAGTGGAAACATATCAAGCCCTTCTTTAGACAATGGGGTCCCTGACCCCGAAAAATTCTGGCGCTCCACACGCCTTGAACTCCCGAAACGAGGGAGTTTGGGCTCCGATCTGGCTTGCAGCAATCTCAGCTCTAAATGACCTGAGCCTCTCCTCCACGATCTCCATAATACCCTCCTTGATTGTACGAAAGATCACTGGGGTAGCGTCAAGGATACCCTTCGTAATCTCGACTGCAATGATCTCGCGCAGCCTCTCATCAACGGGCTCTGCACCGATGCCCGATCCGGATCCCAATCCTGATCCAGATCCTGATCCCCCTGTCCCAAATCGTGTCACCACCATGTTGAACTGGAATGTCATAAACCATAATAATTAGGACATCTAAATATGGGATCTTCCCACACCGGTCCTCCTTAAAGCTGTCATATCTAGCGCTACTTCGGGTACAGGTCCTGTGCTTTCAGTAGTATAGGCTCAATACTACCTTCCACACCTACCTGTACCTTTCCCCAAAGCTCTACCTGATAAATCCAATTCGTCCCAAAATAAATCATATACCACAAACCACCACATAACCCAAATCCCAGGCTGTCCTAAGATTTGCTCTACCCACATAAAACAGACCAATCATGACAGGTTGCCTTTATGCACGCAAATTATACACAGAAAATGATCAAATAGACTTTCAAATAAAAGATTCTACCCTAGGACCACAACCAGACAAGGAACAGGAAATAAGGCCAAATCAATCATTCAAAGGCTATAAGCTCTTAATCGTATATAATTTTAAAAGCATACACATAACAAGTTCCATACGATTATCATAGCTCAAATATCAGTATTACATGTCCAACATATTGGGGAAACTACTTACTTGGCTAGGCTCATCACGCGCGTTGCACTCTCATCTTTTCCTTTCTTTCAAAACCCTTTTTTTGTTATTTTTGAAAACAATTTTACCATTTCCTTAGTTTGAGTTCTGACACACCCGAGAGTGTTCCCGAATCCCTCAAACCAAGGCTCTGATACCAACTTGTAACGAAAATTTTCATTTTTAATTAATCAAACCATTTCCATAAACCATGAAATCCCAAAACAATTGTTTTCAAATCCACATTCATTACAACTTTATTTTTTTAAAAAAACATCAGAGTGTCCCATAACATGTCGGTGAGGGAGTGCACGCCGCGCCATCAAGCCTTGCCCTTGCCCTTGGGCTCAGATGTACCTGAAACAAATCCAAAAACTGTAAGCTAATGCTTAGTGAGTCCCCCAAAGCATACCCCACACACAATCCACATTACACATGCCATAATAGCTATTAACCTACACATATCACATAAGCCATGCATACTAACATATCAGGATGCTGTGGGCTCCCCCAGGGTCTTATACCATCATGTCATGGGCTCCCCCACATGGTCTTTACCTAGGAATGCCATGGGCTCCCCCACATGGTCTGACATCCAACTGCCACGGGCTCCCCCAGGGTCTTCCATGCAATAACATACATAATCAATTATCATATCATATATCGTAAAGTATCTATCATACTACATAACACATTCATTAACATATCAGGATGTCGTGGGCTCCCCCTAGGGTCTTATACCATCATGTCATGGGCTCCCCCACATGGTCTTTACCTAGGAATGTCATGGGCTCCCCCACATGGTCTGACATCCATCTGGCATGGGCTCCCCCCGGGGTCTTCCATGCAAATATCCTATAATCACTAGCATACCACTTAGCATAAAGTTAACTAGCATACCACATATCTCTACTACGGCTAGTGCACCATATAACATAAAATGGGCCGGCATTGGTGCCTTAGACCCATTGGTATGGTGAGAAGACTCACCTCTCGAATGCTGAACTGGTAAGCTGAAGTCAAATATATCCCACACGCTGCTCCTTCTCAAGTGCCTATAATCATCAAGTGATTAACTTAACACCATCCCATACATACTCTCAGATCAACCCTGGTCAAAATTAAGGTCAAGGTCAAAGTTCACAGTCAAGGTCAACACTCAATGTTGACCTCGACTCGTCGAGCATAACCAGCTACCCGTCGAGTTCCTTGCTTAACTCGTCAACTCACCGAGTCACTTGAGTGACTCGTCGAGTTCCTTAATGTTCGCAGATTCAAACTCTCAACCGCAAACCCCTGGCCATAAACTCGTTGGCCAACTCGTCGAGTCGATTAAAGGACCCGACGAGTTCCTTTAGTCCTTCTCGTTTTCAGCCTTTTCCAGTGGGATCCAGGGTCCCAAACTTCATATCTAGCCTTCCATAGTGTAGATGTCACGTAAAGTTGCAAACTTTACGTGCATGCAAGGCCTCACATGGCCGTAACACCAAAACTAATCTTCATACAAGGTTCTTGTGCATGGAAAGAGGCTGAACTGCATAAAGGGGGAAACTTTATGCCATTGGGGACCTAAAGAGGTCCAGATCTGGGACCATAAGTCCAGATTCAATCTTGACTCCATTTTTCCCAATAATGGTCATTCACTTCCAAGAAATGAGATCTAAACTACTAGAGGTCAAGGTCATGACTTTTTACCTTAGAATGGTCACCAATACAGTGTAGATGCCAGATCCACTGCCTCCCTTCTTGTTCCTTCTTCTAAATCCCTTCTTCAACACTCCAAGTTTGCTAAACCAAGCTCTTCTTCTCACTCAAGGGGGGTTTACGGTCGAAAACTACTTTCTGTAGGGAGATAAGGTGCTAGGGGAGGCCACAAGGGTAGTTAATGATCTTTATATAGGGGGCAAACCCCGAAATTAGGGTTTTCTCTTTACAGCTCCAACTCGCCGAGTCGGGCCTTCCGACTCGCCGAGTTGGTCCCGATCTGTGTCCATGATTAAATGCCCCTGCTCGACGAGTTGGACTCCCAACTCGCCGAGTCCATGCACCAAAAACCCTGAAATTAACTAAATCAAAATATACCTGGAACAGGTGTTACATATATTATTACTTAATGGACCAGATTTATGCCCCTCTTTCTTTGCTGCCATGGGCCCTAGCCCAACTCGGCCATGTATTGGGCCGGGCCTGAGCATCTCATGTCCCCTAACATCTAAGTGTTCCTCCATGCTTTTAGACATGTCTTACTTTCCATTTGTTTGATCAAAAGCCCATAACTTGTCTAGCATATAGGAAGTCATGGGTTTGACTAATAAAAGAAATAGAAAGTTTATGAATTTTATAAACTCTTTTATAAAATATAAACCTTAACTTTTTGGTAAAAGACAAAAGAGTCTTTATAGTCCAAAATGTTGTACATGACTTAATAAATCATACCATATGATATATATATATATATATTATGTTACTTTAATATTTCCATGAAATAATTAATTTCCAGTTAATTATAACATTTTATTAAATATTTATTAAAATCAATTTCTAATAAATAGTCATTTGTATCAAGTTGTTGTTAGTGTAACTCATTAGTATCATATGTTAATTAGCAATATCATTTTAGTATGATTTTTGAGCACACTAGATCTTTCAGCTTCTAAGCTGACAATATCTTGGTACGTAAGTCGGGATGTGTTACAAAATGTATCATAGCCATAGCATTGGCTTAGTATGTTCGACGAGAACGTTGAAATTCATTAAGAATAGTGAAAAAGGTGCGCCTATGGTCCCACATCGGCTAGAAAGGAGAACGAAACACTAGTTATAATGGATGTGGATATATTTCCTATCTAGGCGTGTTATAAATCTATTAGTACTACATATCCAATGACAACCTACGATTTAGCGTGCTCAAGCGAAATCAATTTTAAGGATGGATAACCACTTTGGAAAGTTTTCATATTGGGTGACCCAAAACAGAAAATGTTCTTCATACTTTATATTCGTGAGGTTTGGATCAATGCAACTCTAATCATATTTTTGGATGAATGAAGCAACAAGGAAGAAGAAAAAATATATCATGAAAAAGGAAATGTTCTAAAAATATTCTTTATATTAGAGTTAATATCAGTTTGTTGGTTTTGAAGGCTTTGTGTAAAAATAAAAATAGACTCGTAAATATTTTTTTATATAAACGAAATTCATTTATAATTCGATAATTATTATAAAAGTAAATAAACAAAAATTGTCACAGATCTATCTCTAATATGTGAGTAATACGCCGTTAATCCGTCACTAAAGTAAAAATTTTAGATGCCCATAAATGACATGGGTCATTAGGGTTGTACACTCTGCTCATGTCTAAGACCAACCTCGATGAGGGTGCTAGTGTGATACGATAAAAAACACCAAAACATCATGGATATATAAGACACATGGGACACTTAACGAAGGGAATCCTAATGTCATATTTATCGTCGACTGAAAATAAAACAAAATAGAATTTTAGAAATCATTGACGCACCAAATTGGAACACAAGGACTAAATTCACAACTCTTTACATACATAAGTAGGGGCGAACGCAAACACAATAATCAGGGGGCCGATATCAAAATTTCAAAACATAATAGTAAGAAGAAAAAAATTTGTTCAAAATTATGCACTCTAAAAATGAAAACTTATAAAAATATCGTTGTATTGCTGATTAAAATGGAACTCGTCGATTTTAAGTCTTTTAAAGGTATTTTTAAACTAGTATTTTTGATAAATTGTCTTTCAAATAACAAAACCAAAAAAAAAATCATTCAAACACTCTATCTTAAATTTTATTCTTTAACATTGTTTAAATTATAAGACTCAAACACTATAAATAAATAACATATACATATTGATTTAAATAACATATACATAACCCATGATACATGGATAGATATTTTGTTGTTTCTTTAACTTTTTATTTCATTTTTACAATATCAAACAATATGTAATTTATCGGTAAATAATAAATAATTTTAATTTATAAATAATAGTTGTCCTTCAGGTCAAAGCCTACTACCTACACCACATTTTACAAAACCTGCAAGTAAGGTCTAAAGATAGTTCATATCACACTTTATAGATAATAGATTTGGTGGGAGAAGAGAAAGAGAAAAGAGTGTACCCTTTTTTAGTTTCATATGGAGAGAAGAATGGAGAAGGAAATGGAAAGCAGACTTCTCCTACTTTGGGATATCAACCACTATGCCCATACACTCCCCCTACTAACTAAGGTGCCCTATAAATAGAATACGCTTTCCTCTATAGAGAAGGACTTCTAATTAGAACTTCTCCCACCTTCAGCCTCCACTATACAGACTTCTCCTACTTTGGGATATCAACCACTATGCCCATACACTCCCCCTACTAACTAAGGTGGTTCTTTCTGGCTATGAGAAACCACCGATCTAACTTCATTGTTGGAGCCTGCTACCAGGGCACAACCCTGGGGTGATTCTAACGATTTTGCAATGTGATAACATCCATGTATATTGCTAGAAATTTGCTAGCAACACCACCACCAGAATTCTGATCCAGATCTGTCACACCCCCAAACCAGAACGGCGGAAACGTTCGGGGGCGGAGGACGTCATGTTCAGTATCATAACAATGCACAATAGTAAAACAATCAACAACATCATCCATTGCATTAATAATATAGTTTATACATGTGTGTTCTGAATGTATTTGTAAGACACCAAAAATATATATATCAAAATAAAAGACGAGTCTTGAACATGCTCCGTCTTCTCAAAACCTGGTCCAGTGTACCTGTCTACTGGTGACCTGAGAATACAAGTTATTTTGAAAGAGAATATCAGCATTTAAGCTAGTGAGTTCATAAGTATTTTAGTGTCAATAGTTTGCATTTGTTTCATGAAAATGTTTGTAAGTGTTTTGATGTAAATGTTTGTATACTTTCTAGAAAATCCTATATTTTCTACTAAAATGAAAAGTAGTCTTCTACCAAGACTCAACTGATTTGTATGTTTATTTTCTTGTAAAACTGTATGTTTTTCCAAGTTTATGACTATCTTTACTAGAAAATGGTTTGCATTTCTCAAAGTGAGATTATCACTGCATGAATGTAATGGAAAAATGAAAGTGCACAGTAGTGTTGTATAAAATAAATACTATAACACTAACTACCTTAAAACCAAATTGTTAATCCAGGTTAAAATGTGATGTGGTTAAAACCATGCTGATTGACTAGTATTTAACACGATGATCTGCTGGCGTCGAAACTAATATGACATTTGTCACCCCATGGCTTGTCTCCGGACTGTAGCTAACAGTTAGGATGTGGGATTGTCAGTCATGTATAGATCTATACACAATGCCCGTTCTCCCTCCAGGAGACTTTGGTTACAAAACGCGACATAACAAGTATATTGCTATGCCGTGAAGTAGTAGTTTCACATTATTGTTATCTAGTTCTTGTTATAGTATGTATTTTCCTTTCTGTTCTTGTTACAGTATGTATGTTCCTTTCTGTTCTGGCTATAGTATGTATGTTCCTTTATGTTCTAGTTATAGTATGTATGTTCCTTTCTGTTCTAGTTATAGTATGTAAGAACTGACTCATGTATGAACTGACTCATGTAAGTATTGATTCATGTAAGTTTCACTGTTCTCGAAATAGTAAGTAGTAATCCTCTAAACTATACATATTATAGTTTACTAGTATGATTGTTTGACTGTTACTGATTTGTAGAAAAAGACTCAATTACTAACCATAAGCAACTAAGTTAAGTATGTACCTTTAAAAGTGGGTTTAATATTCATATATGTATTTAATAAGTATAATTATGATTTAACCGACATTCGGACTAGTGATCCTACCCCAAGGCCACAACCAAACAAGGAACATGAGTCAAGGTATCTAGCAATAGTCCTAAGTCTGTTAAAGCATACTTATACGTAAATAGATAGACGAATATGATTTGATATAAAAGAAGTTAAAAAAAGATTTAAAAGAGTTTTAACAAGTTTTGAGTATAAGAAATCCTTTTGGATGTTGTTTTCACATGTAAATGGTTAACACAATTTCATTGTTTTCTACTTGTATCCCCCCCCCCCTAAAAGCATTTAAAAAGCATTTAAAAGTGTATTTGTAGGGGTATGAACTCACCTATAGTGAGTGATTCGAATGAAAGATCGATCTAGGATGCTAAGTATGCCAAGTGAAGTCTTGAGCACAAACGGATCCTATTAAGCATATAATAACACATATATGTATACAATTAGTGTATATACCAACTAACATGTAAGGGAAACAACCTTAGTAACTAAGAAACACTTTCAATGAAGTGTTAGAATCATAAATGATTGGTTGAAAGGTGTTCACGGCCAAACTCTAGGAGTTCACAGCCTTGGGAGGGTTCACAGCCTAAGAACACATGATGCGTTCACGGCCCACGCTTGATCCTATGAAGGGTTTACAGCCAAAGATGGAGGGTTCACAGTCCAATCTTGCATCTAAGAAGGGTTCACGTCCCTATGAAGGGTTCACGGCCGTGAACTCTTGAAGAATCTTGCAAAGAGGTGTTGAAATCAAGGGTGGAATCAAGTGCTTTAAAGGGACAACAAGAATATGTATGAGATACTTATGTTTTCGAGGCCTTTATAAGTGTTCACGGTTAAAGATAGTTGAGAGAGAAGTGATGTTCACGACTAGAGTTTGAAGAAGTAAAGAAAAATGAGCCAACTTTCTATATATAGGAGTTGTTCACGACCAAGGATGGGTTGACGGCCGTGAACCTAGATGTGGTCGTGAACTCCTTTTGATGGTGTTTCCGGATCGATTGCAACTCAATGATCTCAATCTAACACTTCCTAACACACAATCCTTGAGTGTATTAGGCTTAGAAACTCTCAAACAGACCCTTAACAAGGCTAAAAGGTAACAGAAATAAGTCTGACTTTTGATTGAATTGAATGACTTTACAAGATAGAAATTTCGGGTTGTCACAAGATCCGACATCAAGACCCGACGGCCAATTGATATTGCATCAACAAGAAACTTATTTTTCCTATATTTGACCCTTATTTTTAACAAAGTTAGCTAAAAGGACTAATTGTGCTTGATTTTGAAACCACGATGACCACGAGTGTAACGCTTTCGAAAGATATCTTGGAAGTGCAACTTTTTAGAAACTACAGGGACCATTTGTAAAGTTATGTCTATTAATTGCGAATGAGACAAAAAAAAGGTTTTGATGAGATTGAGTTCTACCTTGCACTTGCCCTTGTAGCAACTCTATCTCTATCCAATAAATGCATATACATAAACTATATACATAAACTGTAATATGATGATCAAATCCAAAGAATCCAATAAGAAATTGCCAAAAAAATGCTCCAATTCCAATTTTCAGTTACATTTCGTGTTATGACATCTGAATATGGGGTAGTTTAACAGTTTACAGAACATATAAAATTAGAGTAATAAAAAATGTATAATATTAAGGGCATATATCTGAGGATGCTTGTCCCGTTCATGCCCAATGTTATCTTAAGATTTTGTTGTTCTGTATTATGTAACAAACCTTAGTTAAACAATTATTTTTTATTTTGTTAGTGCAAACCTCAGAAAAATCCAATAATCCAATATACTCTGAGGTGTCTAACAAATAAGTTGCTAAGAAGGAGGTCGTGAGTTCTATCTCATGCATATACTAACTCGTCGTTAAAAAAAATCTAATTCTTAAAAGAACTACTATATTATTTTTTAGTGCATTAAAACCCTATATTTTCTGAAAGTCTTATTAAAGACTTTTGAACTCATAAAAATCCAATCTATTTTCATCCGCGCATTAAAAGAAACCATATATTATGTTTTTTAGTGCATTTAAATTAAGACCCTTGTATTTTTACAAATTTTTTAATCTAATGGATTGTAACGCAAACCTTGAGAGTTGACTACCTAACATTTTTGGCTAACTATGGTTTGTTGTTGTTAAAGCCTTAAATTAGACAATTTTAAAAATATAAGATTTTAGCTTATTAACGTAGTCTGTGTTTTTTTTAAAAAATTTAATAAAAATATTTTGGGTTTTTCCAAATTTCGTTGTTATTTATTAAGTTATGTATAGTAAATCGTTGAATATGTAAGAGAAATCTTCGATAAAGTCCTAAAATTTTAGGCAAATTTACGGTTTAATCCCAAATTAAAATTTTCTTACAAAAAATGACAAATCACTGGCTAAAAGTTCGAAAAAACCATTTCTGGCCGGTTTCGCAGATTTAGACGGCATCCTGTCTTTTTTCGTTAACACACAATCAATAGTTGAGGAAACTCACCGCAAATGCTGATCTCATAGAAAGAAATTCCTAAATGTTGCCCTGACGACTCCCCGAGCTATTAGTACGAAAATAACACACAATCAATACTTTAGTTCCAATCAATATCCAATACTCTATATTTGGGGCAAAATGATCATTTTACCCCCAACCTAAATTGATCCAAGACTAGGGTCAAAATCCACAATATAAAAGGCCCAAACCTAACTCATCCCCCAAGGCCTACTTGTGGCCCACTTATGGTCCAATTTTCCAAATTGAGCCCAAACCCTATAATGGGCCTTACCTTAAATCCCAAACATCCCTTTGGCCCAAAACTTGCTTTCAGATGGCCCTTTAAGGCCCACAACAACTAAGTCCAACAATTGGCCCAAACCGAGGCCCAAAACGACGTCAAGCCCACTGCCTGAGTACGCGGGGGGTACTCAACTGTATGCTGAGCGTACACGTTGCATGGCTTGTACGCTGCGCGTACGAGCTTGTACGCCCAGCGTACTCACTCATTAAGCTCTTCTTCCACTAGGCTCTTACTCACTTAAGTCCAAAGGTCTCAATCACATATATGAATCACTTCCAACCTCTTAATCCATAAAGTCGACAACTTGGTGGCTTGCATGCCCCCAAATGAGCCCAAACTCGCAATATAACAATCTACTTCCATAAAAGTGGCCAATACGCATGCATGGTTGGATTAGGGCTCCAAAGGTAGCAACTTTATGGTTCTAAGACTCAAAGAACACCAAGAGTGGCAACCCTAAGCTTCAAAAAACATTATGAACTACAAGATCTCCTCTAAGGGACCAAAAAAGGATCCAAAAGCTAAAACATGGAGATCTAAGTTATGAAATATCAAGTTCAAGACTTTATACCTTGCACAAGCTTGAAATGAAGCAGCCAACTCGGATCTACAAGCTTCTCCTTGAGTCGCCACCTTGCTCCAACCTTCTTTTCCTTGGAAATGGGACAAAAACACCAAAAATGCACTTAAGGGATCTTCCAAGCTCAAGAACACTCAATAATGGGGTTAGGGTTTCGTGGAGGCTGTTAAGGGACAAGAGGGAGGCTGGTAAAGAAAGTCCATAAGGCCTAATGTTCTTTAAATACGGCTCAAACCCTAAAATTTAGGGTTTTGGGTCTGGACACGTACGTTGCGCGTACATGCATGACACCCGCGTCCAACTTCCATTAGTACGCCCAACGTACTTACGGGTGGTATGCCCCGCGTATGACACCCCCCTTAAACCCAAAGGCTCCAAAGCCCAAATAAAAATACTTTAGACAACCAACAATTAAATAATATCTTGGGAAATCGAGCGTTACAATTCTCCCCTACTAGAATTAGACTTCGTCCTCGAAGTATGCTGTCCCGAACAATTCCGGATAGTGCTCCCTCATTTCCTCCTCGGGCTCCCAAGTCCACTATGACCCCTTGCGGAGCTACCAATACACCTTTACCAGCTCCACAACCTTTTTCCTCAAGGTTTTCGTTTTCCGATCCAAAATTGCCACCGGTCTCTCGATATAATTCAGGCGGTCATCCACCTGAATATCCTCCAAAGGTACGATTGCGGAATCGTCCACTAAACACTTTCGCGACTGAGAGACATGAATTGTGCTATGAATCTGAGTGAGCTCGGCTGGAAGATCAAGGCGATATGCTACACGGCCCACCCGAGCCAAAACCCTAAAGGGACCAATATCCCAACTCCCACCAAAATCCAATACACACGCACGCAACATGTACTCAAGAATCTGAATGGTCCGCTCATTCTGACCATCGGCCTGTGGATGGAAAGTTGTTCTGAAATGAAGACGAGTGAACATCTCGTCATGAAACCGCTTCCAGAATCTTGAAGTAAATCGAACATCCTTGTCTGAAACCACTGACACCGGCACCTCATGACGTGCCACCACCTCCCGAACATAAATCTCGACCAACTTCTCTATAGTAATACTTTCCTGGATCGGGATGAAATGTGTGACAACCCAATACTTTTCCAGTCAACAAAAGTCATTTCCATTAAATACAATTTCGAATTTTATTTATTCCGTTAAGTTCGTAAGGGTTAGAAAACCATTTAAATTATATAATTATAGTTTATATAAGTTTCGTAACCAAAAACGCTCGAAAAATCAAGTTTTCCCTCAAAACAACAAAGACTTGTTCAGCCCCTCGTTTTCGGCCAAAAACCCTCGGGCCGAAAACAGTTCTCGTCTGAGAACCCATCTCCGGCCTAAAACCTAACCGCTATAAAGGTTTCCACCTGAGAACTTGTTCATTTTTCACTCTTTCCACCCGAAAACTCTCTCAATTCTCTCCCAAGGATCATCCAAGAACACCCTCATCTTCAAGAAGGCACCTTCAAATCTTCAAGTTTTTCCTCAATAACACCAAGAACAGCCTTCATATCTTCAAGGACCGAAAATACACCAGCAGATCTGAACCCTGATTTCGGCCGAAAACGTGTGTTCGGCCGAAAACCCAGTTTGCGGTCGAAAACTGCCTTGAGCCGAGAACCTTGGCTAAAAACTCTCCTTTTTCCACTTCAAACAAGTCTTGGTAACCTTCCTAACACAAAAGCAAGTGTTTTCTAACACTTTAATTAATGGTTTTGCTAATTCAAATACAATTATGTGTTTAATTATCATTAGGATACCGTTAATCCCGCGTACACCAACTAGAGGGTCATCTTTCCAGCCTCGCTGTCCGGCACATACACATAACCAACTGTGAGTTCATACCCCTATACTTTTACGGTTTTTAACGTTTTTAAGGGGGAATACAAGCAAATCAAGGAATTTTGTGTTCTTATAGAAAAGGTTTTCAAACAGTTTTATAACTTATGCAATTGATACAAACAAGAAATCACTACATTTTATAAAATATTTAGATATTTTATCCCTTTTGTAACATGGTGAGCATACGAGAAGTTTTCAACATACAACCATAATTGCAAGGTTTTCAGTACAATACGTGAATCGAGTACATAACATACATCCAAACTATAATAGGTATAGTTTGGGATTCAGCACACGGTTTTACCAATTCAAGAACTTATACATTAACTAGCATATAAACTATGATAAATATAGTTTATGGTATATAATACTATTTTTCCGAATACAATAGTACAATACTAAATCATTATTTAAGTATAATTATTTTTAATCTACAAGTCATACATACAGTTTCAAGTACAAGAGAACACTACAACATTACACGTAAACTAGTTAATCCATGGTTGTGAGGCACTACTTCAATTGTATCCTTCGCGGTGCAGAACTAAATACTACACAGTATAACCAGAGTCTCCTGGAGGGAGAGCGTGAGGTTTGTGAATAGATCTATTCGGGACTGACAATCCCACACCTAAACTGCTAGCTATACTTAGGCAGGCATGCCTGGGGTGACAAATATGATACCATTCTGACGCCTGAAGAACGTCGTAGAGGTCACTAGGTCATATCAAGCATGGTTATACCAAACTCACAACATTATAAACTAACCATTGTTTACGGGATTTCATTCTTCATTAGTTTTATTTTAAATAATAAAACTACTATACATACCGATGGTAGCCAGGGTTTTCATACAAAGGTTTTCGTACAAAACAACACTATACAATACAACTGGTGGTAACCAGGCATACAAAATAACATTTTCATATACTACTACTGAATACAGTAACGAACATACATTTTTGGTCTTAGGGTTTAAGACCGCTCTACACTACTAAAGAAAATATTGGATTTTCTTGAGAATCATATAAACATTTTTCACAGATACAATGATAGGTTTTCATCACAAAAACATTCTTATGAACTCACCAACTTAAATGTTGATACACTTTCAAAATCGCTTGTATTCTCAGGAAACCAGTAGACAGGTACACCCGCAGGCTTTTGAGAAGACGGAGCTTATAGAGTCGCGTCTTTTATACTTTTGTTGAATACAAATTATGTATCAAACAGATGTAAGCACCTTATATATTCAATGTAATGGTTGTGTTTAGTTTGATTACTATGATGCAATTGTTGTGATACTGTACATGACGTTCTTCACCCCCGAATGTTTCCGTTGTCTCGGTTTGGGGGTGTGACAAAATGCGCGCTCTTGGTCAATCGATCCACTATGACCCAGATAGAATCCACTTCGCGCGCAGTCCTGGGAAGCTTTGTGATCAAATCCATAGCGATGTCTTCCCATTTCCACACGGGAATATCCAACGGCTGCATCTTGCCGTGAGGTCGCTGATGCTCGTCCTTGATTTTCCTGCAAGTCAAGCATCCATCCACAAACCAAGCTACATCTCGCTTCATGCAGGGCCACCAGAAATCAGGACTAAGATCCCTATACATCTTCGTCGCCCCAGGATGAATAGAGAACCTTGAATTGTGAGCCTCCTTCATCAGAATCTAGAGTACACCGCCCAGATACGACACCCAATCCCGCCGATGCAAAGTCAACAATCTGCGGATATCATAATCGAAGGAAGCCACCTGGCCCACAATGCGCTCGCTCTTCCGGTGCTCTTCCTTTATAGCCCCAACTTGCGCCTCGCGGATCTGCTCCAACAATGGATTAATCACGGTCATCCTCAAACATAGATCTCTGATCAGAGCCGCGACCGCCTTGCGGCTAAGAGCATCGGCCACCACATTGGCCTTCCCCGGGTGATAAAGGATCTCACAGTCATAATCCTTCTCCACATCCAACTAACGGCGCTGCCTCATGTTCAGATTCAGCTGACCCATCAAGGACCTCAAGCTCTTGCGATCCGTGTAGATGGTATACCAGACTCCATAGAGGTAATGTTGCAAAATCTTGAGGGAGAAAACCACAACCCCCAGCTCCAAATCATGTGCCGGATAATCGCCTCATGAGGCTTCATCTTCCTCGAAGCATAAGCAATCATGCGACCTCGCTGCATCAATACCGCCCCCAAACTTGAGATCGAGGAGTCACAATAAACCACAGAGTCATCAACACCCTCCGGTAGGGTCAGAATTGGCGCCTCATACAACCGCTGTCTAAGAGTCTCAAAAGCTGCCTGCTGCTCAGGCCCCCAACGAAATGTCACCGACTTCTTGGTCAGTCTGGTCAATGGAACTGCGATCTTGTAGAAATCCTGGATGAATCTCCATTAATAACCCGCCAGACCAAGAAAACTCCGAATCTCAGATGAAGACTTCGGAACATCTCATTGCATCACGGCCTCGACCTTGGCCGGATCAACCAGAATACTGAATACCCTTCTGGTTGACAAGGTGCCCCAGAAACTGTACCTCGTGCAACCAAAACTCACACTTGGAGAACTTCGCGAAAAGTCTCTTCGTCCTCAACGTCTCCAGCACCTCCCTCATGTGCTCCTCATGCTGCTCCTGAGTCTTGGAATAGACCAAGATATCATCAATAAAGACTATCACAGACCGATCTAGCATCGGTCTGTACACGTGGTTCATGAGGTCCATGAACGCGGCAAGAGTATTGGTGAGTCCAAATGGCATCACCGCGAACTTATAATGATCATATCGAGTCCAGAAAGCCGTCTTCTGCACATCCTCATCCCGGACCCGAATCTGATGATACCCCGATCGCAAATCAATCTTGGAGAACCAAGATGCACCCTGAAGCTGGTCGAAAATATCATCAATCCTCGGGAGGGGATAACGGTTCTTCATCATTACCTTATTCAACTTCTAGTAGTCGATACACATCCGATAAGACCCGTCCTTTTTCTTCACAAACAGAATCGTGGCTCCCCAAGGCGAACTGATCGGCCTAATAAATCCCTTATCTAACAGCTCCTGCAGTTGTGTAGACAACTCCTGCATCTCGGGAGGAGCCAACCGATACGATGCTTTGGCTATCAGAACCGCACCTGGAACCAGATCAATCCTAAACTCCACCTGATGCTCCGAAGGTACCCATGGAGAATCCTCCGGAAACACATTTGTGTATTCCCGCACGATCGACACTGTTGGATTAGTGTCTAAGTCCATAACTATAATTGGTATGTACTTGACCCGACTCGGCATGGTCCATTTGGGTTGCATGGCATCGGAACATTTGGATTGACCGTTTATGAGGAAAAGACATTTTGTGACATATTAATATATTATAAGTTCTAATATATTAATATGAAATCATGTTATTTAATTAGTATTGATCAAGAATTAATTTGGACTTAATTTAGTGATCAAAAATAGACTAATTAAATATATGGGGATTGATTGTGTAAATCATTCATTCTTATATATGTGGGCTTATGATCCAAGATTCCTTTATGTTGGGTTTAACCCATGTGGTGATCCATGGATACTCCATGGAGGTTAAAACCCATGGAGCATAAGGAATGGGTAAAGTCATGAGTTACATGGTGTAACCCTAATAGCCACACTATATAAGAACCCTTTTAGTTCAAGAAATTGGCACTAGTGATACATATGTAAGAGGGCTAGCCAATTTGAACATGTATGTCTTCTTCTCATGGTTATTCCAAGAGTTCATGATGTTGTGTGAACCATTTGAGGTGTCACACTTAGGGCACTAGGCTCTCAAGCTTCATGGAGTCAAGCAACAACAACAAGGTATGTATTCTATCTATTTTATTATCCTAGTATCAATGTTTTGGTATGCTAGTTAGGATAATACCTTGGATAATCATATTTGCATGTATAATAGAGAAAACATAGATCCAAGGTATTTAGGGTTGCATGTACACTTAGGAGTGTTAGAATGCTCAAAACCCAACAGTGGTATCAGAGCCAGGTTTGTTTTCTTGTTATACTTGCAAAACTGCTTAAAAAATCGAAGCTGTTTGCTGTCTAATCATCAGACTCGGCGAGTCCATCAGGAGACTCGGCGAGTCCATGCCTAAAAAGTGATCAAAACGATCCAACTCGCCGAGTTGGTTCATGCACTCAGCGAGTTGGACCCCCAGACAGCATAAATTCGACTTTTTTGGCTAGAAATGGACTAGGAACATTACCCTTAGCTGTTTTTGAACTTATAAACTTGTTTTTGATGTGGTAATGTTCATGCTAAATCCAATTTCAAAGATAATTGTCAATAGATTCATGTTTTGTATTAGTTTAAAAGTTATGCTAATTACTTGAAAAAGTTTGATGTGAATTATCTTTGTTCATATGAGTTGCTTAGATTAATAGAAAAGTTGATTGATTATGTGTTTTCAATCCATTTTAATCTAAGAGTTGATTCAAAATTGTGTTTTTGTAACTTGTCCTCAAGTTATATGAAAAGTCACAATTAAGTTTCATAAAACTCATAAAAGTTGGCAAAGGTTACAAAAAAATGAAAAGTCTTGTCCTCATTAAGTGGTTTATGACTCCATAACTTGTCCTCAAGTTATGGAAGTTCAAGAGTCATTTCATTAAATCATAAAATGTGTAACCTTAATTAATTCCATAAGTTATAAAATAAAGAAAAGTTACATTCTTTTATTAGTTTAAAGTCTTCCATAACTTGTCCTCAAGTTATGGAACTTGAAGAGTCTTTTAATTAAAACTACTTTAAACATATAAGTCATGGAATTAATTAGTTTTGAATAGTTTCAAAACTTGTCCTCAAGTTTTGGAATTAGAAATGTTTTCACTTATGAATACTTTAATTCCAAGTTAGCCCTTAGAATTTTAAAAGTTAAAATTCAACCCTTATACTATTATTATAATTTTAATTATATAGATATGTATAAGAAAAATCAATCTTACCGTTAGTAGGCCTCATTCACGAAGCCGGTCTATAAGGGGGGTATAAGGTTACTGCCTATAAAATGGCAGTTTAATGGGTGTCCACTCTCACCCACCGCTTCCTTGACTGGTGGAGGGTCGTTAGCCGAACGGGTAGGACAAGGACTATAATTCTCCCTTCATTAAAAGTATTAATGATAAATACTAAGTAACTAAACGCTTATAAATTCCCAATATTAGTTACTTAGGAAAAATGTGAAATTGGTGCTAGCCCATAAAATTACACTTTGTACCTTACCAAGTCGTTAGTGGAGCGTGTGTGGTTAACCGACACACTAACATGGACTAATAAGAGTGGCAAAGGGTAACTTGACTTTATTATAGATCGGTGGAGCGTGTGTGGTTAACCGGCACATCGATTAGGTAATATTGTTGAGGGTACCAAGTCAATTTGTATGGTTATTCACACCTTGTTTGTGATCCTCGGCATCCCAGTCACAAACTTGAGAGGGCACAATCGAGATTCAAACATGCCATTGAAAGTTCAATGTATCTCAAAAGATCTAGGAGTTTCAAATCCAATTAAAACTTAATTATATTTCGTTTTTCTATGGTGGAAATTGGTAAATCGTCATTTACCTACCTTTAACTATTTTATAACTTGGATTACGGCATCCCTCTTCCAGTTATAAATAGGTTATTGGGTCCTAGCCTTAATATTTCATATTGGGTGTTATATTAAGGACTCTAAATCAACTAACTTGAATATCTCCCAAAAGATGTCTAAGTTCAGACATCTATGATCTTCCCAAATCTCTTGAAACAAGCTTTCCTAAATGAAGATGATGTCCCATGGAAATCATACTTCTTTCACCTCCTCCAATTATTCTCCCTAACCCACAAGTTCTTGAAAAGTTTAAGGTCACTCAATCCCTATTGGCAAGCAAAGGTCTATGTGTGATCACATCTTGGAGATGTAGTCACATATTGACAAGCCGGGAGAGTTGGGTGTTAAAGTCTTGAGAAAGTTGGTGGTTCAATTACTTTGTAAGTCACATAGTGAGTTCCTTTGGGACTCCTATGAAACAGACTATGACAAGACCCTTAATGATCTTATCTATTTGCTAATATCAACTTCCTCAAACTTTATGGACATTGACAATGATGACACTGGAAATCCAGGAAAAGCATTCTCTTCCCAATGGAAAGGGATCGACCATAGTCAGCTCAGTTGACCAAATGGTAAAGAGAAAGGCTAAGTCTGTGATAGTCCCATGTACCATTACCAATACGTCCATATGTTAAATTGCCAAAGGAAGGGGCATTAGTTGCGAAGCTGCCAAATTTACCAAAGGATGTTAAAGTCAATAAGTTTGACTCTACTTCAGGTAAAGTCCACTATCTAACTCTGATAAGTTTCTATTCTGAGATTCTTGATACATGATGTGACTGGGTCACATGTTGATGTTTTAAGAATCAAAGAAAAAGTGAAGAAACTTAAAGAAAGAATATGCTGAATCTGATGGCATAGATGGATTTCTATCGCATAGTTTGAAGATCGGATTCTTGAGCTACTTCTTAAGAGTTATGATATATTGCTTAGGAATAGATAACAACAAAGTTTTCATGTGATTTTTCACTGTAAGGATAGTTTTTCCGCAAAGTTTTTAAAATAAAAGAAAAAAAATTTGATTTTATTTATTTTAAAAAATCCTTACAATGGCATTTGTGAAAATTTTTTGTTGCTTATAAGATTCCATTAAGAGCAAGAGTGGAAATATGAATTTGATTCTTTCATTTGTGGTAGTGTCTAAATTTACCAAATAAGGAAAGATTCTCATCACCCAAGTTTCAGTTGGATAGAAACTTAGAATCATGCAAGGTGTATAGTATGATGAATGAGAACTTTCAAGCATTGGAAAATTAAGACTAATTACTTGTTCGCATGGATGTGTGAGTCAAGTAAAGGACTAAAGGATCGAGTACACATTCTTGTGCACTGATCAAGCCCACCACAAATAATCGTTAAGACTATTCGTCATTATTTACTAAAATTCAATAAATATGGTTATGCTTACAAGCTTAAGTGTAATTCTGAGACATTGGAAAAGGTCTCAATGTATGGCAGAACGGATGAGAAGAATCAACTTGGGCAGAAAGATAAAAGTTTCTTAAATCTGAAAAGATGAGAGAGTACTTTAGTATCATGTTATGTAATCATCTTAATGATTAAGAGACCTTATCACAATTCATCCTCTAAGTGCATTCTGATGGCTAAGAAGAGGAGTTATGAATTGTTGAAGTGGTTAAATCAAGAAGATGATTCATACTTCGTTCCAAAAACAATTCTTGGAGTTATACTCTAAAATTGTAACTTGAGTGACGTGTCTTAAAAGGGTTTAGAACACTTGTCAAATGTAAGAGTAAAAGTTTTCTACTGTTGTACATTTGAAATTGGTAAGTTGTGATGTTTTGGATAAAACAAAGACCAACTAAGGCCAATTGTGTGAAGTGTTTATCTTGATTAGAATCCACACTATCTCTTGAATATTTGACAAGAGAGTCTTATATGTCAAGAAGACAGTGGGAGTCTTAAAGATCTTGAAAGTCTCAAGAACTAATCAAGAATAAAACCTGAAGTTCTTCACTAGCACACGACGTGAGGTTTATAACCTATCGTATTGACATACTTTATTTCTGTGCCCATTCCAGTTAAAGTTGGCTTTGCATGTGAGTTCTTAGAGTTCTCAGTTGGTTGCACAACAACTTGGAAGCAATGGCAGACCCTTGGGCTGCTAGGTGGCAAGAATTTAAGATTGCACAAGCTCAATCCATATGAGTTTGGATTTGTCATTATCCTAGTCTTGTGATTGTGGTTTGACAAATTCACATGGATAAGAATACATACACCATTAAATCTAAGTGTCATAAGGTTTCTCTCCGATTCATGAAAATGATGGTGAGGAAACACTTTCACTAAGTAGATTTTAGCTAGATAGCAATTGTGATATTTGCATTCTCAAAGTCGTTAGTGGAGCGTGTGTGGTTAACCGGCACACTAACATGGACTTGTGAGAAACGGTAAAGGTCTAAACAATCGAGGCTATGATTACGACATCCCTTTTCATAGTTCTTAAAATTGTTTAGACACACCTATGAGCTATCTAAGATAGGGTGTATGATATTGATAAAGTTTTATCAAAGCAATCTAGTATCAGAAATCTGAACTTTGGTAAGAAAGTCAATAAAGTATTGATTTCTAGAAGTCTAGCTGATTTCTGATTACATGTCAAAGCTAGTGGGAGCATAAGTGTTATGCTAATAATCATCATGTTAGTGGGAGCATGATAATTATGATAAAGGTTGCAAGTTAGCAATGTTAATTATAGAAAACAAAAGTTTCAATTCGTGAGGCTGCAGGGGTTGAAAAAGTTGTTTTGCTATAATTAAGGGAGAGAAAATTATACTTCATTTCAATTCTAAAAGCTTAGATTGAGGTTTTAAGTCGTATTTAGTCAAGGATATATATATATATATGAATTTCATGTTGGAATGACTCAACATAAGGAAATTCTATATATGGGTCCATTATTTGAGTTCTAAAATTCAATTATGATTACGGCATCCCTTTTCATAATCTGAATTATGAGAACTTGGCACATAGAAATGGAAATGTTATAGCAAAAGACTGGTTTAGTCTTTATGTGAGACATCATGACTCGAGTCCCATATGCTTCGGATATAGGATCGATTACATGTGCTATATTTATCCTTTCTAAAATTTTCCAAATGCCTGGGGCATTAAGAAGGGAAAAGGTCTAGAACTGGATATGACTAAAAGGATTAAGCAATTGTCGAGGACAATCTAAGGTTTACCAAAGATTGGTTGCTCAAGGACAGTTGGAAGTATAGTGATAATTCTGGAAGGACCATATTGACATAATCTGTAAGGAGGCAACTCTTGTTCAGAAGTGATAGTCAAAATGGAATATGGAAATGTTTCAAAGTTGGAAATTATTCAATCTGTGTAAGATTAGGAAACTTAATGCAAGAAGGATATTTCCAAGGAGCTGATCTCCTTTGGAATGCTCTGTAATGGTTGTTGTCAAGTCTTTCTGACTCTGTGCATAATCATTACAGGAGGATCAATGCATATAAGTTTAGAATCTAACAGATTTCAGTAAATGGCATGAATTTGGAATTCTTGCATTTGCAGTAAGGATTTGGGACTGTGAAAGAGGATCATTGGAGTTATGTTCAATTGATCTAATTCACAAAGTGAAGACCATAGACAAACATAGTATGCATACTTGGTGTATGGCATGACTAGTGTTTAGAAAACATAGTGTACATGCTTGGAGCATGGGACAACTATTGTTTTAAATTCAAGAATAAAGTTGATAGCTGAAACAGTATACAATGAATAATGTGTAATCATATGGTGATAAATAAAAGATGTTTTATTTATGTTCATAGGTTTTGATACCATATTAGATTCTATTATTATTGTGTTTCATTTTGCATGTTTTGACTTCCAGAATAACTAGGTCGTTCTTCCTGATTGACTAAGTTATTCAAACTATCCACAGTCGGTCATATGTTGGAAATAGATATGAATCAAGACTGTCATGGGTTGGCTTGTAGAGGTCTAAGATGTTGGACAAGGGGCTACAACACTCATGAGTGCTCATAAGTTCTGAGTATTGGATTCAACCCGCGCTCATTGGAATCACTTCATGGATTTTATCACGAGTGATCATGAGACGATAATATCTTATATTCTTCAAACCTAGAGATATGAGTTGTTACTATGAGTTGGTTGTACATTGATTGCACGAAAACACATTCGGTAACTCGGTGTTATAAAACGTGCCTTTGTGTATGATTCAACAAGTAGTAGAACAATCCATATGAGTCGAAGTTTATCCATTCCTTTTACCTTCGGGATAAAAGCGATATCTGTGGGCCCCTCGATGATTTGGTGATGACAAATGTAAGTGCTCGGCCGGGCCTGGACTGATTTGATTTGTTCAATTAGTCAATCGTCATAAATCAGAAATCGGGAAACAACAAATGGACAGAGAGAATGATTATAATCCATGTCTCAGTCCATATGATATCTAGAATGGAGGAATATATGATCCCTTATCTAATGGACAAGTCATTGACAAAGGTCAGAGTTCCTCTACAAGGTCAGAGTTCGACAGCGGCTTTTGAGAGCTACGATTGCCAGTAGGTTCCTGAAGTCATACGCAATAATAGTTTTAGACTTATCCAAGTGGGAGACTGTTGGATTAGTGTCTAAGTCCATAACTATAATTGGTATGTACTTGACCCGACTCGGCATGGTCCATTTGGGTTGCATGGCATCGGAACATTTGGATAGACCGTTTATGAGGAAAAGACATTTTGTGACATATTAATATATTATAAGTTCTAATATATTAATATGAAATCATGTTATTTAATTAGTATTGATCAAGAATTAATTTGGACTTAATTTAGTGATCAAAAAGAGACTAATTAAATATATGGGGATTGATTGTGTAAATCATTCATTCTTATATATGTGGGCTTATGATCCAAGATTCCTTTATGTTGGGTTTAACCCATGTGGTGATCCATGGATACTCCATGGAGGTTAAAACCCATGGAGCATAAGGAATGGGTAAAGTCATGAGTTACATGGTGTAACCCTAATAGCCACACTATATAAGAACCCTTTTAGTTCAAGAAATTGGCACTAGTGATACATATGTAAGAGGGCTAGCCAATTTGAACATGTATGTCTTCTTCTCATGGTTATTCCAAGAGTTCATGATGTTGTGTGAACCATTTGAGGTGTCACACTTGGGGCACTAGGCTCTCAAGCTTCATGGAGTCAAGCAACAACAACAAGGTATGTATTCTATCTATTTTATTATCCTAGTATCAATGTTTTGGTATGCTAGTTAGGATAATACCTTGGATAATCATATTTGCATGTATAATAGAGAAAACATAGATCCAAGGTATTTAGGGTTGCATGTACACTTAGGAGTGTTAGAATGCTCAAAACCCAACAGACACATCATCAACGATCGCCTTACCCTTATCCCGGGTATCCATGGCATAGGCGACAAAACCCGAACAACCTTGACGAAGATAGCGTCTGGCCCTCGCTGCAGAACACATAATCAAACCACGCTGCGGTCTCTTACCCTGAATCACCAACTCTCCCCCACTAGGGGTCCGAACCAGAACAAATTGTTGCTCGCAGTCAATCACTGCCCCATTAGGGCTCAACCAATCCTTGCCCATGATAACCTTGTTCTGATGCAGAGCAATGGGAACCAGATCAACCGGATACCGCTCGTTGAATAGCTGAAGAGTACAACCTCGATGTACCCTCGTAACACGAATAAACCTATCATCGACAATCTCAACATCTAGAGGACAATCCAGCTCCCCCGGATCTCCAACAAACTTCTTGCTAAGCGAAATGGATACAAACGATCAGGTAGCCCCTGAATCAAATAATACCAAAGCAAAGATACCGTTCATAAAGAACGATCCTATAATAAAACACATAAACATAAGCAAACAATTCAATATAAATAAATAGATAAAGAGAAGATACATACCCGTAACTACATCAGGAGCTGCACGCGCCTCCTCTGCCGTCAGCTGGAAAGCCCTGATCTTCACCGCACGCGCATATGTCCGGCCCAAACGTCCGTCAGTAATCCTCAATGTTACAGGAACGGGTGCTGACACCGGCCCTGCTGCTGCTGCCAAACTCGGTCACTGGGCCTTCTTGTGGCCCCTCTGATTGCACTGGAAGCAAATTAGGTTAGATATCATAGTGATGGTGGTGGTAGCAGTACAATCTCTGCTAATATGACCAGTCCTAACGCACTTGAAGTAGCCAGAACCACCCACCCTACACGTACCCTTGTGCGACCTGCCGCACCTTTCGCAGCGGCCTCAGCCCTGCTGTCCATTCCCTCTCGTATCAACTACCTTGTGCCTCTTGCCCGTACCGTCAACACTGGACACAAAATTTGGCTTCCTCTTCTTCTCCATCTCCAAATCAATTTCCCTCTCTCTAGCCCTCGCAATCATGTCTTCCAGCGTCTTGCAGTTGGATCGGCTAACAAACTGACGAATATCACTCCTCAACATCTCATGATACCAGGCCTTCTTCATTTCCTTGTTCGCCACATACTGCGGAACCAAAAATTCCCTCTCCCTGAACATAGCGGTGATCTCAGCCACCGTCTCAGTAGTCTGACGGAGATCCTGGAACTCTCGCGCCAGCTGCTACACCTCAATCACCGGTGCGAAGTCAGCACTAAACCTGGTCGAAAAATCACTCTAGGTCATCGAATCAATAACAACATCATCTTCTATAGCACGCCCCACCTCCTCCCACCAATCACGCGCCCTGTCCTACAAGAGACAGGAAGCTATTCTGACCTTGCCCCCTCGGGACATCGGCTGGTACGGAAGGCGTTATCAACATCTACTAACCACTTGCTGCTCGCGATGGGGTCCCTCGCCCCATGATAATCTGGTGCTCCACACGCCCGAAACTCCCTGAAGGTCAGAGAACTCGTCCCAACCAAAGCCAAAATCTCAGCGCGAAAGGCGCTCAACCTCTCATCAAGGATCTCCAGGATACCCTCCTTGACCGTGCCGAAAATCACAGGAGTATGATCAGTGATACTGCGCGTAATCTCAGACGAGATGAACTCCCTCATCTGGTCATCAAGCCGCCCGACTCCAGAACCCGAGCCCAATGCCTCACCGACACTAGAATTACCAGCTGTCGTACCACGCAATGTCACCATACTGAAAACATACCATATAAACCATCAGAATACTCATCACAATTCATATATCAAGGGATCTCAAATTCTACAAGTTTCCTGGTCTTATCGCAGCCTTCCTCGAGTCGAGTACGGATCCTCTGCTTCCAGTAGTACGGGCCCATACTACCTTCCACATCTATCCGTACTTTCCTCAAGGATTGCTTTGACTACACCAAGTCACCTTCCAATAATGTCGCTCCCAGCACTAAATCTCATCCTAGGCTTTCCTAGGGTAAACTCCACACCACTCTCCGCCATCATCTGCAGAAGAAATTCCAGCTAACCCTCTCCCCTAACTAGATCACGAACACTATTACATATTACTAAAACAAGATAATTCTTCGAATGAGAGATCTCACACTACAACATTTAGGACTCAAACAAGAGCTATGCAATAGATTTAAAACCTAACCTTCTGAAATTATTTAGTTCCCATAATATGTAACTTAACATGTTCGTTTACTAGTTAACTGAAGCTAGTTGGAACCCCAAAAAGCACAAAGCAAGCAGCATTCGAGCATCAAGTAATCAAAACCAAGCATAACTTAATCAAGTCCTCCTATCACTGACTGATCAGTACTAGCATGCAAGTCTATGAGCTCATACAGCAGGCATACAAAGGTGTCTCTCCTAGATCCTCAACCCTAATCTAGCATGTGATTCACAAATTCATAATTCAAAACATTTCATAGACATGTATGGGTAATTTGGGAAAACTTACTTGAGTTCGGCCGATTGCATGCACCACACCGTCTATCTCTTTTTAGAAATTCTTTTTATAAAAATAATTTTCTTTTTGAAAACCCAACCAAATCCTCAGTTTGAGTTCTGACACACCCGAGAGTGTGCCTAAATCCCTCAAACCAAGGCTCTAATACCAACTTGTAACAACCAAAAATTTTGACCAGTAAATTTAATTTTTAAACCAAGTAAAAACGATAATCCAATACATAGTTCATAAAACCCATAAATCATCAATTCCAAACATCATGAAAATCAGAGTATGTCCCATAACAAAACCCTTATGGTGTGTGCGATGCAGTCAGCCCGAACTCTTCCCTTTGCAACCGGAAGTACCTGAAACATAAACTGAAAACTGTAAGCACAAAGCTTAGTGAGTTTCCCAAACTACCGTAAACTATACATACCATATAACGGGCCCCGCCCAAATGAGATACGGGCCTCGCCACACTCGCATAACGACCCCCGCCCAAATGAGATATGGGCCCCACCCACACTCGCATACCGGGCCCCACCCAAATTAGATACGGGCCCCGCCCACACTCGCATAACGGGACCCGCCTAATAACATATATATCTAAATGCATACAAGTATCATACAGACAACAAGTATACTAACGTAACCAATCAACGGTCGGCCTTGGTGCCTTATACCTGTTACACCCAGTGAGGAAAATCACCTCAAATGCTGATCTCACAGAAAGAAATTCCTAAATGCTGCCCTGACGACTCCCTGAGCTATCAATACGAAAATAACACAGAATCAATACTTGAGTTCCAATCAATATAAAAGGCCCAAACCCAATTGATCACCCAAGGCCTACTTGTGGCTCACTTATGGCCAAATTTTCCAAATTGAGCCCAAACCCTCCAATAGGCCTTACCCTAAAGCCCAAACATCCCTTTGGCCCAAAACTTGCTTTAAGATGGCCTTTTAAGGCCCACAACAACTAAGTCCAACAATTAGCCCAAATCAAGGCCCAAAATGACGTCAAGCCCATTGCCTGAGTACGTGGGGCATACTCAGCTGTACGCTAAGCGTACACGCTGCATGGCTTGTACCGTGCGCGTACGAGCTTGTACGCCCAACGTACTCACTCGTTAATCCCTTCTTCCACTAAGCTCTTATTCACTTAAGTCCAAAGGTCCCAATCACAGATCTGAGTCATTTCCAACCTCTTAATCCATAAAGTCGACAACTTGGTGGCTTGCATGCCCCCAAATGAGCCCAAAATCGCAATATAACAATCTACTTCCATAAAAAAGGCCAATACACATGCATGGTTGGATTAGGGCTCCAAAGGTAGCAACTTTATGGTTCTAAGACTCAAAGAACACCAAGAGTGGCAACTCTAATCTTCAAAAACGATTATGAACTACAAGATCTCCTCTAAGGGACCAAAAAGGATCCAAAAGCTAAAACATGGAGATCTAAGTTATGAAATATCAAGTTCAAGACTTTATACCTTGCACACGCTTGAAATGAAGCAGCCAACTCGGATCTACAAGCTTCTCCTTGAGTCACCACCATGCTCCAACCTTCTCTTCCTTGGAAATGGGATAAAAACACCAAAAATGCACTCAAGGGACCTTCCAAGCTCAAGAACACTCAATAATGGGGTTAGGGTTTCATGGAGGCCGTTGAGGGACAGGAGGGAGGCTGGTAAAGAAAGTCCTTACCGCCTAATGTTCTTTAAATAGTGCTCAAACCCTAAAATTTAGGGTTTTGGGTCTGGACACGTACGCTGCGCGTACGTGCATGGCACCTGCATCGAACTTCCATTAGTACGCCCAACGTACTTAGGGTGGTACGCCCCACGTACGACACCCCCCTTAAGCCCAAATGAAATAAAAGCCCAAAGGCTTCAAGGCCCAAACAAAAATACTTTAGACAACCAACAATTAAATAATACATTGGGAAATCGAGCGTTACATATTAATTAATTAATTAGAATGTTCCAAAATTCCTTAGGAATAAGGATATGGACAAAAATTCAAATGGATAAGGATTATCCAAGGGCTTTGAGTTGCTTAAGGATTAAGCTGCAGTCACTCATAAATAGGAAACTATGGATCAAACCATAGGTGCTCCTAATCATAAGAATTTCGTTATCCCCTTCCCTTACCCTCATAGGACGAAAATTATAACACTTCTAGGGTTATTGGAATTTTTGTTCCAAGCCTCCCCTCTCCTAATTTCTTCCTTCTTATTGTTTAGTGTTTTTGGTGTGAAGTAAAAGAGAGATTCCCACTATAGGTCCTTTCATCCATGCAAGATAGTTGTAAGAAGATCACAAGCAAGGAAGGTTTCAAGAAGATCATAAAGGCTGTTTATTGTTACCTAATGGATCTTTTGAATAGCAAATTATTCCTCTTTTACCGTTGTTTATATAAATGATGGTACATAACATATAACTATTTATTTAAAGACTTTTACTAATCATAATTTTATTTCTACAAATAATAACACTAATACAATTATCTTAATCATAACATGATTGGTAATTTGTGTTAAACACAATATTTAATTTTAATAATATTTTAATCCACGCATTATAGTTTTTAATTGTTTTGATTGTAAATAAATTTTCATTGTATCAAATATATGGAGCTAATAAGTAAGAATGTTACATAAATATATATATATTTTTTCTCCAATATTTTTTTTTGGAAACGACGAATTTAAATTAAAAAGAAAACATACATGCCAACCTAAGAGAATAAGGTAGGGAAAATACAACAAAGTTACAAAATATTAAAAGGGCAACAAACCCAGTCAGACCAATTACAATTGCCCAAATTACCCCTATAATTATCCAGTTGACCACCATGGTTATAATGCAATTCGTCGTTTTTTAGGGAGAGGTGAACTTCTTGTTGAAAATATTGTCTTCCTTGCGTTCAACACACATCATAGCATCCCGTAAATAACAGTGATGAAAATATTCCATTTTTTAGGGCAATGTCCCTATTTCGTCGAAAAACTGATGACCTCCGAGACCGAACTGAAAGATTGAGAGGGTATGCCACACCAATTGAGGATCCAAAATAACGCCTCCTAAACATAAGAACAACTAGCAAATAAATGATCGTAGGAGTCAACACCTATAGGACAAAGAACACATGAACTCGAAGTAATATTAACACCTTTCGATATCATAGCCATGACAGAAGGGATATGATCCATATAAGCTCTCCAGATAAACATAATCACCTTAAGAGGAGCTGACTTCAACCAGATCGTGGGGCTGTCCGCGCTGCAAGTGATCTTGGAATCAACAAGGTGTCGGAGGTCACTAACATAGAGCTTACCATCTGTCGCCAATTTAGAACTCCATGAGTCATCAACATTGGAAATAGAAAATTTTTCAAGAATGGGTTGAAGTTGAGCGAGCTCCTATAACTGAGGGGGTTGTTTGGGTCTTCTTTTCCAACTCCATGAAACACTGTTTTGAGAAAGTTTATCTGCAACCAAGTAAGACTTGAGAGAATATAAATACGCGAGATAAGGAAAACGGGAGGCTAAAGGACCAGCCCCTGTCCAATTATCAAGCCAAAAAAGAGCCTTAATCCCATACCCAACCGAGCAATTGAGAATATCATCAAAGCCTACACCAAGATTTTCAAGCCCGACAATAGATTTCAAGATGTTACCCCAGACGCCTGGGATAGATTTCTTTGCCAACTTGTACACCGGTTTTCTAGTAAGGTTGTGGATCCCACATATAACCTACTTCCAAATAGTGGAATCTTCATTCTTTATCCGCCAGACCAATTTGAAAAGAATAGCCAAATTAATGCTTTTTAGAGAGCCAACTCCTAAACCCCCTTTATCTTTACTAGCCTGGACCAGATTCCAATTAACACAACATATTTTGTTTTTTACCTCATTACCGTCCCCACAGGAAACGTCTGCGTGTTTTATTGATATCATTGATAATGGAAGTTGGAGCCTAAAAAGAGAAAAGTAGTAGAGTGGTACACTTCCCAAGACAGATTTGATCAACATGATCCGTCCCCTAAAGAAAAGGGACTTGGATTTCCAAGTCGAGTGCATGTTGTTGACCCACTCAATTATAGGTTTCCAGTTATGTTTGAGGGCCATATTTGCCCCCAACGGGACCCTAGGTAAATAAAAGGGAAAGAGGCGGCTTCGCATCCTAAAATATACGCACAACTAAAACCTCAGAATCACCCACACTAATACCAAATACCCGGGATTTATGAAAGTTAACCTTTAAGCCGGACACCATGTGGAACATCTGAGAATCCTCGCCATATTTTGAAAGTTGGATGTGACATCCCCTAATTTCTCGGCCAGAAAAGACCGATTTAATTTATGCTTTTTAAAATAAAATCAGAGAAATCTTTTTAAAAGATGTTGCGGAATTGGTCCCCAAAACAAAATATGATAAAAGTTTATCAAAACCTTTCTTTAAGAAATATATAATTTCATTTCATATCAAAACCTCGGGATGTCATGTTCCGATACAGATCAAAAGCATAAACAAGACATTATAATCCTTTCAACAGTTATTTACAACTACTGGCTTATAATCCAAAAATCTCTCATCGTCCTCCGACAATGCTCGGGGTCCACTACCTGTAACATAAAAAGCTGAGTGGGTCAGGCTTGGGAGCCTGGTGAGCATATAGGGTTTTCAACCCACAGTAATAATAAACTTATTAAGTTCATCAATCAACAATAACCCTGATTACCCATTTCCCGTTATCCTCACTTTACGTCCCTAAACTGTTTTCACAAGGGACCTAGTCTAAAGAATATCATCGGGATGGACACTACTGCTAAGGGGTTTCCTCAGCCATACATGTCCTAAAGGCAACCATGAGGGGGATGGAGTACAGCGAATGAACACCCAAGTTCATTAACACCTACAGGTTGCGGGCCTGCCAGCGTTCCACTGGACTGTCTAGAAAAGTCTGTGGTCGTCATCCAAACTCCGCTAGATGACTGGATCACAATCACATCGAGGCCTCTCATCATTTTATCTCATCACACATCAACTATCTACCCATGTTTTTTCCCAAACATATTTGTAGATAAAAATACATATACAGTTTAAAACTTGTATAAAACATCTATTCAACAGTCACCTCAATTAAACAATTAATATAATTACACGTAGCACGTATTTTATAGAAAATACTTCATATCTAGGTGTAAGATGAAGGTGACTATACACTCACTTGATTTGATGAAAATCGGGCAGCAATTCGTTTCCTAAAACGATCGTTTCTAATAAAACCGGGAGTTTTATTGAGAAACCGGGCTCTGCAAAGGCCGGGCTTCAAAACCGAAAAGATAAATTTTTCGGGCTTCTCGGGCACTTCGTGGCGTATTCCGGGGGTTATAATTGATAGCGGGGATTTGGGGGATGTTAAAATGAAGGAAATATGAAGAAAGGGGCTAAAAGTGACAAATTTCCAAAAGTATCCGAGAAGGCTCGCAAGCCTTCTATTTATAGAGGGTCCGAAGTCGGCTAAGGAAGAGGGGAGTCAGCAGCGAGGACACGCGGCAGTAGCTGGGCGAGGGTGCGCAGGTGGCTCGCACGTGGAATGCGCATGCGAGGGGCTCGGTGTCGCCTCCTGATTGGACCGAGGTCTAGTCCGAGACTTCGGACGTGGCACTCCCTGCGAGACTCGGACACGCCATAAGGGACACGCGTCGGACTCCTAGTGGACCACTTCGGATGGCTCTCCGGTTCGGATGAATCAGAAAAATTTCGGACACGTGACATGATTTAAGCGAGGGTGACGTGGCCGAAGTCCACGTATGCGAAATTTCCTGGTTTTGACGATATTTCTCGATTTTCGCGCCAAAACTTCTAAAATCCATAACTTTCGCATACGAGCTCCGTTTTTGACGTTCTTTATATGCACGCGTAGGTAAAATTATGCTCTACAACTTTCGTTTAGAATTCGTCGGCTAATTTTGAATTTAATTTTTATATTATTATTTTTAACAGACCGTGACAGGAAATCCGTTAAAAATTCATAACTTCTTCATCCAACGTCCGTTTTCGTCTGTCTTTTTACCGTTGTGCTACTATTGACGAGACCTTTGATTCTCGTTTAGGTCGTGTCGGCTAAAAATCATTCGATCTAAAATTCGAGTTTTTAGCTGTCTACTGCTAAGCTGAAACTTCGAAAAATCATAACTTCCTCATACGAAGTCAGATTTGGGCGTTCTTTTTATACCTACTCTCGGTTTAACAAACACTACGACTTTCGTTTAGATCACTAAGGCTAAAAAGTAGTTTATCAAAAACTCACTTTTTACGACATTCGGCACCGTGCCGGTTTTGTCGCGAAACTTCGACAGGTCATAACTTCTTTATTATAACTCGGATTTTGGTATTCTTTATATATCCGTAATCCTTGTCACGCCCACTACAAGTTTCTTAATAGATATCGGCTTTATTTAATATTTATTTTTGACGCTCATTTTTATTCTTAATTAATTAAACCCTAATAATTAAGCATAAAACACATAATTCACATAATATTCACATAATTCCCTTTCATTTCTTCAAAATGAGTTACAAAGGTTAACCTAGACTATAACGTCAATATTAATGCCTAGCCTAGAAAGACGGACGTTAGAATTCTCTCCCCCTTAGGATGATTCCGTCCCCGGAATCACACATCAGCAAACAAATGCGGGTAGCGACTCATCATGTCACTCTCCGTTTCCCAGGTGAGATTTGGCCCATTCGTATGTTTCCATTACACAAGCACTAAATCGACCATCTTGCGTCGTAACTTCTTAGTCTTACGGTCAACGATTGCCTCAGGTTCTTCAATCAACCTCTTGTTTTCATCCAACCTTAATTCAGAAATGAGAATTATGTCGGGCACATCTCCCGTGAACTTTCTCAAATAACACACATGAAAGGTGTTATGAATACCCTCCAGTTCTTCCGGTAATTCTAGCTTGTAAGCTTGATTCCCGATTCTCTGAAGAACTTTAAATGGTCCAATAAACCTTGGACTCAACTTTCCCCTTTTACCAAATCTTATAAGTCCCTTCCACGACGAGACTTTAAGTAAAACCGAATCTCCAACTTCGAAGGATATCGGTTGTCTTTTCTTGTCAGCATAACTCTTTTGTCGATCTTGAGCTGCTAACATCCTTTCCCTAATTACTTTCAACTTTTCAGCAGTCTGATGGACTATTTCAGGTCCCATAAACTGCTTTTCCCCAGCTTCCAGCCAACATGACGGCGTTCGACACTTTTCTCCATACAAAGCGTGATAAGGTGCCATCTTGATGCTTGAGTGGAAACTATTATTATAGGAAAATTCTACTAGAGGTAAGTGTTCATCCCAGTTACCTTGGAATTCTAGGGTACATGCTCTCAGCATATCCTCCAATGTATGAATCGTTCGTTCGCTTTGACCATCAGTTTGCGGATGGTAAGCTGTACTCAAACACAACTTAGTGCCCAATTCCTCTTGTACACTTCTCCAAAACCTTGAGGTAAAATGGCTGTCACGATCGGACACAGTCGTTAACGGAACACCGTGAAGCC
Organism: Lactuca virosa; assembly: GCF_052849685.1. Taxonomy (NCBI): domain Eukaryota; kingdom Viridiplantae; phylum Streptophyta; class Magnoliopsida; order Asterales; family Asteraceae; genus Lactuca; species Lactuca virosa. Next base: position 38,400,586 of record NC_136431.1, on the reverse strand, counting down.
TCACAATTTCCTTCACGTAAGAATTCGCAAGTTTATCCATAGACCATTTCTCGTTAGCGGCTATGAAATGCGCACTCTTATTGAAGCGATCAACGACCACCCAAATCATGTCGTGACCGTTCCTTGTTCTGGGCAGTTTAGTCACAAAATCCATGGTGATATCTTCCCATTTACTCATGGGTACAGGTAAAGGTTCTAAACTCCCATACGGTTTCTGATGTTGTGCCTTAACCCTAGCACAAGTTACGCACTCGGCCACATACTTATCAACATCGAGCTTCATCGTCGGCCACCAATAATAGGGTTTTAGATCCCTATACATTTTCGTACTGCCAGGATGAATCGAGTACATGGTCTTGTGAGCTTCTTCCATCAGAAAATCTCTTACTCCTCCCGTCTTAGGTACCCAAATCCTATATTTGAATACCTTCAGTCCTTGACCGTTTGTATCAAACACCAACGTTTTACCCAAACGTTCCTCTTTTCGGTCATTTTTCTCTAAAGCTTCCTCCTGAGCTTTCTTTATACTTTCCACAATTGTAGAGACAACTTCAATTCTCAACGCTCTTGGCCTTTTCTTTTCAAGATTCACCTTCCGACTGAGAGCATCAACAATAACATTTGCTTTGTCAGGGTGGTAAAGTATCACACAGTCGTAGTCCTTGAGTAACTCTAGCCAGCGCCGTTGCCTCATGTTCAATTCCTTCTGATTAAAGAGATATTGAAGACTCTTATGATCAGTGAAAAGTTTGCATTTAGTACCATACAGATAGTGCCTCCATATCTTTAAGGCGAATACTACCGCTGCCAACTCCAGATCATGAGTGGGGTAGTTCTTTTCATGCTCTTTCAATTGCCTCGATGCATACGCTATCACTTTATCCCTTTGGGTCAGAACACAACCTAACCCAACTCTAGAGGCATCACTATAGACTGCAAAGTCATCAACTCCTTCAGGTAACGAAAGAATCGGTGCTTCACACAATCTCTTCTTCAACTTCTCAAAGGCTTCCTTATGCTTCTCATTCCAAGCATAAGTAGCTCCTTTGTGGGTCAAAGCTGTTAATGGAGTAGCAATCGAAGAAAAGCCTTGGATAAATCAGCGATAATATCCGGCTAATCCTAAAAAGCTTCAAATCTCCGTAGGACTTTTTGGTTGTTCCCACTTCATCACAGCTTCAATCTTTGCTGGGTCAACCATTATTCCTTATTGGTTAACCACATTACCTAAAAATTGGACTTCTTGAATCCAAAATTCACATTTGGAGAACTTTGCATACAACTTCTCATTTTTCAGAACTTCTAGCACCTCACGCAGATGATTTTCATGCTCCTGCTTGCTTTTCGAATAGATCAAGATATCGTCTATGAATACTATCACGGATTTATCAAGGTATGGTTTACAAACCTTGTTCATCAAATCTATGAAAGTTGTTGCGGCATTGGTTAGTCCGAACGACATAACCAAAAATTCATAGTGTCCATATCTTTTTTTGAACGCAGTCTTTTCAATATCCTGCTCTCTCACCTTTAGTTGATGGTATCCCAACCTAAGATCGATCTTCGAGAAATAGCTCGAACCTTGCAACTGGTCGAACAAGTCATCGATCCTCGGCAACGGGTATTTGCTCTTTATTGTCGCTTTATTCAGCTCTCTATAATCGATGCACATTCTCATGCTCCCGCCTTTCTTCTTTACAAATAACACAGGGGCTCCCCAGGGCGATGAACTAGGTCGAATGAAACCTTTGTCCAATAACTCCTGAAGTTGTGTCATAAGTTCTTTCATCTCTGTTGGTGCTAATCGATACGGTGCTTTTGCTATCGGCGTCGTTCCTGGTAACAAGTCGATACGAAATTCTACTTGTCGATCAGGGGGCAATCCGAGAAGATCTTCGGGAAAGACTTCCGGATAATCACACACCACCGGAATATTCTGCACCTCCTTCTTTTCCTTCTGAGCATCGATCACGAACGATAGATATGATGTACATCCCTTGGCCAAACACTTTCTGGCTTTCATTAAGGAAATGATTCCAGAGTTTACTCTGCGTTTGTCTCCATACACCATAAACGACTCTTTCCCTGGCGGGTTTACTTTTACTATCTTCTTCCTACACAATATTTCGGCATCATTGGCGCTAAGCCAATCCATTCCTAAAACTATGTCGAAACTATTTAACTCGATAGGTAATAATTCCTCGTGGAACTTATTCCCATCCAAGTCAATGAGGATGTTTTTCATATGATGGCTAACAGGTACAAACTTGCCACTAGCAATCTCGATTATTATAGCATTAACTAGTCTATCTACAGGCAAAGCTAGTTTTCTACCAAATTCATGCGAAATAAAGGAGTAATTGGCTCCAGAATCAAACAAAATTTGGGCAGGCAATTCGTTTACAAGAAAGGTACCTGAAGCGACATCGACTTCTTCTTTTGCAGCTTCAAGTGTCATCTGAAAGGCTCTCGCCTTCGGCTTTGGTGGAAGATTGGGCTTTGCTGCATCCTTCCTCTTTGGACAGTCTTTAAAAATATGCCCTTCTTCATGGCACTCAAAACATACCCTCTTGTCGGACGGACACACGTTGGCATAATGCCCAGTCTTTCCACATTTGTAGCAAGTCACCTCCTCACTACATTTCCCAGAGTGCTTTTTCTTGCACTTCTCACACCATTTAACTTCGCCTCCTCCTCCTCCAAACTTCTTGGACTTTGAAAATTTGTTTTTCTTGTTGGAACCTGAAGTTCCTTCAAATTTTCTATTTTCGCCAACTTCTGCCCTCTCCAGACCCTTCTCTCTGATCTGAGTCTCAACATTCTTAGCAGCCCAGATGGCGGCTTTCAAAGTGGTTGCTTGCTTGACCATCGGATCAAAGTCCGCTGGTAATCCGAGGGCAAACTTGTTGACCTTAGAGAGTTCAGTTGGAACTAGATGAGGAACAATCTTCATCTTTTCCGTAAAACTAGCAGCGTATTCAGTAACGCTCATCTTTTCCTTCTTTAAATTCTGGAACTCATTATTAATTTGCAGAAGGTCCTGCTCAGAGCAGTATTGCAATTTCAGTTGCACCACAAAGTCTTCCCAAGACATCTTGCTAGCTTCTCCCTTGGGCATCGAATCAGCTAGTAACTTCCACCAGCTCAATACACCAGATTTTAACAGAGGAATTGCAAGTGCGGTCTTTTGTTTGTTGTTGCACTCACAACTTTCAAACATCGTCTCCATTTCGGAGATCCAATTCATGACTTCCACCAGTGTCGGACTTCCAGATAGACACGGCGGTTTAGATGCCATGAAATCTTTGTATTTGCATCCGCGTCCATCAACTCCTCCATCCTGGTTGTTTTGTCTAACTATCGGTGGGTTGGCTTGACCAAGAGTCCCACTGTAGTTCCCTCCTACTGATTGGCCTTCATTCAATTCGGGCTGTTCAACAGGTATCGTAGTTTCTTTCCTATTCTGTTGTAGTAATCGCCTTGTCTCCTCCATTTGGCGATCCAGCATCATCTGTATCATTGCTTGTACCCCATCCATCGTCATTGGCTCAGGTGCAGTTCCTACAACAGGTACTTGCTCAACTACTTGAGGTTGAGGTTGTTGATCCCTGTTTCCGTTTGCATTTGCAACTCCACTACGAGTTCTTGCCATTATAATCTATATACCGAATAAGGCGAATTTAGGTCTTTATCCTCGATAGGTATTTAAATTCCCTTATCACTCCGAAACGTTTACATGTTAGTTCTAATATCGTAATCGTACGCTTAGAATCCTACACACAAAAGGTTTCCAGATCCGGTCGGCAAGAGACCATAGATCCGAACAAATAATGGCATATATGGCAAACATATAACATTTAGCACATAAAATCATTTTAGGAATCTTTCCTAAAATAAACTAGTGCTCGTGTCTAAAATATGGTAGACACTCATCTCACAATCATCACTCATCATTCTAAGTTTAAGTCTAGAAATCCTACAATTTCTTAATTCGCTTAAACTAATGCTCTGATACCAACTGTGACATCCCCTAATTTCTCGGCCAGAAAAGACCGATTTAATTTATGCTTTTTAAAATAAAATCAGAGAAATCTTTTTAAAAGATGTTGCAGAATTGGTCCCCAAAACAAAATATGATAAAAGTTTATCAAAACCTTTTTTTAAGAAATATATAATTTCATTTCATATCAAAACCTCGGGATGTCATGTTCTGATACAGATCAAAAGCATAAACAAGACATTATAAGCCTTTCAACAGTTATTTACAACTACTGGCCTATAATCCAAAAATCTCTCATCGTCCGCCGACTATGCTCGGGGTCCACTACCTGTAACATAAAAAGTTGAGTGGGTCAAGCTTGGGAGCCTGGTGAGCATCTAGGGTTTTCAACCCACAGTAATAATAAACTTATTAAGTTCATCAATCAACAATAACCCTGATTACCCATTTCCCGTTATCCTCACTTTACGTCCCTAAACACTTTTCACAAGGGACCTAGCCTAAAGAATATCATCGGGATGGACACTACTGCTAAGGGGTTTCCTCAGCCATATATGTCCTAAAGGCAACCATGAGGGGGATGGAGTACATCGAATGAACACCCAAGTTCATTAATACCTACAGGTTGCGGGCCTGCCAGCGTTCCACTGGACTGTCTAGAAAAGTCCGTGGTCGTCATCCAAACTCCGCTAGATAACTGGATCACAATCACATCGAGGCCTCTCATCATTTTATCTCATCACACATCAACTATCTACCCATGTTTTTTCCCAACATATTTGTAGATAAAAATACAAATACAGTTTAAAACTTGTATAAAACATCTATTCAACAATCACCTCAATTAAACAATTAATATAATTACACGTAGCACGTATTTTATAGAAAATACTTCATATCTAGGTGTAAGATGAAGGTGACTATACACTCACTTGATTTGATGAAAATCGGGCAGCAATTCGTTTCCTAAAACGATCGTTTCTAATAAAACCGGGAGTTTTATTAAGAAACCGGGCTCTGCAAAGGCCGGGCTTCAAAACCGAAAAGATAAATTTTCCAGGCTTCTCGGGCACTTCGTGGCGTATTCCGGGGGTTATAATTGATACCGGGGCTTTGGGGGATGTTAAAATGAAGGAAATATGAAGAAAGGGGCTAAAAGTGGCAAATTTCCAAAAGTATCCGAGAAGGCTCGCAAGCCTTCTATTTATAGAGGGTCCAAAGTCGGCTAAGGAAAAGGGGAGTCAGCAGCGAGGACACGCGGCAGCAGCTGGGCGAGGGTGCGCAGGTGGCTCGCACGTGGGCTGCGCATGCGAGGGGCTCGGTGTCGCCTCCTGATTGGACCGAGGTCTAGTCCGAGACTTCGGATGTGGCACTCCCTGCGAGACTCGGACACGCTATAAGGGACACACGTCGGACTCCTAGTAGACCACTTCGGATGGCTCTCCGGTTCGGATGACTCAGCAAAATTTCAGACACGTGGCATGATTTAAGCGAGGGTGACGTGGCCGAAGTCCACGTATGCGAAATTTCCCGGTTTTGACAATATATCTCGATTTTCGCGCCAAAACTTCTAAAATCAATAACTTTCGCATACGAGCTCCGTTTTTGACGTTCTTTATATGCACGCGTAGGTAAAATTACGCTCTACAACTTTCGTTTAGAATTCGTCGGCTAATTTTGAATTTAATTTTTATATTATTATTTTTAACAGACCGGGACAGGAAATCCGTTAAAAATTCATAACTTCTTCATCCGACGTCCGTTTTCTCTGTCTTTTTACCGTTGTGCTACTATTGACGAGACCTTCGATTCTCGTTTAGGTCGTGTCGGCTAAAAATCATTCGATCTAAAATTCGAGTTTTTAGCTGTCTACTGCTAAGCTGAAACTTCGAAAAATCATAACTTCCTCATACGAAGTCAGATTTGGGCGTTCTTTTTATACCTACTCTCGGTTTAACAAACACTACGACTTTCGTTTAGATCACTAAGGCTAAAAAGTAGTTTATCAAAAACTCACTTTTTACGACATTCGGCACCGTGCCGGTTTTGTCGCGAAACTTCGGCATGTCATAACTTCTTTATTATAACTCGGATTTTGGTATTCTTTATATATCCGTAATCCTTGTCACGCCCACTACAAGTTTCTTAATAGATATCGGCTTTATCTAATATTTATTTTTGACGCTCATTTTTATTCTTAATTAATTAAACCCTAATAATTAAGCATAAAACACATAATTCACATAATATTCACATAATTCCTTTTCATTTCTTCAAAATGAATTACAAAGGTTAACCTAGACTATAACGTCAATATTAATGCCTAGCCTAGAAACACGGGCGTTACATTGGAGCATGACCAATCGACAAAGATCGCATCCTAAACATCGAAGAGATGGGAGATGGAGGGCCATTGTTCAAAATTTGGATACCGTGAAAGAGAGCAGATTGACAAGTCAATTTCATGGAGGCATTAAGACCCTCCATGGCTAGAATAAACAAGAACGGGGAAAACAGGTCCCTTTTCGAAAAACTCATTGGTCGGGAAATCGTTAATAAGAATGGAGGCTCTAGAGGAAGCAAGACATCCTCGAATCCAAAAACGCCACCGGTTTCCAAATCCCATTTGATCAAGAATCTCGAGTCCAAATAATGCCAGTTGACGGAGTCAAACGCTTTGTCGAAGTCAACTTTGAAAAGAAAGGCTTTCTTCTTGTCTTTTTTAGCCCAAGAAAGGATCTCATTAACGATGAGTGGGCCATCCAAAATGTTTCAGTTTTCGAGAAAACCAGTTTGTATATCATCGATAATGGAACTGATAACTCTTTTAACTCGATTAGCTAACGCCTTGGTGATGATCTTATACAAGCACCCGATTAAACTGATGGGACAATAATCATTTAAGGTGAAAGGGTCTTTTATTTTGGGAATGAGAGTGACAGAGGACGAACTAAAACCTCTCACGAACCGACCACTAGACTCGAAGTATTTGACAAATCTCATCATATCATATTGCATAATATTCCAATATTTCTTTATGAATTTAAAGGTGAAACCATCACCAGGAGCCTTATCACCTCCACAGCTGCATACAACATTTTTTATTCCATCTAGGTTAAAATCCTCATTAAAATCCTCTCCAATATATGAAATCCAATTTGCAATGGATAAAATCAAACATATTGGAACTTGTAGTGTTTGTAAAATTCATCATCATGCTCCATTATCCGGATTTCATATTTTTTTCAATTTAATATCGAAATAAATTTTTTTGCTAGATTCAAAGAAGTGTTCGTATATTTTATTTAAATTAGTATAGTTTTTCTAAGGAATTGTAACGTCGAATATATAGAGGTAGGTTTGACATTTTCGTATAAAGCTATCAAGATGGATGGACCATTTCCAAAAGGGAAACGAATGGAGAGTACATCATAACTTGTCCATTTGTTAGCCCTCCAAATTTAAGCGTATTCATTTCAATGAACATGACAAATTATATAAATACATTTTAAATTAATAATGTTCAACATGGACGATCTGTCGATCTGTGGTTAGAAAACATCGATATTTCAATGCTTGCCGAAATCTTGTAGGGATATTGTGAAGGTGCAATTATATGATATTTGCATCGTATGTAAAGTTGACTTTAATAACTTGTTGGTTAAAATATTAGAAGAAAGATCTTTTTAAAACTTAACGTAATAACTTTCTATACTTGCACAACAAATATTCAAGAATTCATGAATCTTAATTACTTATTTGTAGCATTTAACATGAAAGATTTAACGTAGCTTAATCAATGTTTGCATCGTTGATACAAATCTATATGGAAATTTAGACTACAAGTTAGAGGTTGTTTGATATGTATTTTTCTAGGACTTTTAAAAGGTTAAAGGTTAGGTCAAACTCAGTCATATTCAGATTGTTTGATATTACAATTAGAAGTCTGTGATTCATAACCTCTTATTTGGTAAGATTCATAACACATGTTGACTTAATCAAGTTTCACTCAATTAGGGGCGAAAATATTTACCGAACCATAACCAAATTAATCGATATAATCGAACCATTACTAAAAGATATGGTGTGGTTTCTAATTTTGATTAACCGAATACATATGGTTCGGTTATGATTTTCATCTAAAACCGAACTGCTATAAATCGAACCGAACCAATAATATTAATAAATATTTTTAATATAATATCATATTAAATATATGTTATGTAATTATATTAGGAATTGAAAATTTAAAGGTTAATTATTTGAATTAGATAGGTTAAATAATCTTCTATCAATACAATTATATATACACAATCATTCACTTTTTAAAACAACAGACTTTATCTTTTTCAATTTTTATAGAAATATATTTTTATTTTTATGTCATTTTGAACCATTATGGTTAACCGATATTAACCATTAACCATAACCATTAACCAACTAAAATCGTTAACCAAAACAAATATTAACCGCTATCCAATGGTTCTTGAAATAAATCAACAAATTGTAATGGTTATTGTTCGGTTTTGACCAATAACCGAACTAAACCGCCTCATACTCACCCTCACACTCAATCAACAACTATCAAAATCTCATTTTTTTTCAATAAATGATTTTTGTGAAGACTAAGACTAAGGTTGACGTTTGAAGGGAATGATAGCATGCTTAGCATGTTGTCACATAAGATTTTTTGAAGCCACATAAGAATTTTTGAAACCACATAGGATAAAGAAAATGGTAGCATCCAAGTTAAAAGATAGGATATGGTAACATCCAAATGAAGTGTTATTTTTAATAAGTTTTATTTTGAAAAAAAGAAAAAAAAATAGTCAATCAGAGCACTTTTACAGTTTTACCATGTTTTCTCTCTTCTCTCTCCTCTCGCTACGCTGATGGCGAGCCATGGCTGGCGAGTTGCTTAGCGAGTTTGATGAGAATGGTGTTGGCACGCCTAGCGAGCTGATGGCGACCTCTCCAGCGAGGCTAGGGATGTTATTTGGTTCGATTTTTCTGTTTTCGGTTAAATCGGTATGATTTTATCATTTTTTTAAATATATATATATATATATATATATATATATATATATATATATATATATATATATATATATATATATATATTTAAATCTAACAATAACCAAACGAAATAGGGTTCGATTTAATCGGTTATAGTTTATTCGGTTCGATTAACTGGTTAAACCAAATAAAGAAAATATACTAATATATAGTTATATACCATATTATATTCAATCTTTCATGATGTGTTATCTTGAAGAACCAATGTAGATGAGAGAAATGAATGTAGCGATATGCTAATCACAGAATAGCATTGTCCACACGTCCGCACAATAGATGTTAATCCACATTTAAATCTAGCGCTCTCTCTCTCTGTATATATATATATATATATATATATATATATATATATATTAAATAACTTAATCGGTTTTTAAAATTTAACCAAAATAATTAAAATTTAACAAAAATCTAACCAAATAAGGTATCCTTATTCGTTTAACCAATTTAAAACAAATATTTATAGTTTAATATGTTTTTTTCCCAAATATTTACTCGTCTCCATGATAATGGCTTATACTTCTGACGCCGAAGGTAGATTAAATGAGTAAAAAACACTTTGAGCACAATTACGACTCGAAGTGACTTGGATCGAGATAATCAAGAAAGAGAAGATAGAAAAGTACAAAACAACATGCTATCGTTCTCAAGTGTAATTTTTATTGCATGTCCTACGAAGAATACATGTTTTTGTGTATTTAGGTGTGTATGGATAGGTATAAGCTTTAATTTTGATATATAGGTCCCAAGTAACTATCAAACGTACAATTTTAACCCTTGAGCATATTCTTCTAAATATATCTTAATGACAAAAGGGCTAAAAGTAAATTTTTATGTTTAACTCTCAGTCTTTCCTATTATATATATTGTTAGAGAAATTAAATATTTTCTTATTTTTTGTTTCTATTTTTCTTCCTATGTATTATTTAAGATGATGACAAGTATACAAATTTAACATTTCAATCAAATTTAAATTAAATTGAATGACATTTGTCACCATCTAAAATAGATAGGAAGATAGTAAAAACAAAAAATAGAAGGGTATTTAATTTCTTTGTTAGTGTAGTATATTTAGCCGTTTTAAAAGAAAAGTAAAATCTTATGTTGCTTTACTAAAAATATCAATGCAGCTATTAAAAGATAACTTTTTTGATCTAACAGGAAAATCGTGTATTTTGATAATATTATTTGAAGTATAATTAGAGATTTGAATATTACTAAATTCCTTCTCAAAGGTCAATGCTCAATAATGATATTTTCAAAGTCATTAAAAAGTAAAAATATTCATCAATGTTGACTTTTCCAAGAGTTATAAATAATTTGCAGCCTCTTTTGCCGATATAAGACCAGGCGACTCCATATTTTTTTTACCAAAATAACGAACCATCTATTGGAAAGCTTGCTATAAACGGGAATATTCTTTATAAAAAAAAAACCAATGCCACATAATAATGATAATTTGGAAATTAATAATGGAAAAAATTAGTTCACAGTTTACACGTTTTCAAGAAATACGTTTTTTTTCTTTCCATTTTGAACATAAATTCTGAACCTAATATATTATTATAATGTATAAACGGTTATAAGTTTATCTTCTTTTATGTAATATTTTTCTTTTATATATATATATATATATATATATATATATATATATATATATATATATATATATATATATATATATATATATATATATATATATATGTAAGTTTTTGCAGATTTTGCTAGACAATTTATGTGTTACTTGCATATAGATAATTTCTAACTTCTTGTCTAATTTATGAAAGTTTTCTAGAAAACTATTTTGTTTCTGTCCAAGTTCACGAGGTAGAAACATTTCCTAGAAAACTATTTGAAAAAAAATGTTTGATTTTTAAAATTTGGTTTTAGAAAAGCTCTTTGACTTTTGTCCATGTTTCGAGGAAAAAATAATTTTCTTGAAATTGTAACTATAAACACCCTTACATCAATATTTAAAATGTTTCAGAAATGGCAACAACCATAAGGTCATCGGGTATGGCGTAGGTTTTTATGCGTAAAGGGTGAGATGGCAGGGACGTTCACGTGTGACCTTCCCCCTCCCCCCCGTTACGCTTCCTTACAATCAATAACATTCGATTTTGGCAAACGATCAATTTTTGACCCGTTAAACAATATATACAAAAAATCTATCTTTTTAACTTTTAACTAAACCATAAAAATACCAACACTTTTTATACCATTTCACACCACAAAACCATTCAAATATCTTTCTATTCTCTCATTTTTTTTCTCAAAAGTATGGATCAAAATCAAAATACATCAACTACTCCAAACACACCAACAACCCAAAACACTTCAAATGATCAATATCAAGGTTACATGCAAATGTTAACATCCCCAATCCAACAACAATCTTTATTTACCAACATTCCATATCAACCAAACTACTTCCAACAACAAAGACCGCAACGATTCAATCAACCCCACTTCCAAGCTTTTCAACAATTTCAACCTCAACAATTCTAAACACAACCATCTCAACAATTCCAAACACAGCCATCTCAAGTCCCCTTATCTCAATCCCCACCTATAAACCTGGACAATGACGACGACGTACGGGTCGAAGAAACACAACCATCTAGAAGCAGTGGCGGAGCTTCAATATTTCATTTGGGGGGGGCCGAAAATATAATTTGTATAAAAATTGGTGAACAGGGGGGCCATAGTCAAAATTTTATATTTTTGGACTAAATATGTATAAAGTTAAAGCCTAGGGACTATTTATGCCAAAAAAATTAGGGGGGGGGGGGGGGCGCATCCCTCCCCTAGCCCTTGAAAAGATCCGCCCCTCTCTAGAAGAAGGCAACCAAAAGGAAAAGCTACAAAAAAAAGAGGAACGACTTGGAACGAAGATGAGGATGAAGCTTTTGCTAAAACTTGGATTTTTATATCGTGTGATTTGAGGACGTGCAACACGCAAACAGGAAACAGTTTTTGGCTTCGTGTTTTAGATCACTTTCACTCGCTTTTGGGAAGGCAATTAGCCGGTCGAACGTACGACGCGGTCAATGGAAAATGGCGTGAACTACTAGCAACTTGCACCAAGTTTAACGACATATTTGAAAATCTGAAAAAAAACATAAAAGTGGTAGCAACGATTTCAATATTTTATCAACCACTTGCCAACAATACAAGATTACCAACGGCGGTAAAGCGTTCGGCCACCAAAAGCGTGAGTCTGTCGTAAGGGTCCAAAATGGGTCCTTAAACTGGAGACTTCACATTCAGAATCGATCATCGGCTCCAACAAAAGGCTAAGATCTTCCGAGTCGCATGTGGGTTTTGGTGTCGACCTGAAGACTTCGACGGCACCGAAGGGGAGGGTCCACCGGAAGTCCAACTTCGTCGACCACCGGGAAGGGACAAAGGAAAAAATGCGGCGTCTTCAAGCGGAAAAGCGAATAATGAAGATGTACTTGCGGAAAAAATTAAAAAAAACTCTCAATTTTTTACAAAAAATATATGTATATATATGAAGTAACGGAGGAAGCTCGGCGCCGGAAACAAACACTTACCGATCTTCAAATTTTAAACACAAAGCCGCAACCGGATATCGACCCGAAAAATGTAGCCGCGTTTCTGAAGATCCAATAACAAGTTCGTGACAAGAATGAAAATTAGGTTTTAACGTTTTAATTTTTATGTTTAATTTTCTATGGTTTTTAAGTTATTTAGGTTTAAATTTCTATGGTTTTATGTTTTTTTTAGTAATTTAGGTTTGAAAATTTTATGTTTTTATGTTTTTTTAGTAATTTAAGTTATGTAATGTGTTTTTATGTAATGTGAAATATTTATTTATGTTTATTAATTATGTTTTTTTATTTAATCTAAATATTAAAAAAAAAAAAAAGATAAACAATGTGGAGTGATAATCATTTGTAAGAGCTAGTGAACATGTAGTGGAGGTGATGTGGCGCATAGGTGACATCACTTTTCTAGTGAGCATGTAGTGACCACACCCCATAGCCTAATAGCCAACGATGAATAATAGGGTTGTAGTTGTATCTAGGCCTGACAATCGTGTCGTGTTTGGGTTGGCGTGTCGCGGGTTGGCGGGTCAAAATATGTCAACTCAAACACGACCCATTTAAATATACAGGTCACGGGTTGGCGGGTTTGGAACATAAACCCATAAATGACCCGCCAACCCATTTATTTATACGGGTTCACAGGTTGGCGGGTTCGTGGGTCAGATTTAGGTTCATGGGTCCGAATTTTAGACATTTAAGTCTTAAACATCCAAATGAAAATTAAAAATATTCATAGAAACATGTTACATACTTAGCCTTATAGGTTACAACTTATGACCTTAGATCATCCACCACGAGTCAAATTGTCAAAACAATCAAATGGTCTATGAATCAATGGTATATATTATATAATACTTTATTAAATATTAATACTTGATACATAAATACATTTAAAAATAAAGTAATTTTTTTATTAAGAATATAAACGGGTTGGCGGGTTAACCCGTTTATTTTTTGAGAAACCCATATATGACCCGTTTAATAAATAGGTTGACGGGTTAGCGGGTTGGCGGGTTGAAAAACTCAACTCAAACCCATTTATTTCGTGTCGTGTCGCGTGTCATGTCAAGAATTGTCAGCCTAATTGTATCTTATAATAGTAGTTATTTTTTTAGTGGATGCATTTTAATAGGAAAAAAAATTACACTACAATGTAAAATCGAGTGGTGGCCCGAGACCCCCGAAAGACCCCTAAATCCGCCATTGATAGTGGCTTTGATTCCTGAAGCAAATGATATGAATGAAAACTCAAATGAATGTTGGATTGATAAATGTACTAATTGCCATGTGTACTCGAAGAAGGAGTGGTTCAAGAAATTTAAAGTCATGGACAATGATGACAGCCTCTGTATAGACAACTCAATTACTTTACTGATCCAAGGTATTCGAAGAATATAATGTTGATGATGACGTTATGAAAGGAGTTGATACTTAATGATGTATTGTATCTTCCAAAGATTAGAGATTAGGAAGAATTTAGTCTATAATGGTTGTATAATGGTTGTTGAACAAACATAGTTTTAGCTTGGGGTTTGTATTAACGAAAATGAGTATGTTTATGGGCAAGGAATATGCAGGTGGTAGGATGTTTAAACCCATTGTAATGGCTATTAACACATGTGTTCAATCAGTATTCAGTGGTGCTTTAGGTTAGAAAAAGCTTAACTATGTGCTTACGGACGTATTCTTATGGTTATTTTGTTAATATTTGGAAATATATGGGCTTGTTATGACAAATTACCATTTCATATGGTTATTTTAATGAACAGTTAACTCTAGTTAAATGGAATTTAATAAATTAAAACCACATATAATTTTTTATTAAACTTTGTATTTTTACGCGCATATGGCTTCCCTTTTATAACTACTTTTAGTATAAAATATAATGGTTGCATAATATGAAAAATTGTCTCACGTTGATCGTAAAAGAATGAGATTTTAAATGGAGAATTAAGTTTGAAGACTTTATAAGCTTTGAGTTTTAGGTAAGTAATAACTTATAAATCTTTAATAGTTGTTTTAAGTGGATCAAAATGTTATTTAGTTTACTTGTCATTTTGTTGTGGGGGTGTATAATATAGCATCGCACCAATATCTCTTCAGTGTGTTGTGATATACATATAAAAAGTTATAAATTTTGATAAGATTTTTACCAAATTATAAAATACAATAATTAAGTAACCAAATATAACAAAAAAAAGACTAAAACTTGTTTCAAAGAACAAAGATTTCTAATATGTGCCCTTCCATTGTTGGGTCAACTATATCCCACCTATAAATTCATAATTATAGTTGTTTTCAAATTAGAAGTCATGTGGTTAAAGTCAACAAAGAAAGGTTCCATTGTGGAGACTTCGAGATTGAATTGATACAACTACAAGCTTACAATTGATAGAATATTAATTTTATAAACGATTATGTCCAAATCATGGTTTTTATCTATCATATTTTAAAAATCCATCAAAAAATTCCAATATGATCTTCATGAATTTATTAATTTTAAAATATAATAAAAATCCTGATAATTTATCTTGAACTTATTTGATATTCGATGATATATTCTAATAGGAAGTGATTTGTGTGCAATAATTTTTTTTGTATAAACAACAATTTTTGATTTAGAAGATTATAAAATACAACATTTTAAAAAATAAATTATTATGTATGAAAAACTAATGTGAACGAATCAGTTTCCTTTTTTGATAGTCACTTGATCAGATATGGAAACCTTAATGATCTTAAACATGCTTTCCTAATAGTAACTTAATCGGATATGGAAACCTAAATCATCTCAAACATGCTTTAACTGTCAGAAACATGTCCATCATGTAATGGGCAACTGGCACCACGCCTTGATTGAAACGTGGGATGAAATAAATTGTTATAAAGGAAAAGAAAAAGATAATTAAAGATGTCATGAGTTACTAAAATATATAATACCTGAACACCACATCATCTTAAATTCTTAATACCAAAAGTTTTGTAAAGAATTGTTGTTAACTTTAAAAGAATAAAAAAGAAAGGGTCACTTATTTGCTACAAGTGGTAATCGTCCTAGGTCGCAACCTTTCAAAACAATGAAGGAACAAATTATCTAGAGAATTAAGTTTAATATCTAATTTTCCGATAAGTGATGTATTTAACAGAGAGGTCCTTGTAGCGTATCTCTGTTTCCATTTATGTGCATATAATGTTATGTATAAATAAAGAAGCCACTTGGAGAAAGTAACTATACATATATACATACATATGTCATGTACACCCTTCCTGTCGTAACCTTATGCCATAAGTTTGCGAAATGTGCATCATTTCCATAATAACTATACACTAACAAAAAACACATATGGGAATTCAAATGACATCCTTTTCCACATCATATACAAAAACTTGCATAAGAAGCGATGTTATTCAAGCTTTTACATAGAATTATTAAAAACGAAACATTTTTGTATTTTAGAACGAATTCACACATACCCTCATGCCATTTAAGTTGACCCATTGTATATATTTGATAAAAAAAAAGCTTCGTGGTACATTTAATACGTTTAGATTAATGATTTGTATAACAAAAGCATCCAGACACCACCATGTACTTAATGAGTAAAATAACAGTCGCAACGGTTGTGATATCCCCTATTTTTTAAAAACCGAAAAAAAAATCTTTACGTTTTCAAACCATGTTATCTTTGTTTGCGGAAATTGTCCCATCTTATTAAAATATTTGAGTACAAATGTTGCTTCAAAATAAACAAACCCTAAGGATGTCAATACACAACATAAGTTACATCGTAAAGACCTAATGTCCTGAATACTATTGCATGTTGTCTCTTTAATCATTCAACATCCTATTCAAGTTCCAACAACCTTAACACCACTACCTATGATTCATATAAATTGAGCGAGTCAGGTCTGAGAACCTGGTGAGATACATAAGTTTTCAATCCCACAATATTTTTATGATAATAATTCATAATTAATAAACCTACAAAACCAACGTTGCTGAACAATATAGATATATAATCCCACGATGATATCTATAAACACTATACCCTTAGTTATCCATCCCATCGATTCTCACGTATTAATCCTATAACAATGATCCCTTCAAATCTAACCTGATGAATCCCTGTAAGCAACGAGTAGACTATACTGCCTCGAGGATTCTTTGGTAAGTGTAAGTCAACGAAGGCAACCATGGGGGATCTAGTACACGAAGGAACACCTTTCCTTTTCACTGAAAAGTATGATCATTAACACCTATAGGTAATGAGTCTGTCGTGTTCCACAAGACTATCTAGAATGGTCAGTGGTTGTCATCTTACTCCGGCAGATGATTAGTCATAGTAACACAATAGTGCAATATTGGTCATGGCCTCACACCATTATTTTATATGTCACACCCCTTCATTACCCAATGATAAACGTAACTAGTAAGCCTGGTACGTAACCCGTAGATAAGGAATGTTTTGAAAATATAACACAGTAAATATGATCAAAATCCGAAAATTGTTGAAAGTTTTGAATTAAGCTTATGTGTCTCATGAAAATTTACGGTAGTAGGAACTTGATATTAAAAGTTTTGTTGAGAATGATCTTCAAAATTTGTTGTTGTAGGAACTTGATCTTTCAAAAGGCATTGGATTCTTGTGTTCTTTGAAGGATTTATGACCCAGTTGTTGTTACTGATATTGTGTAGAATGAATTTTAAGGTATGAAGGATTGATGGATTTGAAGGTTTGTAGAACAAGGATTAGAATGAATGTTGATATGGTGTATAACACTTTGTTGTCACTGGTTTTGTTAAGGTATATATATATATATATATATATATATATATATATATATATATATATATAGAGAGAGAGAGAGAGAGAGAGAGAGAGATCAAATAAGAAGGAAATTTTTGGTAGGAAGGTAAGAAGTTTTTTTCTACATATTTTTTTTGTGAACAAACAAAATGAATAATTAGATGATTCATTTGTAAGATAATTCACAAGAAAAAATTCTCAAAAAAACATCTCGATGATTCATTTATACAATGATTTTGTTGTTATTCACTCAAATTGTCATAAAAATGAATTTTTTCTTAATTTACTTAAAAATGAATTATAAAGATGTTTTTTTGAGAATTTTTTCTTGTGAATCATCTTACAAATGAATCATCTAGTGATTCATTTATTTTGTTCGTCAAAAAAATATGTAGAAAAAAACTTCTTACCTTCCTACCAAAAAAAATTTCTTATCGGATCTATATCCTCTCTCTATATATATATATATATATATATATATATATATATATATATATATATATATATATATATTGGCCTATCCTTTATCCCTTTGAAGATTGATGTCTAGACACTCAATCTGGTCTCAAAACACAACCGTCATGTGCTGCTACTTTTGAGAGGTGCTAATGGTTTCATGATTGATGAAATAGACAAGGCTTGATGCTTTATATATTTGTCAAAAGAAACTTGAATCCAACACAATATCAACCGCGTATTTATTATCTATACTATATTATTATATAAATCTTACATTTCTAAAAATAGATCAATATAATAATAATATAATTTTAAGACGTCCAAATAATAAAATAAAACAACCGAAAAATATAATAATATTATAATTAAAGTCGTACAAACACATAAGCTGAAAGTGCAATTAACTAAAAGTAAAACAACCCACAAATATAATAATATTATAATTAAAGTCGTAGAAACAAGTAAGT
The DNA here is from genome assembly GCF_052849685.1 of Lactuca virosa. NCBI lineage: Eukaryota > Viridiplantae > Streptophyta > Magnoliopsida > Asterales > Asteraceae > Lactuca > Lactuca virosa. Next base: position 38,382,204 of record NC_136431.1, on the reverse strand, counting down.
TGAAAGTGCAATTAACTAATGCATTCATATCTTGTTTATGTTATCAACATCAACTTTGACTTGACACATTATATTTTATTCTTTTATTCTTTATATCTTTTTATCTTACATTTGAATTCCTTTTCATTTCACCTAATTTGAAATTTAAAAGGCAGACCACCTATTAAACCACATAATATGTCAAACCCTAACCCTTTCAAAGCTAACATCGAACTTTACCACTACCTCACATCCGTCAGTTTCTAGTCTCCTACTCCTTGTGGGCTTTGCTTTGTACTCATGAAAGTTTGGAAGGTAATAAAATACTTTTTATCTTCCCCAAAACTTCTAACATCCATTTTTTTAAAATATACAACTTTTACAAACTATAGAATTTAGGATAGGAGAAAAACGATTTCTTATTAAGGTGAAGTGGATACATGTTGTAACGTCTCAAAACTCGAGGGTAAAAATTTCATTTTTAAAACAATTAAAACACCCATTTATTATTTAAACAAACCATTAAAGATATTCCATAATAAAAACAATTATCAGAGTACAATCCCAAAATCCTAAAATTGCGGAAAATATAGGTGTATGCGCTGCGAGCAAGCCGGGCCCTTCCATTTCGAACCGGAAGTACCTGAAACCATAAACAACAACTGTAAGCACAAAGCTTAGCGAGTTCCCCAAAATACCACATAACATACAACCACAAAATATCATGCGACATAGATATAAATGCCATAGGCTACCCCTATGGTCTTTACCTGAAATGTCATGGGCTCCCCCTACGGTCTTATATCCAAGTGCTATGGGCTACCCCATGGTCTTTACCTGGAATGCCATGGGCTACCCCCATGGTCTGATATCCAAGTGCCATGGGCTACCCCATGGTCTTTACTTGGAATGTCATGGGCTACCCCCATGGTCTGATATCCAAGTGTCATGGGCTACCCTCATGGTCTTTACCTGGGATGCCATGGGCTACCCCCATGTTCTGATATCCAAGTGCCATGAGTTACCCCCATGGTCTTTCATGCAAGTATCACAGAGACAACTAGCATTCCACATAACCAGTAATGGGTCGAAATTGGTGCCTTCAACCCATGAATATGGAGAGAAGACTCACCTCGACAGCTGAACCCACAAATAAATTTCTGACTGCAGATCCGCTAGAATCCCCGCGCTGTCAAACATGAATAACATTCAATTAACATTTGGGATTCAAATCCAATAATCCACATATAGGTTAAAAAGACCATTTTACCCCTCACCTAGTTTGGTCAAAGACTAAGGTCCAAACTCCCAATCAAAAGGCCCACATACCAAATAATCATCCAAAGCCTACTTATGGCTAAATTTTCCAAATTGGGCCCAAACCCTTACATGGGCTTTACCCTAAAGCCCATTAGCTTTTCCCTAATCCAAAACACTTGTACTCATATGGCCCAACAAAGCCCTAAGAAACCAAGCCCAAAAGATAGCCCAAACCAAAGCCCAAACATGCGAGGCCCAACAAACAGAGTACTCGGGGCGTACTCAGGACATACGTGTTGGGTTTTATGTACTCTAACATCCCTATGGTGCACATACAACCCTAATGCTTTGGATCTAAGTTTTCTCTATTATACATGCAATAAACATTTTTCCAAAGCATGAAGCCTAAACTAGGATGCAAGGTGATATTTGAATCATAAAAACTAGTTAGAATATTACCTTGTGTAGTAGCTTGAATAACTCGGCCTCAAGAAAGCTTAGCACCAATAGTGTGATGCCTCAAATGGAATCACAAAACACCAAGAACAATTTAGGAGGAATATAGAGAGATTATGGAGACTAGAAATCGGATTCTCCTTCTTGGAATGCAAGGTGTAACCGATTTCAAGCTTATATATATATATATATATATATATATATATATATATATATATATATATATATATATATATATATATATATATATATCTGTGTGTGTGTGTGTAGAATATCAAGGGTCATGTGTAACCCTAATCCATACACATTAGCCCATGACCCATCCATTTGATTTGGATAAATACTTCATGGATTAACCCATAAGCCCATCACAAATCAAACCATGGATCTTTAGCCCAACTCATATGTATCATTCTAATTAGTCTCTTTTGATCACTAAATTAATTCTAAAATTAATTTTGACCAATACTAATTAAATATTATGATTCCTCAATTAATATATTATACATATAGTATATTAATAAATCATAAATAACCTCTTACTTAAACATCCTTCCTAACATACTGCTTTGATGAATGCAACCCAAATGGACCATGCTACTATCGGGTCAAGTACATACCAATTATAGTTATGGGCTTAGACACCTTTTCCAACAGTCTCCCACTTGGATAAGTCTAATAACTGTAATTGCCAATGTAACTTAAAATCCAATTAGCAATCGTAGCTCTCAAAAAGCCGTTGACATATTATGATGTGTCCATTAGATAAGTGATCATATAATCCTCTGTTCTACAAGATATCATGCGGACAAATACATGGAACATAGTCATACTTATTGTCCTGCTGTTTGTTTCCCGATTTCCGATTTGTTTAACATAGAACTTAATTGAACACATCAATAGAGTTATGACCAGGCCCAACACATAAGTCAAAACAAAATTATCGAGGGGCCCAAGATATCGCTTTTAATCCTCTTAGGATAAAAGGAACATATAAACTTCGACTTATATGCTTGTACTAACTATTCATTGAATCATACATAACAACACGTTTTATAACATCGAGTTACTGATGCGTTTTCACACTATTAATGCACAATCAACAAATAATCGCCAACTCATATATCTTGGTTTGAAGATTATACGATATTATCGTCTCACAATCACTCGTGATAAATTCCATGAAGTGATATGTAAGCGTGGGTTTAGTCCAATACTCAAATCTTATTTCAAGAGCACTCATGAATGTTTGTAGCAATCTTTTGCTATGTCCAACACCTTAGACAATCATACAAAAACCCATTCATGATAGTCTTCTTTCATAACCTACTTCCAAAGTATGATCGACTGTGGATAGTTTGAATAATCTTATTATTCTGGAAGTCAAAACATGCAAAATGAAACAATAGTAAATAATTGACACAAGACAGTAACACTACTTTTAAATAAAAACACCTTTTATTCAATCATCAAATGTCAATTACATTTTGACTATTACAAGTTTCTAAAATTCAATCTAATCACTAAAACTAATATCGTCCTTCAGCCCGATACTACAAGCGTGTTGCAAGTGATTAACCCTACTCAGTCCCTTCGTAAGGGGATCTGTTGGATTCTCTTCTGACAATACCCTCTTAACCACGAGGAGCCCCTCTTCTACTTGATGTCTTATGAAGTGATATTTTCTGTTGATGTGTCTTGATCTGCTACGATCTATTGGTTCCTTGGATAAGGCAACTGCACTATCGCTGTCATATAAAATCTCCATGGGCTCCTTTATAGCTGTTACAACTCCAAGGTCTCCGATGAAGTTCTTCAGCCATATCGCCTCTTTCGATGCTTCACTCGCTGCTATATACTCTGATTCGCACGTTGAATCAGCTACAATCTCCTGTTTGGAACTTTTCCAAGTTATTGCTCCTCCATTTAGGGTAAATATCCAGCCCGACTGAGAGCGGAAATTATCTCTGTCGGCCTGAAAGCTGGCATCACTATACCCTACCACTCTTATTTCATCACTCCCACCAAGGGTAAGGATCCAGTCCTTAGTCCTTCGCAAGTACTTAAGAATGTTCTTTACCGCAGTCCAATGAGCTTTACCAGGATTCCCTTGATATCTGCTAACCATGTTCAATGCAATGGCTACATTAGAGCGAGTACAGGTCATAACATACATGATCGAGCCAACGACAGAAGCATATGGTATTCGACTCATTTATGCTATTTTAGCATCGATACTCGAACTTTGAGTCTTACTCAGTCTGGAATTTCTTTGGATAGGTAATTCTCCTCTCTTGGAATCTTGCATGTTGAAACGTTTCAACACCTTGTCCAAATAGGTACTTTGACTAAGTCCTATTAGTCTTTTACTCCTGTTTCTCCATATCCTTATCCCTAGAATGTAAGCAGCTTCTCCGAGATCCTTCATAGCGAAACACTTCCCAAGCCAGGACTTAACCTCCTGCAAGTTTGGAATGTCGTTTCCTATGAGCAGTATGTCATCCACATACAACACGAGAAAGCTAACTATACTACCACTAGCTTTGACATATACGCAGGACTCATCCTCACTTCTCGAAAAACCAAACTCTTTAACTTTCTCATTGAAATAAAGATTCCATCTGCGAGATGCTTGTTTTAATCCATAAATGGATTTCTCAAGCTTACACACTCTATCAGGGTACTTTGCATCGACAAAATCCTCTGGATGATTCATGTAAACATCCTCAACCAACTTCCCATTAAGGAAAGCGGTTTTGTCATCCATTTGCCATATTTCATAATCATGAAATGCAGCTATGGCTAGCATAACCCTTATAGATTTAATTTTGGCCATTGGTGAAAAGGTCTCATCATAGTCAACTGCAGGAGTTTGAGTAAATCCCTTCACAACCAATCGCGCCTTATAAGTGTGTACTTTCCCATCCATGTCGGTATTCTTCTTGAAGATCCATTTGCACCAGACTGTCTTACGGTCTGGTACATTGTCAACAAAGTTCCAAACTTGATTGTCATAAATGGACTGAATCTCGCTGTCCATTGCCTCTTTCCATTTTGCAGACTCAGGGCCTGCCATGGCTTCCTTGTAGTTGTTAGGTTCATCCAAATTTACCAGTGTACTATCACTGATAAATGTATCACCCTCAGAAGTAATATGAAAACCATAAAACTCATGTGTCTGTCTAACTCTACTATAATGCCTCAGAGATAAGGACTCGTCAATTGGTACAACGGGAGTTTCCTCCTCAGGTTGAGGGCTAGTGTTTGAGGTTCCTTCATCACTTAACTCTTAAAGCTCTTCAAGGTCAATTTGCCTCCGACTGTCCTTCTAGAATATGAGTTCTCTCTCACAGAAAACTCATCTCCTCGCAACGAAGACAACATTGTCACTCGGTCTATAAAAGAGATATCCAAAGGATTTCTGTGGGTAGCCGATGAAAATACATCGCTCACTTTGAGGTTCGAGCTTGTCGTGAGTTTCTTTTCTCACAAAAGCCTCGCAACCCCAAACTTTGATGTGTGCTAACGAGGGAACCTTCCCGGTCCACATCTCGTGAGGTGTTTTGGTAACCTTTTTAGTTGGGACTAGATTAAGGATATGGTCGGTAGTCTCTAAGGCATACCCCTAGAATGAGATAGGTAACGAAGCTCGACTCATCATAGAACGAACCATGTCCAGCAAGGTTCGATTGCGCCTCTCAGTTACACCATTAAGCTGTGGTGTCCTAGGCGATGTCAACTGTGAAACAATTACACATTCCTTAAGATAGCCGTGGAACTCGTTACTAAGATACTCTTCTCCTCGATCGGATCGAAGCATCTTTATCTTCCTGCCCAATTGATTCTCCACTTCTTGCTTAAACTCTTTGCACTTTTCAAAGGTTTCTAACTTATGATTGATTAAGTAGATATAGCCATATCTGTTGTAATCATCAGTAAAAGTCATATAGAAGTGGTTAGCATCCCTTGTGGCGGTTCTAAAGGGTCCACACACATCTGCGTGTATGAGATCCAACAGACCCTCGGCCCTTGCACAAGTTCCAGTGAAGGGTAACTTTGTCATATTTCCAAGTAAACAAGATTCACAAGTGTCATCTGACTTTAAGTCAAATGACTCCAACACTCCATCCTCTTGGAGTTGAGCTATGCGCTTCTTGTTAACATGTCCAAGGCGACAATGCCATGAACATGCTTTATCCAAATCATTGGATGAATCGATATGCAACACATTATTTCCTAAATTATCTACAACCATCACAGTTTCATATATACCATTGCAAGGTAATACTTCATAATAAAATACTCCATTGTAGTAAGCATTAATACTACCAATTTCATTATTAAAAGAAAAGGTAAAGCCTTGTTCATACAAACTATGAAAAGAAATAATATTCCTCGCCATATCAGATGAGTAGCAACAATTATTCAAATCTAATTTTAAACCATTACTAAGTAATAAAGAATAAACTCCAATATTGGTGACAAACAACTTTCCCCTATTCCCCATGATTAAGTTCATCTTCCCGTGCTCCACATCTCTACTTATTTTTAGTCCATGCAAATCAGAAAAAATGTGTAAGCCACATCCTGTATCAAGGACCCAAGAATTAACATGTGATGAGTTATTAGATAGAATAGTATAAATACCTGAAAAGGAGGGTTTGATCTTCCCATCCTTTATATCCTGCAAGTATTTTGGACAACTTCGTCTCCAGTGCCCTTTTTCATGGCAATGGAAGCACTCGGCTTCCTTTGGGTTGGAAGAGGGTGTGACAGAACCAACTTTGGCTCCACTGAAGAGGATCCAGCATGGGTCTTTCCCTTATGACTCTTGGAAGGAGTCTTCCTCTTCTTTCCCTTTCCATGTCCAGTTGCCAAGACAGGGGCAGTTGCAGTAGGAGTAGGTACAACAGATTTTCCTTTCAAACTACTTTCAGCAGTTCTCAAGAGACCTTGAAGCTTGCTTAGAGTGACCTCCTCCTTGTTCATATGATAGGTCATACGGAACTGATCATAACAAGGAGGTAAAGAGTGTAGAATGATATTTATGGCCAACTCTTCATCAAAGTTAACATTCAATTTCAGCAAGCGGTCCACAAACCTCTGCATCTTTTGCAAGTGGGTCGTGATATACTCTCCATCCTTCATTTTGGTCGTGATCATGGAGGCAATGATCTCATACCTCTCCTTCAGCTTGAATGATGAAACCCAGCTTGAATGATGAAACCCAGCTTGAATGATATCTATGACCGATCACCGTTTTTTTGCAATTCCCACGCAGCTTGAATGATGAAACCCGGGGCAAATATGTGAATAATTTGAGTTTGCTTCTTACTAAGGAGATTGACATTGCACTTTCATTCGACTGGGGATTGGCATCCTAAACTTGACTTGATGAGCTGATCCGGAATTTTTTGCAATACACCCACTTGGACGCGAGTCGTGTGTCTTTGTTCGTATGCCGAGGTTGGGAAAGACTGTTCAGGATTCAGGAGCCTGTTTATCGGGAATTTTTGCTGGAGTTCTATTCTACAGTTTCCTATGATCCTAGGAAGACACCCGATGACAGGACAACTTTTTCCTTTCGACTTGGTGGTGTGATTCGGGAGTGCAGCGCGATTGAGCTTGCCACTAGAGTTGGGATTTATACTGCAGACGAGACGAGGAGTGTCCACTTCCCGACATTCCTTGCTGATTGTCTTACGGTACGGCCGGATGATTACAACGAAAATACTTTTTGGGCTGAGATCACTGGGGGAGTTTACATACCATCCACTGCTCGGGGGAAGATGATTCGGTCTACCACTTACAGATTATTGCATCGTCTGATTTCTATATCTCTCACGCATCATAAGAATAGTGAGAGAGTGCCTTCTACAGATTTGTATTTCCTGTGGACTCTTGTTACTCCAGGGAGACACCTGAACCTCCCGGTTGCTTTAGCTACTTACATGGGGAGGAGGGCCAGGGGGCTTCGTGGGGATAGCCCAATTTGTGCTGGCCACTTCATCACACGCTTAGCTCGATCTTATCAGTTATTGACGCGGGAGATCACTAGATCGATGGTGTTCTATGATATGAAGTTGATGAGTCTACAGTTATTGGAGTCGATGAGAGTACTCGAGCGGGGTGAGGATGGTGTTTTATGTACATTGCCAGATGACTTGGATGATGAGGAGGGGGCAGTTGAGCCACAACCACAACGAGTCCAGCGGCGTAGACCTGCTCCTCGAGGAGCACAGCAGGGACCAGAGCCAGAGATCGATATACGTTACCTTGCTCAACGAGTAGACGAGGGATTTCAGCGCCTGGACGAGCGCTATGCACACATGGAGAGTAGACAACAGTGGTATGGGGATGAGTTGACCGCATTATTTGCCCATCAGGGTTTTCAGTACCCAGTTCCTTTTCCTCTACCAAACCAGCCGCGACATGATGGAGCAGGCACATCGGGGACACAACAGTGTGATGACAGGGATGATGAGTGACATAGTTATCCTTTTTATGTTATTTTCTTTTGTTAGACTTCTTATTAGTTTTTATTTTTATTTTCGTATGTTTTTAGTTTAAATTAGGATGTTTTATTTTTGGTTTATGTATTTTTGTTTTCCATGTTGATGCTCTTTGATTGTTTTAGATCTTTGCAGATTTTTCGCCCTTAGAAAGCTGGCAGTAAGTTCAGCAACTAGGTCTGACTGTTGTCATATCACTAAAGACAGAGCCGTGTGAGAGTTTGAAGTTTATAGTCAAGACCCACAACTTCTAATAAGTGTGGGGTGTGAGTCGATATTGTGAGAGTATATTATTTAGAAGAGTGGCGTTTCTTCCATATTTTGATTCCTGTGGTATAGATGAGCTGTTCCCACACCATAGAGTTTTATTTCGACGCGAGGTAGAAGTATCATCCCGGCTGCCACGACATGGTTGACACTTTCCTATGTCGCGGGGGAGTTTTTCATCGCGAGAGGAGGCTGTCATTCTCGATATCACGACGTGGCTACCAATTGCCACGTCACCTCACTCGACGACACGGCGTGGTCGACACTTTCCCACGTCATGGTTACTACACATTGCATTTATTTGCAATCTTTTGCACCACATTTTAGAAGTTGGCGTTCTTGATTTCATTTTTCCGGCATATTTAGAAACAACAGTTCCAGTTTCCAGTCTTCCAGCAATTTATGGAGCAACTTTTAGCAGCCTCATTCGATCTCGCCACAACTACCCCAGGGGAGTCTGTTCCTTTTTCTCCATTTTTACTATTTTTATGTGCTTAATTAGTTTTAGCATACAATGAGGGCATTGTATCAAATAAGTGTGGGGTAGGGGGTCGAAAAAGTAATTCAAATTAGAAAATTAAAAATTTCTAGATTGGGAAAATTTATAAATTTGAAATAATAGTTTAATTTAGGAAAATCTAGTGATAATTTAAAATTTTGCTAATATTGTATGGGATGATCCAATGAGAACCCAAATGTTTACTTGAGCCTACATATGTTATAGTGTATTTGTGGCTTTCCATTTCCTAGTGAAAAGTCATGAGATATGAAAGGTAATCTGGTAGTTTATATGGCATAATATGTTTTGCAGCCTAAACCTGAAATCTATCCAGGAAAACTTATGTAGTCATTGCACATAGACTAATACCTTTAGCCAATAAGGGTTGAGATTAAGCGCCCCTGCTTAAGCATGTAGGTTTTTAAGTGAAGAGAAAAGAAAAAAAAAGTGAGTTACATGTAAAAAAAGAGAGAGAAATTACCGAAAAAGTTTTAAGAATTTTGGAGCTATCAAGTATGAAGATCAAAAGATCAAAATTCCAAAGAATCAAAAATTGAAGATACTAAAAATCCAAAAGGTGGTGAATTCAAAGAAATAAAAGATCAAATATCAAATAAGTAAAGAATTCCAAGAGCTCCATTGTGGTATCAAAAGTTGTAATTTCTAGATTATGTATGCTTGGGTAGCTTTACAAAAATACCTTGAGGTTAAGAAAGGTTTCTGAGGATTGATTCGGAGGGTTGCAGAAATAAATGTCGTATAAGCTAAGGGGTGAATGTTCATAAGGATTGTGAGTATTTAGGAGTGGGAAGTTCTTAGAATTTATAGACACAAATACATGCATTGCGGTTTTGGGATAATGGTTGGGTTTAAAATGGATTGTTTTATACGATATTGGTAAATTAAAAATAAGTTTGCTTGGGGGAAAGCAAAGGCTAAGTGTGGGGTATTTTGATATGTGTATTTTTATACATTATATCTTAATATTTTAGCCTTAATTATTCTTGTTTAGAACTAAAAGGTACTTATAATGCTTTGAATTATAATTTACAGCTATTAGTTGTCGACAGAGCGGAAAAGAAAAGATTGGAGCGGAATTCGGGCTTAGAAGCAAAAGGCGAAAATGATTTCTGGAAGGATGCTATTACGCCCAGTGTAATATAAGTTACGCTAAGCGTACTGACGAGAAAAGGGGTACGCCCCACGTATATTCACTTACACCCAGCGTACTGGGCTTGGTGTTCGGACTTCCTAATCGCGATGGGATTCTTGTTACGCCCAACGTACGTAAGTCGGTTCCAAAGGTTATAAATAGCGAATATCAGCCAACCAGAAGGAGGATTCCGACTACCATCAATCCTTAGTCGACAAGTAACACATATTTGGCCGTTTTGAGAGTCTAGGAGGCGGCCGGAAGGCCGTTAAGCTGATAGGAGCGAAGATCTAAAGGATTAGAGAGCAGATTCGTGTCGGTAATCATGTGGTTTGTTAATGTGACCATGCTTAGCATTCCGTTGTGATACTATTACGTTTTTACTTTCTGATTTTGGTGTCAAAACCATTTGCTTTGAGTTTATGATTAGATAAAACCTTGATTTGTGGATTAATTGTTATATTGGATTGTTTATTTATGTTTAATTTATCTTGCCAAGCTTGTTAAAAGATCCTTATGTGTTAATGACAATTATTTTCTGTTAATTATTAAGTATATCGAGTTGTATGACCATCTGCTTGATTGCTTGCCTCTTATGATTTTGATGACCATCAAGATTATATGCATAGGAATAGCGAACGTGAAACTAGGGTTAACTAGGAAATAAGTAAGTTAATGTGTGAGCCTTGTGTGACGAACCATCAACAAGAAGTTAATTGAATTAGTAATTTGATTAACTATTATTACAAGTCTTGCTTGATACGAACTGAACACTAGGAAACATGTTAGTTTAATCAACTGATCACTGCTTGATTTGACTTGTTTTCTAAAGGATTAGTAATAGCGAACGTGAATTTAATCATTTTAGAAATCGGTGAACATGAATAAATAAATCTGTGTGTGCAATTGTCTATGATTTTAAGGTGCAATTTGTCTAAACCAAAGTACCTAAAGAGATTTGTTTTCCTGTCAGTCTATCGAGATTTGCTATTTAGTTATTCGTTTGAGATTTAATAATACATTTCTTTATTCCTTTCGTGTGTTTTGTAACCTATAATCAAATATTTTAAATTAGTTCACTACCATTCCCCTTGTGTTTGACACCCTTGTTTATCAAAGCTATACTAGACTCGATCAGGTTCACTGCCTGTAGGTGTGATTTAGATGCGATAAATTAGGAATTATAAATAAAAAACTAGTGCACTAAATATTCACATCATGTACTCAGCAATCTGTTCGGGAGTAGCAGTAGTTTCATCAAAGACATATTCTTTGTCCTCATAACGAATAGCCATTCTGATGTTTTGAATCCAATCATTGAAATTCGATCCATCGAAGATGACCCTCCCTCCCACATAAGTTCATGAGGGAGAAAGAGCCGGATTGGGTTGGAAGCATTGTTTGAAGTAGACATATGAAAAGAAAGACAAAGTTTAGATTAGATAATGATCCTTAATATAACACCCAAAATGAGATATTAGGGATAGGACCCAACACAATATTTTACAATTCGGAAGAGGGATGCCGTAATCCAATTGCAAAATATTTGAAGGTAGGTAAATGACGATTTACCAATTTCCACCATGAAAAATGAAATTGAAGATTATGTTTTAAATGAAAATGAAATTCCTAGATTCTTTTGAGATTCACTGAACTTTTTCAATGGCATGTTTAAATCTCGATTATGCCCTTCAAGTTTGTGATTGGGATACCTAGGATCACAAACAAGGTGTGAAAAACCATGCAAATTAGCTTGGTACTCTCGATGTTACAAATCACCTAATCGATGTGTCGGTTAGCCATACACGCTCCATTGATCCATGATTAACACCAAGCTACCCTTTGCCACACATTGTCAGTCCCAAATTAGTGTGCCGGTTAACCACACACGCTCCACTAACGACTTAAAAAGGTGCAAAGTGCAATTTTATGGAATAACACTATTTTCATATTTTTCCTAAAGTAACTAAGATCGGGAATTTATAAAAGTTTAGTTACTTTAATAATTTTCATTATACTTATTAATGAGAATTAGCGTCCTATCCTACCTGTTCAGCTAACGACCCTCCACCAGTCAAGAAAGCGGTGGGTGAGAGTGGACACCCATTAAACCACCATTTTATAGGCAGTAACCTTATACCCCCTTATAGACTGGCTTCGTGAATGAGGCCTACTAACGATAAGACTGACTTGTCTATATATATATATATATATATATATATATATATATATATATATATATAGATAAGTATTAAACTTTAATATTATAATAGTATAAGGGTTGAATTTTAAACTTTTAAAACTCTAGGGTTTGGAAGTAAAGTTTCATTAATGTAACTTTTCAAGTTCCAAAACTTGAGGGCAAATTTTGTAACTTGTCAAGACTTTTGAAATTCATAACTTATGATCTTTTATGTTCCATGAATGAGACCTTTCCAATTCCAAACTTGTGTACAAGTTATGAAACCTTCCAAAACTCTTAGAATTCTATAACTTACATTAGTTAATGGTTTCATAAAATGACTTTTCATATTCCATAAATTGAGGAAAAGTTATGAAACATTTCAAGAACACATGTGGATCAAATTAACTAGTCCAATTATGATATGAAGAACATTTACCAATTTGACCTAATTTGATTCATATTCAAGATGGTTTCAAATTTTACAAATAACTAGTATTTCACAAAAATCAAGTAGTTATCTTAGAATTTGACAAACATCATGTTATTGGATGGGGATTAACATTACCATATCATTAAAATCGAATTTTATAAACCAAAACAGTTTGTGGTAATGTTCCTAATCCAAAACTGGCCAAAAACTCGAAAATTCTGCCAACAGATGCATCAACTCGTCGAGTGCCATAAAGGACTCGTCGAGTTCAAGGCAAACATCATCCAACTCGTCGAGTTCAATGATGGACTCAACGAGTTGGCCCTAGTATAATCCCGAAATGCAGTTTTTTCAGCTTCGAAAATTACACAATTGCATCAATGCAATAGAAAACATCCTAGGCTCTGATACTACTGTTGGGTTTTATGTACTCTAACATCCCTATGGTGCACATACAACCCTAATGCTTTGGATCTAAGTTTTCTCTATTATACATGCAATAAACATTTTTCCAAAGCATGAACCCTAAACTAGCATGCAAGGTGATATTTGAATCATAAAAATTAGTTAGAATATTACCTTGTGTAGTAGCTTGAATAACTTGGCCTCAAGAAAGCTTAGCACCAATAGTGTGATGCCTAAAATGGAATCACAAAACACCAAGAACAATTTAGGAGGAATATAGAGAGATTATGGAGACTAGAAATCGGATTCTCCTTCTTGGAATGCAAGGTGTAACCGATTTCAAGCTTATATATATATATATATATATATATATATATATATATATATATATATATATATATATATATATATATATATATATATATGTGTGTGTGTGTGTGTGTGTGTGCGCGTGTGTGTAGAATATCAAGGGTCATGTGTAACCCTAATCCATACACATTAGCCCATGACCCATCCATTTGATTTGGATAAATACTTCATGGATTAACCCATAAGCCCATCACAAATCAAACCATGGATCTTTAGCCCAACTCATATGTATCATTCTAATTAGTCTCTTTTGATCACTAAATTAATTCTTAAATTAATTCTTGACAAATACTAATTAAATAATATGATTCCTCAATTAATATATTATACTTATAATATATTAATAAATCATAAATAACCTCTTACTCAAACATCCTTCCTAACATATTGCTTTGATGAATGCAACCCAAATGGACCATGCTATTATCGAGTCAAGTACATACCAATTATAGTTATGGGCTTGGACACCTTTTCCAACAATACGCGCATCGTACTCGATTAAAGGCTTGTACGCTAAGTGTACCAGCTTGTATGCCCAACGTACTCACCTTATTCAGCCCAAACTTGATTCAATCACTTAATCCCTTAAGACAAAGCTCCAAAACATAAATCTGACTTCCTTGAGCTGGATTATCACGTAAAGTTGCCAACTTTACGTTCATGCATGGCTAAATGAAGCTCTTAAGCTTAAAGGGACTTAATAATTGACTTAATGCATGCATGACACCAAAAATCACAAAAAGCTTGCACCTTTATGCTTAAGGAGACCAAAACAAACTCAGATCTGAAAGAACAAGCCCTTAAATGACTTAACTCATCCATTAACCCAAAGAGGAACCATAAGCACAACAAACTAACTAAGAAGAGATCTAAACGTATACAAGCCAAGATGAAAACTTGATACCTCAAAATGCTTTGCCATAAGATGATGATTCTGGATCCAAAGCCTTTTCACCAAGCAAGGCAACTTCAAGCTTCTCTACTTCCTTCAAAAGGCAAAAATGAGCACAAAAGTCTTCTTAATTGCTCAAGAACACCACCAAGAGGCTAAGGGGGTCGATTTAGGGTTTTAGGAGGTTTGGGGGCTGTTAAAGAGGCCAGCCCTAAAGACTTAAGGTGCTTAAATAGGGAACACTTCCTCAAAAATTAGGGTTTAAACACCCATAATATGCCCAACGTACTCCTCGTACGCCCAACGTACGAGGCCGAGATTCGCGATCATTCCCTCCGGGTAAGCTAAGCATACGCCAATGTACGCCTAACGTACTTCGCTTCGCACTAGTACCCCCTGCATACTTCCTATGTACACCCCGCATATCCTAAAATACTCTGAAGGCCATAACTTCTTCGTTATAAATCCGATTTCGACGATCCTTATATCCACGAAAAGGTAACGAGAAACTCTACACTTTTATCAACTCATACTTGCCATAAAATTTCCCGAACAAGAATTCAATTTCCATAAAAGCCCGCTGCAATTTTACTAAAATACCCCTTGACTCCAAAACCAAATCCGAACGCCCAAATCATCTACATTATATCACCCACACCCAAATGGGTAACGGTTCGGAAAAAGGCGTTACAACTCTCCCCCACTTAAATTAGATTTCGTCCTCGAAATCATTACTTATCATTCCAGCACACCGAATAGTTGGAACAAAATAATCACAACCCTCACGCGTACCACAACCTTCCTAAAGGCAACCGCACCCAACCCTAGCAGAACTCTCCAATATTGATTAAGTTGTAACACCGTAAATTTTCAAACAAAAATTTCATTTTAAAATCACATAAATCTCATCAAAACATTTCACAAAATCCCTAATTGTCAAATTATCGAAAACACATATTCATAATTGTTTGAATAAAATCCAGGATCCTTAAAAACATAACTCCATCTCGTGTGTACAATCAAGCCGACGCCTTCCCGCGATCCTGAGAAGTACCTGAAACACATATCACATAACATGGTATGCACGAAGCCCAGTGAGTTCCCCAAAATACCACACACATCTCATTAGCCTCTCATGGCTACACTCGAATAAGACCCTCCGGTCAATGTGTCTGTAACACACATAAAAAATCATGCCCAATTTAAAACTTTTTAAACAATCCAAAAACCATTAGTTATTACAAAACTTGTTTTCAAAAGGTATAATATCAGAGTATCCCAGAAACATAAACATAAATATGAGGAGCTGTACGATCACGCCTTCGCCTTGCCGCGATCCCCTGATGTACCTGAAACAATGAACTGAAACTGTAAGCCCGAAAGCTTAGTGAGTTCCCCCAAAATACCCATACCACAACAATACACATATAATCATAAACAGCATACTATGGGTCCATTCAACCATCGGGTTGGAATACCCCAGGCCCTCAACCATCTGGTTGGAATGCCAACATACTATGGGTCCAATCATCCTTGGGATGGAATACCCCAGGCCCACAACCAACATGTTGGAATGCCCACATACTATGAGTCCAGTCATCCTCGAGATGGAATACTCACGACCCACAACCAACAGGTTGGAATGCCCATGTCTATTGGTTTTCGCACAAAGCAGATAAGCCTCAACCGCCAAACAAACATGTGCACATATAACAGATAATCACATAATAGTCTATAGACAACAACTGATCTAACGGATCATACCACATACCACATAATATTATCCTACCCTCTAGGATACCGAACTAACAGGTCATACCACATATCACATAATGTCATCCTACCCTCTAGGATACCGATCTAAAAGATCATACCAGCATAACATAACCAATAACAATTCAAAGGTCCGGCCTTGGTGCCTTAGACCCTTGGGTATAGTGAGGATAACTCACATCGCAAGTAGTGCTGAAATACTGTAATTCTCTGACTGCTGTCTCACCGGGAATCCCAAACTGTCACATAATAATAAATACTAGGTTAATACTCAACATTACTCCCTTGACTAAGTGTCCTCATAATTCATTAAGTCCATTCCCTTTTTGTTGGCCAAAGTCCCACACCAAGCCCTCAACTTAGGAGTCTATATACATAAGTCCACTATTGGCCCAATTTACTAAATTGGGCCCAATATACTTATTGGGCCTAAATCCATGATCCACTACCACTAACTGGCCCATAACATCTTATTTACTAAGTCCATCAAAGGCCCAAGTCCTTTTAGTCCATAAGCAGCCCAATACCCGAAGCCCAATAGTCAATGGCCCAACAGAGGACGTACGCGGGGCGTACTCCTCTGGTAAGCGGGGTGTACGCGACCAGATGTTGACCACCATTGGGGTGGTTGACCCAGTACGCTGGGCGTACTGGATTTACGCTGGGCGTACTGGATTTACGCTGGGCGTACCCCATAACTAGCCAAAACCTTATTAAGTGCTTAATGACTTAAGCACTTAAGTCCTAATCTTAGATCCAGAGGCCTAACATGCCCAGGGTCCATAAAGTCACGAACTTTATCACTTTGGACGTCCATAAAGTCCTAAATGCTTGGTCTAAATCCATTAAGACCTTATTTCTCTTGCATGTGACACCTACAACCTATGAGACCTTATTTTTATCACTCAAGGTCCCTTCAAGAGCCTAGAAGGACAACTCTTTTCGTCCACAACACAACAAGCACCAATTTATAGCTTTTGGGACAAGTAATGCTTCTAATAAAGTAAAATGATGAGATCTAAGCATATATGCATAAAGTTTGGAATTTTATACCTTCTGGAGCTTCTTGAGCACAAACTATCTTCATATCTATGAACTTGATCTTCTTCTCCAACACTTGGATGCAATGCCTTCCTCTTGAAACACTCTAAAACACACCAAATAAGCTTACACTCACAAGGAAGAGCTAGGGTTTTGGGGAGGACGAATGTAGGCAGTGGAGGCTGAGGGTAATCAGAGGAAATGATCCATCAGGATGTTTATATAGTCCCAAACCCTAAATATTAGGTTTTTCTCCTGACATGAGTACGCCCAGCGTACTAGGGCGCGCCTAGTACGCTCAGCGTACCCTTATGTACGCTCAACGTATTCCTTCCTGACTTAAAGTTGCAACTTTAGTACCTTTACTCCTCATGGCCCAACTCAACCAACTCCAGGGCCCACAATGGCAATTAAATAAAGAGAAGGGATTCGAAATATACCGACGAAGTTCGGGATGTTACAATTCTCCCCCACTTGACTTATACTTCGTCCCCGAAGTCTGCTGCAGCAAATAGATCCGGGTAATGCTCCCGCATCTCGGACTCGGGCTCCCAAGTCCACTCGGATCCTCTCTGATGCTCCCACTGTACCTTTACCAAAGGTATCTCCTTGTTCCGTAGAACCTTCATCTTCCTCTCCAGAATGGCCACGGGCCTCTCCACATAATTCAGGCACTCGTCAACCTGAATATCATCCAACGGTACTACTGCCTCCTGATCCATAATGCATTTTCACAACTGCGAAACGTGAAATGTGCTGTGTATCTGACGGAGTTCCTCCAGAAGATCTAATCTGTATGCAACCTTGCCTATCCTGGCGATAACCTGAAATGGTCCGATGTATCAGGGACCCAACTTTCCCCTCTTCCTGAAGCGAATCACACCCTTCCAGGGTGAAACCTTCAGTAGCACCATGTTACCTACCTGGAACTCCAACTCAGATCGGCGTCTGTCGGCGTAACTCTTCTGCCGACTCTGAGCGGTCTGTAGTCGCTGTCTAATCTGCTGAATATTCTCGGCAGTTTGCAAAACTACCTCTGTCCGTCCCATCACTCTGTGGCCAACCTCTCCCCAACAAACCGGGGTGCGACATCTCCGCCCGTACAACAGCTTGAAAGGCGGAGCGCCAACGCTGGAATGGTAGCTGTTGTTGTAGACGAACTCTGCAAGGGGTAGGTGGGAATCCCAGCTCCCACCGAAGTCAATAACACAAGCCCTCAACATGTCCTCGAGGGCTTGTATGGTCCGCTCGCTCTGACCATCGGTCTGCGGATGGAATGTTGTACTAAAGACCATCCCGCGTGCCCAGTTCCTCGTGGGGCTGCAGCTTGCCATGCGGCCTCTGATGCTCGGCCTTGACCATCCTACAGGTCAAGCACCTCTTCGATGTACCAAGCGATTTATCGCTTCATGCACGGCCACCAGTAGCTCAAACTCAAATCCCGGTACATCTTGGTGGCCCCCGGGTGAATAGAGAAGTGAGACTTATGAGCCTCCTCCATGACTGTCCGTCTGACCCCACCAGACACCGGAACCCACACCCGACCGCATTGGGTTAATAATCCCTGGCTATCCCGCACAAACCGAGTGTTCTCACCCCTGATCATCTCCAGCTTCCAGTTCTCTGGCCGCATGCCCTCGACCTGAGCATCTCTGATCAAACTCACAAGCGGAGAATCCACCGGTACCCTCATACATATCGCTGGGGTGGAAGTCCCAGCTGACTTGCGGCTCAGAGCGTCCGCCACCACATTCGCTTTACCGGGGTGGTAAAGGATCTCGCAATCGTAGTCCCTGACTACATCCAGCCACCTGTGCTGCCTCATGTTCAGGTTCGGCTGATCCATGATATTTCTGAAGCTCTTGTGATCCGTGTATATGGTACAGCGGACCCCAAATAGATAATGTCTCCATATCGTGAGAGCGAACACCACCGCTCCCATCCCTAAATCATGCATAGGGTATCTCGTCTCATGCGGCTTCAGCTGCCGCGATGCGTAGGCTATCACTCGTCCTCTTTGCATGAGGACCGCCCCTAAACCTGTGATAGATGCATAACAAAATACCACAAAATCCTCAACTCCCTCCTGGAGTGTCAAAAATGGAGCCTCACACAAACGCTGACGGAGGGTCTCAAACGCACTCTGCTGCTCAGGGCCCCACCGGAAATCCACCCCCTTCCTCGTCAGACGAGTGAGGGGTACTGCAATCTTGGAGAAATCTTGTATGAATCTCCGGTAGTACCCTGCCAATCCCAGAAAACTCCTGATATCTGAGGGAGATTTCGGAACCTCCCATTGCATGACTGCCTTGATTTTGGCCGGGTTGACCAAAATCCCATCCTGGTTAACGAGGTGCCCCAGGAACTGGACCTCTCGTAACCAAAACTCGCATTTCGAGAACTTGGCATAAAGCCGTTCTCGCCTCAGAACTCCCAATAACTCCCGCAAATGCTCCTCATGCTGCTCTCGAGTCTTAGAATACACCAAGATATCGTCGATAAACACTATGACCGAGCGATCGAGCATCGGTCTGCAAACTCGATTCATCAGGTCCATGAATACTGCTGGCGCGTTGGTGAGCCCAAACGGCATCACCACGAACTAGTAATGTCCATAACGAGTTCGGAACGCGGTCTTCTCCACGTCCTCCTCTCTGGCCCTGACCTGATGATACCCAGACCTCAAGTCTATCTTGGAAAACCAAGACACACCCTGCAATTGATCGAAAAGATCATCTATCCTCGGAAGTGGATAACGGTTTTTCACCGTTAACTTGTTCAACTCCCGGTAATCAATGCACATCCGGTTCGAACCATCCTTCTTCCTGACGAAGAGTATCAGTGCTCCCCATGGGGAACTGCTAGGTCGAATGAAATGCTTACCCAACAGTTCCTGCAGCTGTGATGACAGCTCCTGCATCTCTGGTGGTGCCAACCGGTACGACGCCTTGGCGATAAGGGCCACGCCTGGCACTAGGTCAATCCTGAACTCGACCTGCCTCTCCGGAGGTACTCCGGGTAACTCCTCCGGGAACACATAAGCAAACTCCCTGACCACCGGAACCTCTAAAACTAAAACCTGTTCTCTGGTCCGCGTATCTACCATGTATGTTAGATAACCAGCACATCCGTGCTGAATGTACTGTCGAGCCCTGGCAACTGAACAGAACCCTGAACCCAACCTGGTGCCCTCGCTATAAACAATCAGTTCTCCCCCTCTTGGGGTTCGAACTACAACTCGCTGACCCTCGCAATCTATCATGACACCGAAACGGCTAAGCCAATCCATTCCTACGATCACGCACACCTCCCCATTGGGAAGCGGTATCAAATCTATTGGAAAGGACACTCCGAAGATCTCCAACTCGCATCCTTGGTAGACCGAAGAAGCAGAAACTCCGTGTTCGTTGGCGATAGAGACTTGTAACGGACACTCTAGCTCGCCTCCTGTAACTCCAGTAGAGTATCGCATCTCTGAGTGGCAACAAACTGATAGATGTCAGTCTTGATCATGCTCAGATAGCGTGTCATCTGAGCCTGGTCCAAGGCAAACTCCGAGCAAAACATCGCCCTCTCAGTAAACATACGGGTGATTTCCGTCACCGTCTCAGTACCCTGTCTCAGCTCTAAAAACTCCTGAGATAACCGCTCACGCTCGACCTCGGAATATAGCGAGCACGGAACATGTCCCTGAACTGCTCCCAAGTAACAGCAGCTCTCTGGTCATCTGTATAAGACCTCGTCATCAATCTCCACCAGTCCTTTGCCCCGGACCTCGGCAGGTTCAGGGCACATCTGACCTTCTGGTCAGTAGGACATGAACATGTAAAGAAACACCCCTCCACATCGGACAGCCACCTCATGGATATAATGGGATCCTGAGTACCACCAAAAGTCGGGGGCTTCGTGTTACCAAAGTCCTGGTATTGGAAAACTCGCCCCGCTCCCCCTCCTGCCGCTGTTACAGCCGTAGTGGCTGCAGCGGCAGCTGTCTCGGTGAGGGCTGCATATCTGTCATCAAAGTACTCCATCATAGCGGACTTGATAGTCCCGAACAACTCCAGAATCTCACCCCGGACAATCTCGACCACCTCTTCGCGGATGATCTCCCTGACCCGATCCTCTGTCAACACTGGCCCCTCCTGGCCGATAATATCAGGTGCCGCTGGGACCTCCTGATCACCCTGTCCTGATCCCGATCCGGATCCTGTCACGAATGTGACAACCCAAAATTTTTCATTTGTATAAACTCTACAGTCAAACACTACAAATATTAGTCAAATTCATTTCAGTAATTTTTGGCCGGTTTAAAGTCCGTTTGGGTGTTTTTAATTTAAATTCGTCAAACGAACAAATAAAAGGAAGTACCTTTTAGGAGTGTTGTGTAACAATTAAACAAATAACACCTTAACTAGGTGTTTACGGCCAAACATGAGGAGTTTGGGCCGTAAACTCCCCTTTGACCATGAACTCATGCATATAGCATGAGTTTACTCTTCATTCCCTCATTCTCCAACTTTCAAACTCAAGAACTCCCCCAACTTCTCTCTCAAGTATCATAACACTCTCCTTCCAATCTTCCAAAAATGTAAGTTTTTCTTCACTTGATTTGTTGTTATAACCTTTCATCTAGTTGTTATACATCATTTCATCCATAAATTCTTCATTTTTACTTAGATCTTCAAGTGTTCTTCAAAACACCAAGAACACCAAGAAAACACACTAGTGTTTTTGGTCCTTAAACACTCTTACAAGCTTCGTATAAGTAAGTACACTCCTCCTAACTAGTTACTTACTTAGAATACTTGTTAAACACTTGACAAACATCAAAAACCCTCAAGAACACATGTGTTTACGGTCAAGGGATCTCCTTGAACCGTAAACACCATCAAGTGGTGCAAAAGTGCCACCATCACCTTCTAGGGCTTGGATATTGGACTAGAACCTTGCATGTATGAGCTAAAGACCCCAAATCACGAAATGGTTGGAGTGACCATGAGTTTACGGCCGCAAACTCATGGGTTTATGACCGTAAACTCATGGGTTTACGACCGTAAACTCCAAGGGAGTGGTCCAAGGACCGTAAACTCCAATGAAGGGCCATTTTGAGCCCTAGTCCCTTCCTAAGCCTTTGATACAAACCTAGAACACTTCCTTGAGGGGTATAAGACCTTAAAACACACAATGGTACAAATTACCATGAGTTTACGGCCGTAAACTCATGGGGGAAATGACCAAAAACCGTAAACTCTTGTGTTGTTACCAAATGGGAAGTAAACTCCAATGTGAAGCCATACTCTCTTTAGATGCAACCCTTTAGTACTCCTAACACTTGAAACAGAGTGTTTCCGTGTATTAGGGTGTTTTTACTTGATTAATTAGTTGTTAAATGACTAATTAGATACATTTATGTATCACTGCATGTTAAATAGGATCCGTGTGTGTGTTCAAGTCCTCACTTGACACTTAGCATCCTATCCGACACTTCCATCCAAACCACTCACTGCAGGTGAGTTCATACCCCTTAATCAACCTTTTAAATGATTTTAAATGCTTTTATTGGGGGGGGGGGATACAAGTTGAAACATTCTAGTTATGCTTTAATCACATGTGATTAATAACTAGAATAAACAGAAAGATTTGCTACTACTTTCAAATTGCTATCAAACTTATGGATTTTCAAGCTTTCAAACCTTTTTATTAAACTCTTTAGATGCTAAAACTGTTTTCAAACTCTTTTATACTTGCAATATTTTCAAATCCATATCTACACCAGTATATTTATATAAGTAAGACTTGAAGGACTTAGGACTGATAGCTCACCTTATTTCCTGTTCCTTGTTTGGTTGTGGACTTAGGGTATCATGTTATTTGTCCGAATGTCGTTGAATTCTTAGTTATATATCATATATATATATATATATATATATATATATATATATATATATATATATATAATGTGTGTGTGTGTGTGTGTGTGATGGATATAAAAGCTTTCACTTCAGTTCAGTACCTTTGTGCAACAAAGGCATCCAAACAACCTTACTATTTAACTATAATAGGTATAGTTAAGGGATTACTACTCACTACTGCTATTACAACGACCCATACAAGAGTCAGTACATTTATGAGTTACTACATAAGTACTACATTGAGTAACAATACATGCTATACGCTATACAAGAAAACATACTATACACTATACAAGAGAACATACTATACACTATACAAACATTGAATACTATAACAGAATGTGACATACTACTTCTCGATATGACACTTCATCGTGGTATCACTTTGTAACCAGAGTCTCCTGGAGGGAGAGCGGGCGTTGTGTGTATAGATCTATACGGGACAGACACTCCCACATCCTGACTGCTAGCTACAGTCCCAGCCGAAAGGCCAAGGGGTGACAGAATGCTACCTCACTATTTATGACCTGGAGGTTCATCCGTTATTCAGCCGTCGATCAGCATGGTTACATACGATTTCACATTCAAACCTTAAATTAACTAAATAAGAATTTAAGGCAAAAATAGACTTTTCGAGGCGTATTGTTCATTTAATACCACCTGGAGTCTACATTTTCATTACTTTAGACTCCCCGAGGTGTGCTGTACATTTAGTACTACCTGGAGTCTGTATTTTATTACTTTACGACCAGCAGTGTCCCTGCTGAGGAATAATATTAATTTCCCCTATTACACTTGTTTTGAAATCACCTTACAATGGTGAAGTCTAAAACTATATTTTCATACTGATAGTTTCACTATGGAAAAACCCTTACATTTACGAAAGAACAAACATACAAACAATCGGGTCTTGGTAGAAGACTACTTTTTACTAGAAAATATAGGGTTTTCTAGGGAGCATACTATTTACAAACATTTGAAATCAGTTACTACACTACATTGTTTACAAACATTTTTATACAAGCAATGACACTAAATACTTATGAACTCACCAGCTTTATGCTGATAAACTCTTTCAAAATAACTTGTATTCTCAGGTCATCAGTAGACAGGTACAGATGAAGCTTTTGAGAAGATGGAGCACATACATGACTCATCTTTTATTTTGATTATACTTTTGGTGTCTTACAAACGATACAGAACACACTTGTATTACAATTATTATATTAATGCAATGGATGTTGTTGCTTGTCTTTACTATTATGCATTGTTGTGATACTGTACATGACGTCCTCCACCCCAGAACGTTTCCGTCGTTCTTGGTTTTGGGGTGTGACAGATTGGTATCAGAGCACTGTTTATAGTGAATCAAGTATATCAACCCATAAAAGATATACGAACTATAAACACATCGGGATTAAATCACTCTGACCAAGAATATATACTTTTAAATAATAAAATATTTAACTAAGTATATATATACATCTATTCGTACCAGGGTCAGTATCATACTAGAACATAACAAAAGTATTATGATTGTTGAACATCACAGTTAGGCTTAGAGACATATAGTCAAACCTAAGGGGATATAGCCTGATCAACTATATTTTCTGAGGAGTGACTAGCATGTGCCTAAGAATGATTGTAATGTTGCAACAAGTCTAAAACTTACCAACACTACCACAACGAGAACATTAGAACAGAATATTATAGGAGTATTTTGCGTTACTATAAATTACATATGTGAGAACTAAAAAGGTCGTTACTAGTAGGGCAATAGTTGCTAAGTGGATACTCTAAGGTTACATGTGACTAAGACGCTATAGACTTAGAATCTGTGATCTTTGCTTTACTTCCTGTTCCTTGTTTGGTTGTGGATTTAGAGTTAGGGTCACTTATTCGAAGGTCTATCCTGTTTTGGTTGCATGTAATTGGTATGCACTATGCAAGTATTGAGTCAACTAATAACGATCATCTTATAATTATCTCAGGTTAGTACGTCTATTAACTATTCTTTCCCCATTCTCGCGTAGATACCATGGCTGACTTAAGGGTTAGCCCAAGGGGTGCCCGTCGCCAGTAGAAGATTATCTGCTCATCCTTTCTCTTCTTAAAAGAATATCCTTTCTCTTCGATATCTCTGTTTCACTTGTCTGTAAACATTCCTAACTTTGAAAGTACTCTAACTAGACTCCTAAGCTGCCAACATTTTCCCTTATGGTTTGATGTGAGACCTACTGCTAGGCCATTCTTCCTGAACTCATTTTACATAATTAATACCAGTAATATTGGTAGTTGTCTACTCTATGGGAAAGTCTGTACTCTTGTGTTCCCTACTCTGTTGTTATGACTCTATCTGATATTTGGACTATGGCGATTTAGTCCATGGAACACTCTCATCATACTTACAATCGATTCTTACTATTATCACCATCTTTATGAACTTTCAGTAAAAGATGCCGCCTCGAAAGCGCCCGACCAGAAACACGCCTGCAAATCAAACTCCACCACCACCACCCCCTCCGCAGTTCGATGCGGTGATGTTTCAGGCAGCTGTGACCGCCGCCATGGCCCAAGTAAACTCTGGTGGCGTTAGTGGAACGGGGACTGGCACTAACTCTAGCCATGGTGAAATCCATCCACGTGCACGGGAGTGTACTTATAAAGATTTCATCAGCTGCAAACCTACATACTTCAACGGAACCGGAGGGATCCTTGCACTGTCCCAATGGATCGAGAGAACAGAAGCGATCTTCGAGATGTGCTCATGCCCTGAAGGAAGCAAGATAAAGTTCGCTGCTTGCACCTTCACCCAAAGGGCCCTGACGTGGTGGAATGGCCATGTCAAATCACTCTCACTGGTAACAACTAACGTCATGGGCTGGGATACACTGAAAGACCTTATGACAAGGGAGTACTGCCCGAGGGGCGAAATTCAGAAACTCGAGGAGGAACTGTGGAACCTCAAAATGCAGGGTTCCGACATAGTGGCTTATGCATCCAGGTTCTGCGACCTGGTGGCTCTATGTCCTAACATGGTCCCCACCGAAAGCAAAAAGATCGAAAGATACATCTGGGGTCTGGTACCCCCATATCGAGGGAACGTTCTAGCATCACACCCTGCAACTTTTGATAGTGCCAAAGAATTGGCTCAAAGACTCATCGATCACGAGGTTCCTTCTACTCCATCAACAACTACAACGACTACCCCTGCATCAACCAAGACATCTGACAACAAAAGGAAGCGTCGGGACGGGAAGTAGGGCAAATCAGCTCAATCCTCTTCCCAGAACCAACAGACAGTGGCTGTCCATGCTGCCACTACTCCTGCTGCCCATGTACCAGCCAAACCATATGCAGGGAACCTACCCAAGTGCACTAAGTGATCTTTCCATCATAACGACCCCCGCCATGAAATGCACTACACTAATTGCGACCGGAAGGGCCATACTGCCCGGTTTTGCAGAGCACAACCCAAACCCATCACCCAGGTTCCCGGTACCGGAGTGAGTCAAGCTTGCTACGGGTGCGGCGAGACAGGGCACTTCAAAAGAAACTGTCCGAAAGCTGGGAATGCGGGAGGAGCAGGAAGACTACTTGCTATTGGCCACAATAAGGCAGTGGCAGACCCCACGGTAGTCACGGGTACGTTCCTTCTTGATAACTCTTATGCTTGTATCCTATTCGATAATGGGGCAGAAAGGAGCTTCGTAAACCAAAAATTTAAACACTTACTTAATCAAGCACCACAAGCACTAATAGAAACCTTCGTCATAGAAATGGCCAACGGAAAAACAGAGAATTCTAACGAGATTTACATAGGTTGTACCCTCACGCTAAATAATCATTCATTCCCAATCGACCTCATACCAGTAGCAATCCAGAGTTTCTACGTCATTATAGGCATAGACTGGCTGAGTCTTTACCGTGCCGACATTCTGTGCTTCGAAAAATCAGTCCGCCTGAACCTACCGAATCATGAAACCTTGTTGATCTACGGAGACAAACCCAGTACGAGCCTTCCTATCATCTCGAGTATTCAAGCCCAGAAGTACTTGCGTAAGGAATATCGTGCATTCCTGGCGCACATTGTCGATACGAGCCAGAAAACAAAAGACCTAAAAGACCTCCCCGTAGTACGCGATTTTCCCAACGTCTTTCCGGAAGAACTCCCAGGATTACCCCCGCAACGTCAAGTCGAGTTCCGAATCGACTTAAGTCCAGGAGCGACCCCCGTAGCCAAATCGCCCTATCATCTAGCACCTGCTGAGATGCAAGAACTGTCCGGTCAACTTAACGAACTGCTCAGCAAGGGCTTCATAAGACCAAGCTTCTCACCCTGGGGAGTACCAGTCTTGTTCGTGAAGAAAAAAGACGGATCGTTCCGTATGTGCATCGATTACAGGGAACTCAACAAGCTTGCAGTCAAAAATCGTTACCCTCTTCCTCGCATAGACGATTTATTTGACCAGCTGCAAGGGGCGAGCTACTTTTCCAAGATTGATCTGAGGTCCGGGTATCACCAGTTACGAGTACTTGAGGAGGATGTTCCGAAGACAGCCTTCCGAACTCGTTACGGACACTACGAGTTCGTAGTGATGCCTTTTGGATTGACCAATGCGCCCGCAGTATTCATGGACTTAATGAATAGGGTATGCCGTCCTTACTTGGATCAGTTCGTCATCGTTTTCATCGATGACATACTTATCTACTCTCGAAGTAAGGAGGAACATAGCGATCATTTACGACAAGTCCTAGGAACCTTACGATCAGAGAAGCTTTATGTGAAGTTCTCTAAATGCGAATTTTGGATCCGAAGAGTCGAATTCTTAGGACACGTAGTTAGCGAAGAGGGAATCCACGTGGACCCTTCCAAAATTAAAGCCATTGAGAACTGGTCAGCACCGAAGACGCCTACAGAAATTCGTCAATTTCTAGGCCTCGCTGGCTACTACCGCAGGTTGATACAGAACTTCTCTCGAATTGCGAAACCCCTCACTACATTGACCCAGAAGGGCGTGGCCTTTGACTGGGAAGAGAAGCAGGAGAAAGCGTTCCAAATGCTAAAACGAGCCTTATGCACCGCACCGATACTATCCCTCCCCGAAGGGATAGAAGACTTCGTGGTATACTGCGATGCATCCAACCAGGGGCTCGGCTGTGTTCTGATGCAACGAGGTAAGGTCATCGCCTACGCCTCAAGACAGATGAAGACACACGAGGTCAACTACACCACACACGATTTCGAATTGGGAGCGGTTGTGTTCGCTCTGAAAATCTGGAGACACTACCTGTATGGTACGAAGAGCACTATCTTTACAGACCACAAAAGCCTACAACACATATTCAACCAGAAGGAGCTCAATATGAGACAACGACGGTGGGTCGAACTACTCAATGACTACGAATGTGAAATTCATTATCATCCAGGTAAAGCCAATGTAGTAGCAGACGTCCTAAGTCGGAAGGAGTACTCTGGTCGAAGAGTCAAGTCATTCACAATGACTATCCATTCGCATCTATCCGCACAAATTAAGGAGGCTCAGCTCGAAGCCTTAAAACCTGAAAATGTGACGGGAGAATCCCTGCGTGGAATGGATAAGAACCTAGAAGTCAAGGGTGACGGAGCCTTATATCTCATGGACCGGATCTGGACACCGCGACACGGTGGCTTCAGGGACTTGGTCATGAAGGAAGCACACAACACTCGATATTCCGTCCACCCGGGTTCAGATAAGATGTATCTGGATCTTAAAAAGCTATACTGGTGGCCTAACATGAAAGCAGAGATTGCTACCTTCGTGAGTAAATGCCTTACTTGCACCAAGGTCAAGGTCGAATACCAGAAACCCTCAGGCCTATTACAAGAGCCGGAGATACTGGAATGGAAGTGGGAGCGGATCACTATGGACTTCATAACCAAGCTACCCAAGACAACGAGTGGGCTTGATACCATTTGGGTCATCGTCGACAGATTGACCAAGTCCGCACACTTCCTGCCTATCAAAGAAACTGACAAAATGGAGAAGCTCACAAGAACATACATTAGGGAGATCGTACGACTGCATGGTGTTCCTATATCTATTATCTCCGATAGAGATAGTAGATTCACTTCAAGGTTCTGGCAGTCACTACAAAGCTCCTTAGGAACGAGGCTGGACATGAGTACGGCCTACCATCCATAGACCGACGGACAAAGTGAGAGAACTATCCAATCCATAGAAGATATGTTGCGAGCCTGTGTGATCGACTTTGGGAAGGCGTGGGATACTCACTTACCCCTCGTCGAATTCTCTTACAACAACAGTTATCACACGAGCATCAAGGCTGCTTCATTTGAAGCCCTCTACGGCCGGAAGTGCAGATCCCCTCTGTGCTGGGTTGAGGTGGGTGACACTCAGTTAGCTAAAGGACGAGTTCCTGACAGCACTCTCACGGGTCCGGAGATCATTCGGGAAACGACAGAGAAGATCGTTCAGATTCGTGAACGATTGAAAGCCTCTAGAGACCGACAGAAAAGCTACGCTAACAAACGGAGGAAACCTTTGGAATTCCAGGTGGGAGACCGAGTCCTTTTGAAGGTCTCACCCTGGAAGGGCTTGATACGCTTCGGAAAGCGTGGAAAGCTAAATCCAAGATACATAGGGCCTTTCGAGATTCTCGCTAGAATCGGCCCCATAGCTTACAAACTCAACTTACCCCGCGAACTTAGTAATGTACATCCTACCTTCCACGTCTCGAACTTGAAAAAGTGCCTATCCGATGAGACTCTTGTAATCCCACTCGACGAGATCGAGATCAACGAGAGCCTCAACTTCGTAGAAGAACCTGTAGAGATCATGGACCGAGAGGTCAAACGAACGAAACAAAGTCGTATCCCGATAGTGAAGGTTCGCTGGAACGCCAAGCGAGGACCTGAATTCACTTGGGAGCGCGAGGATCAAATGAAACTTAAATATCCTCATCTTTTTACTTAGTTATATTGCAATAACTTAGTTGCTTGAACGCTAATTTCGGGACGAAATTCCTTTTAACGGGGGGATGATGTGACAACCCGAAATTTTTCATTTGTATAAACTCTACAGTCAAACACTACAAATATTAGTCAAATTCATTTCAGTACATTTTTGGCCGGTTTAAAGTCCGTTTGGGTGTTTTTAATTTAAATTCGTCAAACGAACAAATAAAAGGAAGTACCTTTTATGAGTGTTGTGTAACAATTAAACAAATAACACCTTAACTAGGTGTTTACGGCCAAACATGAGGAGTTTGGGCCGTAAACTCCCCTTTGACCATGAACTCATGCATATAGCATGAGTTTACTCTTCATTCCCTCATTCTCCAACTTTCAAACTCAAGAACTCCCCCAACTTCTCTCTCAAGTATCATAACACTCTCCTTCCAATCTTCCAAAAATGTAAGTTTTTCTTCACTTGATTTGTTGTTATAACCTTTCATCTAGTTGTTATACATCATTTCATCCATAAATTCTTCATTTTTACTTAGATCTTCAAGTGTTCTTCAAAACACCAAGAACACCAAGAACACACACTAGTGTTTTTGGTCCTTAAACACTCTTACAAGATTCCTATAAGTAAGTACACTCCTCCTAACTAGTTACTTACTTAGAATACTTGTTAAACACTTGACAAACATCAAAAACCCTCAAGAACACATGTGTTTACGGTCAAGGGATCTCCTTGAACCGTAAACACCATCAAGTGGTGCAAAAGTGCCAACATCACCTTCTAGGGCTTGGATATTGGACTAGAACCTTGCATGCATGAGCTAAAGACCCCAAATCACGAAATGGTTGGAGTGGCCATGAGTTTACGGCTGCAAACTCATGGGTTTACGACCGTAAACTCATGGGTTTACGACCGTAAACTCCAAGGGAGTGGTCCAAGGACCGTAAACTCCAATGAAGGGCCATTTTGAGCCCTAGTCCCTTCCTAAGCTTTGATACAAACCTAGAACACTTCCTTGAGGGGTATAAGACCTTAAAACACACAATGGTACAAATTACCATGAGTTTACGGCCGTAAACTCATGGGGGAAATGACCAAAAACCGTAAACTCTTGTGTTGTTACCAAATGGGAAGTAAACTCCAATGTGAAGCCATACTCTCTTTAGATGCAACCCTTTAGTACTCCTAACACTTGAAACAGAGTGTTTCCATGTATTAGGGTGTTTTTACTTGATTAATTAGTTGTTAAATGACTAATTAGATACATTTATGTATCACTGCATGTTAAATAGGATCCGTGTGTGTGTTCAAGTCCTCACTTGACACTTAGCATCCTATCCGGCACTTCCATCCAAACCACTCACTGCAGGTGAGTTCATACCCCTTAATCAACCTTTTAAATGATTTTAAATGCTTTTATGGGGGGGGATACAAGTTGAAACATTCTAGTTATTGCTTTAATCACATGTGATTAATAACTAGAATAAACAGAAAGATTTGCTACTACTTTCAAATTGCTATCAAACTTATGGATTTTCAAGCTTTCAAACCTTTTTATTAAACTCTTTAGATGCTAAAACTGTTTTCAAACTCTTTTATACTTGCAATATTTTCAAATCCATATCTACACCAGTATATTTATATAAGTAAGACTTGAAGGACTTAGGACTGATAGCTCACCTTATTTCCTGTTCCTTGTTTGGTTGTGGACTTAGGGTATCATGTTATTTGTCCGAATGTCGTTGAATTCTTAGTTATATATCATATATATATATATATATATATATATATATATGTGTGTGATGGATATAAAAGCTTTCACTTCAGTTCAGTACCTTTGTGCAACAAAGGCATCCAAACAACCTTACTATTTAACTATAATAGGTATAGTTAAGGGATTACTACTCACTACTACTATTACAACGACCCATACAAGAGTCAGTACATTTATGAGTTACTACATAAGTACTACATTGAGTAACAATACATGCTATACGCTATACAAGAAAACATACTATACACTATACAAGAGAACATACTATACACTATACAAACATTGAATACTATAACAGAATGTGACATACTACTTCTCGATACGACACTTCATCGTGGTATCACTTTGTAACCAGAGTCTCCTGGAGGGAGAGCGGGCGTTGTGTGTATAGATCTATACGGGACAGACACTCCCACATCCTGACTGCTAGCTACAGTCCCAGCCGAAAGGCCAAGGGGTGACAGAATGCTACCTCACTATTTATGACCTGGAGGGTCATCCGTTATTCAGCCGTCGATCAGCATGGTTACGTACGATTTCACATTCAAACCTTAAATTAACTAAATAAGAATTTAAGGCAAAAATAGACTTTTCGAGGCGTAGTGTTCATTTAATACCACCTGGAGTCTACATTTTCATTACTTTAGACTCCCCGAGGTGTGCTGTACATTTAGTACTACCTGGAGTCTGTATTTTATTACTTTACGACCAGCAGTGTCCCTGCTGAGGAATAATATTAATTTCCCCTATTACACTTGTTTTGAAATCACCTTACAAGGGTGAAGTCTAAAACTATATTTTCATACTGATAGTTTCACTATGGAAAAACCCTTACATTTACGAAAGAACAAACATACAAACAATCGGGTCTTGGTAGAAGACTACTTTTTACTATAAAATATAGGGTTTTCTAGGGAGCATACTATTTACAAACATTTGAAATCAGTTACTACACTACATTGTTTACAAACATTTTTATACAAGCAATGACACTAAATACTTATGAACTCACCAGCTTTATGCTGATAAACTCTTTCAAAATAACTTGTATTCTCAGGTCATCAGTAGACAGGTACAGATGAAGCTTTTGAGAAGATGGAGCACATACATGACTCATCTTTTATTTTGATTATACTTTTGGTGTCTTACAAACAATACAGAACACACTTGTATTACAATTATTATATTAATGCAATGGATGTTGTTGCTTGTCTTTACTATTATGCATTGTTGTGATAATGTACATGACGTCCTCCACCCCAGAACGTTTTCGCCATTCTTGGTTTTGGGGTGTAACAACGAAACGCCTCGTAACCACCATACTGAAAGTATATCAGGAAGATATCGGCAAATCCGCATAAATGACCGGGAACCAACTTCCGACTAAACCCTAAGGGATGTGACTTCCTTGCTACGTGTATGGGTCCTGTGCTTTCAGTAGTATGGGCCCCTACTACCTTCTACACCTACCCATATTTGTCTCAAGTATCACCACAACACCCTAACACTATATATGCATCTAGTGGTCACTCAACCTCACTCCTAGAGGAAGGCTAACTGTCTCATAACTGACCTACTAGTCTCGCACAACCCACCCATCCATGAAACTTCCACCAACCCTGCAGCACTAGTGTATGCTAGTCATACATAACGCTGGACCCTATAGACTTTCGAATATCCAATCCTACCCTAAGCTCCCAATCAAACAAGAACAGAACATAAGGCCAAATCAAACATTCTCAGGCTATAAGATCTTAATTATGTATAACCATGATGCATACACTAAGCAACTACAGTAATGATGTCAATCTCATATAAAGGAAACCCTAGGCTAGCAGGCATCATGGAATCAGGCAGTTCTATCATGCAATTCCTGAAGATCCATAGCCTAGCACTAGCATGTTGTTCTAACATATCACATAATCAAATAACTATATGGTATTTTGGGGTCACTTACTGGCTCCGGCTGATCGTACACCCTGCATCCTCCTTTACTTATTTTCAAAAAACCCTTTAAAAATCATTTTCAAAATCTTTTCCTTGATTTGAGATAGGAGTCACACGAGTGTTCCTCCAATTCACTCAAACCAAGGCTCTGATACCAACTTGTAACACACATAAAAAAATCATGCCCAATTTAATTCTTTTTAAACAATCCAAAAACCATTAGTTATTACAAAACTTGTTTTCAAAAGGTATAATATCAGAGTATCCAAGAAACATAAACATAAATATGAGGAGCTGTATGATCACGCCTTCGCCTTGTCGCGATTCCCTGATGTACCTGAAACAATGAACTGAAATTGTAAGCCCGAAAGCTTAGTGAGTTCCCCCAAAATACCCATACCACAAAAATACACATATAATCATAAACAACATACTATGGGTCCAGTCATCCATTAGTTTGGAATACCCCAGGCCCTCAAACATCCGGTTGGAATGCCAACATACTATGGGTCCAATCATCCTCCGGATGGAATACCCTAGGCCCACAACCAACAGGTTGGAATGCCCACATACTATGAGTCCAATCATCCTCGGGATGGAATACTCACGGCCCACAACCAACAGGTTGAAATGCCCAGGTCTATTGGCTTTCGCACAAACCAGATAAGCCTCAACCGCCAAACAAACATGTGCACATATAACAGATAATCACATAATAGTCTATAGACAACAACTGATCTAACGGATCATACCACATACCACATAATATTATCCTACCCTCTAGGATGCCGAACTAACAGGTCATACCACATGTCACATAATGTCATCCTACCTTCTAGGATACCGATCTAATAGATCATGCCAGCATAACATAACCAATAACAATTTAAAGGGCCGGCCTTGGTGCCTTAGACCCTTGGGTATAGTGAGGATAACTCACATCGCAATTAGTGCTGAAATACTGTAATTCTCTGACTGTTGTCTCATTGGGAATCCCGAACTGTCACATAATAATAAATACTAGGTTAATACTCAACATTACTCCCTTGACTAAGTGTCCTCATAACTAATTAAGTCCATTCCATTTTTGTTGGCCAAAGTCCCACACCAAGCCCTCAACTTGGGAGTCCATATACATAAGTCCACTATTGGCCCAATTTACTAAATTGGGCCCAATCTCCTTATTGGGCCTAAATCCATGATCCACTACCACTAACTGGCCCATAACATCTTATTTACTAAGACCATCAAAGGCTCAAGTCCCTTTAGTCCATAAGCAGCCCAATACCCGAAGCCCAATTGCCAATGGCCCAACACAGGACGTACGCGGGGCGTACGCGACCAGATGTTGACCACCATCGGGGTGGTTGACCCAGTACGCCGGGCGTACTGGATTTACAATGGGCGTACCCCATAAATGGGCAAAACCTTATTAAGTGCTTAATGGCTTAAGCACTTAAGTCCTAATCTCATATCCAGAGGCCTAACATGCCCAGGGTCCATAAAGTTACGAAGTTTATCACTTTGGACGTCCATAAAGTCCTAAATGCTTGGTCTTAATCCATAAAGACCTTATTTCTCTTGCATGGGACACCTACAGCCTATGGGACCTTATTTTTATCACTCAAGGTCCCTTCAAGAGCCTGGAAGGACAACTCTTTTCGTCCACAACACAACATGCACCAATTTATGGCTTTTGGGACAAGAAATGCTTCTAATAAAGTAAAATGATGAGATCTAAGCATATATGCATAACGTTTGGAACTTTATACCTTCTGGAGCTTCTTGAGCACAAACTATCTTCAGATCTATGAAGTTGATCTTCTTCTCCAACACCTGGATGCAATGCCTTCCTCTTGAAACACTCTAAAACACACCAAATAAGCTTACACTCACAAGGAAGAGCTAGGGTTTTGGGGAGGACGAATGTAGGCAGTGGAGGCTGAGGATAATCAGAGGAAATGATCCATAAGGATGTTTATATAGTCCCCAAACCCTAAATATTAGGTTTTTCTCCTGACATGAGTACGCCCAGCGTACTAGGGCGCGCCTAGTACGCTCAGCGTACTCCTTCCTGAGTTAATGTTGCAACTTTAGTACCTTTACTCCTCATGGCCCAACTCAACCAACTCCAGGGACGACAATGGCAATTAAATAAAGAGAATGGATTCGAAATATACCGGCGAAGTTCGGAATGTTACAATGTCTCAATGGAACCCTCTGGTCCCACAACTCGGGTGGACCCTCCGGTCCTAACTCGGTAAGCTCAGAATAATACACAACATAAATCACAAAGACATAATGCAGGATATCACAATACTCATGTGACAACCCGAACCTTTTTCCGTTTCTGTTATACGATTTCCATTAGTAAAATTTGAATTTTATTAATTTTCCGTCAAACTTCTTGATTTAGAAAATCATCTAGTTTTATATAATTAAATTTATATATGCGAGTCAGAACCAAATCACGCGAAAACCCGAATCTCTCGAAAAATCAAACAATTTCCGGCCTTAGTGAGTTTATGACCGTAAACCCGTGTACGATCGTACACTCGTTTACGGCCAGCGTCGGGTGAACCCCCCACCACCGACCACGAAAACCCCTATAAATATGAGACCCCCATCCTCATTTGAACACTTTTGACCGGAAAATCTCTCATTCTCTCTCTAGAACCCTTAACCGCAAACACCTAAAACACCCCTTTTCTTCCGAAAAACATCAAAAATCATCATTTGGGGTCGACTGGGAGCATCTGGAACACGTTTTCTGCGAAATCAAACACCCTTGTTCTTGAGTTTACGGCCGTACACACTTCATATCTTCAAATCTTCAAAGGCCGTAAACCCGTTTACGGCCGTACACTCATCGAATCTTCAAAGGCCGTAAACCTAATTCACGGCCGTAAACTGCCTGTCGACCGTAAACTCCCTTCACGGTCGTAAACCCCTGTTCACGGTCGTACACGCCTCTTCAGTAGTGAAAAACTCGTTTTCCGATTCAACCAAGTCTCGGTAACATTCCTTAACCGAAAACAAGTGTTTTTCTAACACTTTAATTAACGAAATCGCTAATTTAAATGCATATATGTATTTATTGATATTAGGACTCCGTTAAGTGCCACGTACAACAACCCGAGGATCTTCGTTTCCAGTCGACGTTTTCACACAAATACTGTGAGTTCATACCCCTATATTTTTATGATTTTTAATGTTTTCAGGGGGAATACAAGCCAAACAGAAATGATTTTGTGAAACTAAAACAAAAGGATTTCAACGAGTTTAAAACTTATGCAATTGATACAGTTAAATGATTTCCCACGTTTTATGAAACATTTAGACATTTTCTCCCTTTTGTATTAAGTTGAGCATAAATGACACTTTCAATTTGGAATTATAATTGCATAGTTTTCAGAACATCTTACAAACCAAGTACATAACTTTTCAATCAAACTATAATAGGTATAGTTTGGGGAATTCAATACATAGTTTCTTTTACCAATTCAGATTACATTCATAGGTAACCACATAAACTATGACAGATTTAGTTTATGACATACATTACTACAAGAGAACAACGTTTAATAATTATTTAAGTATAATTATTATCTTACACATTATACATACAGAGTTCAATACAGTAGATCACTACAGAACCACACGTAAACTAGTTAATACAGGATTGTAAGACCACTATTCAATTGTACCCTTCTGGGTACTGGTAAAATCCTTAACTTTTAGTGTAACCAGAGTTTCCTGGGGTGGGGGGGGAGAGCGTGAGATTTGTAAATAGATCTATTCGGGACTGACAATCCCACACCTAAACTGCTAGATACAGTTAGGCAGGCATGCCTGGGGTGACAAATATCATACCGTACGACGCCTGAAGAACGTCGCTGAGGTCATCAGTCATATCAAGCATGTTTATACGAACTCACACTAGTATAAACTAATCATTTGTTTACGTGATTCAATTCTTCATTAGTTTTATTTTAAGTAATAGAACTACCATACATTACTGGAGGATTCCAGGGGATACAATTCATGGTTTTATTTTAAGTAATAAAACTACTATACATATTGGTGTTAGCCAGGGTTTTCATACTATACATACTGGTGTTAGCCATGGTTTTCATACTATACATTACTTACATTACTGGTGGTAGCCAGGGATTTCATACAAGAACTTTTATACAAAACAATACAATACAACCGGTGGTACCAGGCATACATATAAGTACTTTCAGACACAAGAACTGAATTCAATAACGAACTTACAAATGGTCTTAGGGTTTAAGACTGCTTTTCATTACTTAAGAAAATATTGGATTTTCTTGGAAACATACAAACATTTTCACGGATTCATCAACAGGTTTTCATTACAAAAACATGCTTATGAACTCACCGGCTTTATGCTGATACTCTTTCAAAACTGCTTGTATTCTCAGGAAATCAGTAGACAGGTATCACCTGGAGTTTTGAGAAGACGGAGCATGTAGAGTCGCGTCTTTACATTTTGCTTATACTTTTGATGTATGCAAACAAGACTTAAACAGATGTAAACCTTTTTCATATATGTATTCAATGTAATGGTTGTGTTTACTATGATTGCTATGATACAATTGTTGTGATACTACACATGTGGTCCTCCACCCCGAACCTTTCCGCCGTTCCGGTTTGGGGGTGTGACAGATTGGTATCAGAGCTCTTGTTTATAGTGAACTAAGTATACCGAACCTTACATGGTATACAACTATAAACACTAAGGGGCTGAAGCGCTCTGAACTAAAAGTATACTTTTAAAATATAAGTATCTTATAAGAAGTATACAAGTATACCTACATACCAGAACCAGAGTCATAAGTAGAACAAAACAAAAGTATTTGGATGTTGGACACTGCGGTTAAACCTGGGCAGTTATGTAATCATGGCTAGGGTCAATATAGCCTGATCAACAATATTTATTCGAGACATGACCAACATGTGCTCGGGAGTGACTGTGGTGTTGCAGCAAGCCTAAAACTTACCAAGCATATATACATCAGATATCGATTGAACAAAACATACAACTTAAAATACTATAGGAGTATTTTAGCTAGAGCCGAATACAGTATAGAGATTCATTCCAAGTGTTGCTACATATTTCTTCTAGCGGTAGTTTACTTGTATTATTAATCCTTCCCTACTTATCGCTTAGTAGAACACTTTAATTATCAGGCTGAGATATATCTTTGTGTTATATCTCTTGATTCTAAAATTTTAGAGGACTTAACATCCTCTTTTTTTTCTTCATTTCTTATAGAGCAAGATGCCTCCCCGAAGGAGACCCAACAGAAGGAACAACGATCCTCCGCTGCCACCACCTCCTCAGTTCGACCCAACTATGTTCCATGCATCAGTTACGGCTGTTGTGGCTGCGGCGATGTCGCAGATAAATCAGGGCAGCTGTGGTGGATCTGGAGGTGGACCCGATTCACAAAGTCATGATGGGGGTCAGGGACATTAGAAGGAGTATTCCTATAAAGACTTCAAGAATGCCAAACCCAAGTCCATCGATGGCAATGGTGGAGTCATTTCCTTAACTCAATGGTTCGAGAAGATCGAATCCATCTTCGAGATTTGTGCCGGTTCCGAAACTAACAAGGTGAAGTTCGCCGCCTGCACCTTCACCGACAGAGCACTGACCTGGTGGAATGGTCGTGTCAAATCCCTAACCCTGCCTGTAGCAAATGCCATAGGTTGGGAGAGCCTGGAAGAACTCATGCTGGCTGAGTACTGCCCGAGGGGTGAGATGCAGAAGTTAGAGCACGAGCTCTAGAACCTGAAGATGAAGGGTTCTGACATTGCTGCCTACACAGCTAGATTCTGTGATCTGACTCTCCTCTGTCCGGGAATGGTCACCCCGGAAAGCAAGAAGATTGAAAGGTACATTTGGGGATTAACGCCCCCAACTCAAGGAAATGTTTTGGCTGCTAGGCCCACTACATTTGATAGCGCCAAGTGTCTGGCGCAGACTCTGATAGATCACGGGGTCGATCTTGATGAGGTAACAACCGCTTCCGAACCACCAAAGGCAAGTGGTGGAAAGAAAAAGTTCTGGAACAAACGAAAGGGCCAGTCTTCGCAGTAGCCCTCCAAGAAACAGCAAATAGTGGCAGTTCACGCTGCTACTACTCCAGCTGTTGTTCCAACCACCCAAGCACCTACCAGCGGATATGTTGGTACTCTTCCAAAGTGCAACAAGTGTAACTTTCACCATCACGGACCCTGCCGTGATATGCAATGCAACAGCTGTGGAAAGAAGGGTCACACGACTCGATACTGCAAGGCACCAGTCCAACCAACCAATCAGGCTCCGGGAGCGGGCGCAGGTCAAGCCTGTTATGGCGGTGGAGAGGCTGGACACTTCAAAAGAAATTTCCCCAAGGCAACAATAACTGGCAACACAGGGAGGGTACTAGCTATGGGCCAGGAGGAAGCAGTCGCTGATCCTACCGTTGTTACGGGTACGTTTCTCCTTGACAACTCTTATGCATGCATTCTTTTCGATTCTGGTGCGGAGAGGAGCTTTGTTAGTCATGCATTCAAACATCTACTCAAATGTAAATCCTAACCTTTAACAGAAACATTTACCGTCGAGATGGCTAACGGAAAGAAAGAGAGCACTAACGATATATTCATAGGTTGTACACTTACCCTGAACAATCATTCATTTCCCATCGATCTTATGTCAGTATCCATAAAGAGCTTTGATGTCATAATCGGCATTGATTGGTTGAGCCCCAATCGTGTTGATATCCTTTGCTACGAGAAAGCTATCCGTCTCAATCTTCCCTCTGGCGAAGCCCTCACTATTTACGGTGATAAACTCAGTTCGAACCTTCGTATCATTTCATGCATCAAAGCCCAAAAGTATCTGTGGAAGGAATGCCATGCATTCCTAGCTCATGTTGTTGACGAAACACGAGAAGTTAAAGACCTCGAGAGCATCCCCGAAGTCTGTAACTTTCCTGATGTCTTCCGCGAAGATCTTCCAGGAATTCCTCCCAAGCGCCAAGTCGAGTTTCGTATCGACTTAATCCCCGGAGCTACTCCTGTAGCTAAATCCCCATATCGTCTAGCGCCGACATAAATGCAAGAGTTGTCCAGCTAGGTCAATGAGCTTCTCAGCAAAGGATTCATAAGACCGAGTTCCTCACCTTGGGGAGCCCCGATCTTATTCGTGAAAAAGAAAGATGGATCCTTTCGGATGTGAACAAGCTGGCCATCAAAAACCGTTATCCCTTACTCAGAATCGACGATCTCTTCGACCAACTTCAGGGAGCCAGTTACTTCTCAAAGATAGACATAAGATCAGGGTACCATCAGTTGCGAGTTCATGAGAATGATGTTCCCAAGACAGCATTCCGAACTCGCTATAGACACTACGAGTTTGTAGTAATGCCCTTCGGTCTAACCAACACACCCGCAATATTCATGGATCTGATGAATCGGGTGTGCCGCCCTTTCCAAGCCAAGTTCGTGATCGTGTTTATTGACGATATACTTGTCTATTCGCAGAGTGAAGATGATCATAAACAACACTTGAGACTAGTGCTAGAAACATTAAGGGCGGAGAAACTATATGCAAAGTTCTCAAAGTGTGAGTTCTAGACCAGGAAGGTAATTTTCCTTGGTCACGTGGTTAGCGAGGATGTCACACCCATAAAATTCGAGCCAATTTAAAACTTTTTAAATCATTTGAAACCATTCAGTTATTACAATTTGTTTTCAAAATAGTTTATACATCAGAGTTCCCAGAAATCATAATCATCAATCGAGGAAGTGTACGGTCACGCCTTCGCCTCCCCGCGGCCATCCGCTGAACCTGAAACAATAAACTGAAACTGTAAGCCCGAAAGCTTAGTGAGTTGCCCCCAAAATACCAAC
This sequence comes from Lactuca virosa, assembly GCF_052849685.1. NCBI lineage: Eukaryota > Viridiplantae > Streptophyta > Magnoliopsida > Asterales > Asteraceae > Lactuca > Lactuca virosa. Next base: position 38,340,453 of record NC_136431.1, on the reverse strand, counting down.
CTCATATAACCATAATCATATCATATCAATGAATACAGAATAACAATGCATCTCGAGTATACAGTGTGATTGGTCCGCCCGCACCGGGCCTTCAGTCCACCCGGTCCACTCTCTGAGTCTACAGTATGACTGGACCGCCCACACCGGGCCTACAGTCCATCTGGATCTATCCCGAGCCTTCGGTATGATTGGACCGCCATACGGCCTACAGTCTATCTGGACCGCTCGTAGGGTATGTTGGCCTTCAGCACAAGGCAGGACCGCCTCAACCCAAACATCAAGCAAATAACCATGTGCACATATAACAGGTAATCACGTAACAGTCCATAGACATACAAACCAATCTAGCAGATCATATAGTATAGCAACATCCTAACCAGGATACCGACCTAACCGGTCACTAACATGGCATCATCCTATATACCAGGATACCGACCCTAACCGGGTCACTAAACATAACACCGTCCTAATTACCAGGACGCCGACCATCGGCCTTTTCTTCTTGCAGACAACACATAATAGCCAAGTACCACCCGATGATACTATTCCTTCCTGTCAGGAACACACTTCCGTGACTTGCAACTACTAGGTACCACCATGACCCAGTGGGTCCTCCCACAGTGTCAAACTACCCTTCCCTTTCCAAACTAGAGATAGCCCGAGTAACTCGCAATGTTGGGACCCAAACCATCCTCTTCTTGAATCCATTCTCTCTCGTGTTGACATGATACTGCATCCCATGAATTAACCAGCTATATCTCATAACCACTCGCACCTGACCCAATCAGCCTCGGGCTGGAATACCAGGCACACCTATAACGGGTCCAGTCATCCCTAGGGTGGAATACCCACTCATTCCCACACATGTTTGGCCTAATCAACCCTCGGGTTGGAATACCAAACGCGCCGGGTCCAATCAATCATAGGGTCCGGTCATCCTCATGATGGAATACCCTAGATTGGAATACCACTACTCACATAACCCATGCCTTCAACCATACTTGAAGCCCAAGGATCCCAACCTCGCAGCTCCCTCTATCTACTCTGACTTGACACAACCGAGTACAACTTACCCAAATCTCAACAATACGCTTACCTCAAACTTGCTACAGCAGGGAATATAACTATCACGATCTCTACGCCCACGACCTATGACTGGAATACCCTTACGTGGTCCTCAGCATAAGTCTGGATTGCTTCTGAGCCCACATCACGAGTCTGGTATGCCCTCCCCGGCCCTCAGCTCATGACTGGAATGCTCCCGATGACCGATCGACACTACTGTCGTCACGTTCGTTTCTCAACACTTCGACCCTACAAATATCCACTTTCCTCCGCCACTCGAAGGGCCTAAACAAATCTCCTTTCATCAACGCACAACATACGATGCGAAAATTACTACCACACACGAATCACAATGGCTCAAATCAACAACAACACACCTACCACTACCGGCCAACCAGCACGACCCTCATACCTAACCCATACCACTTCCTTCGGGTTAGCATACCAACATGCCTAATCAATCCAACTATCGAGTCGAAAAATCTCAGGGTTTGCTGGCCTACCGCCTCAACCCTACTGCTCCCTTCGAGCCTCCGTGCCTACGACTTACAGTCGGCCCGCACCGGGTATCTTGGCCTACTGCGTAGAGCATGACCGCCTCAACCCTATCCAAATGCCATAGACAATCATGCAAAAGATCTAACCTGGTTCCCAGAACCGGAATGACAGGATATTCTAATTCCAAACCTTCCCAAAACTGACGAATACCCATTCAGATCCACTCTCCGTCTCCAACTGGAGTATTACCCGATCCAAGATGATGAAACCTCGGAGACACTCCGAACTGATGAGATCACCAAGATCCTTTAAACTCCGTCCGACCACTAATAACACTTCCGATCAACCAAAACACACCGGAGTCCTCGGCCTACTCCAACCGCAGGTTCAAAATTTGGAACAAACCCATTTATTGCTATAGCATAGCAGCCTACTCAATACCCGAACATAGATCTACTACATATACAGAGTCTTCAGCATGACTGGACCGCCCTACCAGGCCTTCAGTCTATCTGGACCACTCTCAGAACCTTCAGCATGTCTGGACCACCTCTCTGGGCCTGCAGCGTGTCTGGACCGCTCTGAACCGTTGAGCATCTCCCTGGACCACCCCTCTTGATGCTCTCTCTCATGCATCCTGTTCTCACCCACTTGGGGCTTCGAACTTCTGATCTACTCTGTGGACTATATCTCCATCCCAACCCTAGGCCTCATGTCGATTGTCCACCCTCTCGGAAATCCGTGGTCTGTTCCCTGACCCGCGTGTCTACTACACACGCTAAATAACCCGCACTCCTGTGCTGAGTGTATTGTCGATCCCTGGCAGCTAACAAAACCCTCAATCTATCAATCCAAAAACCCTAAGAGTCGAGTACACCCTCGACCGAATACTCGAACTGAACTCAAACCATGATCAAAACTCCAACCTGATTTCCACAAATTCTGCTATCTATCACCGAGAAGAAGTGATACACATGCTGGGGAGTTTTACCAGACTCCCAACTCACACAATCCTCCAACCAAACAGCCACTTGGTTTGTCTTCCTTCCTGCCAACGATGCGAGACTTATCCCATTTTCAACACCGCTCTTGCTTCTGTATCCTGGGACGATTCTCCCCCACTTAGATTCGACAAAGTCTTCACAATACATGGACATTGGGGAAATTACCAACCCTCCTCACTTTCCCACAATTGATCCGATGACGACCAACTCTTTCCCAATTTGTCATACACTTCTAATAACCAGATGGACACTTACTGCATCCCAGTGCAATCGACAGTCACTAATGCTTGAATGGCCCCACCCTCATGTCCTGGAGACCAAGAGATAAATTCAGCAAATAATACCCCAGCCACGAACCACTTCCCTTGTCGCTTTCCTCCGCCAATCAATAATGCTTACTAAAACCACTGAATCCTGACAATGATGAATAACCATCTTGTGGGACCCTGTCCACAGACCTCCCACATAATACCCTTCTTCCTAAAGCATTCTAACAATCCTCCCGCTTTCGACTCTAGAACTCATCATTTAGGACCTCGCACCCTGACTCACTCACCAGCTCAATCATCCACCGCTGAACTGCAGTAGCTGAAACAACCTTTGCCCTAAACCAGGCTACAATCACTTCCAAGACGTAGTCTACAATCCCGAAAGTGCAATAGATCGCACCAACAATCCTTAGCGAAAAGGACTTCCAAAACACTTATGCTACATCGACCCACCCCCGCTTACCAGCGCTAAACCATTGTCGCCAATCCCGACAACCAACTAACCCCGAGTTAGAATACAACCTGATCTTGGGGTCACAAGCCTGCTTAATTCTTCGAGCTCGTAAACTGAAAGGGCACAATCCTTGCCCTAGAAAATAAACCATTTTAATTCCAGTTGCATAACTCCAGCTGAACATAATCATTACTCCTTTCCGGAGTCCCCGCGACTCACATTCCGGCCTCAAACAAAACCCTCGAAGCCTCAATCTAGAATCGCATGTTCTAGACTCTCCCGCTTAACCCGCAGACTGTAACAAGTACAGAACACCTCACTGATCCCAAGCAGCTGCAGCTCTCTGCTCCTCAGAATACGTCCCAATAACAAGTCCCCACCAATTCTTCGCCCCGGACTTTAGCAGGTTCCGAGCGTGCCTGACCTTCTGGTCAGTAGAACATGAATATGTGAAGCAACATCCCTTCACCTCATATGGTACCTCATGGCTATGACCGGGTCCCGAACCCTATCAAAAGTCGGGGCTTCGCATCATGGAAGTCCTGATACTAGAAAGCCTAATTGGCTCCTCCCCCTGCCGTTGTTACAGCTGCTATAGCTGCCACGACAATCGTCTCGGCACTAGCTGCATAACGCTCGATGAAATACTTGACCATAACGGTCTTGATAGACCCAAACATCTCCGCCAACTGTCCCCGAACAATCTCAATCACCTCCTCCCGGATGATCTCACGGACACGACCCTCTAACACTGCGGGCCTACCCTAGCTGCCAACTCCCGACCCTAACCTAGGTCCGGTCTCAAGACGTCTCGTAACCGCCATTCTGGTAATACACCAGAAAGATCTCTGATAATGCATAATATAACAGGGGACCAACTCCTTACCCAACCCTAGGGGTTGTGACTACCTTGCTACGCATATGGGTCCTATGCTTTCAGTAGTACGGGCCCATACTACCTTCCACACCTACCCATATTTGTCTCAAGTATCACCACAACACCCTACTAATACAGATATCGAGCGCTCAATCCTCACCCCTAGAGGAATGCTAAATATCTCATAACTAGCCTCCTGGCCTCACACAACCCATCCATCCATGAAACTTCCACCAACCCCTGCAGCACTAGTGTACGCTAGCCATACATAACGCTGGACCCTATAGACTTTCGAATATCCAATCCTACCCTATACCATAATCAATAAGAACAGAACATAAGGCCAGATCAAACATTCTCAGGCTATAAGATCTTAATTATATACAGCTGTGATGCATACACAAGACAACTACAGTAATGATGTCAATTTCACATAAGGGAAACCCTAGGCTAGCAGGCATCATGTAATCAGGCAATTCTATCATGCAATTCCTGAAGATCCCTAGCCTAGTACTAGCATGTTGTGCTAACATATCACAATATCAAATAACTGTATAGTATTTTGGGGTCTACTTACTGGCTCCGGCTGATCGTACACTTTACATCCTCCTTTACTTCTTTTGAAAACTAATTTAAAAATCATTTCCTTGATTTGAGACTGGATTCACACGAGTGTTCCTCCAATTCACTCAAACCAAGGCTCTGATACCAACTTGTCACACCCATAAAATTCGAGCCAATTTAAAACTTTTTAAATCATTTGAAACCATTCAGTTATTAAAATTTGTTTTCAAAATAGTTTATACATCAGAGTTCCCAGAAATCATAATCATCAATCGAGGAAGTGTACGGTCACGCCTTCGCCTCCCCGCGGCCATCCGCTGAACCTGAAACAATAAACTGAAACTGTAAGCCCGAAAGCTTAGTGAGTTGCCCCCAAAATACCAACCTCATATAACCATAATCATATCATATCAATGAATACAGAACAACAATGCATCTCGAGTATACAGTGTGATTGGTCCGCCCGAACCGGGCCTTCAGTCCACCCGCTCCACTCTCCGAGTCTACAGTATGACTGGACCGCTCGCACCGAGCCTACAATCCATCTGGATCTATCCCGAGCCTTCGGTATGACTGGACTGCCATACGGCCTACAGTCTATCCGGACCGCTCGTAGGGTATGTTGGCCTTCAGCACAAGGCAGGACCGCCTCAACCCAAACATCAAGCAAATAACCATGTGCACATATAACAGGTAATCACGTAACAGTCCATAGACATACAAATCAATCTAGCAGATCATATAGTATAGCAACATCCTAACCAGGATACCGACCTAACCGGTCACTAACATGGCATCATCCTATATACCAGGATACCGACCCTAACCAGGTCACTAAACATAATACCATCCTAATTACCAGGACGCCGATCTAACAGATCAATAAACATATCAACAATCCTATAACCAGGATATCGACCTAACCGCTCACTAACATGGCATCATCCTATATACCAGGATACCGACCCTAACCAGGTCACTAAACATAATACCGTCCTAATTACCAGGACGCCGATCCAACAGATCAATAAACATATCAACAATCCTATAACCAGGATATCGACCTAACCGGTCACTAACATAGCATATCATGCAATAATCCAAATACAAACCATAAAGGGCCGGCATTGGTGCCTTAGACCCTGTTGATATAGTGAGGATAACTCACCTTGCAACTGCCGAATCGAAACACGAGAACACTGGCCCGAAGCACTGCTCCAAACTCCAACACCTGATGCCATCAATGAACCATAACATAAATATCCAAAATACCATAACACCCCTGAAGGTCAAACAGGTCAAAGTCAAAGTCCTAGCCAAAGTCAACCTTCCTGATTGACTCTACTCGCCGAGTCAACCCGTCGACTCGCCGAGTTCCCAACTTCAGAAAACTCTTATATCACAACTCGACTCGCCGAGTCACTCCATGACTCGTCGAGTTTAACGATCTCTAAGTCCTATCATGTCCAACTCACTGAGTCACCACTCAACTCACTGATCTGAGTCTTAACCAGGAGAGGTTGGGGTTTTGCGTTCTGACTCGCCGAGTCCAAGAACAGACTCGCCGAGTCCACGACAATCTTCAACAGACTCGCTGAGTTGTTCCTCCAACTCGTCGAGTTCATGCCTATCTTCAACAGACTCGCCGAGTCCAAGAACAGACTCGTCGAGTCTCTTCAGTCCTTTACTCATGCAGAGACTTTTCGAGTCATGTAGGGGCTTCAAACTGTAGATCCACACTTCTAGGTCATGACTCTCAGGTAAAGTTGCAAACTTTACGTGAATACAAGGTGTTATAAGCCCAAATCACTCTAGGGCTAAGGTTTAAGACAATGATGCTTCACCAACAAGCCAAGGGCTGATACTTTGTGAGGTTCTGGACCAAGACAAGTCTAGATCTGAAGTAGCAACCTCAGATCTAGACCCCTAACCCGAATTAGATCCTTAACATGCCAAAATGGCCCCAAATATCATTCTAGAATAGATATAAATGCAATAGAGTCAAGGTAACAGCTTGTTACCTCTAAAATATGCCCAAGCTGAAGTAGATTATGGATCTACACAAATCCGTTGATGCTCTACACTTTGATTTACAAGCCTTCTTTGCTAGAATCTCCTTCCAAAGCTTCCAAGTTCACTCCATAGGCTCATACACGATTCTAGGGTTTTCTGACTCTCAAGGGGTGACAAAGAGGCTGAGGTGAGGACTTAAGGTCCTTTAAATAGGGTGCAAGCCCTGAGATTAGGGTTTTCTCTTCCCAGCACCAACTCGTCGAGTCCAGCTTCCGACTCGGCGAGTTGGTCACTTAATTCGCGACCAAAACCCGATCCGACTCGATGAGTACTCGCACCTACTCGTTGAGTAGCTTCTTCAATGTACACTTTAAGCCCTTATATCATATTTCTGAAATTTGGGATGTTACAGAGGAAGGCATACACGTGGACCCTTCCAAATTCAAAGCGATTGAGAATTGGTCAGCACCAAAAACACCCACAGAAATCCATCAATTCTTGGGTCTCGCTGGCTATTATCGCAGGTTTATCCAGAATTTCTCCAGAATCGCTAAGTCTTTAACCACCCTGACACAGAAAGGTGTAACCTTTAGTTGGGGAGAAAAGCAAGACACTGCGTTTCGAACATTGAAGTAGGCCCTATGCAGCGCACCTATCTTGTCTCTGCCCGAAGGGACGGAAGACAGCGTTGTCTACTGTGATGCATCCAATCAGGGCCTAGGTTGTGTGCTCATGCAACGAGGAAAGGTTATCGCCTATGCCTCGAGACAACTAAAAACACACGAAGTCAATTACACAACTCACGATCTAGAGTTGGGAGCAGTGGTCTTCGCGTTAAAGATCTGGAGACATTATCTCTACGGAACCAAGTGCACAGTGTTCACCGACCATAAGAGCCTCCAACATATCTTCGATCAGAAAGATTTAAACATGAGACAGCGGCGATGGGTAGAGGTACTCGGTGACTACAAGTGTGAAATACGCTACCATCCCGACAAGGCCAATGTGGTAACGGATGCCCTCAGCCGAAAAGAGTATTCAGGTCGTAGAGTGAAGGCACTGACAATGACCATCCATTCCCATTTATCCGCACAAATCAGAGAGGCTCAGCTGGAAGCCCTAAAACCAGGAAACATGTCGGATGAAGCCCTGAGAGGAATGGAAAAGAACTTAGAGGTCAAGGGAGACGGAGTTTGCTATTTCATGAATCGGATCTGGACCCCAAAGTACGGCGGGTACAGGGAGGTTGTCATGAACGAAGCTCACAAGACCAGATACTCCGTTCACCCAGGTTCAGATAACATGTATATGGATCTCAAGCAACTATATTCGTGGCCGAACATGAAAGCAGCGATCGCTACTTTCGTGGGCAAGTGCATGACTTGCGCCAAGGTGAAGGTAGAATATCAAAAGCCCTCAGGTCTCCTTCAACAGCTAGAGATACCTGAGTGGAAGTGGGAAAGGATTACAATGGATTTCATTACTAAGTTGCCCAAGTCTCCGAGTGGGCACGACGCCATCTGGGTAATTGTCGATCGACTAACTAAATCCGCCCACTTCCTACAAATCAAAGAAAACTTCAAAATGGAGAGACTGACACGAATCTACATTCGAGAGATAGTCCGCCTTCATGGTGTACCTGCGTCCATTATCTCCGATCGAGATAGCAGGTTTACCTCGAGATTTTGGCAGTCACTATAGAAGGCTCTTGGAACTAAGTTGGATATGAGCACAACTTACCATCCTCAGACAGATGGGCAGAGTGAGAGAACCATTCAAACATTGGAAGATATGTTGAGAGCCGGCGTCATCGACTTCGGCATATCGTGGGACACTCATTTGCCCTTGGGTAAATTTTCCTACAACAACAGCTACCATACCAGCATCAAGGCTGCGCCGTTCGAAGCCCTCTATGGTCGTAAGTGCAGATCCCCGCTGTGCTGGGCCGAGGTGGGCGACACGCAGTTAGTCAAGGGTCAAATCCCTGATAGCACTCTCACAGGCCCAGAAATCATCCGAGAGACTACTGAAAAGATCATACAAATCCAGGAACGATTAAAAGCTTCAAGAGATAGACAAAAGAGCTACGCCGATAAGAGACGAAAGCCCTTGGAGTTCCAGGTTGGCGACCGTGTTCTTTTGAAGGTCTCACCCTGGAAGGGCATGATACGCTTCAGAAAGCGTGGAAAGCTGAATCCAAGATACATTGGACCGTTCGAGATTCTCGCTCGGATCGGTCCCGTAGCATACAAACTCCGCCTACCCCGAGAACTTAGTAACGTACATCCCGTCTTTCACGTGTCGAACCTAAAGAAGTGTCTGTCCGATGAGACACTTGTGATTCCCCTCGATGAGATCGAACTAGACGAGAGCTTACACTTCGTAGAGGAACCAGTTGAAATCATGGACCGGGAAGTCAAACGAACGAAACAAAGTCGCATCCCGATAGTGAAGGTTCGCCGGAATGCGAAGCGGGGACCTAATTTCACTTGGGAGCGCGGGGATTCAATGAAACAGAAGTACCCTCATCTTTTTCCAAGTCCATGATTTGTATTATGTGTCTGAATTTCGGGACGAAATTCTCTCTAACGGGGGGATGATGTGACAACCCGAACCTTTTTCCATTTCTGTTATACGATTTCCATTAATAAAATTTGAATTTTATTAATTTTCCGTCAAACTTCTTGATTTAGAAAATCATCTAGTTTTATATAATTAAATTTATATATGCGAGTTGGAACCAAATCACGCGAAAACCCGAATCTCTCGAAAAATCAAGTGTTTTTCTAACACTTTACTTAACGAAATCGCTAATTTAAATGCATATATGTATTTATTGATATTATGACTCCGTTAAGTGCCACGTACAACAACCCGATGATCTTCGTTTCCAGTCGACGTTTTCACACAACAACTGTGAGTTCATACCCCTACATTTTTATGATTTTTAATGTTTTCAGGGGGGAATACAAGCCAAACAGAAATGATTTTGTGAAACTAAAACAAAAGGATTTCAACGAGTTTAAAACTTATGCAATTGATACAGTTAAATGATTTCCCACGTTTTATGAAACATTTAGACATTTTCTCCCTTTTGTATTAAGTTGAGCATAAGGGACACTTTCAATTTGGAATTATAATTGCATAGTTTTCAGAACATCTTACAAACCAAGTACATAACTTTTCAATCAAACTATAATAGGTATAGTTTGGGGAATTCAATATATAGTTTCTTTTACCGATTCAGATTACATTCATAGGTAACCATATAAACTATGACAGGTTTAGTTTATGACATACATTACTACAAGAGAACAACGTTTAATAATTATTTAAGTATAATTATTATCTTACACATTATACATACAGAGTTCAATACAGTAGATCACTACAGAACCACACGTAAACTAGTTAATACAGGATTGTGAGACCACTCTTCAATTGTACCCTTCTGGGTACTGGTAAAATCCTCAACGTTTAGTGTAACCAGAGTCTCCTGGAGGGAGAGCGTGAGATTTGTGAATAGATCTATTCGGGACTGACAATCCCACACCTAAACTGCTAGCTACAATTAGGCAGGCATGCCTGTGGTGACAAATATCATACCGTACGACGCCTGAAGAACGTCGCTGAGGTCATCAATCATATCAAGCATGTTTATACGAACTCACACTAGTATAAACTAATCATTTGTTTACGTGATTCCATTCTTCATTAGTTTTATTTTAAATAATAGAACTACCATACATTACTGGAGGATTCCAGGGGATACAATTCATGGTTTTATTTTAAGTAATAAAACTACTATACATACTGGTGTTAGCCAGGGTTTTCATACTATACATACTGGTGTTAGCCAGGGTTTTCATACTATACATTACTTACATTATTGGTGGTAGTCAGGGATTTCATACAAGAACTTTTATACAAAACAATACAATACAACCGGTGGTACCAGGCATACATATAAGTACTTTCAGACACAAGAACAGAATTCAATAACGAACTTACAATTGGTCTTAGGGTTTAAGACTGCTTTTCATTACTTAAGAAAATATTGGATTTTCTTGGAAACATACAAACATTTTCATGGATTCATCAACAGGTTTTCATTACAAAAACATGCTTATGAACTCACCGGCTTTATGCTGATACTCTTTCAAAACTGCTTGTATTCTCAGGAAATCAGTAGACAGGTATCACCTGGAGTTTTGAGAAGACGGAGCATGTAGAGTCGCGTCCTTACATTTTACTTATACTTTTGATGTATGCAAACAAGACTTAAACAGATGTAAACCTTTTTCATATATGTATTCAATGTAATGGTTGTGTTTACTATGATTGCTATGATACAATTGTTGTGATACTACACATGACGTCCTCCACCCTGAACGTTTCCGCCATTCCGGTTTGGGGGTGTGACAACTCAATACAAGCACATAAGACCCTTCGGTCACGCAAAGATTACCACTCTAGGTAAGTATAGTGAGAAGACTCACCTCGTAAGCAAAAAAATACACCTCGTACACGAATCACTGATCTAGCCTCCGCCTAACACATATGATGATTATCTCTAATTAGCACTTCAATCACAACTCTAAATAAACCAAGCTATTTTCTCTCTCTAACTCTTTGGATGGGTAAAAAACCTTTTCACCCCTCCATGGTTCCCATAATCCCTGTCTTGACCAAACCCTAAAGTCAACATAAGTCAACACTCGAGTCAACAGCCCATGTTGACCCGACACGCCGAGTATAGCTCATTAACTCGTCGTGTCTCCCAGAACTCAGTACATCGTGAAGACCCGCGTCAACTCACCGAGTTGCTAGCCAACTCGTCGAGTCCATGCAGTGTCTAGAAGACCAGGAAAACCCCACCTACTCGTCGAGTTGTCCCATCAACTCGTCGAGTCCATTCTGAATCCAAAGACGGGTAAACCCCGTTCAACTCGTCGAGTTGTCTCATCAACTCGCCGAGTCCGTAACAGGTCCAAACCATCAGGGTAAACCCTAATCGACTCGTCGAGTTGTCTCATCAACTCGTCGAGTCCCTTAAGTCTATTTTCTCATTCAGACGATTTTGGATAGAAATAAGGTCTCATACTCTGGATCTAGCCTCCTAAGGCTGAATCATCACGTAAAGTTACAAGCTTTACGTTCATGCATGGCATATAGGGCTCAAAATGCCAAAACAAGCTCCATAAAGGTCTTTATGCTTAAAGACCTGCCTAAAGCTTGATAAAGCTCGAATCTTTGGTCTCATAGGGACTCATATAGCTCAGATCTGTAGTCTCAACTTCCATGACCAACTCAACAACTCCAAACCAAAAGATGGATGGGATAAAGCCCTAAAACTCTCTAGAAAGAGAAATAACAAAAGGAATGATCAAGGAGATAGCTTTTTACCTCCAATTGACAGCTAGCACTGAAAGAACACTAGATCCAAAGCTTCTTCTCGTTCCAAACCTCCTTGCTCTTCAATCCTCTTCTAAAAATGCACTTGAACACAAGATATTTAGCCTTTCTCTCTCTCACAACGACTACAACTCGTCTAAGGTTTCTCTCAGTGTGTCTAAATGGTCAGGGATGCGGAAATGAGGGCTTAAGGGCCTTTAAATAGGGTGCAAGCCCTAAAATTAGGGTTTTCTCAATACAGACTCAACTCGTCGAGTCCAGCCCTTCGACTCGACGAGTAGGCTTCATAACTCGCGTGGCCAGCTCAGCCCCTACACGACGAGTCGGGACCAACCAACTCGTCGAGTAGGTCCTCCACAGTACATTATAACTCTTAAATTTCTCGTCCAGGATTCGGGGTGTTACAAAAGTACGAATCCTTAATCCCATGCAGAAAACCACTTCTCCCTTCTTCGAAACCTGAAATCTCAAATTGGTTTAACTCCCCGACAGACCGCCCATACTGAGCCACTACCATGCCAATTCATCATTGAATTCTAGACCAAACAAAACACTTCCAACCCTTGATTTTCTTGATGCTTCCAATGAGAACAAAATCACTGACCATATAATGTTATAGAACACTTAAACTTAACAGAAGGCTCAAATAATCCTTCGAGTAGAATATTCATCCCTGCAACGGTTAGACTCAAACGAGAGTTGGGCAACAGGTTCAAATCAGTTACTCTGATATTATTTAATCCAAATTGCAAGTGACTTAGCATATTCCTCGATTAACAAGCGACTCCACACACGAATTCCCAAATCACTAATACCACCCCGACTCATATTGATGCCCCCTAGTTGCTTTCCAAAAGCAACCAAGACCTCCCTAGTCCCGCTTTTCTGCCAACTAACTGAATCACCGGATTCCCGCCCGGTTGCTGAGTCAAAAGACACACACAGTCGCCCCACGCGACTTCTGAAAGAAAACCTCATATGGCAATAATTGTCCAAACTATCTCGCTGCTTATGGCTCCAACTGATCATATCATCCCAACAAACTTGACGCCATCAAATCCAATGCTAAAAGTGAATGCTACACGACCAATTGTAGTCTTATATCACAACCGGTATCCAATGACCTACCACTTCCTGATTCCATGCATTTATGGCCTTCCCACAGTCTTACAAACTGACCCACCCTGGTCTAATCCGTCTGAAGAAATCCGTGACCAGATTACTTCCTTGGCATCAATTTACTAAGTGGCATGGAACCTCATTTATGATTTTGAAATTTTAGATGACAGATTGCATCAATCATTAACGCCCAAACTCACTTTTTATTTATCAAGTGCGAAGATTAGAGTTTTAAGGTTCTTATGATTACATATAGTTTTTGTAAGTAATGAATCTACCGAATCATTATTGATGAAAGAAGGATTCTTGAATTTAGAGTTTGGCCGCAGATGCTTATGGAATATTCATAGGTATAACAAATTTTTTGTAACTTAATATAATTTTATATTTTTGAGAAATAATGTATTTCTTTTGTATATTAATGCAGGTTAAAATATGAAGATATCATAACATTATGATGTGCAATTGAAGTCGATTAACCCAATACATGCATATATAAGTGTGACCAAAATAATTAGGGTTTTTTTCTTTCTATTTAAGTGATGTACATAGATTAACCAATTAAAAAGTAACATGATGCCTAGCTATTTATTTATAATTAAGCGATATACGTATATTTTAGCTAATAAAAATGTAACACGATTAGTGACCTAAATATATCATAAAATTTATTATTTATAACTTGTTTATATTGTTTCTAATATTATAAAATTATAAATATTTTTAATTCAGATATAAAATAGAATAAATTTCACAATTATCATTCTGTTTTTGTTTACAACTTACTAATAAAATCAATATTTGTTTGTAATTTATTAAGCTTATTTATTATTACAAAGTATAATCAATACTAAATTATGAATTACTTACTAGCCGTCTACCTACACAATGCGATATACGACAAATAATTTGAGTCGACAGTTAATTTTTGTTCGGGACAAAAACCATCGGACGACAAATGCTTTATTTTGATGATTAATTTGAGTGTTTCGATGTATTTTCCTTTTTAAAAGGCTTAACAATCATTACATAGAGTTTCAAAGCATAAAATAATACACTTATATTTATTTTAATAATGTTTTTAGTCTTTAGCAAACCTTTGATTAAAATAATTTAGATGAATCATTATGAGGCATCATAATGATTCAAAAAAGAAAAAAAATGGTGATGCTATAACGAAAATTATATGAACGTACCTTGTTATTTCTTATAGTTAGCCAAACGTATGCAACAATAATAATAAGATGAATCAATAAGAACCACCTTGTTATTTCTTATAGTTTTGCCAAAAGTATGAAAATATCGTAATAAGATGCATCAATATGAACCATTTCAACGATAATGACAAGGCGAAGTAGAATGCTATAACTTTCAACAAGAACGTATTAATAATTAAAATTAAAATGATATAAAAATATTTGTATTAAATTAGAAAAATGGTATTATAGACAGTTTTTGATAATAAGGACTAATAATATTAAAAATCCAAAAACATGACCAAATTTGTGATAACATTTATAAAAGCCATAATTAATTTCCGAAATAGTGATTATTGTTTAGGCATAAGCAGATTTAGCCATTTAGGTATAATTTTAAAAGACCAATAATAACTTATGACAATATAAAATGGCCAGGGATTGAATCGTTGAATATCCAAAACTTGAAATCATATATGTTTATGTGTTGCCTCATTTTGAATTTAGTTACTTATGAAAAATAATAAAATATAATGACATTTTCCATATTGAAAAAAATATATTATCGCCTAATATTCCTACTTTAATAAAAGAGTACATGTTAGGTGGTGTTTGTTTTTTGTCCGCAGATCTTCCTGACATCTTCTGTCTGCGCGGCGCAGATCACGCGCACACATTAGCCTTCGCAGATTGTTTGTTTTTTTGAAAACCGCAGAACTAAAAATGTCTGTGCGTCCTCTTCTTGGTGCAGATGTGGACCAGAGTCTTCTAACATCTTCAGACATCTTCTAGCCTAAAAAAACACATATACTTTATTTATTTATTTAGTTTTTTTGAATTTATATTTATTCCAACTTTATTAGTGATAAACAATTTGAAAAAAAAAGTTACAATGCTTAAAAAAATAGT
Source organism: Lactuca virosa (assembly GCF_052849685.1). NCBI lineage: Eukaryota > Viridiplantae > Streptophyta > Magnoliopsida > Asterales > Asteraceae > Lactuca > Lactuca virosa. The sequence continues at coordinate 38,325,070 of NC_136431.1, read as the reverse complement.
TCGACGACACAAACATGATATTTTTGACAAATTTATAAATAAAATATTATTACAATAATGGTCGTTGAAATTGTTTATATAAACTAGATAGGAAACCCCGCTTCACGGGGGTCAGATTCGCCACTAATATCAAAGAAAACCGACTGAAGAAATTATGTAAAAGATGGTGTCATCGTTTATTAGCCGTTTGTCATTTAAGTAGGATGCTATAGTTGGTTGACTATGAAAGTATGATGCCTAAAAATGAAATAAAGTAGAAGTAAACTGAGATCCATTCTCTTTTTAAAACACATATGTTGGATTCTTAAAGCTACACAGACAAACAAAAACACAGATTCAGAATTTAAGTATAATGATTAAATAAGGAATCATTTGAAAACATAGAAAAAATCAGAGTATAACACGAAAATGACACCGAAAATTAGCCTCATTTACACATTGTGGGTATGTTGATTTTTCATCTGCTTTTATCTATAAATTTCTTTTTCCGGCTAATGTCTGCGTACCATTGCTCATGTTATCCTTGTTCTTCTATCCTTTTTGAGTCTTCTTAAAAAAAATCTCGGAAACAAACAGATATGTACCCAGATTGAATTTATGTTGTGTTTTAATATTCGATGTTTGTGACTGATCTGTGATAGTTTAAATTCAGATCAATTCAAATCAAGCCCTATCATAGTCTTGAGTTCATGTGCTTTAGGACCAAACCATTGACCAACAATTTCTACAATCTCTTTTGGTGACTTTGAAGATTCCCACATCCATTTTCCACTACATAGGGTACATTTCCAACTTCCTGCACAATATCAGATTTTTAAGGTGTTGAGACAAAAATGACCATTTTACCCTTGCATTCTGAAATCAACTTTAATAACAAAATTACCTGCTCAGCAATGTAATCGTTTACAATGATGGGGAGACCTCGGATCATGGCTTCTGCAATTGTGCCTGGACCAGCCTATGAGAAATAAAAACTTCAATGGAAAAGTCAACGTTGACTTTTAACTTTTTAAGTGTCAAAAAAGTAATATTATAACTTTGAAATTGGAAAGAATTATATTATTTGTGCATAGAGAATTGATTTGACTAATGGTTAAATGCTTATTTATGCAGCGATGTTTCACTTTTTTACCAGTTTATAAAACATTTTTCATATTTTGTACTATTACTTTTCGATTAACTATTATAACAATAGTTCAAGATAAACTGAGAAAATATAATAGTTAAGTGAATTTTGAGGGCTATGAATTTTGAACAACATATTTTCACCATCTTACCATGAAATCGTAACAAATTAGTTTCAGGTCTGTGAATTTTGAACAACATTGTGCCCTCCAGGAGATTGTGTACAACAGAAAAACATGGCAGACCTAAAATCAAAAATTGCAAAGATATGATTTTTTTTGTGAATTTAGATATACACACACAGACATACCTCATTACAGAATGCGTGCTAATAATCTGAGGACCAGGGACTTTGGTTGTGCCCTAAGAAAAAAAGACGGACCCTTTGCAAAATTGATTATCTATGTTGGCTTTCTTAATCTGCATTTATAGAAAAAAAAAAAGATATATATATATATATATATATATATATATATATATATATATATATATTCAAAAGATTGTAATGAAATGAGATTTCGACTAAAAAATCAGATGACAATGTACTTTAGGAAAACTACCCGGTTAGTACATGCCACTTTCATTTTTAATTTGCTTATTTGCATACAGGCCCCAATCCAATAAAAATTCCTTTTTAACAGAAAATGGTTTCAACAGATCAATATGATCATATTTCATCAAATGTTGTTGGTTTTTATTGATAAATTAGTTAAACTTTGTCGACAACACATTCTTTTTGTGCCAAAAGATCACCTCATTATAGGATTTTATGAGAAAAGTGAAACAAATTATAACAATTATTGCATCTCACCCTTGATCACCTTTGAAGGAATCACACATTTGCACCCCTCCTATTTTCCATGAAAACTTTATCCATTGTCTCTGTCTTTAAAGTAGTCTGGTACACACCCTGCACACATATCCCTGTATAAAAAAAAATCACACCAAATAATATGTTCAGTTTGTGAAACGGCTTGATCATTACCCAAACATAAATCTTTTGTTATTGTTCCTTTGTTCTTGTTTTTTGTTTTTACAAAACATTTTTTTGTCCCCTGCTTCAATCACCTAAAAATAAGATAACAATACTAATGCAAATTCCTAAAATACCCCTGAAAAAATTCTAACAACATACCTGGGGTTTCTTGAATATTTATGGCGGGACATTGACAACAGGTTTCAGCACAACCCTACACCCTTCCATTACATAAAAAAAAAAAACACATTGTTTGCTTAAACGGCTGTAAAAGACATCTTGAAAGATTATATTTTTGTTTCTGTTGCATGGCCTTCTTCACCAGGTCTAACAATTTCACTGATCCAATCGAACAATAACTTATATATATTTGCAACTGAAGATTGAAAATGATTAAACACCAACAAATGAGAGAACCTACCACTTAAAACCTATAAATTTGTGTTTGTTGTAGAAAAGTCATGTCATAAAACCAAAGTTGAGATAATCGGATGGGGTATTTGACAAATTCCAACAGCTAAGATAGAGATTCAGAGAAAAGAATCATAAACATGAAATTAGCAGACAATAAAGTAAGCAATAGTTGTAAGCCTGTGGCAGCGATATAGAATCAAAGAGAACGACAAAAATCCATGATAATTTTGCATTTTAATATGGCAAAAGCCTTGACCTTTACAAAGTCAAAAAAAAATTCCTCTTAGGGGATTATGCAAAAGGGTAATTTTTTTCACAGATTTGTTGGCCGAATTATCACCAATTAATCGAACTATCAATCAATTGATTAATTTACCAAAAAAAAGAAAACAAATAAAACCTTAGAAATATCGTGTGTAATTATAGATATCAGGAGAAAACATGGTAGAGACAGAAGGAACGATCGAATCATTCCTCTTCGGTTCTGCATTCAAAGCCTTCATCGTTGCAGATCGTTTCTCGAATAAATTGAAAGTTGTTGGCATTCAATTCGACTGATGGGTCTATTGGGAATTGCTTGAATTGAAATGAACAACTGAAAAAAAAGTAAATAAAAAAAATTAATTATTCAAACCCATGAACAAAAATCTTAATTCAAAACAAATCCCTAAAGATTAACACACATAAAAAAATTAAAATCAATAGCTACTAACCTCACCTAGACCTTAGGTCGTAAACCTAAACCATATACTTGAATAGCAGTGTAAGGATAAAACAGATGGTATTTTAATATCCTGCACGGCTGCACCATAAAAGTTTTATGTTCTAACAGGACTTTCATCAAACAACTTATATGCATAATTCAAAATAACAAAAAAGGTTATTTTCACAAAGAAATATTAGCATGGATTCATGGAGGAGAAGCAAGGTGGAGCCAGCACATCAAAATTAGATAAGTTTCAAAAACAACACCTAAATTTTACCTGATAACTGTAAACTTTTCACTGGAGACTTACCTACACCGATTCCGATTCCAAAAACAAAAGTGATATCGACCTCCTTTAATCAGTCTGCACCGACCGCAACCTGAACAGAAAACCACTCTTGTTTGCAGAAGGCAGTGGAGCAGTCGAACAGACGTGATGTAGGGCGAAGGAGAACATGAGCACAGAGCAGTGAGAGGGAAGCAAATGGATTGGGGAAGATCGGCATATCTATACAGGACCAAAATCTGGAAGCGAGGTCAGCTTGGGCGGTGTCGACAGTGGGGATGGCGGCGCTGGGCAATCGCCTGTGTGAGGGCCGACGATCTCACCGGAGAAAGATGGATCAGATGGGATGGTGGAAAAGTGAAGAAGAAAGAATTTGACATACCTAAAGAATAAAAAAAGAGAATGGATTCAATCAGTAACCTTCGTTCATACCTCTTCTCTTTGGGTGGGTCTGCAAACAAACGTAGGTTTGTTGATGAGAAAGGATTCAATGAAGAATAGAAGAAAAAAGAATGTGGTTGGAAGTACAGAGCAAATTCAGAGAGATATCACTTGTAGATGTGGAGTGAGAAAGGTGTCGACAACAAGGAAGGGTTAGGCGAGGTGGAGGATGTGCAGACACCGAAACCGCACTCTCTTCCCCGCCCATGTTATTTTTTACCACTCAAATGTGGTTTCTTGCCAAGTGGTGCCACACATTCTTTTTTTTTTCTTTTAAACTATTTTAATTTAATAAAACATTTTTTTTTTAACTATTTTAATTTAATAAAACTTCTGTTTTAATAAAAAAACATAATTTTTCATTACTTGAAAATTAAAAAAAAAACATTACATTGCATTACAAACCCATGTTATTTTTTACCACTTAAGTGTGGTTTCTTGCCAAGTGGTGCCATACATTCTTTTTTTTTTTCTTTTAAACTATTTTAATTTAATAAAACTTCTTTTTTTTAACTATTTTAATTTAATAAAACTTCTGTTTTAATAAAAAAACATAATTTTTCATTACTTGAAAATTAAAAAAAAAAAACATTACATTGCATTACAAAAAAAAAATTAAAAAAAAAACACGAAAACCACACACATGACATTTAAATAATCCTAGAAACTTAAAAAACACAAATAAAATAACTAAAGCAAACTACATAAAGTCGTTCTCCGAGAACTCGTTTTCGGGGTCATCCGGTGGATCCAAATTAAGGTTAATGTTTTGAAACCCGTAAATGTGTTCCACCAAGTCATTGCGAAGATTGTGAAATGTTTCCGTGCAACGTATCTCTGCTCTCCTGTTTATATACTCTTCGCCACCAATTTATATTGGCTGTGTCTCTGGTATGGTTTCTTCCTCGTCAAACGCACATATCGCTCTTCCTTCGTCTTCAATAATCATGTTATGCAATATAAGACATGTATACATGATTTCTTGAAGTTTTTCCTCGCCTAAATAAGCTGCTGGTTTTTTCAATATGAACCATCGTTTCTTCAGAGCTCCAAAAGCACGCTCAACATCCTTCCTAGCTCTTTCTTGAGCTCTCTTGAATTTCTTTCGTCTAGAACCATGTGGAGCTATAAACGATTTAACAAACACAGCATACTCAGGATAGATTCCATCGACCAGATAATAACCATACTTATATGGCGTTCCACGCACTTGAAAAGAAGAATCTAGTGCGGATCCATCGTATATGTTGTTAAATATTAGTGAACGATTAAGAACGTTGATGTCGTTAATCGAACCAGGAGAACCAAAAAAGCATGCTAAATCCACATATCTTGTGATGCAACTGCTTCAAGTATGACCGTTGGGTGACCATGATCACCTCGAGTAAATTGTCCATGATATGCTGTAGGGCAATTTTCCCATGCCCAATGGAGACAATCTAAGCTTCCTAGCATTCCAGGAAACCCATGCACACTAGCATGATGAGCTTGCAATTGCAGGATGTTATTACGTGTAGGCTTACGTAAATATTTTGGACCATAAAACTGAATCACAGTTTTGCAGAAAAAATGGAGACTGTCTCGTGCTATCCTAGCAGACATCCTAAAACTTTCGTCTAACGCATCAGGCGGAATGCCATATGCTAACTGACGCAGTGCGACCGTGCATTTTTGTAAGGGAGTGAAACCGGGTGTACCTCTAGTATCGTAGCGTTGTTGGAAAAAACTGCACTCCCTCGTTACATCTTCAACTATACGTTCGAATAAACCTTTGAGCATTCTGAAGCGCCTACGAAAATAATACCCTTGATAAGTGGCATTCTCTGCAAAATAGTCTTGCACCAAACGTTGGTTGGCTTCTTCACGATTTCTGCAAATATATCTTCGTGTTCTCCGTTGAGAACTTGCAGCTGCGTTGTTACATACAACGTTGTATGTTTGTTCCGCCATTTGAACACACGCAATAGCGGTATCAAAAATAGTCTGAAATTCTTCAGAAGATGAAGAAGATGACATTTTTGAGAGAATGTTGATTTTTTTTAAAAAGTTTTTTGAGAGAGACAAGAGATTGTGTTGTGAAAAAAAATGATGTTAGATATGTATATATAAGAAAGAAAAAGCAAAATAAATAAATAAATAAATAAATAATTGTTAAATACCTAACAACCGGCGATCCTCCCTTTTTTCCCCTCAACCAATCAGAAAGCGCGGCACTTAAGGACCGCAGTGCGGTCTGGGGGCGGTGTTCTTGGTCTACGTGGCACAAAGTGCGGTCTGGGACCGCACCCACACCCTTCAACCTTATACCCAAGAAAGATTAAGGCGGTGAGTTTTCTGACATAAGAGAGACAAAAAGAAATTAGCTAATGACACTGATCCTAATCTGATTGGATTACATGGGCGGTGAAGTACAATAGAAGTAATACGTGTGCAGGTCTAGTTTTAAAAATGGCCTAAAAGGACCCCTGAAAAAGAAGGAAATAAACAGACGACATTTAGAAAACATACATAACCTTAGGGACCCATCTTGCGAAACACTTAGGAACTTTACTGTTCCTAAGTTGAGACATTTTTAATATATATTAATATATAAAAAATATATATTCTTATATTTTTTGTGCAAATTTTATAAAACATTATTTAATAAACATCGTCAATTTCTTAGAAAAAAATATTTATGACACGTCTTTAATTGATCTAATTGAAAAAATTGAAGATTATTTCCATTCATTTATATATAAAATTCTTTGATTCCTAATTACAATGTTTAGACATAACTTTGCGACCAAAATTGTTGGTTTTTATCAAGTATAGACGTTAATTTGTACCATTTTTATTTTCACTATCTATATAATAATACATAAAAGTTGATTTAGATTTGTTAATTATTTATAACAATGTCATAAATATATTAAAAAATCACTTTGTAGTTAAAACAAATCAGTTTATTTTAGTAGACTGCAGATGTTAAAAAAACAAACAGTCTTCTTTTTTCAGACTGCAGATGTTTGGTCCACCTCTTCTGCTGCAAAGGTCTACAGATGTGGTCCGCAGAGTGCAGACATTTTGCCTCAGAAAAAACAGACAACACCTTAGTTTACGTGGTTTTTTCTTCGGCTCCACCATTATACTATTCCCACTCTTATGGTCAATATGTATTACCCAAATTGCCCTTATGCATCTATTTTTTTTTTGAACCGACGAGATATCTCCGCAAGCGTACCGGGCTCTAGTAATGTGGATCTAGTAATGGGCAAGCCCACTCTAATAATGTGTGTATCTTATAACTTGTCGTAGATGTAAAAAGATAAGAAAATACAATCTATTAACATATGTTTAGGGATTTTAAATTCTAAATTTAAAGTAAGTGTTTTATTTTTAATATGACAGATTTGTTCCATATATTTAGAGATTTTAAATTTAAAGTCTTTAACATTTTCCAATCCAATTATTAAAATTTTTACTTCGCTTTTAGGGTTGTAAGCAACAGAGTAAAACCTTAGGATTTAATGCAGATTTATCAGTTTTCCAAAAGTAATGGAAAACGATAAACGCAAAGCGAATACTCAGAAACAGAAGAAAGTTGCGACTTCTTAAGAGATTGGAGAGAGCTATGAATTTCGGTAGTTTAAATGGGACCTGGGAGGTCCTATTTATAGTCGACGAAAAACCCTCGAGGTTCCTTGAAGATCGTACCTGATGACTAAGTTGGCCCACTTATAGTCTGGCACACGTGTAAGTTAAAATTTGAATCAAATATCGATATCTGTATCTGAGTTTAAACCTAAAATCTATCTAATATCTCCAGAGGATTCTAGAAGGTTCTGTTCCCTCATCCATAAAGTCACCGACGGTCAACTCTAGGTCGGTCAAACCGACTTCACCCGAACTCGTCAAAAATAAAAGCTCATCAGCTCCCAACGACATAGCATCGTGCCAAGTGCCAAGTGCGCCTAAATGGCGCCAATTCATGCACTCGCACCATGGCTTAGCTAGGCTAGGCACGCGTGTGTGAGTTTAGCCCAACTATTGATCTACATAAAGCCATTGAATGCCTATCAAGATAATAAGCTTATAAACCCACAAAAGTTTCTTTCTCCCACCAATATATGATAGAAGGAAATTACCAAATTACAATTATCCTTCATAATTTCCACGAGGATGGAGGCACGCGTAATAGGGCATGTCATCATATTACTTGTGGACATCACACTCATAATACAACAAACAATGATCAGTATAGGAGCATCTTCAAATTGCGTTAATGCAGTTCTCGGCTTCTTTGCATTCGTAAGTATATTTGAGTATTGTGGAGTTTTTTACCGGTTAATTGTAGTTGTAAAAAGTATTTACCTACTTCTTGTAGTTTTTCTAATTTATTTACCAAATAATTGTATTTTTTATTAATATATAAAATAATTACACAAATGGTTCATATCTCTCTCGTCTTCTAACCTCACAACTTCCCCACACATTCTTTTCCTCCATTACCGCCGCCAACCGCCGCCTTACTTCCATCTTGTACACCATACAACCACTTCTGTTGCCCTAGTTGTTCACCACCGCTACCTCGTTCTTCTTAGTTGTTGCTTATTAAACCTTCTGATGTGTATTTTAATGCACTGGTTTTTTATTTATAATTCATAGTCTATCACATCTATACCACACCTTACTGGCAGTGAACCAGATCGAGTATAATATAGTTTTGATAAACAAGAGTGTCGAACTCAAGGGGAACGTTAGTGAATTAATATTAGAACTTTTTATTATAGATTATATTAAATAAATGAAAGCAGTAAAAAGAGGGGTTTTATTATTAAATCTCAAACAAATAACTAACGAACTAGATAAACTGATTGGAAACGAATCACTTCAGGTACTTAAAATCATGGTTAAATTCGTCAATAGTGCAATGGATTTATTAGTTGGTTATCGAATTTCAAATGTGACTAGTTATCTTGATTGGATTTCCAAGTACTAATAAATAACAAACAACTAACACAATGATCATGTAATTAGTGAACACATAACTAATTTAATGTATATTCAGAATATGAAAGATATAATCTAGTGATTTCTCATCAATAATCATGACAATCAATCGAATCATAGAATAGATATCTAAACTCTCTAACATAGTCAAAATCACCAATTAATATTACATAACCCTAAGATTTGTTCGATCACTAGTCCTAACAGTCTAGACTCTTTTTCCATACTTTGAAATTTTACTTACGTTTGGAACTAATTTAAGTGTATGATCTTTACTTAATTTATTTACTTTTTTTTATTTTAAATGGTTTAACCAAAGTTTAACTCATTTATTTTATAAGTTGGGTTGGGAACTACATAAACAAATCAATCCGATGACAACCTATTTATCTAAAAGGTTGAGTTGGGTTGGAAATATCAACTTATTTAGATAAAAAGGTTGGGTTGGGTTGAAATCTTCAACCCACTTAATAAATTGGTTGAACCCGAACCTAACACAGATCGACCTATTGTCAACTCTAGTTTAAAGCGACCTTGGAACTAATGACTATTTTTTTTAACCAAAATCGTAAAGAACTACTCGGGATAAATATGTACCTGTGATGCTCGCCATGTATATGGAAGTGTTATGACTATATACTTAATCGTCTTGTATAAGTTTTCAATTTTATATGCAATACATGTCATCGTTTGTCACCCTGCTATGTAATAGCAAAGTGCATCAAGAATTGTCGCTCGCCATGTATATGGAAATGTTGTGTCTATATACTTAATCGTCATGTACGAGTTTCCAGTTTTACACGCAATACATGTTATCGTTTGTCAACCTACTATGTAATAGCAAAATGCATCAAGAATTGCTACTAATAACGATATCTACAAGACGTATAAAAATGTTAATGTTAGTGAACCACTTTAGTAGTTATAAAAATAATATTTACAAATTATATTTAAAAGTACCATGTTGGTTATTTGATCAACTAGGAGTATACGAAGCATATCCATTGTGTGTTTAAGATATAATTAATTTAGTCATGCAAGTTTTTTTAATTAAGATTTAATCAACTTTAATATATATTTGGTTAAATACCTTCAATAGCTGGGTGCATAATATATTCAAGAAGCCCTAGTGAAAGCCACGATGAACTAGACACATGTTTAGAGACACATGAAAAATCTGAAAAGCAAATGGGGGAGAATGTTGGTATATGTTCTAAAGATTGTAAGACGATAAAAACATATGGTAAATGTTATGAAGTTTTTTAATGCGTTTGTATTCATCTAAAACTATATTTTGTTTCCGTAGTATACTTTATTTTCTTTTTGATATACGTGGATTGATGTAAAACTTATGGTTTTGTGTGTTTTAATGTATTATGATTGATCTTCAACTTGTATATCCATGTGTAATTTTAATGTTTATACTTGTAGATGTCAATGTGTGTGTAGGAAAATTTGAAAAAATATGAAAATTATAGAAACAAGTTAAACCAGCAGTCGAACTGGTTGAACCGGAAACCGATCACCATACCGGTTCAACTAAAAACCGGTTTTTTAAAACATTGTTTAAAACATCCAAGCCATTTTGTTAGTGTTTTTTAGTTATATTTGCAAAAAGCATTTTTATAGAGTTCCTTAAAGTTTTATTATAATTTCTTTCAGGGTCGATTTAGACGTAGGGCGACCTAGGCGGCCCTTGGACATCATATTGCATAAGGGCATCAAATTTGGAATAGCTCTAACGACTCAATTAATTTTGCAATTAATTTTTTTGCGTCACGAGTTTGATCAATTTGTCGAGTACGACGTCAATTTCTTCCACGTTTGCCGTGAACCGAAAAAGAAAGGGAAAAATGCAGCACACACAAAAGATGAAAACCATCATAATGCGGAGAACAGCGAACAATTTATCCTATTGTTTCATGTTATATATATATATATATATATATATATATATATATATATATATATATATATATATATATATACACACACACTAGGTCTGAGACCCGTGTACTACACGAGTTATTAAAAATAAAAAATTAATATCAATATTTAAATATTAAATATTTTATAAAATAACATTTTTACATAACATAATGTAATCTTTTGGAATATTTATAAAAGAAATCAAATATTCTTTAGAGCATTTATGAGAATTTATTATCAAATTAATAGAATGATTCTCTTTCCTTATAAAATTCATTAGGATTTTATAGAATTTTATTTTAAAAAAATGAAAATTCCCAAAAAATGACAAGTGGAAAATAATAATTCTAAAACTCTCTACATGTGGCAAAACTCTTGAGAATTTGACAATTGGCAAAAAAAATATTCATTTATTAGAGAGGATATATATATTTACAAAATATATTTTGATAAAGCAGTTTGATAAGCATGTATCCCCCCCTCCCATCGTAAAATCTTTTAAAAACCGTAAAAGTGGGGCCGTGAACTCACCCTAGTAGCGTGATCATGTAGACTCTGGCTGCTGCATCCTAAGCTTCACGCCATCAGGAGGGGTAAAAGAAATGTCGAGCAAGAGAGTATAGGAAGATTTTTGAGGTGTGGAATTTGAGAAGTGAAATCCTCTATTTATAGGGCTTATGCACGCGGCGCACCTTGTGCGCGTCGTGCACACGATTTGTGGCTCCAACCAAAACTTCCCACGTGTCATACTTCAGGTGGTCCACGTCTCTCAAATCTCGATGAATCCTGGTGTCAGATATGTGTGTCGTGCATAACGTGTACTTTCGAACCCAAAATCTCATTTCATGAGTTAACTCATTTCTTAGGCTTAAAAGTCTAAGCATACCATGACAAGTAGCTATAAAGCTCATGATGTTGTTTCAAATCAACTTTCTAAATGTTGTTGGGTCCAATACCACTTGTAATTTGATCATTCCCGGCTATCTTATCCCTTAAAAGAAATGAAGGCATTTCTTTTAAGGTTCAAATCACAAGATGATCCTCATCATGTAGCCATATATTTTGTTTTATTTCTTCATGAAAACTTGGTGCCTCACATTTACTCTTTATAGACCTCGAGTTCCACCTTTGATTTTCACCATTAATCATGTAGTTTCTATCATAAGTGCAACATTCATGTGTCCTTCAACATTGTTGTTTGAGTATTTGGCTCTTCAACCTGCACTTTTTCAGTTTAACTTCTTCTACATCATACTTTACTTCTTCTTATTTCTTGTCCTTTTCGTATGATTACACATCTATCTTTTATATCAGTTGATTTTCACATCAGGAGGGGTAAAAGAAATGTCGAGCAAGAGAGTATAGGAAGATTTTTGAGGTGTGGAATTTGAGAAGTGAAATCCTCTATTTATAGGGCTTATGCACGCGGCGCACCTTGTGCGCGTCGTGCACACGATTCGTGGCTCCAACCAAAACTTCCCACGTGTCATATTTCAGGTGGTCCACGTCTCTCAAATCTCGATGAATCCTAGTGTCAGATATGTGTGTCGTGCATAACGTGTACTTCCGAACCCAAAATCTCATTTCATGAGTTAACTCATTTCTTAAGCCTAAAAGTCTAAGCATACCATGACAAGTAGCTATAAAGCTCATGGTGTTGTTTCAAATCAACTTTCTAAATGTTGTTGGGTCAGTACCACTTGTAATTTGATCATTCCCGGCTATCTTATCCCTTAAAAGAAATGAAGGCATTTATTTTAAGGTTCAAATCACAAGATGATCCTCATCATGTAGCCATATATTTTGTTTTATTTCTTCATGAAAACTTGTTGCCTCACATTTACTCTTTCTAGACCTCGAGTTCCACCTTTGATTTTCACCATTAATCATGTAGTTTCTATCATAAGTGCAACATTTATGTGTCCTTCAACATTGTTGTTTGAGTATTTGGCTCTTCAACCTGCACTTTTTCAGTTTAACTTCTTCTACATCATACTTTACTTCTTCCTATTTCTTGTCCTTTTCCTATGATTACACATCCATCTTTTATATATCAGATGATTTTCACATCCTTTGGTCATGGTTGGGTGACCCATAATGCTCTGAGTCAAAGTCCTATATTTTGTATAAACTTGTTGACGAAAACGTGTACTCACAAGTATACGAGGTCGTGCAAGTAATATAGTCGTAAGACCAGATATCGTACCCACATTGACAATCTATCTTAAAGGAAGATGAATAAGGTAGTTATTAGTAAAAATGAGCCGGTAACCCAGGTAGAAGCAAGTAACTCAAGTAACAGTACCCTGGTCAGGTCCTGTTCCTAAGGGAACTTGAAATTAATATAATATATAATGATTTGGTTTGATTAAACTAAGAAAGCTAACTTTAAAAACTAGAAAAAAATAAATAAAATAAAGCCAAGCAACTAATATTTCTAAACAAGCTAAAGGAAATTCAGGAACTTAATACTACGAACTAAAGTGGCTTAAAGGGGCAAACACACAATTGTGATTTTACAAACAAGAGAAAAACATAATTTAGTTGACATTTAGGGTTCAATGATTCATCTAATGCAATTAATCAATTAACAAATATGTGGTGGTAATAAATTTGTTAACACCATCTAAAGTTATCAATTACCTCTCGGTCTCATGATTTGATTTAAAATCATTCACTCATATCTCTATGCAGTTTATGAAATTACAAACACTGCGTTTAATGGTTTTGTTAAAAATGCACCAATATACATCTATGTTGATTTTAAATTAGATCACGAAATCACGCACTCATGTTCAAATGATTTCCCAACTAAAGCTTCTTTCAAAGTCAAAAGTTGCAATTAAATACGAAATGAGATTCAAATTAACATCTAACATCTATTATTAATTATTGGCTAGAAAATAAACATTCAATTAATTAATTAAATTACATAAAATAATTTAAAGTTAAGCATACATTTGAACATCAAATAATTACCACACAATTTATATCAATTAAATTAAAGCACTAGATTTACCATCTAACCCAAATCAACTAAACCCAAAAGAAATTACTTCATAAAATTAAAACTAGTAGCAATCACGAATTAAGGTTTAAACATTATTTTTCTAAAAGTAATTTTAATTACCACAATATAATGATGTTAGAGAAGATAAATAGAAGTACTCACCTTAATTTCTTGCTGTCATTAAACGTGCACAAAAAAACCGGTTCGGGATCCGAACCGTCTCATAAACCGATAAACCGGTTCACGTTGAACCGATTCAGGAAGAACCGATCCGGTTCGTGAACTGATACGTCGGTTTGGACATGTTCGAGATTTTAGATGTCAGGACCGGTTTAGTGAGAACCGGTTTAGGACTGGTTTAGTAAGAACCGGTTTAGAACTGCCATCATCATATCCTCCTCATCGCCACCTTCCCTCGCCATTTTCACAGCCGACATCCATGCCCACATACTCACCCACCAGAACACTCACTCCCGTCGACCACCTCCATGTAGAAACAAAACACCATCGCCATCAAACACCACCATCATCACCTACCTTCACCATCTCCACCGGAAAAACGAAACTAAACATTAACCCACCACCACTGCCCCTGTTTGCTTTCATCCGCATAAGACATGGCCTGAACAATAGCAAAAGCATGGTTGTATTGTCTATAAACTTTTGCAGAAGCTAGGACCATAAGATGGCATCAGAAGTTAGGACTCGGAGCTAGATGGACCTGATGCTTTTGTATTGACCAAATGATAAAAGGATATGTAGGCAGATGGGTTAGCTATGTATTGCATGACAGGTAAAAGCATGAAGCTATGTGTACGATTGCATGATGGGAAAACATATGGACACTTTTCTGAAGGAAGCAATCAATTTTGAACTATAATCACAAAAAACAAAAAGAAGTCCAATAAACCGGTTTGAAGAACCGCTTTCTTCCTGAACCGGTTTTCAGGGAACCGAACCGGTTTACAAAGTTCGTATATTTTTATTGATGAACCTGTTTAACCTTGAACCAGCGTTGACCATAGACCTGAACCGAACCGGTTTATAAAAAAAACCGGTTTGTGCACATCGTGTGTGTAGCCCATTAAGAAAAATCAGCTTAGCCCAAGAAATGCTCCAAAAACTTTATTTCTCAATCGATCGCTATCCTTTTCCCTCTTCTCAAAATCGATTGTTAGTTCTCATTCCGATCGACAGAAGTCAAGAAATGCTCCGATCGATCACCAAAACCTTCCCTGTTTGATTCAGATTGCACGCTTCTTCTCTGTCCCTCTCTCGAAATCGATTGCAGATGTATGTTTTTCTATCCCACGTCTTTTAGATCGCAAGCCACTTTTTATCTTCTTCTCTCTCTCTTTTTTTTTCTGGCTGTAATATGGTTATGGTGACCGAGCTTAAAAAAATACCACAGAAGTGATTAAAGCTGGTATTTTTTTAAGCTCGATCACAGACCCTTATCCTTTCTCTCTTCTGAATCGATCTCGTTTTTTTTAATCTTTTTTGATGGCAGATGTGTGTTGGCTTGCGGTATGGTGGGTTATGGTGGTCCGGTGGTGTGTGATGTGGGTGGCGTTAGAGGTGATGTTCAGGCTGGTGAACAGGGGTGGTGACGGGATGGCTGTAATGGAGGTAAAAGGTGGTGGAATTGATTATGGTGGGTGGTGAAGACGGGTTGAAGGCTGTCGAATGAAGGCAGGGGAGAAGGGTGGTTTGTGGTGGGTCTAAGGGTGGAAGGTGTTGTGAGAAGGTGGATTGAGGGTTGTTTTAGAGGGTGGTTAGTGGTGGTAGAAGGAGGCTGACGGAGGTGTGTATGGTGGAGGTAATAGTGGTTTTTTTGGTGGGAGCTGTGAAGGGAGTGGGGAAGAAAGGTGAAAGAGATGAGATTTAAGGTGGGAATGGAAATGGTGGAGACTCGAGTAGAAAGGTTCAGGCTCCAAAATGAGTTAAACTAGAAACTTGCTAAAATCTTGATGGAGCTTTGTCTCTTCCCTTTTTTCTTATCTCCTCAAATGCAATATAGCAATAAACCTCTTTTTTCTTGTCTCCTCAAATACGATCCTAAATGATTTGACTATTTTGGAATTTTCTTTTGTCCCATTTGATAGCTTTGTTTCCAAGAAGCATAAACATTTAATTGGAATCTTTATTTGCTCCACTTAAAAATGAACTGATTTGGAAAGGTTTAGATATGGTTTTTTAGCCCCCTGAACAAACAGCTCACAAAGCTGCCATGCAGCCCAATAGAACACATCTTAGCAGCCCACTTTGTGAAATTATAGCAGCCCATATAACAGCCCAACTTCCATTTCTCTAGCAGCACACGAAGAAAATTCAGCAGCCCTAGGGTGTCTCATATATTTTCCCATTTTTTATTTTTGTAGATAATTAATAATATCACAGATATTATTTTCTAGATATTATTATGTTGTAATTTATTTCCTTTAGATTAATTAGGTTAATATTTGTATTAATACTTTGATTATGGATGGAGTTTTTGGGGCAATAAGAAATATCGATTTCGAGAAACTTTGGTTATCTCCGTTCGATAATCAGTGTTGGTATAATTTTCTATCAGTTTTTTTGTTATTATTAGTATGAGTAGTTAGTTTTTATTCTCAATATTGGGTGAATCTATAGAATGATTAAATGATTATGAGCAATTTTGTGTGAGTTTTATGGTATTTTAAGAAAATATTTTGACTCCTCTTGGATTTGGTGACTTTTAAATCTTAATATTAGTTAATTTTCATTAATTACATGCTTTATGGAAATTGTGACTTTAACTAAGAAAATGGTTATGAGCTTTTCTAACCATTGTATTAAAAAGGAAAAGTCTAGGCGATCTCAAGTTTTTTAGATTGTTATAGCCAAATTAAGATCCATCAAACCCATTGCACCACAAGATTATGATAATTAGTTAAATAGTTGAACTTGCGATTCATCCTAACATTGGAATGTTTTTGTTTTTATAAATTATATATATATATATATATATATATATATATATTGCATTTTAGTATTTTTGTAAGTTAGTTTTTATCACGTTTAATATTTTGAGAAAAACCCATATCATTTTATATTTTTATTATGTATAAACTAAACGCATAGATTTCATTCGAACCAATATTTGTGGATTCGATTCAATGGAGAGTTTATGTTGAGCTTTGGAGGGTCACTTGACCCACCTATTTTTTTTTTAATTTTATACAAAGGTATGTACAATTAAAATTATTGACCCATCTTAAATAACTTTAGTGAACTACCTAAGTATTTTTGACAACTAAAATACATGTATTTTTATAGCTCATACTTTATATTTTAACAGTCCAATCTAATATAAATAGCCCAATACAACTTAAATTTAATAAAAAAAAAACAATAACCGTGTGAAGGCAAAACGACGTTTCCTCTCCAAGCCTCACAGTTAACGAGCGATCACCATCAGTCATCACTCTCAACCCATCTGCCTTCTCAATTGCCAATCGACATGACTCTCAGGTGTGTCGGTGCCACCGCCAGAAGTCGTCGTCCGCCCCTCCGTCATTAGTAATGATACAATTATAAAAATATATCAAGATATAAGACCTTGTCGGATACAACTGTAAAAATTTTAAATATTTTTTGGCTTATACGACTTGACACGATTCGAACCCGCAACTAGTACTGTTTGATTTTTTTCCCACCGGTTTCATTTTCTAGACTCGCCACTGATTTGATTCATATTACCGCTACTACAATTCATTTTTGGATTTCGTGTGATGAAAATCAACTATCACCGATATCTGTCGAATAGACGATGAGGACCTAAGAAACTTATGCGAACTTGTAAAAACAAGTAAATAAGCTGTCAATTCGTTTCAAAATTTTGGAATTTATAACAAGAAACCCAACTCTCACCAACCTATTGAATAGGCGATGAAGGACCCACCAAAGCAGGTTGATCCTAACCGAAAGGGAAAAAGAAACATCAACAAGGAGATTTGAAATCCATACTGAAATTTAACATAAATTTGTCTTTTTAATATGTAAAAATTTTAAAATTGAGGGTAAAAATATGTTTTTTTTAAATCAATTAGTGATTGTAAAACGGGCTCTAAATGCATCCCCAAACTTTAAACATCGATCGTCTCGAGCAATAAAAAAAGAATTAAACATTAATTACAAAATATTCCCTAATGGCATACTATCTCCAAAATAATTTGATTTTCCTTAAACAGGCACCAATGATGATTGATTTATCATTTAGCTCATCTTGATCACCAACTAACAAATAACGTATATACACTCAAGAAAATCATCAAAACAAACAAAACACACAAAAAAAAGGAGTAAACTAACAATACATAAATGAAAATAAATGTTTTTTTTTTATTTTTTTTAATTTTTAATTTTAAATTCCTTATTTTTTTAAACAAAAACAAAAACAAACTAAAAAGTACAATATAAATATAAATAATCAAATTACTCTTCTAGCGACTTCAAATGAAGCCAAATCACTTCTATGTTTTATCCTCTAAATTGACACTTTACTCGTTATTTGTGCACGGAAAACATTTTTTCAT
This sequence comes from Lactuca virosa, assembly GCF_052849685.1. NCBI lineage: Eukaryota > Viridiplantae > Streptophyta > Magnoliopsida > Asterales > Asteraceae > Lactuca > Lactuca virosa. The sequence continues at coordinate 38,306,629 of NC_136431.1, read as the reverse complement.
TTCTCTTTTCAAAATATCGTTGTCATGCCATTTCTCATCCCTAAACTTTTGAATTTTGGTATTTTAAGATTTTGCATTTTAAGCTCCTCATGTTTCAACAATTGTTTCACTATTTTCATCCCAACCTTCTTTAATTGTTCTAAAGGCTGCTTCAGCTCTAAAACATATGCCTTTTCAGGGGATAGCAAAACTGATTCAATCACACTAACATTCAAGTCATGCTTCTTTTTGACCCGACTCATTGTTTTTTAACCGTCTGCTCTCTATTTTTTCTCAATGTCACGAGTGATCTTATTCCAGTGAGCCTCTTTCAAATTTACTAGTCCATTTGTAACTCTTATAAATGACCATTCTTCTACATTAGAAGATTGTTTGATAGCCTTAAACATATTAAAAGTCTTTTGATCATCATTTAGGTGCTGTTTGTTTTTTATCTGCAGATCTGCGTGAGCTCTTCTGTCTGCGCCGCACAGACCACGCGCAGACATAGGACTTTGCAGTGTGTTTGTTTTTTAGAAGTCCATAGACATAAAAATGTATGCGCATGGTCTTCTTGGTGCAGACTTGGCCTTGTGTCTTCTCACCTCTTCACGCCTATTCAAAACCTAAAAACCAAAAAAAAACGCTCTCAACACATCGACGTTTCCCTCGTTCTCAACTATCACCGCCTCCTTCCTTCATCATTCATCGTCTTCTCCCTACCCTTTCTTCCGTCTCCGTCCTCCTCTTCTTTTCGCCGACGACCAGAACAGGTACCATCTACAACCATCGACGACCAGAACTTGCGCCGTCCAGATCTTCCCCCGTCGACTTTAGGTAACACTTCTCTTCTCCTTCTCCTTTTCCCCACATGTAAGCATCTCCATCTTCTTGCTGCCAAGGTCTGAAATCGGCTACTAAGGTTGTATCTTTCTAATTTCCTGCTCCATATTTCTTGATGCTAGAGTGCTAGGTTCCAAAATCCTTTCTCTTTGTTTAATTTCATTTTGAATGATTCAATCACAGGGATGAATAATTTCTTGGTTTAATTTCGTTCTTTGATGATTCAACCAAGGTTTTGTTTTTCTTCAATTTGTTTGTACTTTTACATGCACAGAAAGTGTTTGAAGAAATGCTAGAATGAAATGTTCTTTTTTCAATTAAAGACAAATTATTTGATTCAAATGATAAATTGTCTATTGATGTTGAAACTGTTGATTTTTAATTACAAAACTAATGAATTTCATGCTTATTTGACAAAAATATTATTAGTTGTATCAAGTTTGATGAAGTTGTTTTTCAAGTTATAAGAAAACATGTGTTGTTAACTTCTAGTTGTTGCTCTGTGCATACTTCATCCTCAAAAGATTAGTACAAATGAAAAGCTTATTAGGTATGCAGGGAATCCTCATGAAAAGCTTCACAAATCCAAGGCTAAAAAAGAAAAAGAAAAAATAAAGATGACAAGAAGGTTATAAGCTTTTTGCATTTTTGTATCTTTATTATGAAAGCTTCATATATGTTTGGTTTTTAATTTTATATGTTTTTTTTTGCAAAACCATTTTGTATAGTGACTTAACATTTTTGTAATTTAAAAACGGTTCGAATCAATTAATTGTTTTTATTGATGTATGAATATTGTTTTGAATTTGCAATTATTGAAAAGAGTGATTGAGAAAATGAAAAATCCTTTTAAGTTAAAAATGATTTATTTAAATTCCGGTTTCTTTTAACATCCTGCAGACATTAAAAAAACAAACAATCTTCTTCTAACAGACTGCAGACGTTTAGTCCATCTCTTCTTCTACAGATGTCTGCAGATGTGGTCCGCAGACTGCAGACGTTTTACCTCTTAAAAAACAAACAACACCTTACTCTCAGTATAATCTCTCCCTTTTTTGACATCAATCAATCCTTCAGCAGTCGCCAAAAATGGTCTTCCCAAAATTATTCCACAATCAACTTTAACTTCATAATCCAAGATGATAAAATCAGCTAGAATGAAAAGATTATTAACCTTGATGATGATAACCTCTATTTTACCTTCTAGATAGACTATCAATCGGTTAGCTAACTAGAGTGAAAAATGGTCGGTCTAGCTTCACCTAGTCCTATTTTTTGAAAAATTGACAAAGGAATCAAATTTATACTTACACCCAGGTCACACAATCCTATCTTGTCAAAGTTTCTAATTTTTCACGTTAAAATGAAACTACATGGATCATCTTTCTTGACAGGTAATTTGTTTTTGATAATTGATGTGCAACTTTTCGTCATTGAAAACGATCTCAAAATAAAACTTCCTTCATGAACTTGGAATATGTAGACATTTGTTTTAAAGCTTCAACAAAAGGAATGTAGATATGGAGTTGAGAGAGTATCTCAAGAAACTTCTTGAATTGCCTTACATCGTCCTTGGACTTACTTTGCTTAGGTAGGAAAGGCAAAGCAAGTGCTATTGTCACACCAATTCGGGCCTTTTTTCTTGGGCTTTATTTTGATTTCTGATACTTGAACTTGGATTTGTGGACCTTGTTCACTCACTTTCTTATGTTCGTACTCCTTATCGATCTCGTCTTCTATCTCTATCGATCTCGTCTTCTATATCTATGTACTCTTTATTTTGATATAGATAGGTTCCTATTATATGTACCCTCACTCACATAAAAAAAAATGTTCGATTTTATCCTTTTATCAACAAGTTTTTTAGGTTACCATTATATTAACGTTGAAAAAAAATCCTTTAAGTTTATAGTTTTTTTACGTTTTACCTTTAAGTTTATAATTTTTTTTATGATTCTACACTAAGTATTTTTTATATTCTACCTAAAAAGAACGTGAATACAATAATTAATTTAATATTTTTTTCGTATATAAATATGATTTTTCTGCATAAATACGTATAATATAAAAAAAATACTTAGGGTAAAAATATAAAAAAAAATAATAAACTTAAGAGTAAAAACATAAAATTAATAATAATAATAATAAACGCTATAAACTTAAGGGTATTTTTTTTATCAAAGTTAATATAATGGTAAACTGAAAAACTTCTTATTCACCGGTAAAAATGTAAAACCGAATATATTTTAGAAAATATGAAAACAAAAACAGATATAAAATTCAATTTTAAACAAAACCGATAAAAACCTAAAACTTGAAGATTTTTATTACATTACCTTTTTTATTCCTCCTAAATCCTATTTTCACAATTATTTGGTAAATAAATATGACAGTACAGTTAAGGAGTAAATACTTTTTCTATATACTATATTTTTGTACAAAAAAAACTCGTGTAACTTGTACTGATACAACAAACCAACATCACACACCACCAACATTTAGCCACTTTTACAATCTCCACACAAATATTTACAAATCCTCCAAAAAAAATTATAAAAAATCCTTTATATATATTTCTCCCCACCACGTCCACTTCTACTTATAACTGTCTTCGTATACACTCGATGTCTCCTCTCCCTCCCATAAATCACCCAGAAAACCAGCGACAGCATCACGGCCAACGACACCATCAGCAGCCCAACGTAGATCCAGTTCAGGTAGCGGCACAGCCCCGGACAGTGATCCCGGGAGATGTCCGTGAAAGTTTGCCGGACGAAAGTACAGTCTTGAAGATCCACCAAGAATGGTCCATAAAGGTACAACGAATAGCTCAGCTCTATTCCGGCAGACATTTGGCTGAACGATTCCGGTGTAAGGCGGCCGGTGGTGGTGCACGCTCCGGAGGGTGAAACTTGACAAACGAATTTACTGTATACCTGTGAGCCATCGCTCAATGGAACTTCACCGGAGTCACATTTCCGATCAGTGAGGTCGGAGTTGAACGGGTTGCAAAGGGTTGGCATCGGCGGACCAGACTGGTTGTAGTACAGCGGCGCAAAATTCGCCGGAAAGTTGCCGTTTGTGACGTTTCTGACGGCTTGGTTGATCACAGTTACGAGCTGAGACGTGACTTCTTTGGTTCTCTTTTCGGTTTCTTGAGCTGTGACATTGTCTACACATGGAAGAATATCGTCTAGATTCGTGTGAGCCGTTGGATTCTCGACCCATTGATTCATCGCCTCACAGCTGTCCGCAGTCACACTGATGAAAGAAATACGTTAATTCATGAAACCCATGCAAAAGTACAACCATTAATGCATAAGGTACAAGTTGGTAAGCTTACTTTTGTAGACAAAGGAATACACCGCAGAGTATAAACGTTATCGTGATGAAAACCCATCCGAATAACACCAATCTGCAACGATTTTAACGCATTTTGTTGTGAAAAAAAACACATCTTTTAAGCTTTAAACATCAGATTAATATAACGAAGAAAGCATTACTCACGTGTAAACCATGCATTGCATGCCAAGAATCGAAAAGACTACAACAAAACATTAAAAAAACGTCACGAAAAGTCGAAAACAAATTAAGTGAATCAAAGAATTAAGCTTACTGAATCCAAGAAACGTCCATAACAACATAACAGCAGATATAACAATCAATGCAATGCTCCTACAAGAACACATAAGTGAATATAATTAAAACGTCTGAATGAAAAGAAATTTACGATTTTAAGAATTGAAGAAACATACACAGATTCAAGGATATCGTGGATGTCTTCTTTATTCTCTTTGGTTCTTTCTGAAAGTTCAACAGCTGAAGCATTAAGCTTTGTTTGTATCTCATCGATGTCAGCTTGAACATCAACAGGCAAGAACACTTGTGCAACAGCGATATTCTTAGCGGAAGCAAGATCATCAGAGACGTTTCGAAGCCTTTTAGCAGTTATATCCGCTTGATTCACGATATACCTCAATGTTTTCGTTGTAGTTTGATGAAATTTACCTTGACCCGTGTATAAAACAATGCATCCAACACTGATCGATAATGATTAGAGAAAATCAAAAGATTGTTGATATGGAATTGTAAAATGGAAACGAAAGATTGATTACATTGCCATGATTGTGAAGAGGATTAGAAGAACGAGAGATACGGTGTAGGCTGTTTTTGAATAGCCGTATGATTCTTTCCGGCAACAACAGTAGCAAAGACATATTAGAGATAGGGATAGACCGAAGATCACGAACCAGGCTGCCGCCACCACGAAGAAGGGCGCCGCCGTGAACGCCACCGACTGAATCCGGTCAAAGGTTAGAACAAAAAAGACACATTTAGGAGGATATTTAATTTTTCTTTCTTGAATTGTTATTGATTAGTATTATATATAAGGATAAGGATCTTCACTTCGTATGCATGTTTACATGAAATCAAGATTCTTAAATAAACCCAAAATATTTATATCATAATGGGATTTTCAATATAATTCTGGATAATGGGAACAAGATTAATGGGTTTTAGTCACCAATTTCAAATTTTTGAGATTACAATTGATTTGATTCGAATAGAAAAACATGAAATTAGAAATATGAATCGCGTAAAAAGGAGATAAAGAATCAAGAAACTTACAGCCCAATAATGGCGCTCTTTGATGTTCCATCCTCCTCTATATTTCTTAAATTTATCAAGAGGATCTTTTCTTGTTGTTCTTTCTTGAGCCAAAACAAGTGATTTATTTCCATTCTTTTGTTCATCACCAAGCAATCTCCTGCTCACCCATGAATTGAATTTTCCTGAAAAATCGAAAGAAAACATTTTTATCCCCTTGAAAAACCCACAAGAAATTTGGTAAATAAAACCGATTATTGGGTGAATCAATGATAAATAGAGAACATGATCAAGAAACATATGAAGAACCTGAAGTGGGTGTTGATCGAGAGATTCGATAATGGGATTCTCCATTTGATAAAAGGAAAAAAAGGGCAAGAAAAAGAAGAAGAAAAGAGAATGGATATGAAGGTTTTTTTAGCATTATGATTTTAAAAGCTCTGTTTTTTTGGGTATGAAGAAGGTGTGCTTTCAAGAACACACTTGAGCCATAGAATATATTTGGGGCCGAAATTTCCTCCAACAAATGATTTTTTGTAGGGATTTTAGAAGTAATGAAGGTTTTTCCTTCACACACACATTGTGTGTATGAAGGAGAGAGAAATAGAGTGAGAGAGAAGAGAGGGAAGAAACAGTGTGGAATTAGAACTGTTCAAATAGTATGTTAAGGAGTGAAGAAAGTGCTTGTGACAAAAGTAGCCCCTCAACTTTGAAAGAATGGCAAATTCTGTTTTGGATGTTAGGCTTCTTTTCAATTAAAAACGTTATCGGTTTTTACGTTATATATTAATTAAATCATTATAATATAATGAATGGATTGTTATAATAGATATTTCATGTTTGAAATGAAATATCACAATATGTATATGTAAGTTAGTTATTATTAAAAACACACATTATTTTTAGTTTAAATAGAAAAACAACGTATACTAATATTGTGGTTGTGGGCTTTTGACTGTGGTTCACTGGTTTGTGGCGTTTTGAAATTTTGTTTGGGCCTCAAAAAGTTTCGAACTCTTGCTAATATCATTTTTATTTCTGTTAATTGATTTAGTCGTTGGGCTCAATCGTTGGGCTCATTATTCAATCAAATAATATTTTGTACATTTGATATAAAATGGGTGGGTAATTCTTAAATAGCATCAAAAAATATATTTGTTTATAGTTTTTTTTAAATGAAATAGTTTATGAAGTTTAAAGAAATTGAGTATATTTTGCAGAACTTTCAGTCTCTTGGACCGTTTTTTATTTATTTTTGTCTGAATTAACCCATTACACTCGTAAAAGATAAAAATTGATAAATATCTACATAAACTAGTGATACTTTCATGCTTTGTTCATAATACATGATGCATGTGAATCTTGAGAAACATGTTTTAAATACTGTGGATTTATAGAATTTTATTAAAACATAATTTATAATAGGGTTAAAAGATTTTATTTATTTATTAAAAGACTATCAAATCTAATCAAATCAGTAGTTTCGTTTCCAATTCCTATCATATGTCACTTTTTCGTGTGTGGTATAGAAGTTTGACACTATAATTTTGCATGAGCCGGAGAGAAGAAAAGTCAAATTGTAACAACTTATAAACAACAATCATCAAATCATGTGTTGTAAAGATCGGTTACAATTAAGGAGATAAATTAGGAGGAATAGCAGGAGGAAAAAAGTTGCAGAAAATGGAAAATCAAAGAGGTAAAGAAAATATTAAGGGAAAAAAAAAAAAAAAAAAACTAAGTGAGATAAAAGGATGAGAGAAGCCTTCCACCGAGAAGCAATGCCAGCAGACGGAGACTATAAGGAGAGTGGTGACATGCAAAGTTGCACACATTCTTCTCCGTTTGTGGTTTCTTTTCCTTGACTCGCATACGTGTTTTTATATTTATTTTCATTTGTCAACGCTTTGATGATTCGACAATGTTAGGGTTACTGTGAATCTGTGATCTTTAGGACCTTTCATGACTTGTCTATGTCACATTATCTTTATTATATTTTTTTTATAAATATAAATAATGGTAAAATTACTTTTGTCTCGAACTTAAATGTAACTACAGGGTTAAAGTGTATAAACTTTTATATATTGATTGATTTAACTGTCCTTTATGTACACATGTGTTAGACAATTTTTTTTTCTTCTTTTGTTAGCATCATCGTTTTCCCTAAGTGTTATTTTTTATTTATTTAATTAGTTTTTAATTGAAACTTTTGATATGAGTGTAATACTTTTTTCAATTATAATATACTTCTTTGCTTTTTATCTTTATATTACTATAATTGTTATACGATTAGGATATGAAATTATGTAAACAAGATATATGTATAACGTGTGTTAAAATATTATTTATATATCGTTTATAATAAATTTATTAGTTAGTGTTCTCCCTGATGAATTAATATATATATATATATATATATATATATATATATATATATATATATATATATATATATATATATATATATATATATATATATATATTACTCTTACTGATTTTCAGCCCCCCCCCTTCTATTATTGTTTGTATTCCGCCCTCAGATATGGAAATAGCAATCTTAAAAATTAATTGTTGGTTTAGTTTATGCATGGCGAAAGGGGGCATTGGAATGGTCTTAGCTCCTGAATATTTGGACAATAAAAAGAAAAAAGAAAAAAATTGAGATAGTTATGAATTCCATTTGAGTTCCCCTTATTTGATCGAAAAACCCAAAATTCGGTTATTTCAACTACATTAAATGATCTTTCAAATTGGTCAAGACACTCTAGTTTATGGCCGCTTCTCTATGGTACCAATTGTTGCTTCACTATTAGGCTCACGATTCGACTTTGATCGTTATGGACTAGTACCAAGGTCGAGTACTAGACAAGCGAACCTTATTTTAACAGACGATAACATTATAATGAAATTGACCTCATAATCAAGTGAAGTCTCTAAACTTAAACCGAACAAAACAATCATAAGGGTGATATTACAATTATCAATATTTTAAACTCATAGCATCTTTAATGGGAACTTATTTCAGAAGTTTTTTTTTTATTGATTCATCATTTATTTTCATTTAATACCATTGGAGTTGGTTGTTTTTTTGTGTATTTATATTGATCACTCAATATATATATATATATATATATATATATATATATATATATATATATATATATCATTTCATACTATACTTATAAAGGAGACATTCTTCTTTGAACCTCATGCATTTGAAACCCCCACAAAATTTTGCAAACACCTCATGCTTTGAAACCTCCTATTTTAATGAATATCACTCAAAAGTCTTTTAATAATGATCAACAATTCAAAGGTTTTATAACTTATATAATATATTTAATAAACAATTAATAGATACTCTACTATAAAAATGAAGCATTTTTCCTTTCATCATATTCATTTGAAACTCTCATGTATTTTTCCTTTCACCACATTCATTTGAAACTCTCATGACTTTTCAATTTCTTTCTAATAATAATTATAATTTGGTTAATTAGGTTAAATAAATATCAAACCAAAAGTGTAATCATATATAAACTAAATTTCAATATTAAAATAATATCTTTACTTCTACTTATAAAGTTATGTTTTTTAACTTTTAACATATTATACTTAATTTATTAGTTTTAATATATTGTTAGATGTAAACCATTATCATTTTAAAGAAACAATTTTGGAATAATTTGTATATAATACTTAAATTATCAATTTAAATATAACATTAGAGGGTCAACTTAAATATAAATTTTAGTTTAACTTACACAACCCAAATAATATTTTGTAAATAATTAAAAGTGATAAATTGTAGTGTCTTTCTAATAATGATAATAAGTTGGTTAATAAGGTTACATAAATATCAAACCTAAAGTGTAATCATAAATAAACTAAATTTTAATTTTAAAATAATATTTTTACTTCTACTTATAAAGTTATGTCTTTAACTTTCAACATATTATACTTAATTTATTAGATTTAATATGTTATTATATGTAAACCATTATTAGTTTAAAGCTGCAACTTTTGAACAGTGTAGACAAAATACTTAAATTGTTAACTTAAATATAACATTACAATATCAACTTAAATATAAATTTCAATTCCACTTCAAAAACCACATAATATTTTGTAAATAGTTAAAAGGGATAAATTGATAAATGTAAAAACTAAATTGTAATCTCAATTTAACTAAAATATTTCTTAAAGATATTTTTATAATCGTTAAAAGTTTTCAAATAAGTAGCTTAAAATGACTTAGAATAACAATAATTAAAAATAACTCTATATAAATGATTATATTGTTACCTTTAAAATCAAAAAATAATATTTGATGTTTTAAATAATTATAATGAAAGAAATTAAAACATTAAGCAAATAAATTTTAAAAAATTAATTAACAATAACAAAAACTATAAATAACATTAAACCATATATTATATTTAATTTTATTCATGTGTAACTCGCGGGTAGAAGTCATTCAAACGATTGAGATCATGAAGTTATAATAAATGTATATATTATCATACAATTCAAAATAATCAATATATTATATCAATTTAGTATACGAATTATTAAATCAAATTTAACAACAACATTATTGTTATATTAGAAAAAACATATATTTGTAAAGACTTCAACTATATAGGTGTTATCGTGCATTACAATGTCAACTTAACTATAAATTTCAGTTTCACTTAAAAAACCAAAGAATATTTTGTAAATAGTTAAAAGTGATAAATTGTAGTGATAAATACAAAAACTAAATTGTAATCTCAATTTAACTAAAATATTTCCTAAATATATTTTTATAATCGTTAAAAGTTTCCAAATAAGTAGCTTAAAATAACTTACAGTAACAATAGTTAAAATAACTCTATATAAATAATTATATTGTTACCTTTAAAATCAAAAAATAATGTTTGATGTTTTAAATAATTATAATGATAGAAATTAAAACATTAAGCAAATAAATTTTAAAAAATTAATTAACAATAACAACAACTATAAATAACATTAAACCATATATTATATTTAATTTTATTCATGTGTAACTCGCGGGTGGAAGTCATTCAAACGATTGAGATTATGACGTTATAATAGATGTATATATATTATCATATAATTCAAAATAATCAATGTATTATATCAATTTAGTATACAAATTATTATCTCAAACTTAACAACAACGTTATTGTTATATTGAAAAAAAAAACATATATTTGTAAGGACTTCAACTATATAGGTGTTTATGCGCAACGCGCGGGCATTCGCCTAGTATATATATATATATATATATATATATATATATATATATATATATATATATATATATATATATATATATATATATATATATATATATATAGAGAGAGAGAGAGAGAGAGAGAGAGAGGGAGATAGAGAGAGAGAGTTAGGTTCAAGTGTTTAAAGTAATTATTGTGTTATTGTATGCATAAATATGGACAATCAAAATTTAAAATATAAATAAATAATTAAATAAATAAATAAGGGTAATTAGGTAATTTTATAAACAACTTCCCCAAATACTTTCCTATAATTATGCTAGTTGATTTTAACCTAATTTATCCCCTTTTAATTACCACCGATGTATTTGTACATCGATGAAGGTGAGAAGGAAAGCACGAAGCGGCTGCAAGGTCCAATGGATGTCGATCGATTGCAGGGTGCTTCTTTCTCGCCCCACCTTTTTTTGTCCAATGTAATTTTTCCACAAAATCACTTCCCACCGAACCGGCTATCTTCCCCTTGCTTCCCTCCTTCAATCATTGATGTGTTTTCCCCTGTTCTGGATCCTCTCAATCTCCTGCCTCACCGCCTGTTCGCCACCGCCACAACTTCCGCCAACGACAGCCACCTCTATAATCCATTACCACCACCTCTACGTACCACTCCTTAAGTCGTGCTCGGCCAAACCTAGGGTTCGTGAGCCGATGACCACCTTCACAATCGGCGTCCGTAATGTTTGGCTAGGTTCAGGGGCAGACGTCGGAGTTTCAAGGAGAAGAGATGAGGGACGCTTGCTATCGCTCCTTCCTCTGTAGCATAAGCACTTTGGCCAGACTTACGCAACCCTGCCACCATAATGCTTGGATTTTCGTTGTCAGCCCACCGATGCCTCATCGGCTTGTCCTTCTCCACCACCTTTGAGGTGTCTGTGGATTGCTTTTGGGTGACCACTTATGCTCTTTTAGAATGCCCTAAATTCGATTTCTCAGGAAGGTTAGTAAACACCTTCGAGTAGGTAATGTAATTGTACCTTCTTTTGATCGATTTGGGCATGATGATCGTTCCAATTTATGTTTTAATGCATTGATTATATTCACATATCGCAATGTTGCACAATTTGTCTCAATACTCTAAAACCTGGGTTATTTGACTCTGTTCAAGTTAATTTGTTTGGTAGAAATTAATCAGCATGACAAGCTGGTCAATTTTGGGTTTCTAAACGCCCTACCATTTCAATAGTTCAACAATTTGATGGTTTTAGTTGTAATTCGAATAATATTGTTGGAAGTTTGATGTTTCATTGCACATTTAACTTGGAATTATATATAAAATCTGATCGCCTCAGATTCGATTTGATTTTGACGTGATTTTTAGTGTACAATTTAGGATTTGTTTTGATTATAACTTGATTTTTGGCTGCATTTTATGAATTGATTCATATTTCAATTTATGTTTTTTTTTCTGATTTAACACTTCATTTATGTGGACAGTGCAGGATCTTGACAAAGTTGAATTCTGAAAATGTATCAACTATGTTTATGTAGATGATTCAATGGATGATATTGGTGAGGTTCCAATTCTATTGGAATGGAATCACGAATTCTAATTCTGTTGGAATGGAATCACGAATTCCAATTCTGTTGGAATCACAGAAGTTGATGCTTGAAGAACGGACCATAAAAGTGAAAGTGATTCTAAGCAACATTATTCTTTTAGAATGTATTAGTCGTTGTTAGATTTTGATGTTTTCTTTCTCGTTTTGAAAGTTTTTTTAGTTTTATTCTTTAACAATAAATGTAATTCTTAACAATTGTTACCCGTATTCTCTAAGAAATAATGTATATTTTGTTTTTATTCTTCAATTGATTGTTCAAGAATTTGTTATTCTACAAGAAGTTTTTAAATTCATGATCAACAAAATAGGTTCAAGAATATTTTTATTATTTATGGTTCAAGAATATTTTTATTTTTGAATATACTCATAAACATATTCTGTCAGAATGTCCAAATTAAAAGAATTATAATTCGTAAAATCGGATTTTTAAAATTAATACAATCTATGATCCCTTAAAAAATGCAATTTTTCTTTATTATATCTATATTATTTGACTAAATTACCCTTGTAATTAATTAAGATGATATTTTTCAATTATATTTAATTCAATAATATATATTAATCACTTTCTTAAAATAAGTAAAATTGATTGGCCCATATTTATGCATACAATAACACAATAATTACTTTGAATAGAATAACTTAAGCATATATATATATATATATATATATATATATATATATATATATATATATATATATATATATATATATATATATATATATATATATTGAATGATCAATATAGTATAAAGCTTTAAACATCTAACCCCTTCTACTTTTAACATATTTTATTTTTACCCTCTTAATTATAACCTAGTTTTAAATATTTTTCATTTATTTAACTACTTAATTATTTTTATCATAGTTTTTCATTTATTAAATGTTTATATACTAATTTCTAATGATAATCTTAATTTAAAATATTTAATATTAACATATAATATGTTTAAAGAATATTAATTAAATGAAGATGTTTTATGAACATTTTAAATAGATGAGAATCAATAAGTTAAATTTATAAAAAAAATTATGACAAAATTACAAAAATGGTCCCTGTGGTTTGCCAAAAGTCACAAGGTCAGTCCCTGCTAATTTTTTTTGATGTAAATGGTCCTTGTGGTTTGCAAAACTTGCAAAGATGGCCCTTTTTACTAACGCCGTTAGTATTCAACCGTTAGGAACTGAATCTGTAAGGGTATTTTCGTCTTTTCAAGTATAAAGGGACTGAATTCGTGACATTTGATAAACCATAGGGACCATTTTTGTAATTTGTCTTAAAATAATATAAATGATAGAAAATGAAGGGTACTAGATTCGAACTTTGGACCTCCTACATTTCTCCCTTAATCAACCAAAGTCTTAACCAACTAGGCTAGAGCCACACTTGATTTATATTTTCGAAAACTAACTAATATTATCTACAAATCGTAAATAAATTAATAATAAAATATTCAAAAAAACATATTTTTACAAAATAAAATTAATAAAACAAAATATATTTTTAGCGTATTGTAAAAAAAATACAAACAATTATTTGTTTTTTTACGTATTTGTTTTACGTATTTAAAAAAATAAGTTTTCGTATACTTTTAAATACATAAAAAAACGTAATAACATATTATACAAAAACGTAATCCTAAAAAGCATAAAAAAAGTTTTTTGTATATATTTATTTTATGTGAAGTATGTTTTTTATATTTTTTATGTATTTATTTTATGTAAATATGTTTTTTTTATGTAATTAAAAAAATACGTTTTTATATAATATGTTATTACGTTGTACTGGAATACAAAATCGGTCAAATAAGTTTTTGTATTGGCCTAGTCGGTTTTCTAAAAACCGTTTTTCGGTTTAAAAAATACATATTAAAAAAAAGTTTTGTATGTATTTTTTAAACCGAAAACGGTTTTTAGAAAACCAATTGGGCCAATACAAAAAACTTATTTGACCGATTTTGTATTCCAGTACAACGTAATTATATAAAAACGTATTTTTTTAATTACATAAAAAAACATATTTACATAAAATAAATACATAAAAAAATATAAAAAACATACTTCACATAAAATAAATATATACAAAAAACTTTTTTTATGTTTTTTAGGATTACGTTTTTGTATAATATGTTATTACATTTTTTTTTATGTATTTAAAAGTATACGAAAATTTATTTTTTTAAATACGTAAAACAAATACGTAAAAAAACAAATAATTGTTCGTATTTTTTTACAATACGATAAAAATATATTTTGTTTTATTAATTTTTTTTTGTAAAAATATGTTTTTTTGAATATTTTATTATTAATTTATTTACGATTTATAGATAATATTAGTTAGTTTTCGAAAATATAAATGAAGTGTGGCTCTAGCCTAGTTGGTTAAGGCTTTGGTTGATTAAGGGAGAAAGGTAGAAGGTCCAAAGTTTGAATCTAGTACCCTTTATTTTCTATCATTTATATTATTTTAAGACAATTTACAAAAATGGTCCCTATAGTTTATCAAATGTCACGAATTCAGTCCCTTTATACTTGAAAAGATGAAAATACCCTTACAGATTTAGTCCCTAACGGCGTTAGTAAAAAGGGCCATCTTTACAAGTTTTGCAAACCACAAGGACCATTTACATCAAAAAAATTAGTAGGGACTGACTTTGTGACTTTTGGCAGACCACGGGACCATTTTTGTAATTTTGTCAAAAATTATTGAAAAAACTTAACCATTAGAGGGCTCATGTCAAAATATTAAAATAATAATGTGACAAATATATTAAATGATAGGGTAGATTAACTATTAAAGATTCAATTAACAAAAAGAAAAAGTTTTCCGAGACTTTACATTGCCAAATATATATATATATATATATATATATATATATATATATATATATATATATATATATATATATTTGGGAAAAGGTTTGGATACGTTAGATTCCTTCGAGTAGAAGATAAATACGTGTTGATTTAGAGCTTGAGAACGACATGCATTGGTAATTATCATATGTTTACTTCTGTTGCTATATTTACGACGCATTGAAAAGAATCAGCCCCTATTCATGAGCAACATATGGCTATGGAATCAGCTCCATTGATAAAGTTCGGTTTTAGGGTCCCCGGAATTTGTTTTATGTTGATTTGAAGCCGATAATGGTAAAGAATTTCTTGGTAGTACGAGATCCATGTTTTTCTGGGTAATTACAGAAAGCTATATTAGGTGAAATGACTATGAGATTTGGTAATTTGGTTATTTCCTCAAAAGATAAAGGTGGAATTAAATGTGCTTTTTAAAAAATGGTGTAGAAGATTTTTCAACGAAAGCATTGAGTTTTGGTGGTAGAGTAACACTTGCAAAGGCAGTGTTGGGTAATCTCCCAACATATTTTATGTCTATATTTGTAATCCCAAATGGTGTTCTGGACACACTTGAAAAAATTAGGAGGAAATTCATTTGGTGTAGAGAGTATAACAAAAAAAGTATTTATTGGGTCAAATGGGATAAAATTATAGCACCAAAAAAGGTTGGAGGCATCGGGCTTGGGTCTATCAAAGCTATGAATATTTCTTTGTTAGCCAAATGGATGTGGCGCATGAAAGCGGAGGAATCCTCTATGTGGTCCAAAGTAATTCGAAGTATCCACAATCTAGAAGGGAGGCACTGGTCTGTTTTAGCTAACAGATCCAACACTGGGGTGTGGAAAAATATTATAAAAACACGAATTCGCTATATGCAATATAACATTGATTCGAAGGAAATTGTGTCGTGGAATTCAACAGATAGCTGTTGGGAATCTGACTTTGTGACAGATGGCAGGTTTATGGTCTGTCTGCTACGGGAGCAGATCGAATTGGTGGGATATATCGTCAACGATGGACCATTTGATTGGGATAAGCTGATTCCCTTTAAGATTCTATGTTTCATCTGGAGAGCAAAACTCGGTAGAATTCCATCTGATGTGGAATTAAAAAACAGGGGTATCATAATTCCAAATATTATGTGTGGCGTATGCAGTTCGGAGGAGGAGACATGAAAGCACATTTTGTTAACTTGTCCTGTGGCGATGGAAATAATGGATTCGATACTGGTGTGGTGCGAGATTAGATGTGAAAGATTTCTTTCGGTGGAAAATATGCTCCTTTTCATCTCAAGGTGGTCAAAGTGTAAATATAAAAGAAGAATGCTCAATGCAATATTATGTGAAGCTTTATGGTTCATATGGATGGATAGGAACAAAAGGATTTTCGAAAATATTCCAATAGTCTCGGCGATCACGGTGGAAAGAATAAAAGCAATTCATATGGTGCAAGCATAGAGGATCATTCAAAAAAATGGATTGGAGAGTTTGGAATATTAGTCCTTTCCTTTGTTTGTAATTTCCTATGTTCTTCGTTTGTTTTTTTTTATTCGTTTTCGCTTTGTACTGTTAGTTTGTTCTCCACATCTCCTTGACATGGTTTTTATAATATTTGCCGTTTTCAAAAAAAAAAAAAAATGAAAGTTTATGGATAAAGGTTTCACATGGGTTTGTGCTTTGGCTATTGTAAGATTTCAGGCCATGGGACAATGGTTATTACTTATTAGGATTGTGTAGCTCATTAACAAAATGCATTATATTCCAATATAAAAAAGATAAATCATGAAAATAATAATATTTGAATATATGTGTTTTTATTTAAAATGAGAAAGATAATAAGTATGAAGAAAATATAAAAAATATTTAATTTCTCTCTTATTTCTTAGGTTCCACCTTGGTGTCACTCTGATTTCCCCTTATTATTCTTTCATTTTCCAAAACCAAAGAAATTGTTATATTTCATCGTCACTTTATTATTATTTTTTGGAAATATATTTTATATACATATTATACATTTTTTTAGAGAATTAAAAACCATAAATTTTAATATATTTTTATTTTTTTAATTTATATAATTTAATATTATAAATGAAAATTAATAAATAAATAAAAATAAATAAATAAAACCAATTTCCGTTGGCCAATCAGGAGAAAGAGAGAGACAATAGGGAAATGAAACCACATGAGGCTAAATCGTACTGCAAACGGTATTTCTGGGTGCGGTTCTTGTTGACTCGGATCTTTGTACCATACAATACGATGTACACATTGAAGCATTAATACTATCCTTTTTAATTGGGTTTTCTTTCTCAAGCATCTTATTAGTTTCAGTTTAATAAAAAGAATTTAGCTATTAAAAAATTTATTATTCATTAATAGCTAATATAAGCACCTTAACAACATACTTATTAAGTTTGTCGATAATAATTAGGGCTGAAATTTTAATTTATGTCAGATCTGTCGGTAATCTACCGTTACTCCGTAACCAATCGGTCAATAATATGTCAAATATTCATTGCTAATCTATCAATATCCGTTGGTCATCGGAAGTTTTAGGGGCTCATTTTAATTTCCGCACATGACCTTTCAAAACAACAGACCGACTATGTCGATTATAGTTACTAGTTACGTTACTACAATCATTGTTAAATATAAATTTTTGACATTTTCCACTGACGCTTTAAAGAATACCAAATTAAGAATTTTATATATATATATATATATATATATATATATATATATATATATATATATATATATATATATATATATATTTTATTTTCATTACTCATTATATTCTCTCATATTTTATCGATATTAAGTATTTGATCAATAATTTCAATGGATCACATGAAAAAACCCTAGAAAATGCAATCATAATCTTTTAGTTGGCTGTTTTATCGTTGACATTGGACTTTTGATTTATGTTGACATATGGAATCATTGGAGTTGATAAATATAGCATGGAAGATGCCTCGCTTATGCTTTATACACCATGTATGCGGATTGTTTCAAATTTCATAATTGAAATTCGTAACTTATTTTTAATAATATTGACGTCGTCAAGATAGCGGCTTAGGTAAACTCCAAGTGAAAGAATCAAAGAAGGAAGTGATGCGTGAAATTACAATAATGGACTTTAATTGGATTTAGAGTAAGTGATCATGCGATATAGATTAGACGATTTTTAGAATTTTCAAGCTTGTGCAAAGATGATTTTTGGGCTTTATTACGTATTACCTTTAATAGTTCCATGTAACTAAAAAAAAAAGATTACAAAGATATAGTAACTTCTTATGCAAGCAACGATCTCCAATTATTCTAACACGTACCATATATAGATCATAGATGGAAAGTGAGATACCACGCATTGGTCATACTGTTACACCATAACGCCACAAGAATTAAACAACTTATGATGAACTGTAGTCTTGCAACTTTTACGAAAAACAACAACACACGTCAATTTATATACTATCCAAAGTCCAAACAATTTTATAATATTGGAAGTTGGAAATCTTTAAATAACATTGTTCTTGTAAGTAACGTCCCTATATTTTTGTAACAGCATGCAACCTGTCCAATACTCCGATTGCAATACTATTTCAACCACTCATGTATTTTATAAATTTTACTTTTCATGCCGTGTTTGAAATGAAGGAATCCCAAGAATTTGATGGATTTGGAATTTCAAAACCTTAAAAATCATTTGCATCGACTCTGATCAAATATATGAAAAGATTTAAAATTCCAATATTTCCTTAAAAATCCAAGTATAATGGAGTCTAAAAATCCTTGCCTAGCCTAAAGATTAAAGAATCCAACATTATTTAAAACACTCCAAACACTACAACATTAACCTCCTATGGGACCATAATTTTTGACCATGTACCAATGACATGTCATAAGCATAAGGTATACCGACGACAAGTCGTCAGCACAGGCATGTCGAGATAGGTCAAAAACGTTGTCGGCATAGACGTCGTCGGAAGGTATCCCCTATGCCGACGACATGCCGTCGGTATAGTACCGTCGAGAGTGATTTTCGAAAAAAAAGTTATATTAATTACCTGTGTCGACGACAATTCGTCGGGATAGGTGAACCTATAACGACATGTTGACGGTATAGATACCTCATATACCGACGACTTGTCAATTGTCGATCAAATACCTATAGCGACGACATGTCGTTGCCACAAATTTTTCACCGTTGTCAATCAAATACCTATAGCGACAACTAGTCGTTGGGATAGCCACCGGTGTTTTTTTAGTTTTTACAGATTCTGTACATTTACCATTCCTTCATTTCTAATAAATCTTAACATTTTGCAGCATATATCAATTGAG
This sequence comes from Lactuca virosa, assembly GCF_052849685.1. Lineage (NCBI taxonomy): Eukaryota > Viridiplantae > Streptophyta > Magnoliopsida > Asterales > Asteraceae > Lactuca > Lactuca virosa. The sequence continues at coordinate 38,287,135 of NC_136431.1, read as the reverse complement.
ATACAGTAACTAACTACCATTGTTCAAATTTAAAACATAAAATTCAAGTTTAATATTACATACCAAATTAGATACAATAAGTAGTTAACATTGTTCAAAATAACACAACATCAACCATCATTATCATATTCTTCTTCTTATTATTTCATCCTCTCGGACTCGACATTTTGTTTTTCTTTGTGAGGTACTTCCTTGTGTGTTGGAGTTGAATAGAAAGCTAGGAAATGGTGGTGGTTGAAAGTTAGGAATACATGTCCCCAATGATGCATTATAGGATTGAGATTGAGAAGATATGGAAGTGGAAGCCCGTACATTTGGAATTAGATTGAAGTTGGCGGTTGGTCTCCTACCCACTCCGCGAGCATGCTCACGTCTCGTCCCAAGGGCATGTGTGAGACATTCTTTCTCAATTACTTTTCTGCCTTCCCCGACCTCGTTTTGCATTTTCTCATATTCTTCTTGATTCTTCTCTTAAAATAAAAAAAAACAATAAACATACGATAATTAAAATAAACAACTAAATTTAGACATAATAATAATAATAATAATAATAATAATATACCTTAAGCAAAAAACTATAATTAATAATAATAACACATTTAAACAACGTATTAATTTCATTTATCACTTACCCAATCTTCTTGTGCTCGACTTGTACACCAACCCGAGCTTTCTTTGTAGCGCATATGTCTCCAACCATCAATATGTGGCAGCTTCAATCATAGTTTTTCCTATAATAAGTCAAAAACAATAAATACATTTATACAAGTGTTAATAACAATTTTAAATAATACTAATATAACATCCTAAAATTTAAGGTAAGGTTCTTAAATTAATAAAGTAAATAAATAGAGGGTGATTTATTTAAATAAATCATTAAGGAATAATCATAACATAAGTCGATATGAAGTTTAGAAAGTTAGAAGTGGAAATAATAACATTTTAAAAGTTAAAGGGACAAAAGTGTTAAGTTAGCAAAGTGAGTTGACCAAAGGGTTGACTTAATTAATCAAATGGACTAAAAAAACTATATAATGTATGTGGTAGGACTTCTTATGTCAAAACATAAGTTCAAATCACAAATATTGAGGTTTGTTGAATTTTGGCCAAAATTGGCAAACTAGAGGGATCAAATGTGTAAAATTGAGGGAAATAAGACGAGTTTTCACTTATACATCCATGAACGAAAATTTGAGCTTAAGAGTTCTCAAAAGTGGCGATTTCATACCTCCTTCATAACTAGGATTCAAACCAAACAAGTGTTGATGTATTGGATCTTCCTCTTGCTCCATTTTCGAATTCATGGTTTGGGGGAAAAGCCCAATGTCAAAATTAGTATGATTCCTTGATTAGGGTTTTGGTTTCTAACCTCACTTAAGTTATTTTGATGATCCCAATCTCAATCTACTCATCCCATTGATGGATTTGAGGATTTAGGTGAAAACCCTCACGAACCCTAGAAATCCAAATTAGGGATTTCTTGTTTATATGTTAATTGGAATAGATTCAATGACCTAGATGTTTGTAACATCCAGTTTCAAGAAGTTTCTTATTCCGAGATTGTAGACAATAAATGGATAAAGTAAAATCATTGGCCTTTAAAGGAATTGGGTTTAGACCTTATTGGATGATGATAATGTTGGATAAGTGATTAAATCCCTGGTTTGTGTCTTGGAGCTGAAGGGTAAAATGTGAAAAGTGTTGTTTCAGGCTTCTTTTATGAATTAATAATTTTAGTTGGATGTGTTTTAAGTAAAAATCAATTATATAGGGTTGTGGGGCTCGTCAATACCTTTTCGTGCATATAAATAACGCCAAAAACAAAGTTGAAATGAAGAAGTTCTGATTGTTTGAAGTTGGAGTGAAATTTGGTGAATATTTGTTCTTACGAGGTGAGAAGTAACTCTCATGATGTGAGAGTCCTCACGAGGTGAGAATATATTCTCACGACATAAGAAATATGCAGCCCAAAGCCCACCAAACTTTTAGGGTTTTCAATGTATTTAAAGGTAAGGATTCATGTTTTAGGGTATTTTCTTAGCCTCCATCATATTTAGAACCATTTGGGAGAAACCATAGCCTACATTTTCAAGATTTGAGCCTCCACTCTACTCTTTCATCTATTTTGGAGTTTTTTGTGGTTTTGGAGCAATGTTTTCATGCAAGATTGATCCTTGAATCTTGGTAATTAACGATTTCAACTTTCATCTACCTTCTAGACCTTTGTAAGTTATAAACTTCCAAGTTTTATTGCATTTCATCTTTGGATCTAAGTGTATTTGGTGTTTTGATCCATTTTAATAAGCTTTGAGTGGGAGTTGGGAATAAAGTTTGCAACTTTATTACTCTCCAAGCTCCCAAGAACATTGTATGTTTCAGATCTAGACTCCAAAACCTTTTTGATCAGTTTAGAATGTTTAGTTGAACCTCATGGACTAGGAAAGTTGTGATCTTTTGTCTTCCTTTTCATCGATGTAATTTATTTTGGTCATTTAGGCCATTTTGGTGTATTAAAGTTTAGATCTTGAAACATGGGTGGAACACAAACATAAAACCTAGAGGGGCCGAAAATGGAACCAAATAAAAATGTGTTCCATCTAAGTCATTATCGAAAAGATTAACACTATATAAAATCCCGTTGGAAAGAAAGGTTGCAAATAATATATATTCATACTTTTCATAGGGAAAAATGAAAGGTATAAATATTTTGTTAATAATGAAGTAACGGTGGTCATATATAATCATAAATATAATTTAATGAAGAATTAATTCAAAAAGGACATATAATTATCAAATAATGAAATCATATTTCTAAAGAAAAAAAGAATTAACAAATAAATTTTCCTCAAAAAAAAGTATACATAAAATATAACGAGAAGGGAAAATTTGACAGCAAAGCATCATCCCTCATTTAAAGTTTTGACAGCACATACCTTTATTGATGTAGAGAATAAGAGTTTCGACTTTCGACTTTTGGGTAAAAAAATACAGTAAAAAAACACATTTTCTCACTTCAAAACAATAACAATATACCTGTAGAGCGGCGAGCATGGAAATAGAGAGAGAGAAAGGCGAAGGTTGTGAGAGAGTAAAGGCGACATATACCTGTAGACGGCGTTCAACCGTGGTCGGCATTACTCCTAAGACGACGGATAACGGCAGTCTCCGGCAGGGATCCATGTGACCTTTTTTTTACCTTATATTTTCTTCTTCTTCGAGATTTTTTTTCTCAACTCTTTTGAGGGTTATATAAAAGCTTTGAGATATTTTATGATCAGTATTTTTGTATTTTTAGATTAAATGAACTAAATATGTTAATATGTTGATGATATGATAGAGTCTCGATCACACTCTAATGGTGATTAGGATCTGTTAGGATTTGATTTGGATTACCAAATTCTACGGGTTTGTTTTGATTTAGAATACTTCTACAAATACTTTTTATATTCTTTTTATTTAATGTTTGCGTTCCTTTTCATTTTCACCATCATCGTCTTCTTTTTTGGCACACATCCAAACATATATATTTTGGCTAAGCATATGATAAATAGGAGGCTTTCCTTTTCATTTTCACCATCATCGTCTTCTTTTTTGACACACATCCGAACATATATATTTTGGCTAAGCATATGATAAATAGGAGGCAAAAAACCAGGGAGACCATGGCCCTCCTGGCCCCAAAGGGATCCGTCACTGTCTTGAAAGCTTGAGACATTATTATGGATAAAGTTGGAAATTTTATCTATCTAACATCAGATTCAGATCTGAAGTTTGGAGATTTGGACTTAATGAATTTAGCTAAAAAAGATGCATTTTTGGTCCCTTTGAGACTTAAAGACTAGATCTTGGTTGTTTGGACCATCCTAATGGATAAAGTTAGAAACTTTATCCATCTAGAGTAAATTACAGAAATGGTCCCTATGGTTTGGTCGAACTCTCAGTTTTGATCCCTAAGTTTAAAATTTATTAGGTTACATCCCTGTGGTTTGTGAAAATTACACTGCAGGTCCTTGGTCAATATAAAAGACTAAATTACCTTTTTTTTCTTTTAACAATTTTTTATTATATATATATATATATATATATATATATATATATATATATATATATATATATATATATATATATATAGGGAAATCTACGAAAAAATCCCAAAGTTTTAGGCCAATTTATGATCTAGTCCTAAATTAAATTTCATTAACGAAAAAAGACAGAAAACCGGCTAATGTAATCACTTTAACCCTCTTTTACCTTTTCAGTAGGTTACTTGATGAGGTGGCACGCCAATTGGACTTTTTGGCCGACGTGGCAGCTGATGTGGCATTTCTTTATTATTTGAAAAATCAGATTTTTAGGAGAAAAAACAGGAGGAGGGGGACTCGAACGTGTGACCTTCAACTTGAAAATCATGCTCTTAACCAATCGAACTGAAAGACTCTTATGAATTTACTCCATAACATTTATATTTAATGTAATAAATTCTAAAGTCAAATTAAATAAAAAGGATGCATGTTGATTCGAACGAGTGACCTTCACCTTCAAAACCAAAATCCCAAACTTTACCTCCCCACCCCATACATTCCTTTTTACAGATATATATATTCCTCCCTATTCTCTTAACACTTGAAGAACCACAATGTCATAATCTGGCCACTTCACAGGACCTCTTCGGGAAACTCTTCCCCCTCTCTTCACGTCCAGAAATCCAAAACCCTGATCTCCATCAACCCTAAAGAAACCACCTGAATCTCCGACGATCCCCTCTTTGTCTCCATCGTCATAAAAAGCTTCATCATTCTTTTGATTTGGCATGTGAGTCATTCTTGTTGTCAATATGCTTTGAATCGCATTACAGAGGAGGACCATCGACGAAGACGATTTGGGGATTTGAACCTGCTTATACGATTTGCATATCCCTCTTCTCTGATTTACCGATTTAGGGTTAAGTAATGTTTTATTTGCAGGTTTATGGTTCGATTTTTGAGGTTTGAGTCATTAAGTGATGACTGGTAGTGGTAGCAGAAGGTGTTGGGGTGATAGGGGAGGTGTCAGACTTTAGAAATAGGATAGAGAAGAGAGAGATGAGTCCGTGAGAAAGAGAAAGAGTGAGGGAGATTACCGATTTGGTGGAAGACAAGAAACCATATATGGAAGAAGTAAAAGCAGAGGAAGACGATGATTGTGGAGGGACAAAACCTAGTGGACAGATGCTTCACCGGATTTGAAGATGTCATTAAATTTGTAGATTCAAGGAAGAAGAAAGGAAACACGGGAAAGAAAAGGGGGAGATATTTTATATTTTTTTAATTTTAAAATTATAAAAGAATAAAAGAAAATTAAAAATGAAATTAGTTGTCACGTCAGCCGAGCACGCCACTTGGCATGCCATATCAGCAGTAACCTGTTAAAAAGGTAAAAGAGGGCTAAAGTGATTACATTAGCCGGTTTTCTGTCTTTTTTCGTTAATGAAATTAACTTTAGGACTAGATCGTAAATTGGCATAAAACTTTGGGATGTAACCTAATAAATTTGCGATTTTTGCGCCCAAAATGGAGATCATTCTGATATATATATATATATATATATATATATATATATATATATATATATATATATATATATATATATATAAGTATGGCTTGGAAATAAACACTCCTTGCATTGAAGATCAACTTTCTGAGCTAACTCAGTTAGTTATGATGATTGAATGTGACCAAAGTGTGCAGCCCATGCCTCTTCTTTGCGATTTTTGCGCCCAAAATGGAGATCATTCCGATATGTATCCATATTTACAAGGAGAATGGGAAGAAGTGCAAGAGAAGGGAAGCTACTATTGGTCAAACCAATGAAGTTATGATCAGCCTCAACATGATCAATAGTGGGACAACAACCAAGCTTAGGAAATAACCAATACCAAAACCCATGCCAAGCTTGGGGAAATAACCAATACCAACCAACTTCATAGTTCCAACAACCCTATCCTTACCCTCCTCAATAAACTGAAACGCCAAGCATGTCATTAGAGGACATTGTGAAAAGCATTGCCACTTCTACCCAAATTTTCCAGGAAACAACCCAAGCTAGCCTCAATGTAACCCCCGTGTTTCTGGGCTAGGCATTAATGTTGATGTAATAGTCTAGGTTAACCTTTGTAACTCGTTTTGAAATAATAAGAATGTATTATTTGAGTATTATATGTTTATTGCTTAATTGTGTGATTTAAATGAATTAAGGATAAAAATAAGCGATAAAATAAAATATTAGATAAGCCCGATATCTATGAAGGAGGTTGTAGTGGTCGTGGCAAGGTTTCCGAATATATAAAGAATGCCGAAATCCGAGTTATAACGAAGAAGTTATGACATGTCGAAGTTTCGCGACAGAACCGAAACGACACTGTATGACGTAAAATACGAATTTAAGATAGAGCGATATCTAGCCTTAGTGATCTAAACGGAGGTCGTAGAATTCGTTAAACCGAGAGCGTGCATAAAAAGAACGTCTAAATCTGACTTCGTATGAGGAAGTTATGATTTTTCTAAGTTTCGACTTAGCGGTATACAGCCCAAATCTCGAAATTGAGATCGAGTGATATTTGGCCGAAACAATCTAAATGAGAATCGAAGATCTCGTCGTTAGTAGTCCAACGGTAAAAAGACAGACGAAAACGGACGTCGGATGAAGAAGTTATGATTTTATAACAGAGTTTTCCTGTCCCGGCCTACTAAAAATAATATAATAAAAATAAATTCAAAATTAGCCAACGGAGTCTAAATGAAAGTTGTAGAGCATAGTCTCACCTACGCGTGGATATAAACAACGTCGAAAACGGAGCTTGTATGTGAAAGTTATGAATTTTTGAAGTTTGAGGCACGCATACCAAAGCTTATCTAAAGAGTACGCCCAACGTACTCGATGTACGCCCAGCGTACTGCTTGTAGAGGGAGTATTCCCAGCGTACTCTGAAGTTACACCCAACGTAATCGCAGGGATCAGCCCCTATAAATAGATGTCGTGGGCTGCCGAGTTTTAGTGCTCAAATTCTTCTCTCTCTCCCATATTTCCTCGTTTTTACGTGCAAGAAATACCCCCGAAGCCCCGTATCATTACCGAGACCCGAAGCAAGTCCTGAATCCCCGAAGATCTCCCGAGAAGTAAAGTTTCCGAGCTGAAACTCTGCCCGCGTAATGCCCGGTTCTGGAGAAAACATCACGGTTTCATCGGAAACGATTGTTTTAAGAGACGAGGTGTTGTCCGATCATCGTCTTATCAAGTGAGTGTATATTCGTTTTCTTCTAACACATAGATATGAAGTATTCTTTATAGAATACATGCTATGTGTTTATATATTATTTGTTTATTTGAACTAGTTGTTGAATGGATGTTTTGTACAGATTTTAAGCTGTATATAAATGTATATATTTTATCTACTAATATGTTGGGTAGAACATGGGTAGACATTTGGTGTGTGATGAAATAAAATGATGAGAGGCCTTGATGTTGTTGTTGTTGATTCTGTCATCTAGCGAAGTATAGATGACGACCACAGACTCTTCTAGACAGTCCAGTGGAACGCTAGCAGGCTCGCAACCTGTAGGTGTTTGTGAACGATGTGTTCACCGGTGTACTCCACCCCCCCCCCCCCCCATGGTTGCCTTTAGGACATTTATTGCTGAGGAACCCCCTTGGCAGTAGTGTCCATCCCGATGTTGATCCTTAGTCTAGGTCCCTTATGATAGGTGTTTTAGGGACGTAATGTGAGGATAACGGGAACGGGTAATCGGGTTATTATTGGTTGATGAACTAAATATAATTATTTATTGTGGGTTGAAAACCCTATATGCTCACCAGGCTCCCAAGCCTGACCCACTCAGTTTTCTTTGTATTACAGGTAGTGGCACGAGAGCATAAGTTGGATGACATTGTCAATATATTTTTGGATTATAGACCCGTAGTTATATGTAACTGTTGTAAGGTCTATTTTGTATTGTTTATGCTTTTGGTCTGTATCCGAACATGACATCCCGAGGTTTTGATGTATAATGAAAATACATTTCTTTATGAAATGATTTGATAAATTATTATCATATTTTGTTTTGGGAACAAATTCCGCAACTCTTTTAATCAAAGGATTACTCTGATTTTATTTAAAAGCATAAACGAAACCGGTCTTTTCTTGTAACATCCCAAAAATACAGTCTGAAAATTTCGTTTTAAATCAGTAATAAAACCATAGTCATCACACGTCCTAGAAAATCACAACAATGTATCTCAGAATAATATAACAACTGTCATGTATATCAGAGTATAAACATCCCAGGCTGAACAAATGGTGTGTGCACTGCAATCTTCCCGAGCTCCTCTTTTGAAAACCGAGCACCTGAAATCAAAACTGAAAACTGTAAGCACGAAGCTTAGTGAGTCTCCCCAAACTACCACATACCATACAATAACATATAAAGCACATATTGGGCCTTGCCCACTGCATCGGACCGAAGTCCGGAACTGACTAGGGCCTCGCCCTCTGCATCGGACCGAAGTCCGGAACTAACTAGGGCCTCGCCCACTGCATCGGACCGAAGTCCGGAACTAACTAGGGCCTCGCCCACTGCATCGGACCGAAGTCCGGAACTAGCTAGGGCCTTGCCCACTGCATCGGACCGAAGTCCGGAACTGACTGAACATAGCATAACATAGCATATAATATGAACACATATACTGCATACTGCATCGGACCATAGTCCGGAACACATAACACATACCATGCCTGTATCACAAAGACACCAAGCATACTGAACTACTGCATTGGACCGTAGTCCGGAACTACTACTAACTAAACGGGCCGGCATTGTGGCCGTAGACCCGTTCCTACTGGAAGGAAACTCACCTCACATGCTGAAGTCCTGCTGACAAAACCATAGCTGTTGGATGACAGATTCCCGATCTGTCAATATCAAAATAACACCCAATTAATAATTGGGTTCTATCACATATCCATAATTCCATGCTTGGGGTAAAAGACTACTTTACCCTTATCTTAGCTTGACTCAGTCCCAAGGCCCAATCCAAAGGCCCAAAGTCCAACTATGGCTCAAAGCCCAACCTTTGGCCCAATTTTCCAAATTAGGCCCAAACCTCTACATGGACTTCCCTTAAGGCCCAATTGTTCAGTCCGGTCCAACATGTCTCATTCTAAGGGCCCAATATCATACAACCATCTAGGCCCAAACTATGGCCCATCAATGGCCCAAATTTTCAAATTGGGCCCAATCCTTCATATGGGCCTTACCCTAAAGCCCAACTAATTACTCTAGTCCATTTGATTATTCTTGGATGGCCCATTAATAAATCAATTACCAAAACCCAATCGAAAGGCCCAACTCAAGGCCCAAGTGAAACTAGGGTTTCACATAAACTGACGATTAGGGTTAAGTGTTTCTTACTTAACCCATTAAGGATTTAATACATTAAGTCCTTTACTCTACTAGATCAATGATATGGAGAAATTGGGCTTAATACACAATCCAATCTCAATAGCCCAAAAGTGGGTCCAATAAGTCTAAGGCCCAATTACTCACAATTAGGGTTTTCTAAATCCTAATTAGGGTTTTTCACCTAATCATGGCTCAATAGGCCCAAAACTACTCCTTAAGCCCATTAGGGTTTTACTAGGCCAATTAGCGTTTGCTTGAGGGGCACCACCCACTACCACCTCGGGTAGTGGCGGTCCATGGCGGCTCACGGCGGCGGCCACCACCTTAAGGTGGTGGTTTTGGGTCCCTTTTTATTATTCATCTTGCTAATTACAATTACAGAGCTTTAACCCAAAATAAACACACACACACACACACTAACTAACTAACTAACACACACACACAGCCACACCATGGTGGCCGGCGGCGGTGCTTGGCGGCAGCCTTTCCGCAACTTTCGATTACTCAACATACACACCCACTTAACACAATAAGCAACAGTACACACGCACACACACACCTAATTATAAAGAAAAACCCGCATACAATCGTCCCTCCCCAGCGGCATGCGGCGGCGATGGCGGCTGGCAGCAGCTCCCGGTGTCTTTTCTTGGCTACCAAAAATGTCCAGCGACAGAGGCTGTTGAGGAGGTGCCGACAGCAAGAGCAACACAGCAGCACGGCTTATGGCTTCGTCGGCAAACACAGCAGCGACGACAGCTTGTCGTTAACTAACATTGGCAGCGGCACCAACGGCGATATCGGCAGTGCTGGAGGTGAAGGGGGTGGTAACGGGCGTTTAGAAGCTTGCTGGCGTCCACAGTTGGCGGTGGCTCACGTCTTCAGCGGGATGGCACAGTGGCGACTCGTTCTCGGTGGATAAAAATACTTTTCTTTGGAAATGGTTTGATAACGTATTTATCATGTTTTACTGGGAACAAGTTCCGCAACATTTTTATTAAAATAGGTACTCTGATTTTTATAAAGCATAAACAAAATTGGTCTTTTCTGGCCGTGAAAATGGGGATGTCACAGTTGGTATCAGAGCATTAGTTTAAGCGAACTAGGAATATGGATTTATTTCTAGACTTAAACTTAGAATGCTAAGCAAGGATTGTGAGGAGTGTGTCTAATAAAATTTAGGTAAAGCACCTGAATAGACATAAGCACTAGCTAATTTAGGGAAAATGCCTAACATGCTTTTATGTGCTAAATGATTTATGATATGCATTGTATGATCGGATCTATGGTCTGTTGCCGACCGGATCTAGAAACTTTATGTGTTCAGATTTCTAAACGTTTAATTACGGTATTAGAACTGGCATATAACTTTTCGGAGAAATAGGGAGAATTACACGACGATCGTAAATAAAATCTTTCCTATCTTAATTCTCGTCATTGCACACCGAACGTGTGATTTGGTATATAGATCGAAATGGCAAGAACCCGTAGTGGTGCCGGGAATGCAAATGGGAACAGGAATCAACCACCAGTGATTGAACAAATACCTGTTGTAGCAGATGCTCCTGAGCCAATTACAATGGCCGAAGTACAAGCGATGATACGGGCTATGTTGGCTGAACAACGGGAAGAGATGAGGCAAATGTTGCATGAAAATAGGGACGAACCTACAATGCCAGTTGAACAGCCCGAATTGAACGATGGGCAGTCAGAAGGAGGGAACTACAGTGGGATCGTTGGTCAAGCCAACCCACCAATATTTCGACAAAACAACCAGTATGACAGAGTCGAGAGGAATGGATGCAAGTACAAGGATTTTTTGACTTGCAATCCATCGACTTTCACTGGAAAGGAAGATCTGATCGGAGTCATGGATTGGATCTCGGAGATGGAGTTAGCTTTCATGACGTGTGGTTGCAGAGGCAAGTTACAGACCACCTTTGTAGTACATCAATTCCGAGGAGGTGATGTACGCTGGTGGAATACCCTGGGGAAGACTCTGAGCCCCAATGAGCCCCTGCAACTGACATGGGCAGAGTTTTTGGTGCAGTTCAAACGCAAGTACTGCTCAGCCCAAAACCTGCTCGAGCTAGAGAACCAGTTCCTGACCTTGAAGAAAGGAAGCATGTCAATTGATGAATACACCAACAACTTCACAGAGAAGATGAAGTTCGCCTTGCGTCTTGTTCCGGATGAGCTGACGAAAATCGACAAGTACGCAAAGGGACTTCCATGGGAGTACGCGGTGCCAGTGCGTCAGGCACCTACTCTGGAGGCAGCTATCTGGGCTGCCAAGTCTGTGGAGGATATGATTAAGGGAAGAGCTGCCAACAAGATTGAGGTTGGCGAAAAGAGGAGGTTTGAGCGGTCTACGAGGCCCGATAAGAAGATCAAGTCTGGTTCAAATGAGTTTAGAGGAGGAGGAAACAAAGTGAAATGGTACAAGAAGTGCAAGAAGAAGCACTTCGGGAAATGTAGCGATGAAGTGACTTGCTACAAGTGTGGGAAGACCGGACATTGCACCAACGAGTGCACCGCCATCAAAAGGGTGTGTTATGAATGTCGTGAAGAAGGGCACGTTGCTAAGGATTGCCCAAAGAAGAAAGAGGCGAAACATTCCACCGAAACCGAAGGCAAAAGCGTTCCATATGATGCTTGACGAAGAAGATGGAAATGAAAGGGATCGGGAATGAGGATCTATGAAGTAGTCGTGTAAATAGTACCACGTGGTGTAGCCTATTAGAAGCATAGTATAGGTTGAACTTGAACACCTATGTAATCGTTTCAAGGAATAACATAAAACCTTCGTTTTGTTATCTAATGTGTCAAGTTGATTATGTGATTTTCTTGTATGGTGACTTGGGTGAACTGCAAGACAATACTTGGGACGAGTATGAGTAGGTGTGAAAGGTAGTAGAGGCCTATACTACCGGAAGCACAGGACTCACGCTTGGATCAGGGAAAGTCACAAGGTTACCAAGAAGCTAGTAATTGATACCGTTTTATTCAAATATGTCGTTACCATCGTTTCGGTAATGACTAAGAGGATGATTGTTATTCCGACCCTAGTGGTCATATCGAATTGAGTCCGACTACGATAAGTATGTTACGTGGTTTAGAGAACCAAGTTTGATGTAGCATCTGACTTAAGTCAGAAGATTGAAATAAAAGATAATCAAAGCGATCGGTAGAGGTATCGCGATAGTTGCTTGTAGCTAGAAATGCTACCTTTTAAGATGTGATTAGAACATGAAGAAATGTATAGTCTGTTCTAGAAGACTCTAAGAGACCTGAGTCTAAGCGTGGGAACATACGATGATAAGTCATTAGAATATGACACATCGGCCCATTTTAGTAATAAAATAACTTATCTTAAGTTTGTTAAGAAGAAGAAGCAGTCTCCAGTAAGGGTCGAGATTGTGACTTGAAGGTCATAATTTGGAGTATAATGTGAGATAGGGAGCAAGTGCAAGATCGAGCACCGCCTGCAATCAGGAAGTCTTAGAGTTAGATATTCGTTCGAAGAAACATCAAAGTTACGGTTATTACTTAGGATGAAGAGATAACGTATGGATTCATCATGTGAGCCCTGTTTCGTTGATGATTCCGGGACGTAATCATCCTAAGGGGGAGATAATTGTAACGCCCGTAGATCCGGGCTAGTCAATTTAGAGATAATAGGGGTCGAAAACGACTTTTTGACAAAATATTATTTAGAATAAATAATCTTAACCAAGTTTTAGAATATGTCTCAAGGGTTTCGTACATATAAAGAACGTTGAAATCCGAGTTATAACGAAGAAGTTATGGTCCGTCGAAGTTTTACGGCAAAACCGGCAAGACACCGGGAGACGTAAATAGTGAATTTACGATGGAGGACTTTTTAGCCTTAGAAATCTAAACAAAATTTGTAGTATACGTTAAACCAAGAACATACAAAAACGAACGCCCAAATCTGACTTCGTATGAGGAAGTTATGAATTTTCTAAGATTTGGCTTAACAGTGCACAACCCGAAACTCGAATTTTAGATCGAGCAGTTTTTGGCCTACGCGACCTAAATGAGAATTGAAGATCTCATTAATAGGAACTCAACGGTAAAAAGACAGACGAAAACAGAGTCCGTATGCAGAAGTTATGAATTTTACGCGGACATTTAACAGTGTAATCCCTCGTACTGTTAAATTTAAGATTGGTCGAGAATTAGACGACGGTGTCAAAATGAAAGTTGTAGATCTTATTTTTACCTACGCGTGGATATAAAGAACGTCAAAAACGGAGGTCGTATGTGAAAGTTACGGATTTTAGAAGTCGGAAGTGCGCTGTGCGAAAATGGGTGATGTGGCACAATCTTGGCCATTGCTTTCTCCCCAAGTCTTGCCACTAGATGGTGACATGTGGCACCAAGTTCAGCCATTTTTCACCCTATAAATAGAACCTCTCCCACCCTCATTTTCTTCACACCTTTCCCATTCTTTCTTCTCTTTACTCTCTCTCTAGAACCTCTCTCTAGCCCCGAAACCCCCCGAAAAGCCTAGGGAACCTCCCTAGCACGGGGCGGAAGCCCCGGAGTGCTCGACGGCTCCGAGAAGAAGAGCTTTTCGGCTCGGGAACGCTGCTCCAAGCAAAGCCCGGTTTTCTATAAAACCCGTTGTAAGTGAGCTACACCTACGCTATTTTTAATATAGCTTTTATTTAATTATAGTAACGTTATTAGGAACTTATAATAAGTACTTGGGCTATTATTATGGGTTATATAAGTATTTTTTAACGCTTATATAATAGTAATAATAGCTAGACTATTAATTAGTCTCGGCGAATAATATACTAAACTCTAGTGGTAATAATACTAGGTTTCGTCGAAGGAAATTATTTTTAAGAAGCGAAGCGCTGTCTGAGTTCGGAATCACCACCTTTTCAAGTGAGTGCATGGTCCCTTTCATCTTACACATAGATATGGAGTATTTAATATAAATTATGTGCTATGTGTGCATATTTTCTGAATACTTGCTGTCCATGCTGGGTGAAATATTTTTATACACGTTTTAAATGATTTAAATTGTATATGTATTTTATATCTACAAAACGTGTTGGGTAAAACATGGGTAGATGTAATAGTTGCTGTGTGACCAAATAAAATAATGAGATGCCTCGATATAGATGTTATTGATGATCCAGTCATCTAGCGGAGTATAGATGACGACCACGGACTATTCTAGACAGTCCAGTGGAACGCTAGCAGGCTTGCAACCTGTAGGTGTTTATTTGAACTGTGTGCTCACCAGCAGTACTCCATCCCCCACATGGTTGCCTTATTTGACATGAATTGCTGAGGAACCCCCGAAGTATGTGTTTTCACCCTGATGAAAGTCTCTTAGACTAGGTCCCTTGTGTTAGATGTTTTAGGGACGTAAAGTGAGGATAACGGGAACGAGTAATCGGGTTTGTTTGGTTTGATAAAGTTAATAAACTTATTTATTGTGGGTTGAAAACTCTATGTACTCACCAAGTTTCCCAACCTGACCCACTCAGTTTATTTATATCACAGGTGTTGATATGAAGTCACATTACACTGAGATTAAGGAGATATAAATCACTAGTGATAATGAATGTAAGTTCTGTTTATGTTTATGTTTCTGTATTGACGATGACAACCCAAATGTTTTAAAATGAATAAAAATACTTTTCTTTGGAAATGCTTTGATAACGTATTTATCATGTTTTACTGGGAACAAATTCCGCAACATTTTTATTAAAAGAGGTACTCTGATTTTTATAAAGCATAAACAAAATCGGTCTTTTCTGGCCGTGAAAATGGGGATGTCACAAAAGTCGGTGATGGCGGCTGGAGGAATGGAGGTGAAGAGGGTGACGGCTCAATCCAAGAATGCTAGGGTTAGGGTTACGGAGGTGAAGAGGGTAACCTTATATACCCGGTGCCTTAAAACATTTCCCCATATTAACATAATCGATCCCTCCGTCCTTTTTTTCTTCTAAAATAAGTTCATATTTTACACTTTTAACCCTGCCTTCCGAAATCTTTACAAACTGAATCCAAAACTTACATTTTAAGCCCTGATCCCATAAATTTCTTTCAATTTAATCCCGAACTTACTCTTTTAACCCCCGACTTCTAAAATTCTTCACAAATTAGTCTGGGACTCACATTTACTAATTTATTTAAATAAACGGGGCGTTACAACTCTCCCCCACTTAAATTAGATTTTGTCATCGAAATCATTCCTTACCATTCCTTACACGCCAAACTACTCAAATAACATGGTCAAAATCATGTGCACACCCTACTCTTCCCCAGGGTAACCGTGACCATCCTTCACAAGGCCCTAAATTCTGCAGATGAACAAATTCCTGGAAACAAGATCACATCTACCCCGTCTGAAATCTGTTGTCTCGAGATGGTCTGAATCCCCGACAGACCACTCATACTAACTCATTATATATGAACCTCGCGGTGGGTGACTTAGCATCACCCAAGCTATCTGTGACTCTAACCATACATGAAATTCCTCAAATACCATTACTGCTGGAGACCCAAAACTGTCTGAAACACTGATCTGCTTGAAAACACCAAACTGCCTGAAACACTGACTGCTTGAAACACTGAACTGCCTGGACACTGAACTACCTGAAACACTGAATTGCATGAAACACCGAACTGCCTGAAACACTGAACTGCCGCATGGCTGCTTTCCAACATCTACCGAGACCTACCTGGTCTCATTTTTTTTGCCAATCATCTGAAATACCGGGTTCCAGCCCGATTGCGGAGCCAAAGGACTCCCTACGTAGTTGCCTCACACGACTTCTAAACAAAATCCTTCTCTGGAACTAGTTGCTACTAGCTATCTTGTCACTGTGGCCCTAGCGGCCTTCTGATCTAACTGATTGGCTCCATGCGTCGAATCCTGACGTCACCAAACCCAAGGCTAAAAGTGATTGCTACATGACTATTGGTAGCCTTAAATCACAAACGACCTCAAATGGTCCATTGCTTTTCTAATCCCATAACTATAGTGGCGCTCCTACCGTCTTATCACTGGCTTAACCAGGTCTAATCCGTCTGGGTAATTCCGAAATCCAATCCGTGGATTTCCATATCCTCACTGCTACACCCGAACTGGTGGGTACTACTGTTCTTTCTGCGTCCTAATAATGCACTCACTCTATCTACCAACCTAGTGAATGCTACGGCTACACCCGTAGACTTACAACACTCTATCACTGTCTGGATGCTAGTGAATGCTACGACTACTCCCACAGACTTACAACACTCTAACACTATTTGGCTGCCGGTGAATGCTACGGCTACACCCGCAGAATTACAACACTCTAACACTATCTGGCTGCTGGTGAATGCTACGGCTACACCCGCAGACTTACAACACTCTAACACTATCTGGCTGCTAGTGAATGCTACGGCTACACCCGCAGACTTACAACACTCTAACACTATCTGGCTGCTGGTGAATGTTACGACTACACCCGCAGACTTACAACACTTTCCATACTGGATCAAACACGCGCTTGACCCGCACTCAGCTGAATTCATGTCCTGACTGGAATCCACAACCTGATTCCCTAAGGCTTGCTAGAAAACATTACGGGAACGTGATCTCCTTATTGGCAAGTTTTTCCGAACTTCCATCTCACACTATCCGCAAACCATACAGTCGCTTGGGTTGTCTTCCTTCCTAACAAGGATGCAAAACTTATCCCAGTTTCAAAACTGCTCCTACTTGTGAATCCTTGGATGATTCTCCCCCCACTTTGATTCAACTAGCGTCTTACATCACAAAATACTGGAAGGATTCTCAATCCTTCTTACCATTCTATGCCCAATCTGCTGAAAACCACGTTTACCATTGCTAGGGTTTCAATACTAGCCAGTCCAAAAGATCACACCACCTCCAAGAACCCGAATAAATCTCCGGTAATAACCCGCTAGACCCAGGAAGCTCCGAATCTCAATTGGAGACCTCGGAATCTCCACCTGCATCACGGCCTCTAAGTTGGCCGGATCGACTAGAATATCCTTCTGATTGACAAGGTGCCCAAAAGATTGCACCCCGCGCAACCAGAACTCACAATTGAAGAACCTTGCGAAAATTCTCTCCCTCCTCAAAGTCTCTAGCACCTCCCTCAGGTGCTTCTCGTGCTGCTCCTCAGTCTCGGAATAAACCAAGATGACGCTGTACTTTCCCAATCCCGTAATTTGGGGAATTGCTCTATCACAATTCGCTAATGCTTCTCAGCATGCAATTGGCATATGACATCTCTTGAAAATATAATTCAGATACAAACCAAGGATAACTCAGGGTTACACTTACTCAAACCTTGGAACAAAAGGCTCCCTTGTGCAGTTTCCCGCAAGTGCTGCACCGAATCTGACCCTGCTGGCCTCTCAGAAGCTGATCTGAAATCTACGGTCTCCTCCCGAGACCCCTCACTATAAACAACTGATCTGGTTCCCTCTTACCAATGTGCTCCAAGTCCATATGTCGTTCTCAAGCTCAAGAAGTCATATCATTCAGGGTCTTGCACCCCGAGATACTCATGATCTCCTTGCTATCATTCTATAGTATGTTCTGATAACTTACCTTCTTCATTTCCTCATCTGTTGCATACTGTGGTACCATATAAGCTCTTTCCCGAGACTTGGCAGTGATCTCTGCCACAATCTCAGTCGTCTGGTGGAGATCTAACAACTCTTGCGCCAACTGCTGCGCCTCAATCGCCTGGGCACACTCTGCCCAGAATCTGGTCTAAAAGTCATCCCATGACATAGCATTAACCACATCATCACTCAACTCACTACCAACTTCTTCATATCAATCTCGTGCTCTATCCCTCAGGAGACAGGAAGTAAGTCAAATCTTGTCTCCTTTCGAGACAACGTCTGGTACGAAAAGTGTTGGTGACATCTACCAACCATCTGCTGCTAACAATGGGGTCCCTAACCCCCATGACAATCTGAAGCCTCACAAACTCTGAATTCCCGAAATATCATTGTACGAGTCTCTATCATGACTGCTATTTCAGTGCAGAATGCACTCGACCTCTCATCACAAATCTCTATAATGCCCTCCTTGATCACACTGAGGATCACAGGAGTCTGGTCAATGATACTGCGCGTAATTCTCAGATGGAATGAACTCCCTCATCTGATCATCAATCTGCCCGGCTCCAGAGTCCGAGCCTAATCCCTCGTCGACACCAGAACTACCATCTGGTCTACCATATAGCGTCACTATACTCGACAACATACCATCACTAACACCACAATACTCATCCAAACTCGAGGGATCTCACACACTACAAGTTCCCTGGGTTCATCTCAGCCTTCCTTGATTCGAGTACTGATCCTCTGCTTTCAGTAGTACGAGCCAATACTACCTTCCACATCTATCCGTACTTTCCTCAAGTACTGCCTCGACTCCACCAAGTCTCTTCTACTACTACTGCTGATCTAATACTAAACTCATCCTAGGCTTGCCCCAGGGTAATCACCAACCCACTCTCCACCATCAGCTGCATAAGAAGTCCCTGCTTTCTTCCCCTAACTAGCTTGCGAATACTATTACATATTACTCAGACTAGATAATTCTTCCAATGAGAGATCCTACTCTACAACGGTTGGACTCAGACAAGAGCTGCGAAATAGAGCTAGACTTAACCTTCTGAAATTATTTAGTCCTTGCAATATGCAACGTAACATATTCGTTTACTACTTAGTGAAAGATAACTAAGACTCCTAAAAGCACAAAGCAAGCAACATTCGAGCATCGAGTACACATAATCAAGCATCTACTACTCTGGCTATCATACTAACTAATCTGTACTAGCATGCAGTTCTCATAAAGCTGAACACATATAACAGGCACATAAGACATCCTTCCAAGATCCTTAGTCCTAATCTAGCATGCTGTTCTGATAAAGCTAATAATCATAACATATCATAAACTTGTATGGGTAATTTGGGAGTACTTACTTGAGCTCGGCTGATTGCATGCACCACACCCTTTTCTCTTTTTCAAAATTCTTTTCTCTTTTCAAAACTCTTTTCTTTTTCTAGAAATTCTTTTCTTTTCTCAAAGCTCTCTTTCTAAAAATGATTTTTCCTTTTAAAAATTTCCATACCAATTCCTTAGTTTGAGTCCAGACACACCCGAGAGTGTGCCCGAATCCCTCAAACCAAGGCTCTGATACCAACTTGTAACATCCCAAAAATACAGTCTGAAAATTTCGTTTTAAATCAGTAATAAAACCATAGTCATCATACGTCCTAGAAAAATCACAACAATGTATCTCAGAATAATATAACAACTGTCATGTATATCAGAGTATAAACATCCCAGGCTGAACAAATAGTGTGTGCACTGCAATCTTCCCGAGCTCCTCTTTTGAAAATTGAGTACCTGAAACCAAAACTGAAAACTGTAAGCACGAAGCTTAGTGAGTCTCCCCAAACTACCACATACCATACAATAACATATAAAGCACATACTGGGCCTTGCCCACTGCATCGGACTGAAGTCCGGAACTGACTAGGGCCTCGCCATCTGCATCGGACCGAATTCCGGAACTAACTAGGGCCTCGCCCACTGCATCGGACCGAAGTCCGGAACTAACTAGGGTCTTGCCCACTGCATCAGACCGAAGTCCGGAACTGCATCGGACCGAAGTCCGGAACTGACTGAACATAGCATAACATAGCATATAATATGAACACATATACTGCATACTGCATCGGACCATAGTCCGGAACACATAACACATACCATGCATGTATCACAAAGACACCAAGCATACTGAACTACTGCATCGGACCGTAGTCCGGAACTACTACTAACTAAACGGGTCGGCATTGTGGCCGTAGACCCGTTCCTACCGGAAGGAAACTCACCTCACATGCTGAAGTCCTGCTGACAAAACCATAGCTGCTGGATGACAGATTCCCGATCTGTCAATATCAAAATAACACCCAATTAATAATTGGGTTCTATCACATATCCATAATTCCATGCTTGGGGTAAAAGACTACTTTACCCTTAACTTAGCTTGACTCAGTCCCAAGGCCCAATCCAAAGGCCCAAAGTCCAACTATGGCTCAAAGCCCAACCTTTGGCCCAATTTTCCAAATTGGGCCCAAACCTCTACATGGACTTCCCTTAAGGCCCAATTGTTCAGTCCGGTCCAACATGTCTCATTCTAAGGGCCCAATATCATATAACCATCTAGACCCAAACTATGGCCCATCAATGGCCCAATTTTTCAAATTGGGCCCAATCCTTCATATGGGCCTTACCCTAAAGCCCAACTAATTACTCTAGTCCATTTGATTATTCTTGGATGGCCCATTAATAAATCAATTACCAAAACCCAATCGAAAGGCCTAACTCAAAGCCCAAGTGAAACTAGGGTTTCACATAAACTGACGATTAGGATTAAGTGTTTCTTACTTAACCCATTAAGGACTTAATCCATTAAGTCCTTTACTCTACTAGATCATTGATATGGAGAAATTGGGCTTAATACACAATCCAATCTCAATAGCCCAAAAGTGTAACTCCCCGATTCTCAGGTATAGATTTAATGTGTGAGTTTTTGATTTCAAGGGCTACTCGACGAGTTGACTGCCCTACTCGTCGAGTAGCAGCGTGTTGGTCCACGTATTTTAATGACCTACTCGCCGAGTCCAAGAAGGGACTCGACGAGTAGGAGCTGGCAGATGAAACCCTAAATCTCGGGGTTTTGCACCCTATTTAAAGGATCATTGGCCTCCCCCAGCCTCCCCTTTACTGCCCCTTGTCCCTTTCAAACCCTAAATCGTGTGTGTGTGTGCTCTTTGGTGTGTTCAAGCTTGGAGGAGGAACTTTGGAGAAGGAAACACTTGGGGAGGCAAGGAAATCAAGGCTAGGAACTCGTGGGGAGCTAAGAGATTCATCATTTGTCACTCTTTGGAAGGTATTAAGTTGTTCCTTTAGCTCATCTCTCTTTTAACCTCTTTTGGATGGGTTTTATGAAAGGCTCCCCATGTTTAAGCTAAGATCTGACGTTGTAACTTCAGATCTGGACTCCCTTTGACCTCTAGATCCATAAGGTCATCAGCCTTGCCTGGTAGGAGCCTTCCCTCAAGTGTGAGACTTCATTGCAATCTTAGTTTTGCCATTTAAGGGTCTTAAAGCTTTGCATGCACGTAAAGTTTGCGACTTTACGTGATAAACATGTCCTAGAAGCTTGGATCTATAATCTGGAACCTTGCCACGGCTTAAAAAGCATCTGCATGGATAAAGGTCTGCAAGGACTCGGCGATTTGGATGAACAACTCGGCGAGCCCGTCGAAGATGGTCATGAACTCGACGAGTTGAATGAATAACTCGGCGAGTCCGTTGAAGATTGCCTTGAACTCGGCGAGTCGTTCTCGGCGAGTCGGCTAGGGTTTCTCCCAATTCTTGGACACGTATGAACTCGGCAAGTTAAAGGGGAACTCGACGAGCCAATCAAGGATTTCACGACTTCTCGAGTTCAGGAAGGACTCGACGAGTCGGTGAACTCCACTCGACGAGTCGAGTCAACATGGACTGTTGACTTTGACTGTGGACTTTGACTTGGACCAAGGGTTGACCAGTTGACTTATGAGGGTATTTTGGTAATTTGGAGATTTATGAAAAAGGGTTTTATGGTAACTATAGGTGGTGGAGCTCGTGCTGGTGATCCGAGAGTTTAGCTTTCTAGTTTCAGACGACAGTTGCAAGGTGAGTTATCCTCACTATACTAAGGGGTCTAAGGCACCAAGGCCGGCCTATTGGATATGTTATCCTAGCAGTGTTATATGTTGAGTATGAGTTAGTGTTGCATGCTAGTGGTTATGCCAGTTGGGTAGATCTGTAGGTGTGATGTTATATGATTATTGCATGCTCGGTAGTTATGTTATATGTTGATATGTTAAGTGGGATGGATTGAGGTTGTACTGCTCCGTGCGGTAGCCAACAAACCCTAGAGTATTCCAGGTACGAGCTGAGGGCCCGGTAGGCATTCCAGACTCATACTGAGGACTCGGGAGCATTCCAGATACGAGCTGAGGGCCCGGTAGGCATTCCAGACTCATACTGAGGGCTCGATGGTATTCCAGATACGAGCTGAGGGCCCGGTAGGCATTCCAGACTCGTACTGAGGGCCCAGGGGTAATCCAGCTTGTAAAGCTGTGGACCCATTGCATGCTGTTTCAGTTTGTTATGATATGTTATTACTGATATGGTTATGTGGACTGTATGTGTATCGATATTTTGGGGGTAACTCACTAAGCTTTCGGGCTTACAGTTTCAGTTTATTGTTTTAGGTACATCAGGGGATCGCGGCACGACGAAGGCATGATCGTACAGCTCCTCACATTATGTTTATGTTTCTGGGAATACTCTGATAAATAATATTTTAAAAACAAAGTTGTAATGTTTTGATGAACTTGACATGTTTTAAAAGTTTAAATTGGTTTGAAATTTTTGGGTGTTACAAGTTGGTATCAGAGCCTTGGTTTGAGTGAATTGGAGGAACATTCGTGTGAATCCAGTCTCAAATCAAGGAAAGATTTTCAAAAGGGTTTTAAATGGTTTTCAAAATAAGTAAAGGAGGATGCAGGGTGTACGATCAGCCGGAGCCAGTAAGTAGACCCCAAAATACCATACAGATATTTGATTATGTGATATGTTAGAACAGCATGCTAGAGGGAGGCTAGGAATCTTCAGGAATTGCATGATAGAATTGCCTGATTATATGATGCCTGCTAGCCTAGGGTTTTCCTTATATGAAATTGACATCATTACTGTAGTTGCTCAGTGTATGCATTATGGTTATACATAATTAAGATCTTATAGCCTGAGAATGTTTGATTTAGTCTTATGTTCTGTTCTTGTTTGATTGGGAGCTTAGGGTAGGGTTGGATATTCAAAAGTCTATAGGGTCCAGCATTATGTATGGCTAGCATACACTAATGCTGCAGGGTTGGTGAAAGTTTCAGGGATAGGTGGGTTATGTGAGAGGCCGGTAGGCCAGTTATGAAATATTTAGCATTCCTCTAGGAGTGAGGATTGAGCGCTCGCCATGTTGTGTATTCAGTTAGGGCGTTGTGGTGATACTTGAGACAAATGTGGGTAGGTGTGGAAGGTAGTAGGGGCCCATACTACTTAAAGCATAGGACCCATACGCGTAGCAAGGAAGTCACAACC
This sequence comes from Lactuca virosa, assembly GCF_052849685.1. NCBI lineage: Eukaryota > Viridiplantae > Streptophyta > Magnoliopsida > Asterales > Asteraceae > Lactuca > Lactuca virosa. The sequence goes on along the minus strand of NC_136431.1, from coordinate 38,263,459 downwards.
CCTAGGGTTAGTAGGGAGTTGGCTCCCAGTTATTTGTATGGATTATCTGATATCTTGTGGTATGTTTCAGAATGGTGATGACGAGGCGCTTCGTGGCTGGATCCGGTTCGGGATCAGGATCAGGGGACAGAGGCCAGGAGGGGCCGACAGCACCTGAGCCGGTGGTACAGATCGGTACAGAGGAGTTGGATGCCAGGATTCGAGAGATCCTGCATGATGAGGTTGCTGCTGCATTCCGGGCTCAGTTACCGGAGATGTTCGGGTCGATTAAGACCGCCATGGTGGAGTATTTTGATGAGCCCAACGCAGCCCTTGTAGAGACAGCCGCCGCAGCAGCTGCATCAGGTGTATCAGCGGCAGGGGGAGGAGTTGGTAGAGGTTTTCAGTACAGGGACTTCGATAACACGAAGCCCCCTACTTTTGATGGGACGCAGGATCCCATCAAGGCTATGAGATGGATTTCAGATGTGGAGGGGTGTTTCTTCACCTGCTCGTGTCCTGCTGACCAGAAGGTCAGGTGTGCTCTGAACCTGCTTAGGTCTGGGGCCAAGGACTGGTGGAGACTTGCGACTGGGTCGTATACTGATGATCAGAGAGCTGCTGTTACTTGGGAGCAGTTCAGGAACATGTTCCGCGCCCGCTACATTCTCGGGTTGAGCGGGAACGTTTGGCACAAGAGTTTCTGAGTTTGAGACAGGATGGGGAGTCGGTGACGGAGATCACCCGGATGTTCACTGAGAGGGCTACCCGGAGTTTGCTTCAGAGCAGGCTCAGATGACCCGTTATCTGAGCATGCTCAAGACGGATATCCGTCAGTTTGTGTCTACCCAACGATGTGATACTCTTCTGGAGTTACAGGAGGCCGCCAGACGGCGTGAGTTGGAGATTGAGCAGCAGTTGAGAGAGCAGCGGCAGGCCCCGACACATTCTCAACTGGCGCCAAAGCGGTTTAAGACCGCTGATACTAGGACCGGGGGTCAGCAGAGCCGCACTTGTGGGAAGTGTGGCAAGGGTCATTCTGGTGTGTGTCGAGTTGGTAGTGGGTGCCACAGGTGTGGCAAGGATGGGAATTACACGAAGGACTGTCGCCAGGCCGCCCCAGTTCAGGGTATGCGGTTATGCTATCACTGCGATCAGGTTGGCCACATGAGGGCCAACTGTCCACTACTTGCCGCCAAGCCGGCACAGGCTCCTGCGCCGGCCACGTTGAGGATTACCGATGGGAGGCAGGGCAGAGTAGAGCCTCCGAAGGCTCAGGGACGCGCATTTCAGCTTACGGCCGAGGAGGCCAAGGCAGCACCAGATGTGGTTGCTGGTATGTTTCTATCCTTTATCTCATTTACTATATATGTTGTATGCTTATCTGTTGTACTTGTGATTAGGTACGTTTCTAGTGAACTCCTTGCCTGCTTTGGTTTTGTTTGACTCGAGGGCGAGTCGGTCTTTTGTATCTCAGACTTTTAGTATGTAGTTCAGAGTGCCAGTAGGCGAGCTAGAGTGTCCGTTGCGAGTTTCTATCGCCAAAGAACACGGGGTTTTTGCTTCTTCAGTTTATCGAGGGTGTGACTTGGAGATTTTAGGGGTGTCCTTTCCGATAGATTTGATTCTGATCCCCATGGGGGAGGTGTGCGTGATTGTAGGCATGGATTGGCTCAGTCGGTTCGGTGCTATGATTGATTGCGAGGGCCAGCGAGTGGTAGTTCGAACCCCAAGTGGGGGAGAACTGATTGTATATGGCGAGGGCACCAGAGTGGGATCAGGGTTTTGCTCAGCTGCCAGGGCTCGGCAGTACATTCAGCACGGGTGTGCGGGTTATCTAGCGTATGTGGTAGATACGCGAGTCAGGGATCAGATTTCGGTTTCCGATGTATCGGTGGTCAGGGAGTTTGCAGATGTGTTTCCGGAGGAGTTGCCAGGAATACCTCCGGAGAGGCAGGTCGAGTTCAGGATCGACCTGGTGCCAGGTGCGGCCCCTATCGCTAAGGCGACGTACCGATTGGCACCACCAGAGATGCAGGAGCTGTCGTCACAGCTACAGGAACTGCTGGGCAAGCAGTTCCTTCGACCTAGCAGTTCCCCATGGGGAGCGCCGATTCTTTTTGTCCGGAAGAAGGACGGTTCGCACCGGATGTGCATTGATTACCGGGAGTTGAATAAGTTAACGGTGAAGAACCGTTACCCACTCCCGAGGATAGAAGATCTCTTCGATCAGTTGCAGGGCGCATCTTGGTTTTCCAAGATATACTTGAGGTCTGGGTATCATCAGGTCAGGGTCAGAGAGGAGGACGTAGAGAAGACCGCGTTCTGAACTCGTTATGGACATTACGAGTTCGTGGTGATGCCGTTTGGGCTCACCAACGCGCCAGCAGCGTTTATGGACCTGATGAATCGGGTTTGTAGACTGTTAGGTGCAATTTATGCACCTTTTTGCACACCTTTTAGTCCCATTTCATGCATCTATTTAGCATAATTGTTCTTCCTTTTTCTTGCATTTCATCATATTCATGTTAGTCTCTAGAACAACCTTATTTGCACACTTTCATGTCTTTTTCAGGTAAACCAGAGCTTGGAATGCGCTTTGGGAGGTGCCAGGAAGCATTGGTGAAGATTTCGGGATGATCGGGCGAAGAACAAAAAAGTTGGAAAAATCAAGTTTGGATTCGGAGTCAGAGGGGTACACGGGGCGTGTTGGATTTACACTGAAAAGTGAGCACGGGGCGTGTTTGACCAAGAAGAAGCTATTGACCATGCTGAACACGACCTGTGTCAGTTTAGTGCAAATCAACACGGGCCGTGTTGACTGCTGAACACGACCCGTGTCAGTTTAGCCTATTTTAACACGGGCCGTGTTCGACCCAAAAACTGCCTTTTGACAGTTTTTCCTATTTTTCATATCACGGGAATTGGGTCATTTTTTACACACACAGAACATACCAGAGCACTTTTGGAGAGGAGAATTCAAGGGTTTTAGCAAGGGTTTGTCCGTTAATCATTGGGAAACATTTTAATTTCTTCTTTGTAAGCACTTTAGCACTTAATTTCATCTTTTAAACTTGTTAATCTTGTTCTAGCCATGTGTGGCTAGAACCCTAACTTCTCCAATTTCATGTTTTGACTTTTTGGTTGTGAATCAAATCATATGACCTGATGTTTGTGTTTAATTTCTATCTAGTGAAACTGATATTATTTCAATCGAATGTTTGATTCTAATAATGATTCTTATTGGCCATTTGAATTAGGGTTAGGTCATTCAAGTTATTCATTTTGAAAAATCCGTAATTGTTTTGTGAATTGAACTAAGTAACAAGCATTAAATTGATTTCTTATGAATGAATTTAGTGTAAATCTTTTCACACATTCTTACGCTCCCGAGCTTGTGAGGAGTATTGGGTGTTGTTGGGAACATTCACAATAAGCTTAATGCAATCTTTGTTGGATTAGTGTCTAAGTCCGTAACTATATTTGGTATGTACTTGACCCGAGTGTGCATGGTCCTTTTGGGTTGCCTTCACCAAAGCAACTTGACAAGGTAATTTGATATGAGAGAGAAGATATTATGGTTTATTAATATATTATAAGAATAATATATTAAAGGAGAAATCATATTTATTTAATTAGTATTAGTCATAAATTAATTAGGAATTAATTTGGTGACTAAAAGAGATTAATTAAATAAAGGGGTATAAACTGTCAAATGTGTGATAGTTGAGTTTTGGGCTGGGAAACCTAATGGACTAAGGGGGAACGAAATTATGATGAGGGATCATCATATTTTCGTCCAAGGGCCTCATTCCAGAAGGTTCCTTGGGCTGCTTGGTGGCTAAGCTATCCATTAGGGTTTAGACTGAAACCCTAGCACCCTATAGTATAAATAGATGCCCTATGCTTCAATTTTAGGGGACTTGATTCCAAGGGAAACCCTAGGGCCGAAATTAGCATCCTTCCCCTCTCTCTCTTAATTGCCTTCTTGCTTCAAGGTGTTTGTGAGCCATTAGAGGCACTACAATTGTGGTGCTTGTTTTCAAGAGTTCAAGAGATCAAGGAAAGTAGTTGTTATTGCAATATAACAAAAAAGGTATGTCTACTACACTTCTATATGATTTTCGAAAATTATAGAAGCATGCTAGGGTTTATTTTGTGTTCATATAGTTGTATGTCTTATAGTGAAAACATAGATCCAATTAGGGTTGCATGCACACATAAGATTGTTTGTATAAAACCTATCAGTGGTATCAGAGCCTTTGGTTTTTGTTTTCAATTTGATTTGATACATATTATGAATTTGACAAATTAGGGTTTATGGCAAGTAAACCCTAAGGCTTGGTGTTTTTCGAAAATGGGGTTAAGAAACCCTAGTTGGCGATTTTTTGTAGGGTTCTTAAACCCTTTTTGCCTAGCCTCCAAATTTCGAAATTAGGGTTATGAAACCCTAGGGATTTCGAAAATCTCTTGCTCCCCAAGACAAGATCCCAAAATTTTAGGGATTTGGATAATGCCATCTTTGTGATTATCAACTTAATTGTTTAAACTAGATAATTGAAGATCTTGAATTATCCTTTCCATAAATTTCGAAATCTAGGGGATAAAAAGGATTAGGATAAATTAATTGTTTAATTTTATGATAATCCTTCATGATTTAATAATTTAAATTAATTGTTTAATTTTGATAATTATTAAATCAAAGATTTTTGGTGTTTAAAATTTTAAATTAAATTGTCTAATTTTCGAAAATTTTAAATGCAACAAAGACACTAGTATTTTAAAATGTTTTAAAATACACCCTTATACAATTATGATATTATAAGATTAATTATTATATATATGTATAAGAATAAGTTAGTCTTATCGCTAGTAGGCCTCATTCACGAAGCCAGTCTATAAGGTGGGTATAAGGTTGCTGCCTATAAAATGGCGCTTAATCGATGTACACTCACATCTACCGCTTGCTTGACTGGTGGAGGGTCGTTAGCCGAACGGATAGGATAGGGCACTTAATTCCTCATTATAAGTATAATGGAAATATTAAAGTAACTACATTGTTTTACAAATTCCCACTCTTAGTTACTTTAGGGTAAAATGTGAAAATGATGCTATTCCATGGAATTACACTTTGTACCCCTGTCAAACGTTAGTGGAGCGTGCGTGGTTAACCAGCACACTAATTTGGGATTGACATTGGTGACAAAGGGTGGCTCGATGTCTTATCATAGATCAATGGAGCGTGCGTGGCTAACCAGCACATTGATTAGGTGATGAAGACATTGAGCGCACCATGATGATTCGCATGGTTATTCACAAACTTGTTTGCGATCCTCGGCATCCCAGTCGCAAATTTGAAGTGCATATCGAGATTTAAACATGCCATTGAAATGTTCAATGAATCTCAAAAGAAATCTAGGAATTTTCAAATACATTTAAAACTTAACCTCTTTCGTTTTTCATGGTGAAAATTAGTGAATCGTCATTCACTTACCTTCAAATTATTTACTTTTAGATTACGGCATCCCTTTTCTAAGTTGTAAATAATGTTGTTGGATCCTAGCCCTAATTTCTCATGTGGGTGTTTAATTAGGGATTCATTCTAATCAAACTTTGTTCCTTTCTATTTCAGATGTCAAATGCAAACGCAAACAACAACACTTCTGGGTCATTCTCGTTGATGAACCTGTGTCAAAAAGTGACATTTGATGGCTCGAACTTCAACGAGTGGATGAGATACATTCGCATGATAACTCGTTATGAGGACAAAGAATATGTCCTAGACGAGAAGCTTGAAAGGATCAACCCAGAAGAAGCTACTCCTGAAGAGATGGCCGCCTTTGAGGCCCACGAGCGTGATGCAACGAAAGTTCATTGCATCATGTTGGCCACCATGAACCTCGAACTCCAAAAGTCCTATGAGGACATGTATCCATATGAGATGCATCAAGATTTGCTGGACAGGTACCACCAGAGCGCGAGGCAAGAGCGCTATGAGATCATCACCAACATGATCACCGCTAAGATGGGGAGTGGAGAATCCCTAACTGCTCATTTGCAAAGAATGCAAAGATATGTTTATCGTCTTCTCAAACTTAATGTTAAGTTTGATGAGGATTTGGCTATCGACATCATCCTCCACTCCTTGCCTTCCTGCTACAGCCAGTTCAGAATGACCTACCACATGAATAAGGAAGAGGTCACCCTAAGTAAGCTTCAAGGGCTCCTGAGGACAGCTGAGAGCAACCTCAAGGACAAATCTGTTGCATCATCCTCTACTGTAGCTGCTCCTGTGTTGGCAATTGGCCAAGGAAAGGGAAAAAAGAGGAAGGCTCCTTACAAGAGCCACCATAAGGGTAAGACCCAAGATGGTTCTTCTTCTAGTGGGACCAAAGCAGGTTCTGTTAAGCCCTCTTCTGACCCCAAGGAAGCAGAGTGCTTCTATTGCCACCAGAAGGGCCACTGGAAACGAAGCTGCCCTAAATATCTGCAAGATATTAAGGATGGGAAGATAAAACCCACCTTCGCAGGTATGTATTTAATTAAATCTAATAACTCATCATTTGCTACTTCATGGGTTCTTGATACAGGGTGTGGTTACCACATTTGTTCTGATATGCAGGGCCTAAAAAGAAGTAGGGAAGTGGAGCATGGAAGGATAAGCTTGATCATGGGAAACAAGAAGTCTTCACCAGTAACCAAGATCGGAGTTTATTCCTTAGTGTTGAGTAATGGGTTAGGGCTAGATTTAAATAATTGTTGCTATTCGCCAGATATGTCAAGAAACATCATTTCTTTTCATGGTTTGTTTAGACAAGGTTTCAGATATTCATTTGATAATAGTAATGGTTCTATTAATGCTTATTTGAATGGTGTCTTTTATTTCAATGCATTACCTTGTAATGGGATTTATGAATCTGTGTTAGTTATTGATAATTTAGGAAATGATGTTTTGAATGTTGATTCGTCCACAAGTTTGGACAAAGCATGCTTGTGGCATTGTCGCCTTGGCCATGTGAACAAGAAACGCATAGCCCAACTCCAAAAGGATGGAGTCTTGGAGTCTTTCGACCTTAGGGACGATGACGTGTGTGAGTCTTGTTTACTTGGGAAGATGACCAAGTCACCCTTTACTGGCACATGTGAAAGTGGTGAGGGTGTATTGGATCTCATACACACAGATGTATGTGGACCCTTTAGATCCACCACAAGGGACGCTTTTCGCTTCTACGTGACTTTTACAGACGATTATAGCAGATATGGATATATCTACTTAATCAAGCAAAAGTCAGAAACTTTTGAAAAGTTCAAAGAGTTCAAGAATGAAGTGGAGAATCAGTTGGGCAGGAAAATCAAGATGCTTCGATCTGATCGAGGGGGAGAGTACCTAAGTCTTGAGTTTCACGACTATCTGAAAGAGTGTGGAATAGTTTCACAATTGACGCCTCCTAGAATGCCACAATTGAATGGTGTGGCTGAGAGACGTAATCGAACCTTGTTGGACATGGTTCGCTCTATGATGAGTCGTGCTTCGTTACCAATCTCATTCTGGGGGTATGCTTTGGAGACTGCCGCCCATATCCTTAACTTAGTTCCCACCAAGAAGGTTACCAAAACGCCTCACGAGATGTGGACAGGGAAAGCTCCCTCGTTAGCACATATCAAGGTTTGGGGTTGTGAAGCTTTCGTAAGACGAGAGACTCACGACAAGCTAGAACATCGTAGTGAGAAGTGTTATTTCATCGGCTATCCACATAAGTCTTTTGGTTATCTCTTCTATAGACCAAATGACAATGTTGTCTTTGTTGCTAGGAGAGGGGTTTTCAGAGAAAGAGAACTCATAAGCCAAGGAGACAGTGGGAGTCAGATTGATCTTGAAGAGCTTCAAGAGTCAGGAGAAGAAGGAACCTCTGACACTGGCATGCAACCTGAGGAGGAAACTCCTGTTGAACCTATTGACCAGTCCTTACCTCTTAGACGTTCAAGTAGAGTTGTTGTTCCACCCCAGTTTTATGGTTTCCATATTACTACTGACGGGGATACGTTTATTAGTGATAGTACACTAGTAAATCTGGACGAACCTAACAGCTACAAGGAAGCCATGGCAGGCCCAGAGTCTGTTAAATGGAAAGAGGCAATGGATAGCGAGATTCAGTCCATTTATGACAACCAAGTTTGGAATTTGGTTGACAATGTGCCAGGTCGTAAGACGGTCGGGTGCAAGTGGATCTTCAAGAAGAAGACAGACATGGATGGGAAAGTGCACACTTATAAAGCGCGATTGGTCGCGAAGGGCTTTACTCAAACTCCTGGAGTTGACTATGATGAGACCTTCTCACCAGTTGCGAAAATAAAGTCTATTAGGGTAATGCTTGCGATAGCTGCGTTTCATGATTATGAAATTTGGCAGATGGACGTAAAAAACCGCTTTCCTAAATGGGAAGTTGGCTGAGGATGTTTACATGAATCAGCCAGAGGGTTTTGTCGATGCAAAGCATCCAAATAGAGTGTGCAAGCTTGAGAAATCCATTTATGGATTAAAGCAAGCGTCTCGCAGATGGAATCTTTGTTTTGACGAGAAGGTCAAAGAGTTTGGCTTTCTGCGAAATGAAGATGAGTCATGTGTATATGTCAAGGCCAGTGGGAGTATAGTGAGCTTCCTCGTATTGTATGTCGATGACATACTACTCATAGGAAATGACATCCCAACATTGCAGGAGGTCAAGTCCTGGCTTGGGAAGTGTTTCGCTATGAAGGACCTCGGAGAGGCTGCATATATTCTGGGAATAAGGATAGTGAGAGACAGAAGTAAGAGACTGATAGGACTCAGTCAGGATACATACTTGGAAAGGGTACTAAAACGTTTTAGTATGGAAAATTCCAAGAAAGGGGAGTTACCAATCCAATGCAATACCAAACTGAGTAAGACTCAGAGCCCGAGTACAGAGGCAGAGATAGCTGATATGAGCCGAGTACCTTACGCTTCCGCAGTTGGCTCAATTATGTACGCTATGACCTGTACTCGCCCTGATGTGGCTTTCGCTTTGAGCATGGTCAGCAGATATCAAGGGAATCCTGGTAGGGCACATTGGATTGCTGTCAAGAATATTCTTAAGTACCTACGAAGGACTAAGGAATGGTTTCTAGTCCTGGGTGGGAGTGATGACTTAAGGGTGCGAGGGTACAGTGACGCTAGTTTCCAGACAGATCGGGATAATTACCGATCGCAGTTGGGCTGGGTCTTTACCCTGAATGGAGGAGCAGTGACTTGGAAAAGTTCCAAGCAAGAAACCGTAGCTGATTCAACGTGCGAATCAGAGTACATTGCGGCGAGCGAGGCGTCAAAGGAGGCTATATGGTTGAAGAACTTCATTGGAGACCTTGGAGTTGTGCCATCCATAAAAGAGCCCATGGAAATTTTCTGTGATAATGAAGGAGCGGTTGCCTTAACCAAGGAACCAAAGGATCATGGCAGATCTCGTCATATCGACAGGAAATACCATTTTATTAGACATCGAGTAGAAGAGGGACTCCTCGTTGTGAAGAGGGTATCGTCAGAAGATAACCCAGCAGATCCCCTCACGAAGGGACTGAGTAGGGTTAAGCATTTACAGCACGCTAGGAGCATAGGGCTGAAGGACGATATTAGTTTAGATTAGATAGGTAGGAAACTTGTAATGGATGATCATGTATTCAACATTTGATGATTAAATAAAGGTGTGTTATTTATAAGAAAGCTTCTATCTTGTGTTGATTATTTATCTATTGTTTCAATTTTGCATGTTTTGACTTCCTGAATAATAAGATTATTCGAACAGTCCACAATCGTTCATATGTTGGAAGTAGATATGAAGGAAGATTGTCATAAATTTGTTTGTAGATTGTCTGAAAAGTTTTAGACATAGCAAAGGTTTGCTGCAAAGTTTATGAGTGCTTATGAAATTTGTATTGAGAATTGGAATAGACCCACACTTGCTGGTATCACTTCATGAATGTTATCACAAGTGATCGCAAGATGATAATATCATATAATCTTTAAACCTAGAGATATGGTTATTGTTTGCTAGTTGATTATACATTGATAATGCGAAAACGCATCAGTAACTTGATGTTATAAAACGCATTATTGTGTGTGGTTTAACTAGTAAATGATAAAGGCATATTAGTCGACGTTTTTCTGTTCCTTTTATTCTATGAGAATAAAAGCGATATCTTGGCCACTTGATGATTTGGTTTGACTTATGTGCCGGGCCCGGTCAGGATGAAGTTGATGTGTTCAACTGAGTTCTATGTCGAACAAATCAGAGATCAAGAAATAAAATGCTAAACAATAAGTATTGTTAGCATGATATCTAGAACAGAGGATTATACGATCCCTTATCTGAAGGACAGACTATTGGTCAGAGTTGCCAGCGGCTATTGAAAGCTACAATTGCTAATCGGATACGGAAGTCATATGTGAGATGTAGTTACTAGACTTATCCAAGTGGGAGACTGTTGGATTAGTGTCTAAGTCCGTAACTATATTTGGTATGTACTTGACCCGAGTGTGCATGGTCCTTTTGGGTTGCCTTCACCAAAGCAACTTGACAAGGTAATTTGATATGAGAGAGAAGATATTATGGTTTATTAATATATTATAAGAATAATATATTAAAGGAGAAATCATATTTATTTAATTAGTATTAGTCATAAATTAATTAGGAATTAATTTGGTGACTAAAAGAGATTAATTAAATAAAGGGGTATAAACTGTCAAATGTGTGATAGTTGAGTTTTGGGCTGGGAAACCTAATGGACTAAGGGGGAATGAAATTATGATGAGGGATCATCATATTTTCGTCCAAGGGCCTCATTCCAGAAGGTTCCTTGGGCTGCTTGGTGGCTAAGCTATCCATTAGGGTTTAGACTGAAACCCTAGCACCCTACAGTATAAATAGATGCCCTATGCTTCAATTTTAGGGGACTTGATTCCAAGGGAAACCCTAGGGCCGAAATTAGCATCCTTCCCCTCTCTCTCTTAATTGCCTTCTTGCTTCAAGGTGTTTGTGAGCCATTAGAGGCACTACAATTGTGGTGCTTGCTTTCAAGAGTTCACGAGATCAAGGAAAGTAGTTGTTATTGCAATATAACAACAAAGGTATGTCTACCACACTTCTATATGATTTTCGAAAATTATAGAAGCATGCTAGGGTTTATTTTGTGTTCATATAGTTGTATGTCTTATAGTGAAAACATAGATCCAATTAGGGTTGCATGCACACATAAGATTGTTTGTGTAAAACCTATCAATCTTTTAATCTAATTCTAAGAGCTTGTTTAGATTAGGTTAGCAAGGTTAGGATTAATCAAAGAGCTTGTTTTGATTGATTAATGTGGTGAATGGAAAGTGTTAGAGCTTGTTAACACTTTTAAGTACCAACTTAGATAGAATGAAACAAATGTCTTGTCATCTTTGATTCACATTGCTGGATTGTCATACATGAAATTGGAGTCCTTACAAAAATCTGAACTTAATTCATTCGTTTAGTTGTTTACTCGTGTTTTAAATTTGTTTGTTTAATCATTGCATTCAAAACCCCCCTCTTAATCTTTTGTGAACAAATACCTTACGCAAAATAGGTATAGACTGATTATCCCGTGTCTCTGTGGATCGACCCTACTTGCCTTGTACTACCTTTCTAGTGCAATATAGTGGGATTATTTTGGAGTATATCGTACCCCTTTATTTGTTGGGTCTGACACGCCTAACACATGCCGATGCTCGATCGTTCGGTTATTGTGTTCATAGACGATATCTTGGTGTATTCCAAGACCCGAGAGCAGCATGAGGAGCATCTGCGAGAACTATTGGGAATTCTGAGACGAGAACAGCTGTACGCCAAGTTCTCGAAGTGTGAGTTTTGGTTACGAGATGTCTAGTTCCTCGGACATCTCGTTAACCAGGAGGGGATTTTGGTCGATCCGGCCAAAATCAAGGCGGTTATGCAGTGGGAGATTCCGAAATCTCCCTCAGATATTAGGAGTTTTCTGGGATTGGCAGGGTACTACCGGAGGTTCATACAGGATTTCTCCAAGATTGCACTACCCCTCACTCGTCTGACGAGGAAGGGGGTGGATTTCCGGTGGGGCCGCGAGCAGTAGAGGGCGTTTGAGACCCTACGTCAGCGTTTGTGTGAGGCACCAGTCTTGACTCTTCCGGAAGGAGTCGAGGATTTTGTGGTGTTCTGTGATGCATCCATCACAGGTTTAGGGGCGGTCCTCATGCAGAGAGGACGAGTGATAGCCTACGCATCGCGGCAGCTGAAGTCACATGAGACGAAATACCCTACGCATGACTTGGAGCTGGGGGCGGTGGTGTTCGCCCTCAAGATATGGAGACATTACCTCTATGGGGTCCGCTGTTCCATTTACACGGATCACAAGAGCTTGATACATATCATGGATCAGCCGAACCTGAACATGAGGCAGCGCTGGTGGCTGGATGTAGTCAAGGACTACGATTGCGAGATCCTTTACCACCCTGGTAAAGCGAATGTGGTTGCGGATGCTTTGAGCCGCAAGTCAGCTGGGTCTTCCACCCCCGCGGTATGTATGAGGATAGCAGTGGATTCTCCGCTTTTGAGTTTGATCAGAGATGCCCAGGTAGAGGGCATGCGACCGGAGAATTGGAAGCTGGAGAGGATCAAGGGTGAGAATACCCGGTTCGTGCAGGATAGTCGGGGACTATTGACCCGATGCGGTCGGGTTTGGGTTCCGATGTCTGGTGGGGTTAGGCAGACGGTTATGGAGGAGTGTTAGGTTTTGTGCACATTTTTTGCACACCTTTTAGTCCCATTTCATGCATCTATTTAGCATAATTGTTCTTCCTTTTTCTTGCATTTCATCATATTCATGTTAGTCTCTAGAACAACCTTATTTGCACACTTTCATGTCTTTTTCAGGTAAACCGGAGCTTGGAATGCGCTTTGGGAGGTGTCGGGAAGCATTGGTGAAGATTTCGGGATGAGTGGGCGAAGAACGAAAAAGTTGGAAAAATCAAGTTTGGATTTGGAGTCAGAGGGGTACACGGGGCGTGTTGGATTTACACTGAAAAGTGAGCACGGGGCGTGTTTGACCAAGAAGAAGCTGTTGACCATGCTGAACACGACCTGTGTCAGTTTAGTGCAAATCAACACGGGCCGTGTTGACTGCTGAACACGACCCGTGTCAGTTTAGCCTATTTTAACACGGGCCGTGTTCGACCCAAAAACTGCCTTTTGACAGTTTTTCCTATTTTTCATATCACGGGAATTGGGTCATTTTTTACACACACAGAACATACCAGAGCACTTTTGGAGAGGAGAATTCAAGGGTTTTAGCAAGGGTTTGTCCGTTAATCATTGGGAAACATTTTAATTTCTTCTTTGTAAGCACTTTAGCACTTAATTTCATCTTTTAAACTTGTTAATCTTGTTCTAGCCATGTGTGGCTAGAACCCTAACTTCTCCAATTTCATGTTTTGACTTTTTGGTTGTGAATCAAATCATATGACCTGATGTTTGTGTTTAATTTCTATCTAGTGAAACTGATATTATTTCAATCGAATGTTTGATTCTAATAATGATTCTTATTGGCCATTTGAATTAGGGTTAGGTCATTCAAGTTATTTATTTTGAAAAATTCGTAATTGTTTTGTGAATTGAACTAAGTAACAAGCATTAAATTGATTTCTTATGAATGAATTTAGTGTAAATCTTTTCACACATTCTTACGCTCCCGAGCTTGTGAGGAGTATTGGGTGTTGTTGGGAACATTCACAATAAGCTTAATGCAATCTTTTAATCTAATTCTAAGAGCTTGTTTAGATTAGGTTAGCAAGGTTAGGATTAATCAAAGAGCTTGTTTTGATTGATTAATGTGGTGAATGGAAAGTGTTAGAGCTTGTTAACACTTTCAAGTACCAACTTAGATAGAATGAAACAAATGTCTTGTCATCTTTGATTCACATTGCTGGATTGTCATACATGAAATTGGAGTCCTTACAAAAATCTGAACTTAATTCATTCGTTTAGTTGTTTACTCGTGTTTTAAATTTGTTTGTTTAATCATTGCATTCAAAACCCCCCTCTTAATCTTTTGTGAACAAATACCTTACGCAAAATAGGTATAGACTGATTGTCCCGTGTCTCTGTGGATCGACCCTACTTGCCTTGTACTACCTTTCTAGTGCAATATAGTGGGATTATTTTGGAGTATATCATACCCCTTTATTTGTTGGGTCTGACACGCCTAACAAATTGGCGCCGTTGCCGGGGACACGGTGTTACTAATTGTTTATGATTAGATCTTTTCGTACAGGTACACCACTGCCAATTGACTTGGAGATAGAAAGGACTGCAAAGAAGTTAAGGAAGCAAGCCAAGCTTCGTAAGAGGCAACCGGTTTCCGGTACTTCTTCATCATCTACTCCCCCAGTCATCAACATTTGGGAGGATATACCCCTCTCAAGTGTATCAGTCTCAGAAATAGAAAGCCTATAACTCTCATCACAACCATCCTCACCCATAAATACCACTCCACCTTCTTCACCTGTTCATAATATCCTAAACACTTCACCTACAGAAACATCACCCACTTCTCAAGCCATGGCAGATAACCCTGGAGGGAATCAAGGTCCTCCAAACCCACCACCCGAACAAACTCTCCGCCAATGGTCAAGACAAGAGGTCACTCAACAACCTCTTTGTATCACATACCCACCCGCCACCAACCTGGAACTAAAATCCGGCCTCATTCACTTACTCCCAACATTTAGGGGCCTGGAAAATGAAGATCCTCACAAGTTTCTCACAGAGTTCCATGTAGTATGTGTGGGTATGAAACCACACAATGTCACGGAGGATCAGATCAAGCTTAGGGCATTCCCCTTTGCAGTGCAAGACGCAGCCAAAGACTGGCTCTATGACCTCCCACCGAGGACGGTGACTACTTGGGTAGACCTTGCACGGTTGTTCTTGGATAAGTACTTTCCTGAAATGAAAGCTTCAGCCCTACAAAGGGAAATTATCGGGATCAAGCAACACAAAAGAGAAGCTTTCCACACATATTGGGAAAGATTTAAGAAACTATGTGCCCGTTGTCCAAAGCACGGGATTACCGAGTATCAGCTCCTACAGTACTTCATTGAAGGCATGACCCCAATGGAAAGAAGACTTCTCAATGCTTCTAGTGGTGGATCTTTACCCGATAAGACTCCAACCGAAATCCGCAATCTAATCAAGAACATGGCTGAAGATTCTAAACATTCAAGCCATGATGAAGAATGGTACACGGATGCACCCCGAGGTGTAAAGGAGGTCCAAACTCCTCAAATTGAAGCTCAATTGTCCGAGCTTACGAAAGTGGTTATGATGCTAGCCAAAGACAAAGGTGTGCAACCCACACCCCGCCCATGCGGTATTTGTACTCAAGTGGGGCATCCAACCGACATGTGCCCTCAACTTCAAGAGGAAGATTATGAAGAAGCAAAAGCCATGGGAGATTTTCTTGGGTCTAATCAAAGGGGATATGAGCAGCCACGGGGTGATCAAAGATGGAGTAATAATCAAGGTTGGGGAGGACATCAACACGCAAATTATCAACCAAGTCAACCACATCAATACCAACAAAGACCACCTTTTCCACCACAAAACTTTCAGCCAAGGCAGCCACAACACCCTCCTCAACAAGCGGGTTCATCAAATATGTCCTTAGAGGACATAGTGAAGAGTTTGGCAACTAGTACACAAGCTTTCCAACAAGAAACAAAATCAAGCATAAAGAACTTAGAGAAACAAGTTTCACAACTTGCTACTTCCTTAAGCAAACTAGAATCTCAAGGAAAGTTGCCTGCCCAAACTGAAGCAAACCCAAGGCACAACGTGTGTGCCATCACATTGAGAGGCGGAAAGAGCTATGATGATCCAAAAGTGTCGGTTAATCAAAAGGAGAAAGAGATAGAGGTGGAAGAAGCTATCAAAGAAGAGAAGGAGGAAGAGAAAACAATCGAAAAGAAGCCCTTCATCACTGAGTCTAAATCCACACCTGCTCCATTTACCGAAAGATTAAAGAGCACGAAGAAAGAACGGGAGGAGAGTGAGATCATGCAAATGTTCAAGAGAGTTCAAATCAACATTCCACTCCTCGAGGCCATCAAGCAGGTACCTAGATATGCAAGGTTCCTTAAGGATCTTTGTGTATCTAAAAAGAAATTAAAAGGAAATCAAGTCGTAACAGTTAGGGAGCATGTATCTGCGGTTTTGCAAAAGAGGATGCCCCCGAAGTGCAAGGATCCCGGTGTCTTTACCGTGCCTTGCAAGTTGGGGAATCTTTATGTACCCCGAGCTATGCTTGATCTAGGTGCATCCGTAAATGTCCTACCATATTCTCTTTTCAAATCAATTGGTGTAGGAACATTGAGCAAAACCGGTGTGATCATCCAACTTGCTGACCGGTCTTTGGTACACCCAAAGGGAGTATTAGAGGACGTGTTAGTGCAAGTCGATGAATTTTTCTTCCCGGCTGATTTTTATGTCTTAGATATGGGAGATGGTGACTCTCCAAGTTCAAGTTCCATACTTTTGGGTAGACCTTTTCTTAAAACTTCTAAAACAAAAATTGATGTCTACAATGGAACTTTGAGTATGGAATTTGATGGTGAAGTTATCAACTTCAATGTTCATGAAGCAAAAAAGGTTCCTTCTGATGTTCAATCTGTTAATTTTTTCAATTTGATCCAGCCCTCAACTAAAAAGGGTTTGAACTTGTCTAACAATGAATTTCTAGAGTTAGTTTTGTCATGAGAACTAGACAGGGACAAAGCCAAAGAGCTTGCAAAGAAGTTTCATATGGATAATGAGGTGTTGGAGATTTTAGAGTTTATTGATGACAAGAAGTGTATGAGGAGTGATGATATAAAACCCAAGTCATCCACCAAAGTCAAAATCCTTCCACCGGTGGAACAAGCACAAGATTCAGGAGCAAAAACTCCACCGGATCCCTTAAAGAATATACATGTCAAGAAGGAGATGGCGAGGAGGTTGATGTGTTGGAGAGGCCCACGTATCAAGACTGAAGCACATTAAGGGGGCAAAGTCGAGCCAACGACATTAAAAAGGGGCGGCTATCCGGGAGGCAACCCGGGGGTATTTTCGTCATTTTTCTTTAAAACATTTCGTTCTTTGCATTTCTATGGTTTTTAATGTCCCAAATGTGTTTTGTCATTATTTTCAAACCAAAAAACGGACCTTGGGATGCAAAAGCATTTCATTTCAATGAGAGGGAATTTTTAAGTTCAAAAGAGTGGGGAATAGCATCCAGAGGGGTACACGGGTCGTGCCCCACTTGGCCTAAATTGGACACGGGGCGTGTTCATGAAAAATTGTCCATTTTCATCCAGAGACCAACACGGGTCGTGTTGGATTTTGGCCCAAAGTGAACACGGGTCGTGTTCATAAGAAATCGACCATGACACATACAGAGAGCAACACGGGTCGTGTTGAGTTTTGCCTTATGCTCAACATGGGTCGTGTTCGTGCTTCAGTCAGCATAAAAACCCCCAACACAGGGCATGTCAATTTGGCCTGTGGGAACACGGGTCGTGTTCGTGCAGCAGGCCTGGTGGTTTTTAATGAAAAAAATCGGGACTTGGCCTCATTTACCCCCACAATCACCTCATAACAGCCCCTCTCTCCCAACAAAAACCCTAGGTACGATTTTCATCAAAACCTTTCAATTTCTACAAGATTTTGGCTTGCACTCCAAAAGGTTTGATTTTCATCATCTATACTTCATCTTCTCCATCCTAAACATCATTTTCTTGCATTCTAATGGTGGATTTGGGGGGTTTTGACAAACCCTAGGTCCGAAAATCTCATATGATTTTGGTGTTTTTGTTTCTTAATCTTCAAAAGGGCAAGCTTGGGGAGGTTGAAGAAGGTCGTTCACATCAAGAACAACACAATCCCACGCACGATTCGGTAAATTCCTTCCAACTCTTCACTTGTGAGATTTGTGTTCTTGAGTCAAATTGGACTCGATTCTCAATAGGAAATCATTCAAAACCAAATTTCCCGCGAAATTTTGGTGGTTGAATTGACCCGTCAACAGTTGACTTCTTTTGACTTATTGACCAGTTGACTTTTAATTTGTCCCAAATTGACTATGGAAGGTGAATCTTCTAAAAGGCTTAGGCGCACCAAATCATCCGCTCGCCGTAGTAGGCCTAGGACCCCAAGCCCATCACCTCCACCTAGGTCCCCATCACCACCACCCAACCCGGCTCATGGTGGTGTCGTGTATCTTGGCCCAATTCAAGAGGGAAAATTTGAGGCATTCCTTCAGCGGGGTCATGCCATCCAAAAGTTTGCGCATGTGTCATCCCTTAAAGAATTGCACATTTATAAACAAGTCCAAACCCTGTTTCGCAACATAGGATGGCACGGGTTATTGAGGGCCCATGAACTGAGTTACAAAGTCCCAACAGCTGAGTTTCTATCCTCAGTTTATTTGGACCATGGGATCCTCTACTTCCGTCTCATGAATCAAGATTATGAGATTTCCTTGGATCAAATTAATGCCATTGTTGGGGCCCCAACTGAAAACACATTTGGCCCCACTGACCCAATTCAAGGATACTTTGATTTGACATGGTGGACCGATCTCACCTATTTGCACCCATACGTCTCTAGCGCTGCTAAAGCCTCATCACTTATCCATCCCGTGATGAAGGTGGCCCATAGAATCATTGCTTCGCTCGTTGCCCCTAGAGAGGAGCGAAGCACCATCAGCGCGCTAGAGCTCAAAATCCTTTATGCAATGGCTCATCCCGAGGACAACCTCGTTCCTCATTATGGTAAATTTTTGTGCCATAAACTCATCCGCCTGAGCACATCCCGATCGGGAAGGATTTATTGCGGGGGTATTGTCAGCATGCTCGCCAAGAGTGCCCAAGTCCGAGCCCCATACCCCGGTCCCCACCAGCCACTGCCGGGTGAGCCTTATCTCACCACTGCTGTCCTTGAGTCCATGCGACTATTCCGTTCGGCAGCGGATGGCACACACCACTGGACCGTGGGTCAAAATCATGATCCAAAGCTCCTCATCACACCAGAAAACAAAGGCATTCTTGATCTCCGGAACCCCATTCACATGACCGATTGGCAAATCATGCCATACATATTCCCCCATTCATACTCCACTGAGGTAGATGAGCAAAGTGAAGAAAATGAGGAAGGTGATGATGATGATGAAGAGGAGGAGGAGCCCCACCATGCTCCTCCCACCGGTGGTGCCAGCTCATCCCATTATGTTGCGCCCCCATCTTATCATCAACAGTATATGGATGAATTCCAGTACATCCATACCCGCCTCGACACCTGCCAGCAAGATATTATAAGCCTCACTCAGAGTTTCTCTTCCTTCACCACCCAGTACGCTCGGGATCAAGAGCGTCAACGCAATCATGAGGAAGACTTTTGGGCTTGGACCCGAAATTCCGGTTATTATCCTCCTCCTCCTCCTCCGTTTTAGGTTGTTCCGCCCTCTTCAAGCATCGGGGACGATGCTTATCTTTAAGCTTGGGGAGGGATAGAGTCACATTAGGTTCATGCATTCATGCATCCATGCATCATCTTAATATATATATATATATATATATATATATATATATATACATATATATATATATATATATATATATATATATATATATATATATATATATATATATATATATATATAACCCAAAAACATTTTTTATTTTTATTTTTATTTTAAGTTTTTGCATTTCATCATTTGCATGTGCATCAAAAAAAATGTACGAGATGATGACACGCTTTACATACAATAGCTCCATGAAGTGGGAAAACGAGAAATCAAATGAAAAAAAAATACCTGAGGCGACCAGATAGTTACCGGAAGTGTAGAATCAGCTGTCATAACTAGGGGACCCAAACACCGTAATTCGAGACCCTAGCCTTATATAATAAATAGAAATTATATTGAAACGTTTTTTGGGCGGTAATAACAGCTTTAGGATGATTTGCTTCTGAATGTTTAAAAAGAATCTTTATCGGCAACTCTGGACCCACAGAACACGGACCTATTTGTTGACACGTGTTACCCTCGCGGTGACAGAGAGCTTAAGTATCAGATCCACACAGTCAAGAAAGAAGGAAGGGTACAACTGTCATATCTAGTACCCAGATCAGAATTTCAAGTGCCAAAACGAAGAAATCTCAAGAAATTCCAAAAATGAAGATTGAAGAATCCAAATTCAAAACGAAGTACAAATCAAAGTTCAATCAAATCAAAAGCCAATTCAAAGTCAAATCTGGCGAATGAAGAACTGTGTGATATGATACTTGTGGCTCTCGAAAAAGTGAAAGCATAGGAGCTGGGCCCCTTCGGGTGGGCTCACTGTTTCAACGAAAGTTGATTCGCCGTGACGGGTTCTTAAGGATGCGCCGAATCTGATTCTTGACTATCTAGTCTTAAGGACATGAGATCCTGAACTGTGTTATTTTCGCTCGCAAAAGCTAATTAAGGTATGAAGTTTAAATAAAACTATGGTTGGATTATTGGATTACACCGTTTCGTGGTCTTCCTCACTTTGAGAGTCTGTGATATGTGGAAGGTAGCAGGATGGTCGCCTAGGTATTAATGATTGGAGCCCCATTGATGTAAAGTCTGATTGTATATGTCCATATTTATATAAATAAATAAAAAGATTACTTGTGTTCTTAAATTTTTCTTTGGTTCATTTTTGTTCCTTAAGTATCTTTTGTACACATGTTTATTTTTCATGGTTTTCATTGCATGCATTCATTCTTAGCTTTTAGGATCATTTTGTCCCCATTTGTTCTATGTTTCTTTTGCCATCTAGAAATCGTCCTGTTTGTCTGGTTCTTGTTCTTTCTTGAGGACAAGAAAGGTCTAAGCTTGGGGAAATTTGTTAGGTGCAATTTGTGCACCTTTTTTGCACACCTTTTAGTCCCATTTCATGCATCTATTTAGCATAATTGTTCTTCCTTTTTCTTGCATTTCATCATATTCATGTTAGTCTCTAGAACAACCTTATTTGCACACTTTCATGTCTTTTTCAGGTAAACCGGAGCTTGGAATGCGCTTTGGGAGGTGCCGGGAAGCATTGGTGAAGATTTCGGGATGATCGGGCGAAGAACGAAAGAGTTGG
This sequence comes from Lactuca virosa, assembly GCF_052849685.1. Classification (NCBI taxonomy): domain Eukaryota; kingdom Viridiplantae; phylum Streptophyta; class Magnoliopsida; order Asterales; family Asteraceae; genus Lactuca; species Lactuca virosa. The sequence continues at coordinate 38,242,266 of NC_136431.1, read as the reverse complement.
AAAAATCAAGTTTGGATTCGGAGTCAGAGGGGTACACGGGGCGTGTTGGATTTACACTGAAAAGTGAGCACGAGGCGTGTTTGACCAAGAAGAAGTTGTTGACCATGTTGAACACGACCCGTGTCAGTTTAGTGCAAATCAACACGGGCCGTATTGACTGCTGAACACGACCCGTGTCAGTTTAGCCTATTTTAACACGGGCCGTGTTCGACCCAAAAACTTCCTTTTGACAGTTTTTCCTATTTTTCATATCATGGGAATTAGGTCATTTTTTACACACACAGAACATACCAAAGCACTTTTGGAGAGGAGAATTCAAGGGTTTTAGCAAGGGTTTGTCCGTTAATCATTGGGAAACATTTTAATTTCTTCTTTGTAAGCACTTTAGCACTTAATTTCATCTTTTAAACTTGTTAATCTTGTTCTAGCCATGTGTGGCTAGAACCCTAACTTCTCCAATTTCATGTTTTGACTTTTTGGTTGTGAATCAAATCATATGATGTAAGTCCCTAATCTGCTTGTGTATCAATCAGATCCGTTTGATGGTGCGGAATCCCAATCAAACGGATGATGTCAGATCAAATAGAAGAGAAGGAGAAGAAGAATAATATGAATCTTGAATGTATTGATGATATGAATTAAGTTCCTTACACAAGATTCACACACTTACACACACTAAAACTCCTTTCTCTCTCTCTTGGCCGTACACTCTCTTCTGTTCATCATCCGGTTCCTCACACCCCTAACACCTATATATATACTTGGGGAATATGGGCCATAAATGGGTTTACGGCCGTAAATGGGTTTACGGCCGTAAACACCCATTGGGCCGTAAACACCCATTGGGCCGTAAACAGGGTTTACGATCGTAAACCTGTTTACGGCCGTAAACACCCCTTGGCCATAAACATGATCGTAAACTCATAAGATATTACAGAAAATTACAATCAACTAAAAAAGCAAAGTATAAACCAATATTTTGACCCAACAATCTCCCCCTTGGTTTATAGCTTTCTTTTCTTAATTGACCCAACAAGCTCCCCCTAAAAAGTAGCTGGCTTTTCTTGTTAATCTTTATCGAGAGCTTGGCTTCAGCATTTATCTTCAATGAATGACTTCATCTTGAGCACTTGAGCTTTTCTTCAGAAGTTGGCATTGAACGCACATTGGGTGAGGAGGCTTCTTGTACTGATTCTTGAAAGATAGCGCTTTCAACTTGAGAATCTTCAGAGAAAACATCAGAGAGAACAAATCTTCTGGATCACTTCAGCAGGTTCAAGATAGTAGGAGACTGATTGAGGAGGCTTCAATGCAATCTATCACATAATCTTCAATTTCAGCTTTACTTTGCTTCTGGGGTTGAAAGGTTGAATGTCGAAAGAATAATCTTCATTTCTTGCTCCTTCGAATGAGAATTCTTCGATGATCACGGATCCTTAGCTCAGAAATCTTCGACACAAACTCCATGGGTTTCATCTTCACCTGAATTCACTTTTCAAGACAAAACAAAACTAAAAGAAAACTTAGCACACAAATTAAAACAGAAACAAAAATATTTTTGGATTTTTCATATTTTCTGAAAAAGAAATAAAACAGAAATAACACTATTTTTTTGGATTTTTAATTTTCTGATTTTTGTTTGGTTTTTAAAATTTTTAATTCTCCCCTAATATTTAAATTAGAAGAAACTATGAACAAATTTAACAAAAATAAAATGATATCTAACTTTAAGAGTGATTTGGGATCAAAGTTTTTAGACAGCCTTTATCCGTTTATCAGTACCTCTCCCTTCATGAATAGATCTGGTCAATCGTCGGTATTGTGGTCCACTTAAACACGAGAGATTGTGACAAAATTAGGACATACTATAAGTGACAAGACAATGTGATCCTAAGTTCCTAGATAATATTCCTTACGGACCATTCAGCTGACGACGACCAAAGATATTGTTGTCCACCTAAATTGAGCAGCGAGATCTACAAACAACCTAGTGATTGTTCAATTTTAAATGTACTAGAACATGTTTCCCGCTTCCTGACATACCCCAATAATCAGGAACTTCCAAAGTACTCCTTACTTTAGGTGAGCAGACAATTATTATGAGAGAAGTCAGATTTAGAGTGCATATGATATACACCCAGGTCAGATCTCTTCCAATCTCGCAGAGGGTGAAACATATGACTAACCAGATTTAGAGGGATTGAGAAGTAGAATGGTGCATATGTTGTGTACCAGGTCGGATGTATTTCAATCACGCAAAGGAGACAGCATATGACTAACAGACAGGAAGAATTGCATAGATAGAAGATGCAGAGAAATAGAATTGCATATGTTGCAGTCCAGGTCGGATGTATTTCAATCACGCAGAGGAGGAAACATATGACTAACAGAAAGAAAGCAAGAAAATAATTTCCTACAGACCTACTTTATCGGAATTCCCCAGTCGCCCCATCAATACCGGAATTAAGGACAAAGTCCGTACATCGAGGAAGAGTTAAACCACAGTTCTAGATACAGATTATTTTAGTGTGACCGGTATCTCCCTGCTCAACCTATCTGGCCGTCGTATTGTCTGGTTAAATGGATCTATCTAGGTCAAGATTTTTTCAAGTCTCTAGATTCCTTAAGTTTATTAATGCCTAGTCAAGTCCATTTTAATCTCTCGTGCCTACCAGCGCATAGAACACAGAACCTAGACAATTCAGATTCAGTCCCTTACACAGATTCAGATTGCCTGTTATCATATGATTATATCACTTCCCAAAACATCTCCTGCAAGCACATTTCATAACCAACATATTTTTTGATTTTTTGATTTTCTAATGTTTTTGGATTTTTTAAACTTTTCTAATTTTTGTTTTGTTTTTATTTCTCCCCCTAAATTTGTGCATAGGAGAGAAACGAAAGTAAATGCGCAAATTTAAATTATCCAAAAACAAAAATTTGTCTTTGAAGCGAATCAGAGTAAGATAAACTCAGGAGTATAGAGAAGAAAACGCAAACCGTAATTCACCGATTGAATTTGCATCCAGAAGGTCTGAGAATAGCACGCATAATCTCAGAACAGATCCGAAAATTCTTCATGTCATTAAGCACTAACCCCGTTTGTGATCTCTTCCTTTCTTCCTTTCCCGCAAAGGACACATACTCTCAAACAAAGGTCTGAATGTTGTACAGTTGAGAGATGTCCCCTATCATGTTCCTGGAACAGCCACTACCAACAAACCGAAGTATGATGATATGCCTGCATAGCTGCTCCGACACAGAGCGGGATCAGTTGGTCTTTGGAATCCAGTCCATTTTGAAACTTGGTCGACCTTTGTCATCTACGCAAGATACATTCTCCCATGACATGTCCTGTTTATCACAAACAGAAGATGTAGAAATATTAGAGTCATTAGTTGATTTGGGAGATTGAGCTTTTGGAACCCATTTGTAGTTGGGTTTGACCCATTTCTTTTTCGATCCGATGGGTGGCTCAGTACTTACTTTTGATCTTGATGTCGGCCGTTGAGATGACTTTGACCTAACCGGTCTTTGTTTCACTGGAGCATCTCTTGGATTGGGCTTCTTCGCCGACATTCCCTTCTTTCCCTTGGGATTCAGATTCTTGGCCTTTTGGGTTTGATTCTTGGCCTTCTGCGCGTTCCAGTCACCATTGTCTGAACGTGACCTTGAGGGGTTTCTTTTGGAGTATCTCCCTCTTGGCGCGTTCTGCCACCCTTGTGCATAGTAGGAAACGTATGCGCGATTAGGACAATTTCTGGCAACGTGTCCAGGTGTTCCACAGTGAAAACATGTCTTTTTCTTCACTGTGAAGTTGTTTCTGATGGGTTTTGAGCATTCTAACACTTCCTAAGTGTACATGCAACCCTAATAACCTTGAATCTATGTTTTCTCTATATACATGCAAATTTCTTTTCCAAGGCTATTTCCTAACTAGCATGGCATGGGGATTACATAAAACATAAAACTAGTAGAAATACATACCTTGTTGTTGCTTGGATTCCTTCAAGACTTTGTGAGCCTAGCACCCCAAATGTTGTGCCTCAAATGCTTCACACAACACCACAAGACTTGGAATAACTTGAGAGAATACTACTAGCACTCAAAATCGGTTATGCCCTCTCTAGTAACACTATGTCCACTAGGTCACCATTTTGCTAGCCATAGGGTTCCTTTTATAGTGTTGTCACAATTAGGGTTTACACATGAATGCCCTTAATTGTCATGACTCTTGATTTCCCATGACCCATGGATTTGTAACTCCCATGGACTATCCATGGAGCTCCATTTGGTTATATCCATAACCCATAAACCATGGATCATTAATCCACCATAAAAGAATTGATGATTGTCATAATCAACCCTATATATTTAATTAGTCTCACTTTGATCACCAAATTAATCCTAGATTAATACTTGATCAATACTAATTAAATAATACTATTATTAATATATTAGAACTTATAATATATTAATAATCATAAGTGCCTTATTCTCTCATTTAGTCTATCCAAGTATTGCAATGCCATGCAACCCAAATGGACCATGCCGGGTCGGGTCAAGTACATACCAAATAAAGTTATGGACTTAGACACTATATCCAACAGTCTCCCACTTGGATAAGTCTAATAACTATATTTGCAAATATGACTTCAAAATCCGACTAGCAATCGTAGCTCTTTCAAAGTCTCTCGGAACTGAGATGATGATGATACGCCATTTAAGATAAGTGATCATATAATCCTCTGTTCTCATGATATCATCCGGACAAACACATGGAACATGGTCTTACTTATTGTCCAGCATTTGTTTCTCGATCTCTGATTTGTTTCGACATAGAACTAAATTGAACACATCAATTAGGTTCTAACCGGGCCCGGTACATAGGTCAAAACCAAATCATCGAGGGGCCCAGATATCGCTTCTATTTCTAGAAGGAACAGATAAACTTCGACTGATATGCTTGTACTAACTACTTATTGAATTATTCACAAAGGCACGTTTTATGACATAGAGTTACCAATGCGTTTTCGTGCAATCAATGAATAACCAACTCATAGTCAACAACTCATATCTCTAGGTTTGAAGATTTATATGATATTACCGTCTCACGATCACTCGAGATAATTTCCATGAAGTGATGCAAGTGAGCGTGGGTTGGATCCAATACTCAGCCCTTATGAGTACTCATGAATGTTGTAGCAACCATTGCATTGTCCAAAGCACTTTTAGACAAATCATACAAGCCAAATTCATGACAGTCTTAAATCAATACTTACTTCCAAAGTTTGACTGACTGTGGATGGCTTGAATAATAATATAATTATTCTGGAAGTAAAAACATGCAAAATTGAAACATAGTAAACAATCAACACAAGATAGTAACACCTTACTCATAAATAAATAACAACTTTTATTTATCATCAAATGTCAATTACATTTTACAAGTTTCAGGAATCTAATTATTGAAACTAATATCATCCCTCAGCCCAATGCGCCTCGCATGCTGTAAATGCTTAACCCTGCTCAGTCCCTTCGTGAGGGGATCTGACGGGTTGTCATTTGATGATACCCTCTTAGCTATGAGGAGTCCTTCTTCTATTCGATGTCTGATGAAATGGTATTTTCTGTCAATGTGCCTAGATCTCCCGTGATCTCTCGGTTCCTTAGCCAAAGCAACCGCACTTTCGCTGTCACAGAAAATTTCCATTGGCTCCTTTATGGCTGGTACAACTCCAAGGTCTCCGATGAAGTTCTTTAGCCATATCGCCTCCTTAGCTGCTTCACTTGCTGCTATGTACTCTGATTCACAAGTAGAATCAGCTACTGTCTCCTGCTTGGAACTTTTCCAAGTAATTGCCTAGATCTCCCGTGATCTCTCGGTTCCTTAGCCAAAGCAACCGCACTTTCGCTGTCACAGAAAATTTCCATTGGCTCCTTTATGGCTGGTACAACTCCAAGGTCTCCGATGAAGTTCTTTAGCCATATCGCCTCCTTAGCTGCTTCACTTGCTGCTATGTACTCTGATTCACAAGTAGAATCAGCTACTGTCTCCTGCTTGGAACTTTTCCAAGTAATTGCCCCTCCATTTAGGATAAAGACCCAGCCTGACTGAGAGCGGAAATTATCCCTATCAGTCTGGAAGCTAGCATCGCTATATCCTTCCACTCTCAAGTCATCACTGCCTCCGAGGGTAAGGACCCAATCCTTAGTCCTCCGCAGATACTTGAGAATGTTCTTTACCGCTGTCTAGTGTGCCTTGCCAGGGTTCCCTTGATATCTACTGACCATGCTCAAAGAAAAGGCCACATCAGGGCGAGTACAAGTCATAGCATACATGATCGAGCCCACAGCGGAAGCATATGGTATATGACTCATCTCAGCTATCTCAGCCTTTGTACTCGGACTCTGAGTCTTACTTAGCTTGGCATTACTCTGGATTGGTAATTCTCCTTTCTTGGAATCTTGCATACTGAACCTCTTCAGTACCTTATCCACATAAGTACTTTGACTAAGTCCAATTAGTCTCTTACTCCTATCTCTCAATATCCTTATCCCTAGGATATAGGCAGCTTCCCCAAGGTCCTTCATAGCGAAACACTTCCCAAGCCAGGACTTAACCTCCTGCAAGGTTGGGACGTCGTTTCCTATGAGAAGTATGTCATCCACATACAACACCAAGAAGCTAACTATGCTCCCACTAGCCCTGACATACACACAAGACTCATCCTCACTCCTAGAAAAGCCAAACTCTTTGACTTTCTCATCAAAGCAAAGATTCCATCTGCGAGATGCTTGTTTCAATCCATAAATGGATTTATCAAGCTTACACACTCTATTAGGGTATCTTATATCCACAAAACCCTCTGGTTGAGCCATGTAAACATCCTCATCCAACTTTCCATTAAGGAAAGCGGTTTTGACATCCATTTGCCATATTTCATAATCATGAAATGCAGCTATGGCTAACAATACTCTAATAGACTTAATCTTAGCTACTGGTGAGAAGGTCTCATCATAGTCAACTCCCGGAGTTTGAGTAAAGCCCTTCGCAACCAGTCGCGCTTTATAAGTGTGTACCTTCCCATCCATGTCGGTCTTCTTCTTGAAGATCCATTTGCACCCAACTGTCTTACGACCTGGTACATTGTCAACCAAGTTCCAAACTTGATTGTCATACATGGACTGAATCTCGCTGTCCATAGCCTCCTTCCATTTAGCAGACTCAGGGCCTGCCATGGCTTCCCTGTAATTATTAGGTTCATCCAAATCTATTAGTGTACTATCACTAATAAATGTATCACCTTCAGTGGTGATGTGATAACCATAATAAAAATCAGGAGTGTTCCTCACCCTAGTGGAACGTCTTGGAGGTACAGACTCATCTATCGAATCAACAGGAGTTTCCTCCTCAGGTTGGTCGATAGCATTTGAGGTTCCTTCACCACTTGACTCTTGAAGCTCTTCAAGGTCAATTTGCCTCCCACTGTCCCCTTGGCTTATGAATTCTCTCTCACGAAAGACTCATCTTCTTGCTACAAAAACCACATTATCACTGGGTCTGTAGAAGAGGTAACCAAAGGATCTCTGTGGGTAGCCGATAAAAATACACCTCTCACTTCGAGGTTCAAGCTTATCATGAGTCTCACGCCTCACGAAAGCTTCACAACCCCAAATCTTGATGTGGTCCAAATTGGGCACTTTCCCAGCCCACATCTCGTGAGGTGTTTTGGCAACCTTTTTAGTAGGGACTAGATTAAGGATATGGGCGGCAGTCTCTAAGGCATACCCCCAGAAAGAGATTGGTAACGAAGCTCGACTCATCATGGAACGAACCATATCCAACAAGGTTCGATTGCGCCTCTCAGCTACACCATTCAACTGTGGTGTTCTGGGAGGTGTCAATTGTGAGACAATCCCACATTCCTTAAGATAGTCAAGGAAGTCAATGCTAAGATACTCTCCTCCTCGATCGGATCGGAGCATCTTGATGTTCCTGCCCAATTGATTAGGAATCCTTAATAATTCACCCAAATGAAATATTAAGGCTAGGATCCAACAAACTATTTATAGTTGGAAGAGGGATGCCGTAATCCATACTATAAAATATTTGAAGGTAGGTAAATGACGATTTACCAATTTCCACCATAAGAACGAAATATTTTATTATTAGGTTTTATTGGTTTTGAAACTCCTAGATCTTTTGAGATACATTGAACTTTTCAATGGCATGTTTGAATCTCGATTGTGCCCTCTCAAGTTTGTGACTGGGATGCCGAGGATCACAAACAAGGTGTGAATAACCATACAAATTGACTTGGTACCCTCAACAATATTACCTAATCGATGTGCCGGTTAACCACACACGCTCCACCGATCTATAATAAGGTCAAGTTACCCTTTGCCACTCTTACTAGTCCATGTTAGTGTGCCGGTTAACCACACACGCTCCACTAACGACTTGGTAAGGTACAAAGTGTAATTTTATGGGCTAGCACCAATTTCACATTTTCCTAAAGTAACTAAGATTGGAAATTTATAATGTATAGTTACTTTATAATTCATTATACTTTTAACAAGTATTTAAAGTCGTATCCTACCCGTTCGGCTAACGACCCTCCACCGATCAAGGAAGCGGTGGGTGAGAGTGGACACCCATTAAGTCACCATTTTATAGGCAACAACCTTATACCCCCTTATAGACCGGCTTCGTGAATGAGGCCTACTAACGGTAAGAATGACATATTCTTATACATATCTATATAATAAAATTATAATAATAGTATAAGTGTTGATTTTTAAACTTTTTTAAAAATCTAAGGTTTAATTTGGAATTAAAGTATTAGAGTGTAAGACTTTTCAAATTCTAAAACTTGAGGGCAAGATTTGAAACTATTCCAAGTCTCTTCAATTTGTAACTTATGAGTTTTAATGGTTCATAAAATGAAGACTCTTCATTTTATGAAACCTCTTTAGTTCTTTAATCACAATTAAAAGAAGTGACTTTTGGTTATCCATAACTTGAGGACAAGTTATGGACACCATCATAGCCATTAAGATCATGAATTAAACACACATGGTGGTTACACATAATTCCTATGATCTTCTAAAAACTCATAAGAACACAAATTCATGTCAAGCAATTTCAAGAAATCATATAACTATATACAATACTTGAAAATTGATAAAAGTCATGCAAAAATGGGTTAACATAATCATTATCATTTTGAAAAACAGATTTTACAAGTCCAAAACAGATTGGGATAATGATCTTAATCCATTTCCAGCAACAAAACTCGAAAAAACTGCCCAGCACGCTCCTACTCGCCGAGTGCATTATTCTACTCGGCGAGTAGAATGAATTTGTTCATGGACTCGGCGAGTCCTCCCCATGGACTCGGCGAGTCCAGTCGTCAGAATGCAGAATTTTCGATTTTTAAGCAGTTTTGCATCAAGTATACAGAAAACAATCCTAGGCTCTGATACCACTGATGGGTTTTGAGCATTCTAACACTTCCTAAGTGTACATGCAACCCTAATAACCTTGAATCTATGTTTTCTCTATATACATGCAAATTTCTTTTCCAAGGTTATTTCCTAACTAGCATGGCATGGGGATTACATAAAACATAAAACTAGTAGAAATACATACCTTGTTATTGCTTGGATTCCTTCAAGACTTTGTGAGCCTAGCACCCCAAATGTTGTGCCTCAAATGCTTCACACAACACCACAAGACTTGGAATAACTTGAGAGAATACTACTAGCACTCAAAATCGGTTATGCCCTCTCTAGTAACACTATGTCCACTAGGTCACCATTTTGCTAGCCATAGGGTTCCTTTTATAGTGTTGTCACAATTAGGGTTTACACATGAATGCCCTTAATTGTCATGACTCTTGATTTCCCATGACCCATGGATTTGTAACTCCCATGGACTATCCATGGAGCTCCATTTGGTTATATCCATAACCCATAAACCATGGATCATTAATCCACCATAAAAGAATTGATGATTGTCATAATCAACCCTATATATTTAATTAGTCTCACTTTGATCACCAAATTAATCCTAGATTAATACTTGATCAATACTAATTAAATAATACTATTATTAATATATTAGAACTTATAATATATTAATAATCATAAGTGCCTTATTCTCTTATTTAGTCTATCTAAGTATTGCAATGCCATGCAACCCAAATGGACCATGCCGGGTCGGGTCAAGTACATACCAAATAAAGTTATGGACTTAGACACTATATCCAACAGTTTCTTCCTGCCCCTGGTGGCGTATCCTTGCCTTGTCTCTTATTTTTCCCACACGCACAGTTGCAGCATGCATTCTGTTTAACTTGATTTGGTGGCCTGTACTTCTCAACAACTGGTTGATCAGAAGCAACTGAGTTCGAAGCAACAGATTCAGAGCTCAAGGAGATGTTGGTTTGTTCAATGGTTTTCTCCTTGTTCTCATCTTCTGCTACTTTACTATCAGGCACACTCTCTTCAGTTGCTTGCTTGGATTGGTTTAAGGATTGATTTGCATAGGAAGTAGAAACATTAGTATTTTCAACATTAATAATGCCTCCTGATACAAAACCAGCTGGTTTGCCATAAACCATGAATGGTTCGTTGGCAATCTCCTCTTTAGACAAAGGTTGATACTAATATGTATGATTAAAAGGAGGAGGTACATTATCGTATCCTTAACCCTTTGACTGATTATGTTTAAATTGCATGCAATGGTCTATCATGTTGGCAACTACTTCGCTTGATACATCAAACTTTTTAAAATCAAAATTTGCAGTTTCAAATTTCCCTTTTAATGTATCAAGCTCAGTAATTAACTCAGCATTCTGTCTCTTGATATAATCATAATGTTCACATTTTTTCACTGTAGTCTTGCTGAATTCTCTTAAAGTCCTTTATTTTTGTATCTAATTCAGCCTTCAGGGGTTTCTGTCCTTTCCTGAGTTGATATCCTTCATATCTCAGGTCCTCAACTTCTCTTTTTAATAAATCATTATGTTCACGAAGAAGTTTAATCGTAGCTTCACATGATTGAGAACATGAAACTTCACATGATTGAGAACATGAAACTTCATTGACCGGAAGGTTTGCAGAACTCGTTGTTTTTCCACACTTCAAAGCGTCAAGTTCTTCAATTATATCAGCAAGACTAAGACGATTGAGATCTTTTGTCTTCTTGATGTCAGCCACGTTCATATCCCACGATTTCGGAAGTGCATTCAGCAGCTTTTTGTTTATCTCAGATTTAGTCAAGAAGATCCCAGCTATATTCATCTCAGTAGTAAGTGTAGTAAATCGTTGCAACTGAGCTTCCAGGGTTTCTCCAGGGATATAATCGAACATGTTGAAATTTTGTCTTAACATATCCTGACGACTCTCTTTCATGTCTTCAATTCCCTTGTAGACCTCAAAAACCATTAAAAGTCAAATTTAAAGTGTCAAGCTTAAAAGTCAAACTTAAATTTAAAAATGTCATTTGACTATAAACCTCAAAAGTCAACCTTAAAAGTCAAATTTAAAAAGTCAAACTCAAAAGTCAAACTTTGAAAAGTCAAACTTAAAAGTCAAACCGAAAAGCTAAATTTGAAAATTTAAAAGTTAAACGACAAAGTCAAAGTTTAAAGTCAAATGTCAAGTTTTAAAAGTCAAAGTCAAAATCTTAAATAAAAAGTCAAAAATAAAAAAAACCTTTTATTATTATTATTATTATTATTATTGTTATTATTATTATTATTAATTTTTTTTTATTTTGGATGAAAAAGGAATTTAAAAATAAAGGAAATTTAATTTTGGGGTTAAAAGTGTTAAAAATGTGAAAGTTGGAATCGACAATGATGCTTTATGAATTAAATTCGGAAGGATTATTCCATCTGGTAACCCAGATGAGTTGGAAGAAGCGTTGGTTGACTAGGGAGGAGACCCGGGTTCGAATCCCGGCACCCCCAATTCCGTTTCAATTTTTGAAGTGCGAAGGCGAGGAAGCTGCTGCGATGAAACTACTACGATGCGAGATGCGAAGACCGACGACGCGATGCGAGGGCCTGGTGCGAACCGGAAATTGTTGCTGACCGTAAACCCGAGCCGTACACGTGCGAGCCGTAAACTCCGAGGCCTCGGATCGTAAACCGTTTCCGGCCGTAATCTTGGACCGCAAACTCCGGCGACCGTAAACTGTTTCCGGCAGTAAACTCCGGGAAACCCTAGCCGTAAACGTCGCCGCCGCCGCC